>NC_089494.1:225757778-226957778 GCF_036850765.1 Saccopteryx bilineata
GTTCACAGCGAAATTAAGCAAAACATACAGAAATTTGCCACATAGCCAGTGGTAGGACTCAGCCATTTTGCACTGGTTCGGCAGAACGGAGACTTAATTTTTTGTTGAGTTCAGTGAACCGGTTGTTAAAATGGCACTTGTAATCAGGGTCTCTCTAAGGTGGGTGCCTGGGCAGCAACCTAATGTGAAAGCCACAAATTTACATTCCTTCCTCTTTTTTTAACATTCTTCTGTGCAACAGTGTATCCTGAGTGTCTGTAGTAATGTTCATTCCATCCATAGGTGAAAAAAATTGCAAGTGAGGACGCCCATCAAGAAGCAATATGGAAATATCTTAAATAACATTTTTGTTTTTTGTTAGTATTATTTAATATTTTTTCATTAATATTTTTAAACTCTTTCTTATAATCTAGTTTTACGTACCTCTTTTATTCTTATTTAAATATTAAATGCATGAAATAATTTTTGTTATATCATTTTTTATACATAAATGGTCATTAGGGCAGAGAGCCCATTGTTAGATTATTTGAGTCCCACCACTGCATATAGCCCCACTCGTGCACAGCCTCCCACGTTATCAGCAGCCTTCATCAGAGTGCAACATTTGTTACAATTAATGAACCTGCAATGACACATCATAATCACCCAAAGTTCATAGTTAACATTAAGACTCACACTTGGGCCTGACCTGTGGTGGCACAGTGGATAAAGCGTCGACCTGGAAATGCTGAGGTCGCCGGTTAGAAACCCTGGGCTTGCCTGGTCAAGGCACATATGGGAGTTGATGCTTCTAGCTCCTCCCCCACTTCTCTCTCTCTGTCTCTCCTCTCTCTCTCTCTCTCTGTCTCTCCCTCCCTCTCCTCTCTAAAATGAATAAATAAATAAATAAAAAAGACTCACACTTGATGTTACACTTTATGTGGGTTTGGACAAATGTATAATGACATGTATCCACTGTTATAATAGCATACAGAGTAGTGTCACTGCCCTGTAAGTCCTCTATGCTCCACCTATTCGTCCTTCCCTTCCTCCTGGCTAGCCCCTAGCAACCACTGATTTTTTTTTTTTTTTTTTTACTGTCTCCATAGTTTTGCCTTTTCTAGAGTGGTATAAGGTAGCACTGAGATAAAGCAAATGTTGATTTCTGTTGTGTCTGTAGGTAAACAGAGTTATCACGTTTACAAAATATTTCTAGTGAAGAAAGCTTATTTATGAAAGAAAAATGTCAAAAATTAAAAAGGCAAATCCCATAATATTCATCATCTAGTATAACAGTTTTCTAAAAGAGAAGGCTTTCTCCTAAATCTTTCTGAATGCTGTTAATTTGTATTTTTATGTGGGTTTAATAGCGCTTACTATTTTCTCATTGCACTGTATCCCAATATTTATTTCCCTCAAGTGTTAAACACATATACTTAAAAGAAAGACACCTGGATTTTTACTTTAATATATTTTACTTAAAAATATATTAAAATGTGATGTAAGCTCATGTCATTGAAAAATTACAAATGGGATAAACACTTGCCAATATTCTTTAATTTTGTTGCTTAAAACTCCAAATTCCCCCCAAAACGTTACCAATACTTTTAAACTTCAAAATATAAATAGATGCTCTTAATCAGTTAACATTATCTCTTGTGCACATACTATGCATTGAAAAAATAGGAAATGGCTTATATTTTTATTTGAAGGTGGAAACCTTTGGCTTCAAGTCTCCACTCAACACTCCCCGGTGACATTCTGGGCAGGAGCCGCACGGCGGGCCTGGGCCCGTCACTGCATGTCTGCAGCCAGGTGTGCAATTAGGTCTTTGGCGTCCTGCATGGTGGAGGGTATCTCTGAGCCATTCTCAGTCACTTGGGTCCCAAACAAGAACATCGTTCTGTCATTACCCACTTCAGATAGTGCCAAAGCTTCATGGATATCCGTAATGTGATAGGCTGCTTCAAGATCCTTCACCAGGAATGAAGAAGAAAGGTTGGTTATTTTGCATTTACTGCCCTCAAAGACCCCACATTTATTTTAATATGGAGGCTCTTGTGACCTCATTGTTAAGAGCCTAGTAGGTGGTTGAACATAAAAGATTTTTCATCAGAATTAAACCAGTATTTATGAGTTATCAAAAATCTATTTTGGGGGTATAAAGTTAAACCAATATAATACCTTAATCAATTTTCTAAACAGTACAATCTATTTCTAACTTTTTCTGTTTCCCTTTTTATTTCCCCAGAATTATATTTAATAGGATCAATTATTTTAATTCATTTCATTCATTAATTGGTTTTTGTCCATATCACGCTTTATTGATTGTAGCATTTGCCATTGTCAGTTTTCTTTTGTGACCATTATTTCTACTGAACCAAAACTTTTTGGATCAAATTTTGGGGTGGGTTGAAGGGAGAGGGGAAGGAGCAGGGAGGGAGTGTGTTTAGAAAATGAAGTGGTAGGAGAAGGAAGCCGAGAAAGGAGGACAGGTGGAGAAAAACAGGACAAGACGGAGAGCTGGGCAGGCTTGAAGGAGGGAACCCCACAGGAGAGGCAGAGCGAGAAGAGACGGCAGTGAGACAGAGCCCTGTGCTGCGGCTGCATGGCGAGGTCAACCCGTCTCAACCCACAGGAGAGGCAGAGCGAGAAGAGACGGCAGTGAGACAGAGCCCTGTGCTGCCGCTGCATGGCGAGGTCAACCCGTCTCAACCCGCAGGAGAGGCGGAGTGAGAAGGGACGGCAGTGAGACAGAGCCCTGTGCTGCCGCTACA
This sequence comes from Saccopteryx bilineata, assembly GCF_036850765.1. NCBI lineage: Eukaryota > Metazoa > Chordata > Mammalia > Chiroptera > Emballonuridae > Saccopteryx > Saccopteryx bilineata. Next base: position 225,760,535 of record NC_089494.1, read on the forward strand.
TAGTGAGGTCAACCCGTCTCGAGGTCACAATGGCAATGCCAGAACACACCTCTTTGCCTTCAACATATCAATAATTATTTATTAAAATGACCTCTGATATTCCCTTTTCTAAATACATACACAGATTTCAGCTATAGTTTTTAAGTCTTTTGGAAACGTTTTAGCATTTTCACTCCTAAACTGCATTTGTGATGGGCTTTGTGTTGTTTCATAGTGTTCTCCCTAAGCTTTAGGGAATCATTTTTAAATCTCTGGAAATAATCCAATATTGCATGATTTTTTCCTTATACCGGTATGAACCTATCAGATTCCATCTCTGGGGGCCTGTGAGATGTGCCGTACTTGGTATTGGCAGGAGTTGATTACTTCTCTGTATGTTGGCTGTCTCTTATATTATTACCTGTCTTGACTCCTGAATTTATTTAGTCCGAAAGCCTGCAGTGACGTTTGTAACGGTGTTAATGGATCCAGTAACATGTGGATAATGTCCCAATTAATAAATTTACTGATGAAATTGGAGAGGAAATAAATAGGAGAGACTTGCCTGACCGGGCGGTGGCGCAGTGGATAGAGCCTCGGACTGGGATGCAGAGGACCCTGGTTCGAGACCCCGAGGTTGCCAACTTGAGCGTGGGCTCATCTGGTTTGAGCAAAAGCCCACCAGCTTGGACCCAAGGTCGCTGGCTCCAACAAGGGGCTACCCGGTCTGCTGAAGGCCCGCGGTCAAGGCACATATGAGAAAGCAATCAATGAACAACTGAGGTGTTGCAACACGCAATGAAAAACTAATGATTGATGCTTCTCATCTCTCTCCATTCCGGTCTGTCTGTCCCTGTCTATACCTCTCTCTGTCTCTATAAAAAAAAAAAAAAAAAAAAAAAAAAAAATAGGAGAGACTGTTGGATGGGAGGAGGGGCTCTTTGAAATAATAAAAGCCCATCAGGGATATATCTGCTATGACATGGGCGTACAAATATCTGTTTGAGTCTTTACTTTCATTGCTGGATCATACGGGAATTGAATTTTTTAATATTTTAAGGAACTGTCATACTGTTTTCTTTAGTGGCTAGAGACCATTTTACATTCCCACCAACAATACACAGTTTCATTTCTTCATGGGTGTTTAATATTTTTAATGCATGTGGGTAAAATAAATGCAGGTCTGTTTAATTGACCTGAAACAATTTCTTATACATGGTAGACACAAATTTTATTGAAATCAACAATTAGTAAATGTTTATTTAATTAAATATAACGCATATTTGTATTTGTTAGATTCTTACTATGCCAAGGCAGTATACAAGGTGTTATTAGGGACACAAAAATGAATATTAATTTCTATTCTCAAGGAGCTTATAGTGCAATAGCTCTAATAAATATAAATTAAACTGATTATCAGCACATTGTTTAATATCTACATGTTATAAAGATATTTAGATTTCTTGTGTTAACAATAAAACTATTGAGTACAAATTACATGTGCACAGATTTTTACCTGTTTGTTTGCGAACACAACCAGAGGGATGATTGGGTTTGTTTCAGTTAGTTGATGGAGGTGTTTCTTGGCTTCAGGTAATCTGTTGTGATCTGCTGAATCCACCACAAAGATCAGCAGTATTCCCCTAGATACATACATTTCCCAATAGGAACGGAAAGGTTCACTGCCACCAACTACAAAGAATAGTAGAGAAAGAAGGCACACACAAAGTCACAGATGCATCCACTGAGGGGGCAAGAAAGGCACATTTAGATAACTTCTGCACACTAGACAGGTGCTCTAAAACCACTGTGTTAGAATGTCCTAGTTGACAATGACCAGAGGGTTGTTCCTGGGGAAAGAGTAGTGGGAATATTTACCCTACACAAGTGATTCATTCATTCTGTAACATGAAGGGTCAGCATAAAATACTAAATACTACAGTGAATGCCTCCTGCTCTGATATACATAACAGCCAAGACAGCCCCTGCATGTCCATCAGTCAGAGCTCAAAAAATGGGAACAAGAGCTGAAATGATTCAGCATGGTGCATCAAAACACATACTCCTCTAAAGTAATTTCTAAATGGACTGAATGCATTCAAATGAGGGTAGCCTCACTTGTACAACTTTTTTTCCTTCATCAAAATCCCAGAACTAATTTCTCCTTTTAATACTGCACTGAAAGTTAATATGATGTGGCCATTCACTAACACTTATTTCAGAAAAAAAAAAAAAAGTACTTTTGGATATTCATTCTGCTGCTTCTTCCCAGAAGAAACTTTTTGGTTAGTGACAATACTATATACACAATAAATTCAGTTTTGATTTTTCTCCTAGGACAGAGATTGGCAAACTACAACCCACGGCCTAAATCTGGCCCACTGTCCATTTTTGTAAAGTCAACAAAGAAATAATTTTACGTTTTTAAATGTTTAAAAGAAAAAGAATACTATTTCATGACATGTGAACATACTGTCACGTTTGGATTTCAGTGTCTACAAATACATTTTTTCAAAACAGACATCACAGTATAACTGTGGAGTTGAATAGTTGCAACAGAGACCATGTGGTCCACAACCCCTAAATTATTTACTATCTGGCCTTTTAAAAATAAAGTTTGCAGACTGCTGTTTTATAAACTTAATAAAAACATTTAACACAGTAATAGGAAATGGTCTTTATTTGCCTTTCTTTTGTATTGATTCAACTAGACATTTTTTAAATTTTGTGTTTTTAATTTTTAAAAGAATGTTGCATAATCTTCTAAGTAGTTCATATGGTTTAAATGTATTTAGTTTAAACAAAAATGAACATTTGGCCCTAGCTTGGTGACTCAGTAAAGTGAGTCACCTGGCATGCCAGATATCATGGGTTTGACCCCAGTCACGGCACACAGGAGAAGCAACCAATGAGTACACTACTAAATGGAACAAGTAAGTGAAACAATGAGTTAATGTTTCTCTTTCTCTGTCTCTCTTTCCCTCCCTCTCTCTTTTACTGTCTCTCAAAACAATGGAGAAATTTTTAAAAATTTAAAAAGACAAAAAAAAAACAAACAATAAACATTTAGGTTATTTCCCTTTTTTTTTTTCCTTCAGTGACACCTGACATTTGACTTATACAGGGATTTTTATCTTTTAGTTGTTAATTTATTTTCATTTTTTTAAGTGAGAGGAGGGGAGATACAGAGATAGACTCCCACATGTGCCCCAAACAGGATTCACCCAGCAACCCAGTCTGGGTCCAATGCTCATAACAGAGCTATTTTTGGCACCTGCGACAGGGGCTCCAAGGAGCCATCCTCAGCACCCAGGGCCAACACATTCAAATCAATTGAGCCATGGCTGCAGGAAGGGAAGAGAGAGAGAGAAGGGGGAGAGCGGGAGAAGCAGGTGGTCGCCTCTCCTGAGTGCCCTGACCAGGAATCGAACCCAGGACTTCCACATGCCAGGTCAATGCTCTACCACTGAGCCAACTGGGCCAGGGCTCTAGTTGTTAATTTCTAATTTATCTTCAATGTAGTCAAAGAACATACTTTGTATAATGTCGTTTCTTTGAAAAATTTGTTTAGACTTGCTCTATGGCTCAGTAATTGGTCAATTTTGATAAATGTTCTGTGACTGGTTTAGAAGAATGTTTATTTTAGCTTTTGGATGTGGCTAAAATTTTCTAATTAGACAATTTTATATTGTCCAATAGATCAAACTAGTTGATTATGTTCCAATATTGTGCATCTTTCTTCTTCTTTTTTTTTTTTTGTATTTTTCTGAAGTTAGAAACGGGAGGCAGTCAGACAGACTCCCGCATGCGCCCGACCAGGATCCACCCGGCACGCCCATTAGGGGGTGATGCTCTGCACATCTGGGGCATCACTCTGTTGCAACCAGAGCCATTCTAGAACCTGAGGCAGAGGCCATAGAGCCATCCTCAGCACCCAGGGCCAACTTTGCTCCAATGGAGCCCTGGCTGCAGGAGGAGAAGAGAGAGACAAAGATGAAGGAGAGGGGGAGGGGTGGAGAAGCAGATGAGTGCTTCTCCTGTGTGCCCTGGCCGGGAATCGAATCTGGGATTCCTGCACGCCAGGTTGATGCTCTACCATTGAGGCAACCAACCAGGGCCGTATTGTGCATCTTTGAAGATATTTTTTCTCCTTGATACTAGTAACAATTGACAAATAGGTAGGCAAACGTGGTACTCACCTCTTCCCACAGCCACATCAAAATTACAACTAAACTATAGAACAATTATTTAGAACTATCTGAAATCAAGCTGAAGAGAAGCTCTACAACTAGAGAATTAAAGAAGCCACACTGAGACTGGTAGGAAGGGTAAAGAAGCAAAAGGGGCTGGTTCCACACCCTTGTGTGGTGGATAAAAATTGGCAAGTGATGTCGTGGCTGCAGGGGTCCCCCCGGAGAAGTGAGGCGTCCCAGCCTCACACTAGGCCCCCAGGTTTCCAGGGTCAGGAAGAGAAGTCCCCATAACTTCTGGCTGTAAAAACCAGCAGAGGTTGAATCTGAGGGAGGCCAAGGCTGCTGCGACCCAGGCAGCTCCTCTTAAAAGGGTCTGCACACGGACTTACTCGGACTCCCTCCCTCCTAGCTCCAGTGCAGCGGTAGCAGCTTGAAAGGCACCAGAGACATATAGGGAGGAGCTGAATTGTCCATCATCAAGGCAAGGGCTGGGGGTGGGGGGTAGGGTCCAGCTGTCTCCCAGACAGAAGTATTGGCAGAGGCCATTGTTCCTTTAATGACCTCTCCCCCACAGAGCCCGGAAGCAGGTGTAATATCTGAGACCCCCATCAGCCTGGCTCATACTGTTTGCTCTGCCCTGGTGAGTCCCTGAGGCTCTGCCTCACCCAACTTTCAGGTCCACCCAAGCTGTTTTCTGTGGATTTTCCATAGGAATGGACTGTCTTGGCTCATGTATTAGATTTTCCTAAACTCTCTCAGACAAGCAGCATCTGCCCTCAGTGAGCCTTGTACCTATTACTAAGTGACCTCAGGCCTTGTTTTAGTAGCAACCAGCCTTGGTTCACAGCTAGGCCTCACCTGGGCCCCAGCAGAAGTAGCAGCCATCTGCAGACTGCTTTGTAGCTCATGCCAGGTGGCCTTGGGCAGAACACTGGCAGTGCCTGACCTTGGCCTGCACCTCCTGGGAGGCCCCAGAACCGGCACACCAAATGGACAACCTCAGCAGGCACCAGAGCCCCGATGAAGTAAATTCTTCCTTGTGGGGCGGATCCCTGCACGGCTGATCCTCCATGGTGGTCAAAGGTCAGTGGTCAGTGGTCCCAGCCAGTCCTTGCAGCTGTTCAGCCTGGGGGCGAGTCCTTCCCATCGACATGACAAAAACAATCAAGGCTCAACTACAAGAGCAGGGTGTACACAGCCCACAGGGAGTATGCCTGGAGTGCCCAGCTGGGATGAACAGAGAGGCTGTGCCACTGAAACCTACCAGACACCTACGACATTAGGTCACTCTCCCAAGCCTGGGAGCTGCAGCAGCTCTACCTAATTCATAGAAACAAAAACAGGGAGGCTGCCAAAAATGAGCAAAGAAACATGTCCCAAATAAAAGAATAGAACAAAACTGCGAAAAAGAACTAAATAAAATGGAGATAAGCAATCTACTAGATGCAGAGTTCAAAAGACTGGTTATAAGGATACTCAGTGAACTTGGTGATAACCTCAACAGCATAAAAAAGGACCACTCAGAAATGAAGGGTACACTAGATGAAATTAAGAATAATTTACAGGGAATCAACAATGGAATAGATGAAACTGAGACTCGTATCAGCGATTTGGGATACAAGGAAGTAAAAAACACCCAATCAGAATAGCAAAAAGGAAAAAAATCCAGAAAAATGAGACTCTGGGACAACTTCAAGCATACCAACATTCACATCATGGGGGTACCGGAAGGAGAAGAGAAAGAGCAAGAAATTGAAAACTTATTTGAAAAAAAAATGACAGGCCCTGGCTGGTTGGCTCAGCAGTAGAGCATCGGCCTGGCGTGTGGAAGTCCCAGGTTCAATTCCCGGCCAGGCACACAGGAGAAGTGCCCATCTGCTTCTCCACCCTCCCCCTCTCCTCCCTCTCTATCTCTCTCTTTCCCTCCTGTGGCCGAGGCTCCAATGGAGCAAAGTTGGCCCAGGTGCTGAGGATGGCTCCATGGCCTCCACCTCAGGCACTAGAATGGCTCCGATTGCAGCAGAGCAACACCCCAGAGGGGCCGAGCATCAACCCCTGGTGGGTATGCTGGGTGGATCCTGGTCGGGTGCATGCAGGAGTCTGTCTGACTGCCTCCCTGCTTCTAACTTTGGAAAAATACAAAAAAAAAAAAAAAAAAAAAAAAAGACATAACTTCCCTAATCTGGTGAAAGAAATAAATAGGCATATAAGTCCAGGAAGTACAGACAGTTTCAAACCCAAAGAGGCCTACACCAAGACACATTAAATTAAAATGCAGCCTGACCAGGCGGTGGCACAGTGGATAGAGCGTCGGACTGGTATGTGGAGGACCCAGGTTCAAGACCCCGAGGTCGCTATCTTGAGCGAGGGCTCATCTGGTTTGAGCAAAGCTTACTAGCTTGGACCCAAGGTCACTGGCTAGATCAAGGGGTTACTCAGTCTGCTGAAGGCCCATGGTCAAGGCACATATGAGAAAGCAATCAATGAATAACTAAGGTGTCGCAACGAAAAACTGATGATTTATGCTTCTCATCTCTCTCTGTTCCTGTCTGTCTGTCCCTATCTATCCCTCTCTCTCTCTCTCTCTCTGTAAAAAAAAAAAAAAAAAAAATTAAAATGCAAAATTTTAAATACACCCTGGCTGGTTTGCCCAGTGGATAGAGCGCTGGCCCTGAGTGTGGACATCCCAGGTTTAATTCCTGGTCAGGGTACACAAGAGAAGCAACCATTTGCTTCTCTCCTCCCCTCACCTCCCTCTCTCCCTTCTCTCCTTCCTCCTTCTGCAGCCAGTGGCTTGATTGGTTACAGCAGCAGCCTGGGCACTGAAGATAGTTCAGTTGGTCTGAGCATATCAGGTGCTAAAAATAGCTTGGTTGATTCGAGCATCACCCCAGATAGGGGTTGCCAGGTGGATCCCGGTCAGGGCATATGTGCAAGTCTGTCTCACTATCTCTCCTTCTCTCACTTGAAAAAAACATATGTTAAACACAAAGAGAGAATCAAAAGCAGTGAGAGAAAAGCAGTTAGTTACCTACAAGGGAGCTCCCCTAAGACTGTCCGCTGACTTCTCAACAGAAACTTTGTAAGCCAGAAGGAATGGACAAAAACCCATCTTTGTTTATTTTATTTTTTTGGCAAGAAATATTTAAAATGATGAAAAGTAAAGACATATAACCAAGATTACTCTACCCAGCAAAGTTATCATTTATAATCAAAGGACAGATAAAGTGCTTTTCAGACAAGAAAAAACTAGAGGTGCTCATCACCAACAAACCAGTATTGTACAAAATGTTAAAGGATCTTTTTTAAGAAGAAGAAATATGAACAATAATATGGCAATAAACACATTATCTATCAACAATTGAATCTAAAAAAAAAATGAATGAAACAAAAACACAAAATAAATGAACAAACAGAACAGAAACAGACTCAGATACAGAGAATGGTTTGACAGTTGCCAGATAGGAGGTAGCTGGGCAGGACGGGTGAGAAAAGGTGAAAGGATTAAGAAGTACAAATTGGTAGTTACTGAATAGGCATAGGGATATAAATTACAGCATAGGGAATATAGTCAATAATATTCTAATAACTATATATGGTGTCAGATGGTGCAAGACTCACTGGGATGATCATTTAGTAAGTTATGTAATGTCTAATACAAGAGTGTACACCTCAAACTGATATAACAATGTATGTCAACTGTAATTGAAAATTAAAAAATGATTTAAAAAAAGTAGCTGACAAAGATATGTTTAAAATATCTTGCCCCAATTGTAGATCTGTCCATTTCTCACCCTGGGTGGGTCCTTCCTTCTTTCCTCCTCCTTTTCACTTTTTATATTGTGAAATTATTTTTTAGCTATCTATTTGGTCAAAATGATTAATTCTTCTATAGCTTCTGGGCAAATTGAAACCTCTATTCCTAACAATGCTTTTTTCTTAAAAGATTTGCTTACAAGTTTACTAATTCCCCTGTTCACCATTTTCTCTTTGTAACTGGACAAAAGCAAAATTAAAAGGTGATTGCAGTAATCTAGGTAGGAGATAATAGAGGTTCCAATTCATATAGAGGTAGTGGGAAAGGATATAACTGATGAATTCGAGATTTGTTGTGGAGGTAGAAAAAATCATGGTGGTTTTGTTGTTTTGTTTTGTTTTTACAGGGACAGAGAGAGAGATAGATAGGGACAGACAGGAACAGAAAGAGATGAGAAGCATCAATCATCAGTTTTCCGTTGCAACACCTTAGTTGTTCATTGATTGCTTTCTCATATGTGCCTTGACTACAGGCCTTAAGCAGACCAAGTAACCCTTTGCTCAAGCCAGCGACCTTGGGTCCAAGCTGGTGAGCTTTTTGCTCAAGCCAGATAAGCCCGCGCTCAAGCTGGCGACCTCGGGGTCTCGAACCCGGGTTCTTCCGCATCTTAGTCCAACGCTCTATCCACTGCGCCACTGCCTGGTCAGGCCATGGTGTTTTATTGGAGGTGGGGATATAGGAGGAAGAAACAGGGTGATTCCTGTTTTCTGTCTTGAGCAACTTGATGGGTACTGATCAGTGGATTATAAGGAAAGGATCAGATATGGAGATATATCAAGCATTCTGTTTTGACTATGTTAAGTTTGAGAGGCCAATTAGACAGCTACGTGGAGATGTCAAATGACATTTGAGTATGTTTGAGCAGAACAGATAAACTTGGAAATCATTAGCATATAGATGGAGGATGGATAAAATCATCCAAGAAAAGAGTGTGAAGAGAAGATAAGAGGATCTGATGAAACTTTGGGAAACAGCAGTCTTTAGAGCAGGGGTCCCCAAACTACGGCCCACGGGCCGCATGCAGCCCCCTGAGGCCATTTATCTGGCCCTCGTCGCACTTCCGGAAGGGGCACCTCTTTCATTGGTGGTCAGAGGAGCACATTGACCATCTCATTAGCCAAAAGCAGGCCCATAGTTCCCATTGAAATACTGGTCAGTTTGTTGATTTAAACTTACTTGTTCTTTATTTTAAATATTGTATTTGTTCTTGTTTTGTTTTTTTACTTTAAAATAAGATATGTGCAGTGTGCATAGGGATTTGTTCATAGTTTTTTTTTTATAGTCTGGCCCTCCAACGGTCTGAGGGACAGTGAACTGGCCCCCTGTGTAAAAAGTTTGGGGACCCCTGCTTTAGAGCGTGGTGACTCCAGAATTACTATAGAGTAGCGGCTTCTGGGCTGCCATCTGTCGACAAGAAGAGGTTTAGGGTTTGCCTGTAGCTGCAGTTGCAGAGAAGGAAGCACACATTTACTTAGATCGCATGTTTATTTGGAGTAGGGAGGAAGGGAGGCTCTTATAGGAGGGGTATAAAGCCTCCTCTCAACTCTCCTTTATCACCAGCACTGTAAAAAGGCAGAAAGGGGTTTCCCCCACCGTGCACCTGAGAATGAAACTACACATGCTTTTTAAATACTTAGGAGACTCTGACCTAGTGTTACTTTTCACAAGGACCCAAGGTTGATAATATGTCTGGCTTAAGGCATAACAAAGCGAGGCTATCTTGTAACTAAGGAGAAAGAGGGCTTACTCTCCAGGAACTCCATCTGGCTGTCTTCAGTGTTGACGCACACTGCATTGAAGCCTTGGGTGGGGGCGTCGCTGTGCTGGACTCGATTTAAAGCTAGAGAGTGGAGAACACTGGTCTTGCCAGCTCCATCGAGGCCCAGCACTAGGATATGGTTATTTATCTCCTGTGAAACAAAGGATAAATCAATAAACCTATGCTACCAGGGCCTTGTTTGCCTGGTCCCTGGCATTGTGCCTTCCTGTGGCAGGACCCAATACTTGTCGAATTGTAAAACAGAATAAAACCTCACAAAATACTTAATAGATGTAGAACAAAATGTACCAATCAGTTTGTATTTTATAATCAGCCATTAGTTAAGCGATTCCCTCTCCATCCCTCCTCTCCTCGTCAATCTATCAAATAAAATATACTTTCCATCTATGTAAGGATTTGGGGGAAGTGCCAGAGATCACAGGGCCAATTTTCAGATTTCATTTTGCTTCTTGAGTTCGTGTCCACCAGAAACTGCACCACAATTCAGTTTGTTTGGGGTCTTGGCACCTCCCTGGCGCCTCCAGTAATGACTATACCATTGCACATGGAGGCATCTAAGGTCTCATTAGTTTGTCTTGTCTTCCCGATTGCCTTACACGATCATGTAAGGCAAGATTTCCCAACTGGATCATTAAATTAAAAGCTTGTAAGGTAAGATTCCCTTCTTATACTTTTAGATCTAAGTATCATAATTAAATGAAAAGGCTAAGATTATAGAAATTGTTAAAATAGCTCCAATAATCAATGACCATTTATTTTAAAACCTGATGTTAAAACCTATTGAACTAGATGTAACCTTTAGATAGAAGCATCCACCAACACACCAGCCTTAGAAATTTTTATAACAAATGATTGAGGGACAGGGCAGGCTGGAAAATGCAAGTTCAGAGTGCCCAGAAAGGTAGGTTTTAGGGCACAAACTTCAACATAAATGGTAATAAATGAGCAACCATACAGCCAGACTGCTCACAGGGAGTTAATACTTTTTCCCAAATAGCCTTCTAAAGAGGTTTCTCGTGTACAAAAAAAGCATTAGCAAATATCTTCAATGATACTGGTTTTAATATAACAATAATCTTATACATTTCTGCTTGAACACTGAATGTCAACATTAGATTGACTGGATTTCTGGTTAAAAAAAAAGTGACCCCAAACAGCACTAGAATGTCTATCCAAACTCTTTATTAAATAAGATATATGTGCAAGTAGGATGTTTAAGATCTAGTCTAACAGAGACTTGTGTAGAGAACATGTTTATGAAGACTGTCTAGAGAATGCCAGAATTCGAAAAATTATGTTTGTTGTTAGGGTGAATTCCTGATGGCTTTTAAAGTAAATAATATTTCCATCGATGTTTCCTATCTCCATCCCAAACTCCTTCCCCATGCCCTCCCATCTGTATCTAAATGTTGTAATGTCATTCCAGGAGTGGGTTGGTACGGAAGAGGGACTTGATTGGATGGTTTGAAACTGCATCCTATAAAGCAGTGGTGGCACCAAGAAGTGGCTGCGGGGTGTGGATCGTATCCCCGTCCTTATTGCCACCAACAGCCCTTCTCAGGCTACCCCTGTATTTCATTAATTTCAAGATAAAATTTCTTTCACATTTTAATATCTCTGAAATGAGGATTTTACAATCCATGGTAAGTCTTACTTCGGTTGGAAATATTTTTTTTCCTTAGTGGTACCTAACTAAAGTAATGGCCTCTTAGATCTGAAACGCTGTGAGCAAAAACAGTTCACTACTCTTTCCGACCACATCACTCACCCTAAGTTCAGTGGTGGGATTCAGCCAGTTCGCACCGGTTCGACAGAACTGATACCTAACTGTTGAGTTCGGTGAACTGATAGTTAAAATGACACTTGTAATCAGGGTTCTAACATGGGTACCTGGGCAGCCGCCCAATGTGGAAATCACAAATCTACATTGCTTACTCTTTTTAACGTTCATCTGTGCAACAGCATATTCTAAGTGCCTGTAGTAATGTTCATTCTGTCCATAGGTAAAGGAATGGGATCCTACTCCTACAGTGAAAAGATGATTAAGGATAAATCACACAGCTGATAATGCTTGGATGAAAGTGAAGAAAACTGTGAGGATGCCAATCAAGAAGCAATATCTCAAATTGACAATTTTGTTTTTTTTTGTCAGGTATTATTTAATATATTTTTTATTAATATTTTAAAACTTTTATAATATAATCTAGTTTTGTGTGCCTCTTTTACTATTCTTATTTAAGTATAAATGCATGAAATAATAAACTACCTTTCAGTATATTGTTTTTTATACTTAAAGTGGTCATTAGGGCAGAGAACCGGTTGTTAAATTATTTGAATCCCAGCACTGCCTAAGTTCACCCTATCTAGAAATCCAGTAGGCACTGATGCTTTATAAAATGTGATTCTGGACACTACTATTCCTTGTAGTTAAATTTATTCCTTTACGTATACATGGATCTATGTAGTCTGTTTTACCAGATATCAAATCTATATGAAGATTCACATTGTTTAAAACCAGAAAGCAGCTCTGAGTCCAGGAACTCTCAGACCACCGAGCCTTAGCTGATCCAAACAATGCCTGGTCCTTCTTTCTTCCTCCCACCCCACCTCCAATTGCAAAATTGTATGAAATACACATAACAAAATTTATCATCTTAACCATTTTTTAAGCGCACCATTCAGTGGTATGAAATACATTCATTCATAATGTTGTGTGCAACCATCACCACCTCCCTCTCCAGAACTCCTTTCATCCTGTAAACACGAATTCTGTAACCATTAAATACTAACTCCCTAAATACTAACTCCCTGTTCTCCCTTGCCCCCGGACGCTGGCAACCACCATTTATTGTGTCTGGTTTTAACTACTTTAGGTACCTCTTATAAGTGGAATCATAGGTATTTGCCTTTTTGTGACTGCAACGCCAGGTTTCTGAGACCTCTCAGTTTAACCTTTGTGACCTTCCCTTCTGGACGCTGATGGTCTGAAAACAATGGAAGCCGTAACCACAGCACCCACTGAAAAGGTCGGGACAACTCAAAAACACATTCACATCCGGCACAAATTCAGGAACCCTGCACCTTCTGACAAAAAACTTACTCAACTGAAAGGACTGGGATAGAGAGCCTGCGTACAGCGAGGGTTAGGGGCGGGCTTGTGTGACCTAACTGAACGAGATGGGGACAGAGGACCGTTCAGGTGTCTTTGTTTCAAAACTAGACCTGATGAGGGTTGGGACGCAGGTCAGGGTGAGGGTGGGCAGGGGGCCGGAGAGAAGGGGTCAGCGATGGGTCATTGGAAGCTTTGACATATTCACTTCCATCCACAGATGAAAAGCCCCAATCGAGACCCAATTCCCAATTCCCTTCCGCGTGGGTGGAGGCCTCGGAAGTAACAGAGGGGGCCCTGCGGCCTGAACGCTTGACAAAGGCTTTCGGGAGCGGCCTGAGGCACCAGTCTCTTACCGGGGGCTCCAGCAGGGGCTTTACCAAGATGCTGTTGTCCTTCTCTTCCTCTTCTTTTCCCTTAAATTGTTCTTTCTCTGACTCTCGCTCTTTATGATTGTCCTCTTTTCTCTTACCTTTCTTCTCCTTCCCATTCTCTTTCCCCTTTTCCTTAATTTTCTCCTCTACCTTCTTCCCGTTCCCCTTTTCCTTAATTTTCTCCTCTACCTCCTTCCCTTTCCCCTTTTCCTTAATTTCCTCCTCCACCTCCTTCCCTCTCCCCTTTTCCTTAATTTTCTCCTCTACCTCCTTCCCTTTCCCCTTTTCCTTAATTTTCTCCACCTCCTTCCCTTTTCCCCGATTTTTCTCTTTCTCCGGCTCCTTTCCCTTCTCTTTCTTCACTTTCCCCCTCTCCATTTTCCCATTCCTGGTTTCCTTCCCTCCCACGCGCCTGCGCGCTGGACTAGCAGCCCTGGGTCCCGGCAAGTGTGGCCCCTACGGGAGGCGCAGGCAGAGACGTAGGTCCACGTGGCGTTGACCACATCCGCAGTCTCCGCGGCTGCCACCGGCATCTGGTACTCGCTCTCCCAAGGCTGCATGCCCGCGGACTCCCCAAACCTTAAGAAGGAAGGCGTTTAACGAGGGGAAGGCAGAGACGCTAGAGGTCGAGCCTAGCCAAAGGGACCCTGAAAACCCAGCGGGGCTGATCTTCAGTGCAGGAAAAAGCATCCCCAGGCGCCACTTCTTCGGGAGGACGTCCTATGGCGCAATTCCCTCGGGCTAGGCATGGCGTCTCAAAAAGGCCTTTCACAGGCCGGACTTAAGCATCTCGCCTTTCCTGAATCACCTCCATGCCCCATCCACACAGGCCTCCCACCAGGAGAACCCCGAGGGGTGAGAGTGCTGAGCATCTCGAGAGGATGCCCCCCTCGCCCAGTGATAATCACAAGCCTGTAAAGTGAGGTTGGGTATCTCCTGATCCTAGCCCGTCAACCTAACTGGTAGTGTCTCCACTGTCCAGGATGCTTAGGAAAAACAATAGAGGACAGTGAATGTTTATCGTATTTTAAAAGCTTCTATTTCACTTTTAAGAATTCTCGATTAATTTAGTTGTCTGCCAGAATCACGGCTACTACTAATGTAGGGCATTAAAAAAAAATAAAGAAAAACCATTTGTCACCCCCAGTGACATATGCAACAAATTAGGAAACTCGGGGCTGGCTTCTCAAAGGCTGTCTAGTTGCTTAAACTGAGAAGTATATGGATGGTTCTTTTGTTAAACTGGACTCTGGTATATTTCACAAACTAACAAAATTATCTTACTGCAATAAAGTAACTTTTCTTCACCAGATCTGTTTCAAATAGGCTTATAGGGAACAATGAATGAACGGCAGGATCCAGTAGGCTTGAGTAAGGCAGGTTTTTAAGGTTAGCAGTTTCCAAGTAGTCTTAAAAATGCTGTGCTTAGTAACTTAATAAAATGTTTGCTCCTCCATTTATTGATATACAAGTATCAACACCATGAATTTTTAATGAAGTTAAAACTGAGTTCTCTCAATCCCAATAATTACCTTTGTGGCTTTGCTGGAAAGGGCTGGAGAGAATTTTAGATATTCAGTTTTAAAAATTCTCAGATAAACTAACCAGGAAGTCCTCCATAAAATGCCAACATCCTAAACACCTTAATCCATACTCACTGCTAGAATATTTTATTTTAAAATGTACCACAGTGAATGGATGCATCCATATTGGTTTTTTATAAATGTAGACACACACACACACACACATATATACAAGGTGTAAATGTCACTGGTTAAAGACCTATGCTAAAAGAAGAAGTAACTACTAGAAAATTAATGTAGATCTTTACAATTCATTTGACAAAAACGTATTTAAACTGAGGTTTTGGTTGCTTAGTAATGACTGTAAATAGCAATGACAGGCTAAAGAAGTATAAATTTCACTTTGTGCCTTCTGCCAATATTTTTAATGGCAGATAATATTCACCAAAATTCTGTACCTTAGTTAAACCTAAAAAATGATTATCCTTACCAAAGAAATTTAGTGGAATCCTAAATAACAAAGTTGCTAACAATTATTCTTGTAATGAGCTACATATTTAGAAGAAATGAATCTGTCACTCTCACCAAGACTATTCTGAGAGCTCAAAAAGTACTATACCATAATATAGCATTCATATATAAGAGGTTCTCTTGTTGAGATGCCACTACAGATTCTGATTGTTAAACACAAAGGCAGCACCATTATTTCTTACTTTTGTAAAGGAGGAAATCAATCCTTTAAAAATAACTTTGAAGAAGTTTCAGTAGGTATGTTCAAAGTCAAACACAGCAGCACTTTATTAACAAGGATGGAGTAATATGATCACAAGGAAATAACTCTTAAGTCTAAATTCAGTGCTAGCTTGGGCAGCATAAAATGAATACTAACCAGGGTGAGCATCCCAGTGTGTCTGTCTTGCAGCTGTTCAATGGGAAAGTTGCTTATAAAGAAAGACCAGAGCAACACTGACCCACAGACTGACCGTATAATACTCCATTATTTTGGGGAGGGCAATGAATAGTCATACACCTAACTAGAAAGAGGAGTCATCTGAGTATTTACTAATTGGGCCAAACAGTACTGTTAAGTTTTAATACTGCCTGCTACTGAACTATGGTATTGATTTCCTCTCTACATAGGACGTCAATGTTCATGTTCTTGTCAGCCATTAAATCGCACTGAGACAGTCCAAACCCATATGACCTCAGAAGAGTGGGTCTAAGAGCCAACTTCTTATAACATTGATGTTTTCCTTGAGTGATTTATAGTGCTAAATCAGCACAATGCTACCATAATCTGAAAATGGTATGAGGGTACAAAGGAGTCCTAGTTTATATATATGTATATATATACATATACAAACATACTTTTCATTACTATATAGTATCCCATATTCCAGTATCACATGACAGAGAATCTATGGTAAAAATTAATCAAGACATTTAGTTTTCCTGTGGCCACTCATGTAATGAAGAACACAAGTGTATCATTAAGGTCCCTTTTTATCACATGATATTTCTAAGCAGGTATTTGGAATGCTCAGAAGATTCCACTTTCAGTTTCTAAGACCTCCTGAGACATAATTAAAGTGGGACTTGACAGGAACAAGTATCTTTGGACTCTAGTTAAAACAGCAGAAGTAATTTGTGTTTATATCCCAGGAAACTTCGGATAACATGCCTTGTTTAACATGAAACTGTAATACAAACCACCACCAGATCAGCACACAAAGAAACAGATATCTAGGTGGGTAAATGCCCAATTATTCTGAGTCCTCATCGTCTGTGCAAAGCTAGGTGGAACAAGTAGGCCAAGGTTGACTAGGCAGAATTGGAGGAAGCTGTTTTTTTCCCTTTCGATGCACAAGAAAACAATTTTATGAAAATGTGGGGATGAGAGAGGGAGCAGCTCTGTGTTTCTCGCTGTTACCTTTATTATGT
This sequence comes from Saccopteryx bilineata, assembly GCF_036850765.1. Lineage (NCBI taxonomy): Eukaryota > Metazoa > Chordata > Mammalia > Chiroptera > Emballonuridae > Saccopteryx > Saccopteryx bilineata. The sequence goes on from NC_089494.1 coordinate 225,777,251, forward strand.
TCCTAGTGTCACTAGACTACTTTAAAAATAGCCTGCAACAAGAATGTTCTATCACCAGCCACCTTTTCCACCTTTCTTCTTTTTCTGTTGCTGTTTCTTTTTTGTTGCTGGGGCCCCGGCAGGCTTCTGGTGCCTGGGGGGTATGATATTACTTGTTGATGCAGATGTCGTCGCAGCACTGCCGGGTCTTGGGGAGGTGGGTGGGCTGCTCACAGTTTTACTGGCATCCCTGAAATCAGATCAGAGAAGTGTTGGTCATTCATATATTCAACAAAGAAAAAGGCTATAAAAACATACATACATGGATTTCACTTTCCATCCCTAACAATTCCCACACACATTCTATTTATTTTAAGATGGGTTCCCCAACTCTATCCATTTTCCTTTTTTAATAAAATTTGTTTCTGCTTTACATTAACGATTAAGTAATATATGGTATATGCCAACTCTTAGAAAGCTTAGAAAATAAAAAAAATTGAAATGACTTAATAACATTTTTTTTTCTTTTTGTGACAGAGAGGGAGGGACAGATAGGGACGGATGGACAGACAGACAGGAAGGGAGAGAAATGAGAAGCATCCATTCTTCGTTGTGGCAACTTAGTTTTCATTGATTGCTTTCTCGTATGTGCCTTGACTAGGGGACTACACCAGAGCAAGTAAAAGCCAGCAACCTTTGGGCTCAAGCCAGCGACCATGGGGTCATGTCCATGATCCCATGCTCAGGCCAGCAACCCCACGCTCAAGCCGTATGAGTCACATTCAAGCCAGCAACCTTGGGGTTCAAATCTGGGTTCTCCATGTCCCAGTCCGACACTCTATCTACTACTGTGCCATTGCCTGGTCAGGCCTTAGTTAATAGTTCTTTCTAGTCACATTATTTATTTATATCTTTATCTAGACATTTAGTTTGTCGAATGACTCAGTGTATTTAGTTTCCTTCTGAAGGTACGAAAATCCTATTATTTATGCTACAATGACACAATCCAAAACAAATACTTACAGTACAATCAAACCAGAAGACCACATTTTCTTTCCTTTACAATAGCATATTGTAAAACATCAAAGATATTTGGCTGTACATATCATACTTAAAATACATTTAAAAAATTCTCATTAATGGCCCTGGCCGGTTGGCTCAGCGGTAGAGCGTCGGCCTAGCGTGCGGAGGACCTGGGTTCGATTCCCGGCCAGGGCACACAGGAGAAGCGCCCATTTGCTTCTCCACCCCTCCGCCACGCCTTCCTCTCTGTCTCTCTCTTTCCCTCCCTCAGCCAAGGCTCCATTGGAGCTAAGATGGCCCGGGCGCTGGGGATGGCTCTGTGGCCTCTGCCTCAGGCGCTAGAGTGGCTCTGGTCGCAACATGGCGACACCCAGGATGGGCAGAGCATCGCCCCCTGGTGGGCAGAGCATCGCCCCTGGTGGGTGTGCCGGGTGGATCCCGGTCGGGCGCATGCGGGAGTCTGTCTGACTGTCTCTCCCTGTTTCCAGCTTCAGAAAAAAAAAAAAAAAAAAAAAAATCTCATTGATGACAATAAACCAATCTCAGAAAGACCAAACCTATAATCTGAGTGACCTTGATTAGGAAGCAATGACTTACAGTTCAGATGAAGCTCCTACAGTTGATCCCTGGGTCGCCTTTCCGATCTGATCCTTCTTTTTACCCTTCTTTCTTCCTCGGTAGTAGGACCGTTCACGCATTGGTAGCCATCTTTCTGGATCTGGGGTCACTTTTGGGTCATAATTCTTAGGCAGTTTTCCTGTGCAACAATGAATTGATAAAGAAATGAGAAATCTGTCCATGTTTCCAAGTTAGTTGTTTAAACAATATTTCAAAGTCTGGGAATAAATGACTTAATGCTAAAATAAGTTTTACCTGAGAAAGTTTTATTTGCATAATCTAACAGGAGAAAAAAACCTTATTTCTAAGCATAACACAATAATCAGAAGCTATAAAGGTAGAGATTTCACAGATATATCTATGTAAAAAAACTTTAAACAATCCAATTAAAAAAATGGGGAAAGGATCTAAACAGACACTTCTCCCAGGAAGAAATACAAATGGCCAACAGCTATATGAAAAGATGCTCATCAGCACTAGCTATTCGAGAAATGTAAATCAAAACTACAGTGAGATACCACCTCACACCTGTTAGATTACTATTATCAAGACAGGAAATAACAAATGCTGGAGAGGCTGTGAAGAAAAACGAACCCTCATCCACTGTTTGTGGGAATGCAAACTGGTAAAACCATAGTGGAAGAAAGTATGGTGGTTCCTCAAAAAATTAAGAATATAACTACCACATGACCCAGCAATCCCTCTACTGGGTATCTACCCCTAAAACTCAAAATCATTGATACGTAAAGACACATGCAGCCCCATGTTCATCGCAGCATTGTTCCAGTGGCCAAGACATGGAAACAACCAAAAAGCCCTTCAATAGAGGATTGGATAAAGAAGATGTGGTACATATACACTATGGAATACTACTCAGCCATAAGAAATGATGACATCAGATCATTTACAACATGGATGGACTTGAGAATATTATACTCAGAGAAATAAATAAATCAGAGAAAACTAAGAACTGTATGATTTCACACATAGGTGGGATATAAAACTGAGACTCATGGACACAGATAAAAGTGAAGTGGTTACCAGGGGGAGGAGCATCTGGAAGAGGGTGTTTGGGGAAGGGAGTAAAGAGGGACAAATAAATGGTGATGGAAAATGATCTGACTTTGGGTGATAGGTATACAATATAATCAAAAGTTCAAATGCTATAGAAATGTTTACCTGAAACCTATGTGCTTTTATTGACCAATGTCACCCTGTTAAATTTAATTTTCTAAATAAAATTTTTTTAAAAACCTTAAAATTTCATTTGGTAAAAGATACATTTTTAAGAGAAGTAATAAAACAGAAGAAATTGTGTATTACATAACAGAGTGGATTAATATTCTCAATATAGAACAAACTCTTGATAATCAAGAAGTATAAATCACATAAATAAAAATGGATATAGCTGCAATTAGGTTAGGCCAGGAGAAATAAAAGTCATTAATCATATGAAAAGATGCTAATTCTCACTAAATAAAAATGAAAAGAGTAAAACAATTCTATCCAACTAATAAATATTAAAAGCAGTAATAATTCCTAGTGTTGGTGAACTAATGTGAAACTCAAAAACCACTAGCAGAAACGTGTACTGGTATAGCATTTGTTGAAAGCAATTTAATTGGCAGTCCCAGTTAAAATTTATACTTCTAGAAATTTATCCTGCAGAAATCCATATGCTTTAGTTATATGCATAAGAATATTCTCTGTGATAGTCTTTATAATATCAAATTAACTCAGATGTCCATCAATAAAAAATGATTAAATAAATTACAGTATACCTCTACTATAGCAAGCTATACAATAGGTTAAAAAATTAAAGTACATTTATATTTAATAACTTGGAAAAATGTGTGCACAACACAACCTAAAACAGAAGAGCAAAAGAAATTATCCTGATATGTTCCTATTAGTTATGTAAAAACTTTTGACTGAGCATGTAAATTTGTATGGTTTTATTTTTATTATTTTAGCGAGAAAGAGAGAGAGAGACAGACAGGAAGGGAGAGAGATGAGCACTTTAGTTGTTCATTGTTTGCTTCTCATATGTGCCTTGACTAGGGGGCTCTAGTTGAACCAGTGACCTCTTGCTCAAGTCAGCAACCCCGGGCTTTAAGAACCTCTGATGCCTGACCAGGCAGTGGCGCATTGGATAGAGCGTCGGACTGGGATGTGGAGGACCTGGGTTCGAGACCCCGGGGTCGCCAGCTTGAGCATGGGCTCATCTGGTTTGAGCGAGGCTTACCAGCTTAAACCCAAGGTCGCTGGAGGCCCCCGGTCAAGGCACATGTGAGAGAGCAATCACTGAGAAACGAAGGTGCCGCAACAAAGAATTGATGCTTTTCATCTCCCTTCCAGTCTGCCTGTTCCTCTCTCTGTCACAAAATAAAATAAAATAAAAAGCCTAGGCCTTCTAGATTCTCAAAATCTGTCATTTAATAAAAAAAACAAAATCCCACCTCTGATTAGGTGAAGCCAAACATGGTAATTAAACCCACTCCTGCCACAGATGAAGACAGCCTAAGACAGCCAATGCAGGCATTACCCTGGTTAATGATTCAAGGATGAACACTGACTGTGCTAGCCCAGTCAGAATAATGGGAAAGGTCTGCCATTAAGGGGCCCTCTTTGTCCAACTGTATATAAATGACAAGTATGTGGCCCTATTTCCAACAAACATCCTAAGACTCTAATGGGATTCAGTTTTTGTATAGCAGAGCAATACAACTAACAGATCAACCACTTCGATGCTAACTTCACTGCCAGTTTCATAAACAGTAAACTTTTTTAAGCAAGTTTGATGGAGTTCTATGGTCAAAAGCACCCTAATGTATCAGGGCTTACTGTGAGCCAGGCATTGTTGTAAGAGATCAAATGTAGTATTTTCTAAGTAATTGTTCTAAGACATGCAGTTTCTTATTTAATCCTATGAGGTACATGCCATCAAATTCTACTTTCCAGATAAAAAGCTCAGGCAGGTATGTTACGTAACCTGTTCCCAGTCACAGTGAAAGCAATGTTACTAGAGCAACAATCTGAATTTAATGTAATAAAATTAAATGTTAGCTATAATCAAGACAAAACTCAAATGTTCATACCAGGAGAGAACAGTATATTTGTGTAAAGATTTTTATCTAGGGCTAAACTCAAGCTTTTATCTTACAGAAATCTAAATATATATATTTTTAAAAAAACCTTACCCTTCTTTTTCTTCTTCTTCTTTTTCAAATCCCCTTGCCTACAAAGAGAAGAGTCATTACCATCAGCATGATAAAATATAAAGCAAGAAGCATGTGCAAAGGAGCAAGCCGAGCACTTCATCATAAGGGTGTTCAGGATTGGCTGAGTGCGCCCTCACCAAAGCTCACAGACTACTTGGCACATTTATTTAGGTTAAACTTAATCAAGCTTCATACACTGTAGTTTATGGAGGGGACTTAGAAAAGAGAAACAGTTGTTTCAGAAAACATACCATTTACTATAGCACATGCATTTTAAACTTTCTGTAAAAAGATAAAAACTTTGCACAAGCATGAAAATCTACAATAAGATACCTCACGTTTGGCAAAACTCAAGAGTAGAAAATTAAACTCTTTGCCAGAAGAACATGTATAGGTACAGTACATGCAAAGACCATCTCTGGGAGGATATACAAGACAGAAAGCACTGGTTCTGGCCCTGAGAGGGCAGAAGGCAGAGAGTGATGGGAGTCAGACTTTGTTCTGCCATTTTTATTTTTCAGTTTTGAACCTTGTGAGTTTATTGAATTTTTTAAGTAATAAAATCTTTATTAAATACACCGAACCCCCCCTCCAAAGGGCACTAAAAAGAGCATGAGAAATCAATACAACATTTCAAAATAATTGCTAAGTACTCTGACAGCTACAGCATATAAAGACATAAAAAATCTGTACATATTCATACATGATATGCCATGTATATCATGTATGAATATGTGAACTAAAAGAATGAATATTCGAACCATGAAACAGTGAACTAAAAAGATGAGACAGCAAGAATTTCTGCCAAAAATTCATTCTATCAAGTCATTCAATTGTGAAAGTTCTTTCAGGGAACCCTGAAGAATAAGAAATGCAACACAGTGTCTCACTCCCAGACTGCATTGTCTTCTGACAAATCCTACTCCACAGCTGTACCTGCCATTTCCCAGTCTCTGCCATTTCTTATAGTTTTTGCCTTTGCTCACACTTTGCCTACCTCATCTTCTTCATCTTCTTTAAGAGTCAGTAACCTCCTACATGAAGTGCTTCCTAACCGCCCAGTGTCCCCAGGAAGAACTATTCCCTCTAGTATACCGTCGAGTGCGCTGTACAATCAGAGCACACACAATCTTTATTACAATTACTGTTTACATACATTTCCTTCTGCTGGACTCAAGTTTTTTTGAGAGCAAATCATTATCTATATTTTGTCAACATAGTACATCTTGGAAAGAAACTAAACCTTTGCATCTAAAAGTTAGCATAAATAAAAGACATTAATAATGTATAATGAGCCTGCCGAGGCGGTGGCACAGTGGATAGAGCGTCAAACTGGGACATGGAGGACCCAGGTTTGAATCCCTGAGGTTGCCAGCTTGAGCGCAAGGTCACTGGCTTGAGCAAGGGGTCACTTGGTCTGCTGTAACCCCCTGGTCAAGGCACATATGAAAAAGCAATCAATGAACAATTAAGGTGCCCCAACGAAGAACTGATGCTTCTCATCTCTCTCCCTTCCTGTCTGTCTGTCCCTATCTGTCCCTCTCTCTCTCTCACACACACACACAAAATGTATAATAAAAATATTGTGCTGAAATTTAAAAGCTTAAAACTCAATGTACATCTCAGTTATTGTACAGTATTACAAATGAACTGTACTTTTTTTTTTTTTTTTGTATTTTTCTGAAGCTGGAAATGGGGAGAGACAGTCAGACAGACTCCTGCATGCGCCCGACCGGGATCCACCCAGCACGCCCACCAGGGGGCGTCGCTCTGTCCCGACCAGAGCCACTCTAGCGCCCCGGGCAGAGGCCAAGGAGCCATCCCCAGCGCCCAGGCCATCTTTGCTCCAATGGAGCCTCGCTGCAGGAGGGGAAGAGAGACACAGAGAGGAAGGAGAGGGGGAGGGGTGGAGAAGCAGATGGGCGCCTCTCCTGTGTGCCCTGGCCGGGAATCGAACCCGGGACTTCTGCACGCCAGGCCGACGCTCTACCACTGAGCCAACCGGCCAGGGCCTGAACTGTATGTTCTTACTCATTAGCCAAACCTGTTTTGGAAGAGGGCTAAAAATATTGAAAACATGTAAATAGGCATTATTTGAAAAGCCCTTTAAAATCTGGCTTCGATTTCTTTCATTCTGGGGCTTTCTATAAGGCTTAAAATCAGAATATGATCGAATAGAACAATGCCATATCTCTGAGACTCCAATTTCTTTATTTCTGTCTTTTTTAGGTGAGAGGAGGGAAGATAGTGAGGCAGACTTCCGCATGTGCCCCAACTAGGATCCACCTGGCAACCCAATCTGTGGCTGATGCTGGAGTACCAAGCTATCTTTAGTGTCTGGGGCAATGCTTGAACCAATCAAGCTGCTGGCTGCAGGAGGGAAAGACGGAGAGAGGGAGGGGGAAGAGAAGCAGGTGGTCACTCCTGTGTGCCCTGACTGAGAATCAAACCTGGGAGGTCCATATGCCAGCCCAATGCTCTATCCACTAAGCCACAGGCCAGGGTCTGAGATTCCAATTTCTTATTTAAGTTTTTAAATTCTATTATGAGAATGATAATACTTTTATAACAAACAGAGTTCATAATGAAGTTAGTCATATACTTGGTGCTGATACTGTTTTAAAATTGGAAAAATATTTAGATTTCAAAAGGTATTCGGAAAAAGAGAAAATAGTGAAAAACTAAGAAAGCCACAAAATGAAGTGTTATATCTCTACTGGACCTGCGGTGCTGCAGTAGGTAAAGAGTCAACCTGGAATGCTGAGGTCACCAGTTCGAATCCCTGGGCTTGCCAGGTCAAGGCACAAAAGAGAAACAATTACTACAAGTTGATGCTTCCCACCCCACCTCCTCCTCTCTCTAAAATCAATAAATAAAATCTTAAGAAGTGTTATATCTCTTCCATTCTCTATTCATCCTGAGTCAAAAACTGAATCATACACATTTACGATAGGCCTTTGCTGTTTCTGATGGCAATGTAGAAGAATAAGAAACAAATTGAAATTTGACTTCATGTAAGGTAATGAAGCTGGCTAACCTTTTTGCCAAATCAGCAAAATAAAGCTTATCAAAACTTTGGTTTATAGTTACATAATTATATACTCAATGTGTATCAATAATTTCCAGGTTAGAGTATGGCACGTGAAGCCTATGCATAAATAGCATATGTCTCCCTTTAGAACATGAAAAATCTCCAAGACTTACTAAATGACAGAAAGCAAGTTTAAAAACAGCAAGTACAAAAGAATCCCATTTCTGTATAAAACAAAAGTAATCCAATCTAAGAAAATATTTCTAAGTCACAAAAATTAGGGAATGTGCAGATACTCCAGTACTTTCAGCCTTTTGTATAGTGCATTTTCACCAATGAAATAAGAGGTTTTGCATCTCATTTGCATAATCAAGCAACTTTCTTTGACTTATTTGCTTTTCTGATGTTCTTGTTTAATAAAAAAAAAATCAAATGCTTCTTTTTCTTATCGCTTCATATTTATTTTGAAATATCCCTTAATTTTTGTGAGCAATATACAAAGAAAAAGATCTGGAAGGATACAAACTAAATGCCAGAAGGTAATTCTGGGCCAGGGAGGGAGGAGGAAAGAGGAGTTAAGACACAGAAAAAAAGAACAGAAAAAGGAGAAAGGGGACTTTTAAACCTTATTTATGTGGAATTTTTATAAGAATATATGTTTATTCTTTACATAATTTAAAATCAGCATCAGTGAACGTTACAATGAAAAGCATTACCCTTGCTCCTTTGGTTGACTATCTCCAGTTGCTTTTCCGCCCTTCTTCCGAACGTACGTAGCACCAGGAGAATTTTCAAGAGCTTCAACATCTACTTTTAGAGACATACTATCTGACGAGGGCAAGTGTTTACTAAGACTGGGATAGAACAGAAGTTCAGGAACACAGTATATACACATATATATGTCTAGCAATATATCTATGCCAATAGAGAAACACTGTCTTGCTGTGATGCCCTTCACCAAAAGCAAAAAAAGAATAAATCTTAAATCTTCAATAGAACAGCAAATCAGTCAGTTATAAGGTCAATTATTTATCATATACTGTGAAAGGAATACTTGAGTCATAATCTAACCATCTAGTCCTTAACCCAGTGACATACTCCCAGGTGGTGGCTTAACAAAAGCTGCAAAGGTTTTCAGTTGCAGCTGCTTTGCGCCCACCCCCCACCTCGGTTCAGGGAACACACCCACACTAGACTAGTACACGTGACGGAACTCAGCCAATCCAAGCACCGGTTCCTCTTATTTATTGTTTGTGACGGGCAGGACCTAAGACAGTTCGATCAGAACATTTCAGAATCATGTACTACTATGACTTTTTTTTTTTTTTTTCTTTTCTGCTGTTGTATTCAAACCTGGAGAGGTATTAAGCTACACGTATGGACTTCATTTTTGCTTGTGGATCAACCTGTATCCCAAGTTGGATCTATCAGTGCATTTTGTAGTCACATTGATCAATAAATTCTAATTTTTGCTTTTAACAGTTAGAAAGGGGTTTTATTTGTTAAAATTTACAACAAAAGTCCTGGTCACACAGGTACTGAAGATCTAGTATGCTACTTTGGAGCTGCTTGGGACAATCACAAGGATACGCTTTCGCCTTCTCAGGATCTACAAGTGAGTAAGCAGAAATAAGCTGCGCCAGCGTGTGAATATCTTTTGGATTTTGTCTAAAAGAAGAAATAACAAAGTTACTCGACAATATAAAACTGAAGAAAATAGCACTGACAAGCATAATAATTCCCTCATATCAGGAAACAGCTTACTTCCACAGCTGCTCTAGGTCACTAATTGCCTCCTTCTTCCGCCCATATTTTAGTTTGAAGTTTGCAGCTTCTCTGATCAAGGACAAATGAGCAGGAGATTTGGGCTACAGTTTGAATAAACAGAGAAAAAAAAGTTTTAAGCTAAATATCAGCAAGTCAATGAAATTATATTCAAAAGGGACCTATCGATGAAATTCCTCAACTTCAATTTTACAGAATGCATGAAAAATCGTTAACAAATTTGCACATACCAAAAGGGAGAGGGGTAGACAAATTAGTACACGTGATGACTAATTTGTGACTGTAGAACACAACCCACCTCCATTTAGATCAGCTACTAGATATAATTCCATAATCAAATATATGTCACTGCCGTTCTCAAACATTAACTTAATAGTTTCCAGAATTAGCAATCTCCCTTGCTAATAGTGCTAATGGTTTAAATGCCACCTAGGTTGGGTATTGCCTATGCATAGACCAATACTGGAAAAATTAGAGATGTTCCTATTAGAGGGAAACATGATATAAAATTATTCTATGTATAGATAACCCTTGAACAACAGGGGAGCTAGAAGTACCAACTCCCAGCACAGTTGAAAATCTGAGTATAAACTTCAACTTCCTAAAAACTAAACTACTGATAGCTTACTGCTGACCTTCATGAAGCCTTACTAATAACCTAAACAGTCTATCAACACAGATTTGTATGTTATAGGCATTATATACTATATTCTTACAATAAAGCTAGCTAGAGAAAAGAAAATGTTATAGACAATCATCAGGAAGAGAAAATACATTTATAGTACCTACTGGGGGAAAAATCTGCATATAAAAGGACTTGTGAGATCAAACCCATGTGATTCAAGGGTCAACTCTTTTACTGTTCTACCAATCACTACCATCCCTAGGCTCTCTAGCCACTAAAGATGAGTTCTCTTATATGCAATCATATACTATTATTCATATTCCTTGAAATCACACACCCAAACATACACACACAAAGAGAAGAGGCTCAGAAAACAACTGAGCTTTTTCTTTTTCCATTTTGCAGCTGCCGTTTCTTACTTTTGATAATTTATTTGGTGTACTTAAAAAATAGAAAATGGTAGTAATAGCATTCCACCTTTTAAAAAGTGAGTTGGAATGTTTCAATTCTCCTAAATTTTGAGTTTAGCAGTGCAGCTTTTTATTTTTATGTAAAAACATGTCCTTACAACCTTTTACTCTATTTATTTACCTGATGGTTTTGATACCACTGGATAGCTTGAGTGAAGACCTCAATGGCACTGTCAATATCTTCCTCGTTACTGTACATGGTCACTAACGCAGATACCTACCCAGTCAAAGGAATAAATTAGTGATTAAAATTCCTCCTTCTCTCCCAGAATAAGCTCTTTGAAAATGAAAAACACTGAAGAAATAGCAAAGGTGTGGTGCTAGGCTCTCTCCATCAGCACCTAGTCTATCATAAAAATTACTGCATTATGGAGAATAATTGGAAATACCACAAACAATACCAGTGTTTTCCAGATATAAAATCATCTATAAAATACATCTTTCCTCTAATGCAGTGTCAATTCAGAGACAGCCACCAGTCCACAAGGTAAGTACAGAGGTTGAGGACAAGCACTTAGAAAATTAGTTTATATAATAAGACATTGCTGGGATCCAATGACCAGTGAGGTACACACACTAGCGTGGCTCAACTTCCACAATGAGGACAGAAAGGACAGAAAGAAAAAGCTAGAATTTTGAGAAATATCAATAAAACTGATAAACTTCTGGTGAGACTGATCAGAAAAAAAGAGAAGACATGAAAAAACCAGCATCAGAAACAAAAGGTTCTACGGATACAAGACAAACTGGAAATAGCTGAACTTTTTTTTTTTTTTTTTTTATAGGGACAGAAAGAGAGTCAGAGAGAGGGATAGATAGGGACAGACAGACAGGAACAGAGAGAGATGAGAAGCATCAACCATTAATTTTATGATGCGACACCTTAGTTGTTCATTGATTGCTTTCTCATATGTGCCTTGACCGAGGGGCTACAGCAGACCAAGTGACCCCTTGCTCAAGTCAGCGACCTTAGGTCCAAGCTGGTGAGCTTTTTGCTCAAACCAGAGGAGCCCGCTCAAGCTGGCGACCTCAGGGTCTCAAGCCTGGGTCCTCCGCATCCCAGTCCGATGCTCTATCCACTACGCCACCTCCTGGTCAGGCATCTGAACAACTTCTATGCCAATAAATACAACAACCTAAATGAAATGAATAAATTTCTGGAAAGATAGCAGAAAGCTAGATATTAAATATTAGAAACATTTTCTTTTTAGCTATATCCTAAATTTGATTGTAAATCAGCTCCGTTAGAAAATACAGGCATGAATAACACAGTCCTTGTTTAATGAGTGCACAGACCACCACTATAAAATTAGTCTTTATTTCAAAATAGATGCTTTCATTGCTATATTAGTGATCTAAACTTGTAATGCTAGAATAATCAGAGAACTATACACTAAATTTACTGGCCACTGTTACTAAATTATTTTACCGTAAAGAAATCACACTGAGGTCATAAAATAATTGAGGCTAAGGAATTCCGTAAGGACCTTCAGGTACTTAAGACTGGCTCTCGCCTGACCAGGCGGTGGCGCAGTGGGTAAAGCGTCAGACTGGGATGCGGAAGACCCAGGTTCGAGACCCCCGAGGTCGCCAGCTTGAGCACAGGCTCATCTGGTTTGAGCAAAAAGCTCACCAGCTTGAGCCCAAGGTCGCTGGCTCAAGCAAGGGGTTACTCGGTCTGCTGAAGGCCCACGGTCAAGGCACATATGAGAAAGCAATCAATGAACAAAGGTGTTGCAACGCGCAACAAAAAACTAATGATTGATGCTTCTCATCTCTCTCTGTTCCTGTCTGTCTGTCCCTGTCTATTCCTCTCTCTGACTCTCTCTCTCTGTCTCTGTAAAAGGAAAAATTAAAAAAAATTTTAAAAAAAGACTGGCTCTCAGCGGTAATTAATGCAAGACCTAAACAGTGACTGGTACATCTGACTAAATAATAGACTAGTGCAAACAGAGCATAAAATGAAATGGAATTTATACCAGAAAGTAACTGTCACTATATTTTAACTATTATGAATAAAGAAAGAAATAAGTAGAAATTAAAATACAAAAAGAAATCAAACATACCAATGATTATTAATTACATTACCTTTTCAGTCTTATAAGATTTTAGTTATAAACTCACCATGCCTGGTTTATGCTTTAACTCCTCTATGCTTCTCAATATTAGACATGCTTTGGAAATATTACCTTAAGAAATTAAAAGACAAAATTAGCATCATATAAAGAAAGCATATTATAAAAGAAAAAAAGACAAGAAATTTAAGAGTCATATTTGGGAATATCTCTGAATGCTCAGGCTTTGGAATCTTGAGAAGAATATATTCTATTTATTCATTTTACAGATAAGAAAACTGAGTCTTAAAGAGACAATGTATCTTGATTATACCCACAAAGAAAGATACTGTGAGATAACAGAAAAGGCATCTCCCAACTCCCCCTCTGCTGATTCTATTTTTCCTTTGTAACTTAAAGGTAGGAGTCCTGACCTACAGGCCTTGAAATGTTACTAAAAAAAAAAAAAAAGAAATATGTTACTGAAGATATGAATGCAATGGAAACTTTCCTAAGATATTTAAGTTCTGAAATTCTATTCGCTGCAAACCTAAATAACTAAACCTTTCAAAGTCTTTAAGAACAAAACAAACAAAAACCATGACAGATTCTCTCTCAGTAATTTTAGTATTATAAAGAATCCTTGGGGAAAAAAAATCCTGAGAACTTAATGAGGAAAGAAGACAGAGCAAGAAAAAGAAAGAGAGGTGGGAAAAGGAAAAAGAAACAAAAAAGTAAACAAATCTGAGAACAGAGATCAGGGTGACCAGTACTGTTTCTCAACCTTGGTTTTTTTTCATTACTACCCCATTAAGGAGCCCTGTCTTTTCCCCCTAATTGCCAGCCATCCCACCCTTCCCTCCTCCCCCTCACTGTAGCCATCATAATATCCAATACTGTCTCCGAATCCCCCCTAGCCAATTATCATCCCCACTGAGAACGCAACGTTACACCAGAGCTGTTGGGCAGAACTTCCTGTGATGATGGACACATTCAGTATCTTATTCTGTCCAACCAGCCACATGGGGCTACGAAGCTTCTGAAATATGGCAGCACAATGGAGAAACTGAATTTTAAATTTCATTTAACATAAAATAGCTACACGAGCCCTGGCTAGATAGCTCGGTTGGTTAGCATCATCCCAAAGCGCAGAGGTTGCTGGTTCTATCCCCAGTCAAGGGCACTTACAGGAACAGATTGATGTTCCTGTTTCTCCCTCCTTCTCCCTACCTCGCTCTAAAATAAATAAAATAAACATTTAAAAGAAAAAACGAAAGTATCTTCATGCTGATAGTGGCTACCAAATAGGGTCAACACAGTTCTAGATAATCATTCAAGGTTGGTTCAAAATCATGGACAAAAACACTAGCAGTTTTCTGTAAGATCCAAAAACATTAGTTCTCATTAAGTCTCCTTGCCTCTTTTCCCCAAACACATATATAAGCAGTAAAGCATAAATAAAGGATAAAGGACTAAGCTAAGAAATTCTGAAATGTAGGATGCAAAGTAACCCCTATTTCATGCAAATACTACCAAGTGACAGTGATAAGCATTCCAACAAATGACACACCCAGGAAATGGGAGTTAAGTATGGTCTTTTGGAACACAGAAGTCCTTTGTTTCTGCAGACTTTCAAGGCACAGACTGAGAATCATTCTAACAATTTAGGAATAACTAAAGAAAAACTCACACCATCTAACTTCAGGTTTGAAACAACAATAATTATGCTTCACCACTGTGCAAAAATTTAAAACTCACATAGTCAACTACTTCAGAATCACTCCAACCATGTTTCCATTAAAATGGTATTTTAATCAGGAAGTTAAAATACTTCATTTACCTTGGGAAATTTTCAGCTGGGCCATGGTCAGTTTAATTTCAGCTGCATTTTCTGGATGCTGATCTGAAAACTCCTAAATTTTTTTTTAATTGGGGAAAAAATAATCACAATTTATTTACACAGCTAATTGCACACATTCCAATTATTATGTTAGCTACACAGAAATTTAAATCCTGTTTTAAAATACTACACTTCTGGTTTTAGGTCAAAGTTTTACTTCAGAAAAATTTTATCTGACACCCACTGTGCTTTCAAATTACGCTCTCAAGTAAGTGCAACAATGTCAAGTTTCCAGAAAGTCACTGACGGAGAAACAATAATTAAGATTACTATATTATTCTTTTTTAAAAAATACTCAAATAAATGATACCTCCCTACTGAGGGTCCCTGCCAGGTAACTGCCCCTCAGGTTGGTCCTAATTTTACCCTGCCCAACTTTCCAATGTAATTACCCTCAGGAAATTAAAAAAAAATCTAACAGTTCTCAAGGCTGATAAAAACCAAGTCAGCATCTCTGTAATTATATAATATATTTGAGGTTGGACTGGGACTTACTGGAGAATACATTATTGAAAGGGGGCTAAGAATGTTCTTGTATTACAAGTCTAAAACAAACCTAACTAGTTAAATAACTCTCAAAATGAAAAGCATTCTTTAGGGTTTATGGCTAAAAGATACTAATGCAAATTAATATAAAACAAAGCTATAGCCCAGGAATTAACTAAAGTGACACAAGAATTTGTCTAGTGGTTATTACCTATTTAGTCTTCCCATCAACTTCATGAGCTTTTTATACATAATGAAAATAAAACAAGGCTGCAACTATCTGACACCTCATTAAAAATTCAAGTAATTCCTTTACCTGAAGCAATTCTATCGCTTTTGTGTGCTGCTTTTCTCGGCAGAGCTGGGCAGCTTGGATTAACACAGGCAGGAGACGCTCAGGACTTTGGGATTGTAAACTGGTAGATATTTTTCGGCATTGATCTGCCTAAAATGACAGTATTTCCCCCCGCACAATAATAAGCTGGTTAATTAAATTAAGCATTGAGTGACCAAAAAGAAAAAAAAAGGGGGGAGAAAGAAACCAGCTGAAATAAAATACTAAGTAAAAAACTGCCTGGGGTAAGAGAGGTGGTTTATAGCATCTATTCTCAATTTTTTCCTATAAGAAAAAGATTTCTACTTCCTGAATTTATACTAAGTTCTAATTCAGGAAATTAGGAAAGGATGAGTTACAAGTATTCATTTGGATGCTTAAATTCTAGAATTTTGCTTAAAAATAATATATCAAGTAGCAGCTTTTGCTTTGAAACTACAAAATGTTTAGGTATTTCTGACTAAAGTAGTTTAGAACAACTTGGTTCTAAGCAGTAATAAAAATATTACTGCCTCTCACTCTTCCACTGAAAACCTTTGCTCTAGAAGAGTATGAAATCAAACTTCAATTAGAATTAATGCAAGTTAGGGTTACTCACTTGCTGACCTCCTCATTTATAACTTGATGTATAATTATTTTATTTTAATTCAGAATAAGAAATAAGGCAATGAGAAAATAATATCATTTACAGGTATGAACTGTGTTGTCCTCCTCTTAAAAGCCACCAAAAGCACTCTCTAAAAAGAAATACAACTTACTGCTTAAACAATAAAATCTATTATATATGACATTCTGAAGAACACGTGGGTTTAAGACAAAATATAAGTAGTTTGCACTGATACATCCATTATGCCTCAGTGCCATATTCTAAAAGGGTTAGCCAGGGAAACCAGAGAGCTGTTACCTACCTGGTTTGTGTACATAGCAAGTAAAGCTTTGTTAAATTCTATAGCTTGCAGCTGTTTTTTGGAAAGCTTAAACTCCACTCCTTCTGCATTGGTTAATTTCACCTTCTTCTTGGAGTCAAACACATTTTGGTCCTGACAAAGAAAAGTTCATCCATCATGAATAGCAATCTCAAACTTCAACTCTTTTAATGCTCCAAGGCCTTATTCCTTTTCCATTTAATTATTTTATATAAAAACAAGAGAGCTTGGAAGATAATACATCTGCCTGGTTGGGGTGCCTGCCCATGCTCCTAAGATGCATACAAGTTTGTCTTGGGTTCTTGGTTTTCTTTTATCTTTTGAAGCACACATAACTCATCAAACGAAAATTAGGATTACAAAGATATCTAAATTTGCAAAGTTTCTACAAATTATGTCCTTCAGAAGACAAATGAGGAAAAGTAATTCATTCCTCTTTGAAATACTGTCATTAACATAAATAAATCATTAAAATTCAGAAATATTCACACACCTCTGTTGAATCCATTTTTAGCAAAAAATACTAATGTAACATAGCATAGCTGTTTTTCCTTTTCTTGAGACCCTTCTCACCTAGGCAGAGGTACAAAGAAGCTCAATGTCTAAAATTTCTACGTGGGGCAAACACAGTATTATCTGCCTAAGGAAAGGCTGTTAAAAATTATAGCAAGTCACATACCTTTCAAGGAAGGATGACAATTAAGTCACACTGCAGCCTAAGAAGGACAACCCAGCATCAGAGTGTCTATGTGCACAGTATTCTAGCTCTGGTAAATGATAGTTATTTGCAAATAATTGATACCACTGTGCTTTTGAAAGCAAATCTTCTATCGGTTTAAAGAATAAAAGGAGGCAAAGAATAAATCTAAAATAAATTGTACTTTTTCTGAGTGTGAAGCTCCAAACCAATGTAAAATTATTCTAATGTGTAGCAACAAACTGGCTTTCATATAAATCCTCAAAAAACCATATTTCTAGGTGATACTCTTATATCACTATTTTAATAATTCAGCATGCATCCCACAGCCAGAATCTCTCTTAAACTTTCCTATTGCGGCACTTACTATTCAAAAATTTAATTTTCAAGGCTTCCCATACTCTGGTATCATTCAATCTAACTTTTTAAAAAAATATTCAGCATGTATATATCCTCTTATCTTCTGTTCTGTCATTCCTCACCCCCCCCCCCCACAGGCCATAAGTATATATTTCTTCATAATTCATTTGTTTATGCTGTTGCTTAACCTTCCAACTGTATCCCTCTTTTAAGAATGAGCTCAAATTTTCCAACCTAGAGGTCTTTCACTAAATACTGTAGTTATAAAGAATAAAGGCAAGAAATTTAAACATGCACAGTTTTTTTTCAACACTGGAATGAGATTTTAAAATTGTAATGATTAAGGCCCTGGGCGGTTGGCTCAGTGGTAGAGCGTCGGCCTGGCATGCAGAAGTCCTGGGTTCGATTCCGGCCAGGGCACACAGGAGAAGGGCCCATCTGCTTCTTCACCCCTCCCCCTCTCCTTCCTCTCTGTCTCTCTCCTCTCCTCCTGCAGCGAGGCTCCATTGGAGCAAAGATGGCCCGGGCGCTGGGGATGGCTCCTTGGCCTCTGCCCCAGGCGCTAGAGTGGCTCTGGTCGCAACAGAGCAACCCCCCGGAGGGGCAGAGCATCGCCCCCTGGTGGGTGTGCCGGGTAGATCCCGGTCGGGCGCATGCAGGAGTCTAACTGTCTCTCCCCATTTCCAGCTTCAGAAAAATACAAAAAATAAAAAATAAATAAAATTGTAATGATTAAGACTTATCTCCTTACTACCTATTGCACCTCGCACTATTTCGAATAAAAATAAATATCTGCTGACTGAAGAAAGTTCAGTGTACAATTAATTACATAAAGATTGAAATATTTAGTATTTCCCATACTCTCCTCACAATTATAAAGCAGATAAGAAGAATTTGTCCTCGCCGGCATTTCAAATTATTGGTGCTAAGATTCAAAAGCCAGCATCAATTTTTGAAAATCTAAACCATGCCAATGGCCTGCACTACTCTGAACTACTACCCCCTTAATGTCATTATCCCATTTTTGGGGACTCTCTGGAATTTCCACTATAGGAGGGGGGAGGTACCACGAAGGACTAGAAGGAGCAAGCCTGGGTCAGCGACTGGAATCCAAATCCAAGTTCTACCTCTTACAAGCTGTGACCTTATACAAATCACTCCTTCAGCCTCAGATTATACTCCTATAAATTGGATAAGTACAGTACTGCCATTTAAAAAGGTAATTGTGAGGATGAAATACGATGCCACTTGAAAAAAAATCACATGGCATATCAAAAATCCCACAAATGTTATTTCTATTTTCTACTGACCTGAATTTCAGATCTGAACATGAGAAAGAGAACCTGCCCACATCTTCCCTTCCCCAAACTAAAACCACTGGAAAGAACAAAATTATCTACAGAAAACTTTCATTGAGACTCACTAGATGAAAGCATCATAAAAAACATGCACTCACAGTTTAAAAGTCCAAACACTTCAGTTTTCTAACAAATAGAGGTTCTCCATATTATTATAATCTAAGAAAACAATAAGATTTTAAAGTGCAGGGTCTGTAACTACAAAAATGTTATTGTACTTGAATATACCTTGTGGAATCATCATCATTATGAGAGTTAAATAACACTCTCTATTATAATTTGCTACAATTTTGGACTCTGTCACGGAAATAGAAAAACAACACTTATCCTAGAACAAAGCTGTGCAATATGCTGTCAGTACAGAATACAAGTGGAGGAAAGCCATAGATGTTCCATACCTTGTTAATGGTAATGATGTTATTTGCAATCACAGCTAGCAATCCCACATCTGTTGGCCTGTGAACAATAAGCAAGTCAAAAAGGAACAAACATTTGAAAAGAAACCTCCTCACCTATAAAGGACCCTTCATTTTAATAACTCACTTTAGTTTTATTATCTGATTGTAAAGTTGCAAAGCCTCTTCTGTACGACCCTGAAGCTGCAAAATATAGGCCATCTGTCCATGAATGATGGCCAGTTCTGCCTGTGGGTCTTCCTCAGTCCCATCCTAAGCAGAAGAAGAGACATTTTTCCTGTAAATTCTCCAAATTGCTCCACATATTCACCAACTGATCTAAATATTCAAAAGGTATAGAATCCTAAGTAAGACATAATTTTCCCCTAGAATCAGTTTGTTAAAATTTAGGAACTGCCACCAAGAGAAATGTTTACAAAATCCCAACTAATTATCTTC
Organism: Saccopteryx bilineata; assembly: GCF_036850765.1. Taxonomy (NCBI): domain Eukaryota; kingdom Metazoa; phylum Chordata; class Mammalia; order Chiroptera; family Emballonuridae; genus Saccopteryx; species Saccopteryx bilineata. The sequence goes on from NC_089494.1 coordinate 225,796,972, forward strand.
ATACAAAGAACTTCAAAAGATGAAACTAATTATGTAATTAAGCAGATTAATCCATATTCTCAATTCCCCTGGAAAGGCTGACTGATGCCCACGTAAAATAAATGTTCAAGGCTAGGGGGCTATTCTCTCTTACCATACCTAACACTCCTGCTCTCACCTGGTGAAGTATGCTGACCAGGGGTCAGATGTGTTGGTTTCCAATTCCCATTATGCCAACTATGTTTGCTAAGCAAATGATAAATCTTAATTATCATAGTAAGAGAAAAACTATACTGTAAAAGACTTGTTTCAGTGAAAATATGTTGAATGTTTAGAAATATTTATAAAGGTGAGTTCTTAAAGAAAATTACTGTCTAATTAGGTGTGAGCCACAGAATGGCAGGAGATTGGCGAGAAAGTCACATCTAAAAGGACTGTAATGAAACAACTGCACAATTGTCTTTAAGACAGTGCTACCCAGCCCCAGCCCGTGGCTCGGTGGTTAGAGTGTTGGCCCAGTGTATGGATGTCCTGGGTTGATTCCCAGTCAGGGCACCCAGAAGAAGTGACCATCTGCTTCACCCCTTCTCCATCTCCCCTTTTTCTCTCTTCCCCTCCCATAGCCAGTGGCTCGACTGGTTCAAGGGTGGCCTGGGGTGCTGAGGATAGCCCAGTTGGTCCCAGCTCAGCCTCAGGCACTAAAAATAGCTCAGCATTAGAGCACTGCCCTATATGGAGTTGCTGTGTGGATTCTGGTTGAGGTGCCTCACTATCTCCTCTATCTGCTTCATTATCTCCTCTCTTCTCTCTCCTTAAAAAACCAGTGCTTCCCTTAAAAAAAAAATGGAAATGAAATCACAAATACTAGATTATGTAAGATACCTGAGTGGAATTCCTATGAAAAGACCCATACTCAAAGACCTTAGTTGTAAACCCAAAATAGAAGAATTATTTTAGTTAGATGACTATCAGGTATATAAAAACGTTTGTATAATAATTTCTCACCCTAAGAGATGCCTTCAAATAACTGATCAAGAAGTTTTTCTACTAAGATTCTTATTCAATGAATTACTATTTATTCTAAAAAGTCAATAAATACTATATGAAGCCCCCTAAATATTTATATTAGTATTAGTCAGAAGGATAAAATTTGGGTTTAACAACAGTGTAATACTTACAGAATCTTCTGAGAATGAACGGCGGCAAAGATCTACAGGAAAAAATGGTTTTAAAATTAATATTGCTGGGTAACTCCGATTCCTTTCACCACTCCAGAAAACAAAAAGATTTCAAGATAATTTTTTTTTTTCATTTTTCCGAAGCTGGAAACGGGGAGGCAGTCAGACTCCCGCATGTGCCCCACCCGGATCCACCCGGCATGCCCACCAGGGGGCATCGCTCTGTTGCATCCAGAGCCATTCTAGTGCCTGAGGCAGAAGCCACAGAGCCATCCCCAGCACCCCCGCCATCTTTGCTCCAATGGAGCCTCAGCTGCGGGAGGGGAAGAGAGAGACAGAGAGGAAGGAGAGGGGGAGGGGTGGAGAAGCAGATGGGAGCTTCTCCTGTGTGCCCTGGCCGGGAATGGAACCCGGGACTACTGCACGCCAGGCCGACACTACCGCTGAGCCAACCGGCCAGGGCCCAAGATAATTTTAATAACAAGGAAATTTGAGCCTGACCTGTGGTGGCGCAGTGGATAAAGCATCGACCTGGAATGCTGAGGTCGCCGGTTCGAAACCCTGGGCTTGCCTGGTCAAGGCACATATGGGAGTTGATGCTTCCAGCTCCTCCCCCTTCTCTCTCTCTCTCTCTCACTCACTCTCTCTGTCTCTCTTCTCTAAAATGAGTAAATAAATACAAATAATAAAAAAAAAATAAAAAAAAAAGAAATTTGAAATTTACTATTTTCATCAATTATAATGGGTAATATTATCAGCCCCCGATCATTCTAGCTCTTTAACATTTTTCATTCATTTGTTTAAAAAATCTTTAAAGGGCATTTAAAAATATAAATGTTGATCCCTGGCCCTGGCCAGAAAGCTCGGTTTGTTAGAGTATCATGCTAATACCCAAAGGCTGCAGGTGTGATCCCCGGTCAGGGTACATACAGAAACAGATCGAGGTTCCTGTCTCTCTCTTACCCTTCCTCTCTCTATAAACCAATCAGTCAATGTGGAGCCCTAGCTGAATAGCTCCATTGGTTAGAACATCATCCGGATACACAAAAGTTGTGGGTTCAAATCCCTCGTCAGGGCACATACAGGAACAGATTGATGTTTCTGTCTCTCTGTTTCTCTCTCCCTTTCTCTCCTTTCCTCTCTCCCTAAAATCAATAAATAACTTTTAAAAAGTTGATTGCAAAAAATCAACTTTAGAAAAGTATAAAGAGAATAATCCCATCACCCAAACAACTATTAGCATTTCAGTTATTGGGATTTTTAATGTAAATGTACAACTGCATTTTAAAATAAAAGTGGGATGGTCTATATCAGGGGTCGGGAACCTATGGCTCATGAGCCAGAAGTGGCTATTTTGATGGCTGCATCTGACTTGCAAACAAATCTTTTTTTTTTTTTTTTGCAGACAAATCTTTAATAAAAAAAATAATAACATTAAAAATATAAAAACATTCTCACATATTAAAATCCATTCATTTCCTACTGCTCATGTTCATGGTTGCAGGTGCCTGGAGCCAATCACAGCTGTCCTCTGGGACAACACCAAATTTTTATTGAATAATGCGTAATGTACACGGGTCATTGTATGGCTCTCATGGAATTACATTTTAAAATATGTGGCGTTCATGGCTCTCTCAGCCAAAAAGGTTCCTGACCCCTGGTCTATATACTATTTTGAAATCTCCCTTCCCTCATTTAATATACTATGAACATCTTTATGTTATAAGAAATTAGGTCTATGTTTTTATTATTTTTAACATAATTTTTAGTTGATTTTTAAAGAATGAGAGAAAGAAAGAATGAGAGAGACAGAGAGAGAAATACTGATTTGTTGTTCCATTTATTTCTGCATTCATTAGTTGATTCTTGTACATGCCTTGGCCAGGGATCACCCCCACAACTTTGGCATATGGGGACTGCTCTCTAACTGAACTACCTGGCCAGGGCCAACATTATAATTTTTAATAACTAAATGGTAATCTATGTGGATGTTATAGTAAAACTTAGCCAATCCTCTTATAGAACAGAAACTCAAGATGTTTCTAATTTTTTTTCTTAAACCATCCCTTCCATTAGCATTCATTATGATACATATATGAATTTATCTAATTATTTCCTTAAAATGAATTTCTAAAAAGAAAATTCTGGGATCAAAGTATATGCAGATTTTAAAGTCAACAGCCCACTGCAAGGTCTGTACTACTTTTACACTCACACCTGCAGTGTATGAGAACGTCCTCCCATAGCACTGTAAATACTGGGTAAGATCAAGAAATTAAACTTCTCAAACATATTTTCCTTCTCATGATGCTCTAGCCTTTGCTCTTATTTTAACCTTCAATATTTAAGAGAAAAACAAACCCCGTTTCACCCTTTTTCCTCCTCCCTGCTCACTGCAGTCCCTATATCACTTTAATGGCTTCTAGGGAAAATGTATGCAAAAGAAAAGTCTAAATGTTTCAGCAACCGAGCTCTTCCTAGCGCTTGAGGTGGAGGCCATGGAGCCATCCTCAGCGCCTGGGGCCAATTCACTCCAATCGAGCCATGGCTGCAGGAGGGGAAGAGAGATAAACAGAGAGAAAGAGAGAAAAGTGAGAGGGGAAGGGTGGAGAAGCAGATGGGCGCTTCTCCTGTGTGCCCTGGCCGGGAATCGAACCTGGGACATCCACATGCCAGGCTGACACTCTACCACTGAGCCACTCAGCCAGGGCTTCTTTTTTTTCTTAATTAAAAGCATGTAAATAATGTATATGGAAACACTAAAAGGAGCGAAAATGCACTTAAATAGTGTTATCAATATGGTAACAGGCATACCATATTACTATACTTGAGTATCTGTTTAATAACAATAATAACTAATATTAACTGAACACTTATATTATGTAAGCCATGTACTGATATAAATGGTTGACATTAATTAACTCAATTTACATTTAACATGCACAGTAAGTTGTCCAAATACCTACTCCTCAAAATTCATACTTTTAAGGTCCAGTGTGATTGAAAATAACTGAGTAGCATGACTTATGAATTAAGAAAGAAATAGAAAATATTAACAAAAACCCAAGAGAAAGGCTAGATGAACTCTGAGAAATTCCTAATGAATAAATGATTTCCCCTTAAAAATGTCACCAAGTCAAAATGCAGTTTTTAAAAATATTTTACAAAGTTTTAGGTACATTACAATTACATATAATATTAACAAATGCCCAACCTTCAGCTTTTTGTAGGATTTTCATTGCCTGGCTCAGCTGGCCTTGTCCGATCAGCGCACATGCAGCATTGTAGCACAGCTCATGTGTGCCTTCCTGGAGACCCAAGTTCTCCTGTCGGGAAACAGCACCAGTCAGACACTAGACAGGAATATCATTTCATGGCTGTGTGGGTACTCAGGTGCACTTACTGGAACCACTTTTTCCCAATTGCTCTGAGCTGCAACAACTGCTGAAAGGTTTGTTTTTCTCTCCTCATCATAATCATCTTGGGAGTTCCGAACGAGATCTCTATACACAGCTAAGCATTCATCATAACGTTCTAGCCGGTATAACTGAAGAGACAAACAGCAAATAAAAAATCAAAAGAGAAGTATAGAGTCTCAAATACTACACAAACCCTTTTTGGAACCACTAAGAAGGAAAACTAATTCAGCATAACATGGGCAATCAACCATTTTTCCTTTATAATTATTCATGTAGTTCTGTCAGCTGCCAATTCTTTCAAAAAGTTACTTGCAATGACTCTCTAAAATGCTGCAGATGTGTAGGCATTCAGTTAGAGAAGTCACTGTAGTTACCTCTTCTTATGAGGTTAGGTAAATGCGTAAGTGAGGTGTGAAAGAAAACCTTTTTGCAAAAGTAATCACGCTGTTACCTAAATCTAACTTACAATGAAAAACACTGCCCACAACACAGAGCGACCACTAAACTCCAGTAACAGAAACAAAATGAGAGGTTAACAAAAGGACTTAATATTTCCAGTTCACTGTATTTAATGCTCATTTTCTCTTCCTCAGAAACTAACAATCGTACAGGGTAGTATGAAGTACGTACACACAACATGATTCCTACTTATTTCACTGAAGTTGTCCTAAAGGGTAATAAAAACTATCACTGTGGGTCAGTTAGTCCATCATGTATGACAGAGACTGGAGTCCTTCATCAAACTCAAATGCTAGAATTCACCCTGAACTTGCCCAAATCTTTCTTCAACCTATTTATATTGTTAAACTCATACTACCTCTTGGGAACAATATAGTCAATACATTATTTTTCCTAAATTGAGATTTTAAAAATCTTTAAGATGGTTTTTGCTAAGTTCTAACATAACATTTCTGCTTTCTCATCATTAATAGCCTTATTTTACATTAGGCTTAGTTATACATCCCAAAATACTTTAAAAATAAGATATCTGCAAGGATTCCGCATGACCAGGCAGTGGCGCAGTGGATAGAGCGTCGGACAGGAATGTGGAGGACCCAGGTTCGAGACCCTGAAGGTCGCTGGCTTGAGCATGGGATCATCTGGTTTGAGAAAGGCTCACCAGCTTGAGCCCAAGGTCACTGGCTTGAGCAAAGGGTCATTCGGTCTGTTGTAGCCTCACAGTCAAGGCACATATGAGAAAGCAATCAATGAACAACTAAGGTGCCACAACAAAAAAATTGATGCATCTCATTTCTCTCCCTTCCTGTCTGTCTGTCTGTCACTATCTGTCCCTCTATCTGACTCTCTCTCTGTCTCTGTCAAAAAAAAAAAAAAGATATTTGCAAGGATTCCATGAACTAGCTGGATTCATCCAAATTATAATTTTATTTTAAATTTAGAATAGTTAAAAACTAGAAAGAAAATTTCAAAACTGTTATTATTATTATTTTTTTTGTATTTTTCTGATGTTGGAAACGGGAAGGCAGTCAGACAGACCCCCGCATGCACCCAGGATCCACCCGGCATGCCCACCAGGGGGCAATGCTCTGCCCATCTGGGGCACTGCTCTGTTGCAACCAGAGCCATTCTAGCACCTGAGGCAGAGGCCATGGAGCCATCCTCAGAGCCCGGGCCATCTTTGCTCCAATGGAGCCTCGGCTGTGGGAGGGGAAGACAGAGACAGAGAGGAAGGAGAGGGGGAAGGGTAGAGAAGCAGATGGGCGCTTCTCCTGTGTGCCCTGGCCGGGAATCAAACCTGGGACTCCTGCATGCCAGGCTGACGCTCTACCACTGAGCAAATCGGCCAGAGCCCAAAACTGTTTTAAGTATATGAGTTTCTTTCTAACTAAAAAGTCAAAATTTTATAGGATAGCTCCTAACTTTAAATTGCACTAGGGAAGTCATTTGTTCATAAAATATTATATATACAACTCAAGAAGAAGGAATATGTTTAAACCTTAACTGATTTGTGGGCAAGTTTTGTGAAGCATCAGGTCCTCATCCTTGCTACAGGTAGATCATGCTCACTCAGGATGATTGTCAACAGGTATTTAATTTTTATTTTATTTATTCATTTTAGAGAGGAGAGAGAGACAGAGAGAGAGAGAGACAGGGGGGAGGAGCTGGAAGCATCAACTCCCATATGTGCCTTGACCAGGCAAGCCCAGGGTTTTGAACCGGCGACCTCAGCATTTCCAGGTCGACGCTTTATCCACTGTGCCACCACAGGTCAGGCCTGTCAACAGGTATTTAAAAGCAGTAATTACCACTTGTCCATAAAGCTCCTTTAGTTTGTCTGTCTGCTGGTTGGCATTTTCTATGGTCTTCAAGGCATTCTCAATTCTGTTCAGCCTATACTCGCAATATGCCTTCTCAAAAGAAAGAGAGTTACTGAAAAAGGAAAAAAACAATATCTGATTATTAGCTCACATGGCACAGTACTCACTATGCCAGACACTGCTCTGAGAAAGTACTTGACATATATTGTTATTTAATCCCCATTAACAACAGATGAGGAAACTGACAAAGGTTAATGACCTGTTTGAAAGCCAGATAACTTATTAGTGGCAGAAAATATTACATCCATGTCCTTAGCCTCTCTTGCTTTCATAGATATTTTTATTAGAATTATTGGCCTTTTGAAACAAACATTTAAGAATGTAATCATGAATCAGCTAAATAGTAATTGTCTTAGATACAAAGACAATCTGAATACTACTTTAAATAATTATAGAAGCTTCTTAAATCTGCCGATAAAATAATAAGCCATATAGTGATGCTTTAACTTGTTCAAGAAGTAAATAATTAGCAGAGAAAAAGTAATTAGAAATCTTAAGAATATGGTGCTTGTATCCAAACTGGTAAACACACAACCACAAATACACTTCTTAACATACACAGGTCTAAAACTTAATCTACATTTATGTGACACCTGAAACTCACTTCGAAATTCCAACCATTATCCACAAAGAAAAATATTTATCAAAGCAAATAGCAATATCCTTTATTTACCTGCGTAACAGAAATGATTTCAAAATTTCCCCATCTCAAAAAAATGGTCCAAATTCAAAATACTGAATTTCAGCATAAACATATTTATTAGTAGCAAGCAACGTTCCCTCTTAATTTTAATAAAGTTTTAAAATAAGTTTTCAGCCTGACCAGGTGGTGGCGCAGTGGATAGAGCATTGGACTGGGATGCAGAGAATCCAGGTTCCAGACTTCGAGGTCGCCAGCTTGAGCGCCGGCTCATCTGCTTTGAACAAAGCTCACCAGCTTGGACCCAAGGTCACTGGCTCGAGCAAGGGGTTACTCAGTCTGCTGTAGCCCCACGGTCAAGGCACATATGAGAAAGCAATCAATGAACAACTAACGTGTCGCAACAAAATACTAATGACTGATGCTTCTCATCTCTCTCCGTTTCTGTCTGTCTGTCCCTATCTATCCCTCTCTCTGACTTTCTCTCTGTAAAAAAAAAGAAAAAATAAAATGTTTAAAATAAGTTTTCAGTCTGTAACACGTGTATGGCTCAAATAAAAAACAAAAAGGTATGCTGTACACTAAGCAGTTTTACTCCCACTGCTTTCCGAATCCACCCTGTGCCTCCTCACCTCCTACAGGTGACTATCTTTACACTGTTTCTCTGGCTAGAGTTTGTTTTCGCATACAGAAAAACAGAGAAGGAAGTATACTATATACTGCTCTGCACTTTATGAACCAGAATCTTTAATTAAAGAATAAATATGCTGCAAACTTCATTTCAATACATATTTCTTTGGAGGCTTAGGTATAACTGTAAAAAACCCATCAAATTAGAGAAACAATTCAGAATATAAGTTCACATTTCATGAACAGATAAGTGAAATAAAGAAATAAAAAATAGGCCCTGGCCGGTTGGCTCAGTGGTAGAGTGTCAGCCTGGCGTGCAGAAGTCCCAGGTTCGATTCCAGGCCAGGGCACATAGGAGAAGTGCCCATCTGCTCTCCACCCCTCCCCCTCTCCTTCCTTTCTGTCTTTCTCTTCCCCTCCCGCAGCCGAGACTCCAATGGAGCAAAGATGGCCCGGGCGCTGGGGATGGCTCCTCGGTCTCTGCCCCAGGCGCTAGAGTGGCTCTGGTCGCAGCAGAGCGACGCCCCGGAGGGGCAAAGCATCGCCCCCTGGTGGGCGTGCCGGGTGGATCCCGGTCAGGCGCATGTGGGAGTCTGTCTGACTGTCTCTCCCCATTTCCGGCTCCAGAAGAATACAGAAAAAAATATATATATATTAATAACAAAAATCCGAACAGTCTCAAGACTGCTAAAGGACCCTGGCAATGAAAAATCTTGGCCTAAAATCTGACTCTATCTAAACAATTCTCAAAGAAGGCAGGCACAGATGTGAGACTCAAACTGCTAAGCCATCCATCCTAGAGACCTCTACTTACACTGCCCTACCACACATGCTCTGCCCTCTGTGCCCCCCCTTAAATTAAACCTCTGCTAAATTGTTTTCCCTTGGTCCTCTGAGAGCTCCTGTTAAATTTATGTTCCACATCTCTCCACAATTTACCTCCTTCTTAGTGGTTCAAAGGGAAGATGGGGTAAAGAAAAGGCTCCCTATTGAAGAAAAGAACCAAGTTATTATTGCTCCATCCAGTTTCAAAAACACTACTGGGAAGCAACAGAAAAAAAGAAGAAACTGGTCCAAATAAAAAATCACTGAATAGTGGTGAAAAATGATTACAGCTACGGTAAACATGTTTCTAATGAAGCATAAACAACCAATTGAATCACTTACTTAGCTAACACTTTGGTGTGAGTATTGATGACATTCAAGGCTTCCTTGAAACTTCCATTCTGGATAAGGCATACCACTTTACAGTGTAGGGCAGTTACATCATCCTTGTTGATCTGTAGTACTAAGGAATAATTTTAGGAAAATAATTTTTAAATCCATTCCCTTTTCACATTTTTGCTATATTCACCCACCTCCTGTCTCAGGAAATCACACTTCCAATTGTATTGCAGCTGAAAAGTCTGTCAACACATTAAAAAAAAAAAGGGGTGGACCTTCATTAAGAAGATGGATCTTCACTTAAGAAATGATAATTTAGTAAGTTAGATTTTCAAAGAGATAGATTCCCAAGATGCATGTTCCCAAAAAGGAGAGTGAATTAAAGAAACAAGAAAGAAGCTGTTTTCTCCAGCTTTTTCATCTTGGGACACATGCTACATCCTATATATTTCATTATGTCACAGGGAAAGAAAAAAAATTCATGTAGAATTTGGAAACAAATTTAGTTTTGAGTACAAGATTGTCATTAGATGCCTTGAGATCTGAAGCAAGTCATTTAACTACAAATCTTAATTTTCTGACCTGCAAGACGAGTATGAACACATTACCTATTTTGCAGGGTTATTGAAAGATGAAATGAGAATATTTGGAGACATTACTCTATATATATAGAGAGAGTGTAGCTGTAGAGTAGACAATACAATTTATCTTGCTGGCAACAGTTCCTAAAACCACTTAGAATTTCCCTTTTTACCTCAGATGACCAAGAAGAAGTACAAGGAAGGATTCAGGTAGCCAAATGTCAATGCAAAACAGCTGTTTAGAGTCAAAAGACTAGGATCACTCTCCTTGTTCCTGGGCAACTATAGGAACCCAACTCTAAAAATTAAAGGACTTTCTGCCAATGAAGAAAATATATACTGTATTGGAACACAAATGGAGAACCACTGATTAAATTGTTCCTGCAACTTACTATGTTACAACTGAGTAGTACTGGCTACGGGCCTAGCCAAAAGCTAACCTTAATTCAAAACAAGTTTAGGAATCAAATAATTCTAATTAGCATCTATTTTCCTCAGTGCTTTAAGTCACCAAAAATGCATTGTGGTCACAATCACGTTTTTTCACATTAACCCAACAACAGGTTGTTGTAATTTATATAACCTTGTATTTTACTGGCATACAGTTACTCTTTGCTTTTAATAGCCAAACCCTGTCCTGGTAATGACATTTCCAAATCTATCAAATATAGGCGGCATCTTCAGTAAAGAATAATTTAGCACGATACAGAGCATTAACAAGCATAGCCATATTGCAATTACGTTGTAAAGGATGAAGGAATATGCCGAAGGCAGTTTATTGGAAATGATCAGTCACGGGGCAAAAACCAAGCCAAACTTTTTCTTCCGACGTTATTTCAAATGTTAGTGCTTTCACGCACACATTTTCTGGTCTAAAGACATTGGAGGTCTCCTATCTGTGGGAATGCAGACCCGACACACGGATCCCTCTGCCCTGACTCTGTACAGCTTCCACCTCGTCAGCACCAGCCGCTAAATTACGTGTCACAGACAGGTTTCTTTCCTCGCTGGGGCCCAAGAGAACAAACCCACTCGGGAATACCGTCTTGATCACTCCGCTAAACGGAAGGAGAAAAGGAGGCAATGTGGAATATTTCCGAAATAAGGCGTGAAAACAGAGGAGTCGAGGAACAACAGTCTGAAGGAGGCGCTGGCACCAGCGGTCTCTTTAAATCCCTCCCTCGCTTCCCGCGGGTGTAGAGAGGGAAGTACACGTGGCTCTCACCACCTCGGAGCCAGGGCTGGCTCGGTGCTGCAGGTCGCTGCGGCCCGCGTCCACCACGCTCGCCGGGCGTCCGCGCCGGGACGCGGCTGCTCGGCACTCGGGTCCTGCTTCCCCGCGTCTGCCCCGAGGTGGTCGCGCGCGCCGGAAGGGGATCCGCCCGCCCGGCGCGCCCCAGCCCCCGCCCTGACACTTACTCTTGTTGACTGTCTTGAGAGCGCGCGTGAAGTCACCATTCTGCCCATAACGGTTCACTTCGCTCCAGAGCGCAGGCACCGAAACCCCCCCACTGCTGCCACTCGCCATCTTAGAGGAAACTCGCGAGGGACGGGGCGACTTCTGCCCCGGAAGAGGATCTCAGAGCCGGCCCAGGGGAGGAGGGAACCAGCGGTTGCTAAGCGCTCGGAGTCGGAAGCACCCTTATCCCGGAGCGGGTGTCAGAGGCTGGATCTTAAACTGTCGTTGCTAGAAATTCGTGGCTAGAGTCGATACACCTGACCCGAAGCATTTCTGGAGGAATGAGGCGTCGGACCCCCGGAGGGGGTTGAGAATGGATGTACCGGACGGTTTCGGCGCAAAGCATCGTGAGTTGCCGGGGCGACCGCTGCAGGCGAAGCCGTGTCCTGTTAACCACACGCCGGAGCCGGGCGACGATCTATGGAAGATAAATAAAAACGCCTGGGGGGTGGTAAAATACCAATTAGAAACCGTAGGGAGTCGTTTGAAGAAGAGAGAAGAAGAGAGAAACGGTTCCTTTCCCTGAGAATATTTCATAGAGGAATTTACGTTTGAAGGGGTCTTGAAAGATAATAGGAAAACCTAGGGTGGGTTTGAGTCAAGTTCCGACAGAGAAGCCAACATAAGAAAAGGCACAGAAGGAGAAAATAATCTCCAAGTGCTAAGCACGTTTGGTGAAACCCTTTGGCCGCCCTTTGGGCTCCAGGTCAGCAGCAGTCGGCAGTAAGGCCGGAAGAGTAAAAAGAGCTTTTTGAGTGAGAATGTCCGGTTAAGTTCCTGGCTCTGCAACTCGCTAGAGGTCTATGAACAAGTTATTTTATCATAGCTCCCATTTTCCCAGAATGCAAAATAGGGATAATATATCATTGTTCTGGGTAGAAAGGGTAAATTCATGCATCCTGGCATAGTAAGCACTCAAGTAGCACATAGACAAGGGGATTAAGGATTTTGTAAGATCTTAAATGTCAAGATGTGTTTGTCAGAAGAGTGAATACCTACTTGTGTACTCTTGAGGAATGACAGGACATTTTCTTGAACTCCCACTCTTTATACTACTATCTTGTCGGGCTCCTACCAATTCCTGCGACTTCCCCTCTCCTTTCCCCCAGTAACCTAACTAACTCATCATCCTTCAATATTTCTGCTTCCTGGTTGCAGCTTTAAAGTGACTTCTTTGACCTTCACAGAGCTTCTGTTTCTGAGCATTGTTCATTGTTCAAGGCCTGTCTCTCTAAATGGGCTGTAATTTCCATGAGACCAGGGACTGTATTTGTTATGCTTACAGCAGTATCCCTAGGATCCTTGGTACATAGTTGATCCTCAAATTTTTAACTGAATGAGGCTTTTGGCTTCTTACTTCTACCCTAATCTGTGAGTTCCATGCGGGCAGAGATCTATGTTCAGCTTATGGTTTTTCCTGTGGTGCCTGGTCAATATAGCACAATACAAAAACAGCATGAGGCCCTGGCCGGTTGGCTCAGCGGTGGAGCGTCGGCCTGGCGTGTGGGGGACCCGGGTTCGATTCCCGGCCAGGGCACGTGGGAGAGGCGCCCATTTGCTTCTCCACCCCCGCCCCCTCCTTTCTCTCTGTCTCTCTCTTCCCCTCCCGCAGCCAAGGCTCCATTGGAGCGAGGATGGCCCGGGCGCTGGGGATGGCTCCTTGGCCTGTGCCCCAGGCGCTGGTGTGGCTCTGGTCGCGGCAGAGCATCGCCCCCTGGTGGGCAGAGCGTCGCCCCTGGTGGGCGTGCCGGGTGGATCCCGGTCGGGCGCATGCGGGAGTCTGTCTGACTGTCTCTCCCCGTTTCCAGCTTCAGAAAAATACAAAAAAATAAAAAATGAACAAAAACAGCATGACTGGTAGTGAACTGTAGCTCTGGAGGGTATAGTAATCTCTGTGAATTAGTAAAAATCATGGGAAGAGCTGTGGACTTTTCACTGGTTTGTGGAACTCACAGATTTCAAGCCAATTATGCCAGATTTCAGAGACTTAAAGCTCTGGATGATACATATTTGGTATACTAAAATATTGTGTGAATTTTTCTGAGAAAAGATTTTGTAGCTTCCATCGGATTCTCCAAAGATGTTTATACCCCGCCCCCAGCCAAGAATCACTGTCTTAGTAGTGCTTTTGTAACTTTTAGATCACTGATTTTATAAAAGGATGTATTATTTTGGTTTCTGTTATTGGTGTCGTCCCATATATATCAATACTTTGGGATAGAGAGGAACGGAGAGAGATGAGAAGCATCAATCATCAGTTTCTCGTTGCGCATTGCGACTTCTTAGTTGTTCATTGATTGCTTTCTCACATGTGCCTTGACTGCGGGCCTTCAGCAGACCGAGTAACCCCCTGCTGGAGCCAGTGACCTTGGGTCTAAGCTGGTGAGCTCTTTGCTCAAGCCAGATGAGCCCGCGCTCAAGCTGGCGACCTCGGGGTCTCGAACCTGGGTCCTTCCGCATCCCAGTCCGACGCTCTATCCACTGCGCCACCACCTGGTCAGTCCAGAATGATCTCTTAAAGCATAATAGCTAAGGCTGCTCTCCTACCCTCAGGATTAAGACCCAAACTATAAAGACTTACTAGCAGTGTAAGATCCTTTGTGATGTGGTCGGTCTATGCCGCCACCTCCCCAGTCCACAAAGGTCTTTTTTTACTCACTCCCTACTCCCCTTGCATGTTATAGTTTTCTAATATACGTGTAGTTACACATTGCCATACTTCTCGGAATTTGCACATTTACTCTTTTTGACAAATATTTGAGTTTATCATATGTGCTTGTGTCAGGCATTAGACTAGCTGGTAGGGATACAACTAAAAGACAGTCCAGTGCACTCATATATTTTCTAGTTGGGAGACGCAATAAACAAATATATACCTTGTATTTTGGTGGTAATAAGTTCTATGAAGGGAATTAAGGAAAGATAAGGGGTTGAGAATAGAGTATAAGGAGTTGAGTCCCTTTTTCACTTACAGTATGTTTGTTCTTTAGATTCCTTCCTCCTCTATGTATTCAGAATACCCTGTCCTTGACTCCACATGACAATAGTGTTTTGAAACTGTCTGTCCTGGAAGACTCCCAAGACTCATTGAGGACAGAAATTGGATCTTGTTCATTGTTGCATCCCTAGGCTCTTGCACATAGTAGGTACTAAAATGCTTATTTTTGCATTAAATGGGTTTAGCAATTTATGTTTTGAGAAGCTTCCACATACAGGTATCTTGTCATTTTAGCCAGAGACAGGCAGAAGAAATAGTCCATTTTACAAATGAGACTTGAAGCTCAGAGTGATGTGTCCAAGGAAATTTTTATTCCATTCCACTATTTTCACTATCCCCCAATGCCAGATTAACTACTCCACTGCAAGTATTTGAGATGGTGGGCAGGTCAATGCAAAAAAACAGCATTAAAAGTAAACATTTTGTTGGCTTTCGAAACACTGCTGGGCTGAAGATGGTAGGGAGATTGGATGTTCTATGGCAGTGGTCCCCAACCCCTGGGCCGAGGACCTGTACCAGTCCATGGGCCATCTGGTACTGGCCCGTAGAGAAAGAATAAATAACTTACATTATTTCCATTTTATTTATATTTAAGTCTGAATGATGTTTTATTTTTTAAAAATGACCAGATTCCCTCTGTTACATCCGTCTAAGACTCACTCTTGTCGCTTGTCCCGTAAATTCGACAATTATATTTAAAAATACCAGTTTTTACTATGCTGGTCGCATTTTATTTTGTGCATTTATCCGTCCCACCCTAAAGGCCAGTCCGTGAAAATATTTTCTGACATTAAACCGGTCTGTGGCCCAAAAAAGGTATTTAGATACTATGCTCACTCTGCCCTTTCCCCCCATTTTTAGAAGTTAAATCAGCTGAAGGGAATATAAGATTCAAGGTAATTTTCATGATGAATAAATTCCACTCATTCCATCTTCTATAGTTTGCCAAATGGATATTACATGATGCATTCATGTGTCAGGTATACATATATATATATTGACTCATTTAATTGAATGCCCCACGTTAAGAATGAGAAAACTGAGGCACAAGAAATTTTAACTTGAAGGTTATATTGTACCTTACCTGGACTACAACAGCCTCTTAACCAATTTCTTTGTTTCTCTTCTTGTCCACCCAAAAGCCAGAGAGAACTTTAAAACATATTAAATATGTCATGTCATGCCCTTGCTCCAACTTTCCAGTGGTTTTTCCTTTCATACTCCCGTGTGGCCTATAGGCCCTAAGCGATCTAGCCTTTGCTTCCATCAACCTTGTTTCTCCTTCCACTCTTGCCTTGCTCAGAGCTCCAGCAGTACTGATGTTTGCAGGCCCTCAAAAAGGCGACACGGTTTTACTTCCCATTCCTGGTCTGCAGAGCTATTTCCCTATATCTTTACATGGCTTCTTTCCCCTTTTGTATCATAGCTGGGCTCTCAGAAAACTTTCTCTTATCCCTATCACTAAACTCTCACCTTGCTTATTCATATGCACTTATACTTTCCTGATTCTATCGAATTTATCTCTGATACAACTTAAGCTTTATGAGGGAAGGGGGCCTTGTCTCTGTTCCATGCCGATTTCCTAGGGCCTATAATAAAATCAGGAAAGACATTTATTTCACAAATGGATGAATGAAGCTTTACACAAGAGCTTATCTTTTATTTGGCAGCAATGTTTAAATTTAAAAAGGCATTAAAGCAACAATTCTAAGCATGGCTTTATGATACAAAGTTTACCACATTACTGGGCACAATTTATCTTCCTCTTTTCATGTTTAGCTGTAAGTCTATAGAAAGTATAAACACCCAAAGATGGCAAACCAGTTAGACTGGATTTCTTTTTACAACAGTTAAAATACTTTCAAATAAGTATTTACTGTAGTACTGATGTATTACTGAAGATATATGACTCTACTAAGAAACTGAGAAATTGATGACTGTTGATAATGGTCAGTCCTCTCCACTAGTCTCAATCAGTGACTCTCAACTGGTATGCTGCAAGAATTTTTAAAACATGCCCCAACTGATCTCTTATCCCTTAGACTTTCAAGAAAAAAATGACAACACAATAGCCATCCAGTGTGAATGAATCAAAATTAACCTTTTCTGTCAGATTGGCAAAAAATATTTTTTGGTGTGCCGCAGAATTTTAGTAGTTTATATGTGCCACAAGATGAGGAAGGTTGAAAATTGCTGCTCCAAATCAATGGTTGCAATATTTTCCTGTACTGCACAGAAATAGGTAGTTTTTGCGAGATCAGGATAGAGGAGCTAAAATAGCAGCCATGACTATTGAAAGACCATGAAGCCGAAGTTTAAAGATGTTAAATGCAAATCTTTTTAACTGTGCTTGTGAACAGAAAATTATGAGTACACAATGTTTATAATTCCATCCCAGACAGCTAGACATAGTTTATCAGATCTTAAGGCAGTTTGCGGGAAATGAAGTGTAAAATTGTATTTTCTCTCCTGGAGGTTACAATCCAACAAAGGACTGCTTATAACCATTGTAGCTAGAGGTCATTAGGGAATGTTTCCTGGAGACAGGTGAAAATGAAGCTGTAACTAATGAAGATATTTTAATGACAGTAATGAGGACATTCTAAGAACTAAAGGTATAAAAAAGTGTTAGTCTAAAATTTATAAGGACAGCAAGTTCCCTGATGGTTATATCAGTAATTCTTAACCTGAAGACCATGGGTGGGCTTCAACGGAACCCAAGAATCAATGGGATCCATCCACTGGTGACTTGTGTGTGTATTCTAAGAGGGTCAACAGCATTCATTTTCAAGTCAGTTTTGCGAGAGATTTTAAGAATTCCTAAGTCCTTGGACAATCAACTTCTAAAATGAGTTTAGAATGAATACCTAGATCAGGCTAATAATGTAGAATTTGACCCATACTTAAGGATTTTGCACAGAGAATGGGTAAACGGTAAATTCAGGACTTGGTGATGTTAGATGTGAAAGGTCAAGAAAAACATTGAGGATGAAATCAAACTTCTCATTTGGGAGTACAGCCAGTTACAGGCTTAATGGAAGATGAATTAAGTTTGGAATATTCAGAGAGAAATGGACAGTTGAAAATAAAAGTTTACAGACAGCTGGGAGTCAGTAATGCTAGTTTTCACTGAAGGAGTTAAGATGATCCCACCGTTAATTGTAAACAATGGATTCAATAGTAGGATGCATCGATATTTAAGGGGAAAGAGTAACGTAAGAATTTAAGGATGAAGAGACATTTGAATATGTTGGTGTCTAGGCCAAGAGAGGAGTGGTTAGAACAAGCACAGCCTACCAGAGGACAAGTAAAAGTAGTGATTAAGAGACACCACCTTGTTAAGGTTTGAGAGTGAAGTGAAAAAGTATGGATAGTGTAGCCATGTGTAAGGGTCTTACCAAGATTTCATCTGTAGTAGAGATTCTGAACATTTTGTAAAACTAACTGGCCCCTTTTCATAAAAGTGAGCATAAATTTTAAGGGGTTTCATGGATACTTGAATGAAAGTTTAGTGATCTATAAAATTCTCAGGGCTGTATAATGTAACAGTGACTTCCAGTCTATATGGTTTATAGATTGATGTTTAACTATAATGTCGCAGTAACAACTGCTCCTTTAGAAGTAAATCTTGCTGGGTATGCTTGCTCAGACTTGTAATATTATAAGAAAGAAACTAGTTATGGTTATCACCTGGGAGATTCCAATTTCTGAAAATGATGGTATGCTGGGGATTGTTAGTGTGGCTAAAATATGTATTATTAGAATTAAAAGAATTTTATGATCCACAGAGACACCCACCATACCCAAGTAAGAGTCACTAAATCATTCAATTGGAAGGCAAAGGTGACTACTTTTTCACATGGCAAATTGTCCTGACATCCATTAGAAGTTCCCAGAAAAGTCCCCTTTCCATGGCTTCCACAATGCCTCATCGTATTATTTCATGTCTTCCCTACCTCCGCCACCTATCTCAACTTTTCATTAAAAAAATCAAAATGAAAACGAAACATCTCAGCCTCAGATGAGCAGCCCAGTTGGTTAGTGTTGTCCCAATACTCCAAACTTACAAGTTCTACCCCCAGTCAGGACACATACAAGAGTCAATCAGTGAATGCGTAAATTAGTGGAACCTCTCTCTCCCTCACTCCCTCTAAAACAAAATAACAAAACCTGTAACTATCTAGAGGTACACACCATTTTGTGAGATACTGGCTGCAAATAAAAACCCATGTTAGAATTTTGTAAAGATTTAATTGAGAAAGAGAACTGTTGCTTTTATCATCCTTTTTTTTTTAAATTATTTATTTATTCATTTTAGAGAGGAGAGGGAGAGACAGAGAGAGAGGAGAGACAGAGAGAGAGAAGGGGGAAGGAGCTGGAAGCATAAACTCCCATATGTGCCTTGACCAGGCAAGCCCAGGGTTTTGAACCGGCGACCTCAGCATTTCCAGGTCAATGCTTAATCCACTGCGCCACCACAGGTCAGGCTATCATCCTTTTTTTTTTTTTTTTTTTTTTTTTTTTTTTTAAATTTTTTATTTTATTTATTCATTTTAGAGAGGAGACAGAGAGGGACAGAGAGAGACAGAGACAGGAGGGAGGAGCTGGAAGCATCAACTCCCATATGTGCCTTGACCAGGCAAGCCCAGGGTTTCGAACCAGCGACCTCAGCATTTCCAGGTCGACGCTTTATCCACTGCGCTACCACAGGTCAGGCTATCATCCTTTTTAAGATAAAATGATTTTAACTTTCCAGAACTTATGAGTTGAGATACAGGTCAAGTAGTAACTTCAGAGTTCTATAATAGGACATTATTAGCCATTTGAGAAATATATTTGATTGTGTTACCTACCTAACAATGATGTAGTGGATAAGAGGTTAATTTTAAAATATCCTGAGATATGTACATATATATATATACTACTAATCCATGAAGCTAGAGAAGCATTTATTCACTAATAAATTTTGTTTTCTCTGATTGATTTAAAATTTTTTCATCTCGTTTGCTATTTTTTTCTGCAGCTAAACTAGAGATTTGTTGTTTTCCTCCTAAAAACACACAATGATGTTCTTTCTTATATATTGCCCTCTCGGATTTTCTTGTCAGCCTGCTTCAAGGAAATCCACGTGTTCAATATACTTGCTCGCAGTTTGGCCCATACCAAATGGTTGTTCAATCCAAATATCTGAGCAGCAAACTGAGCTGATCCTTCTGGAGAAAGTATGGTTGAACAGCCAAGACCTATGGTTCAGAAAGGAAAGGAGACAATTGAGCTATCAATTAATACTGAAAATACTACTTCAGCAAACAATTTTATACTCAGAGAAGTCCTGTTAGCCACAATTATAATAAAAAAAAAAAGCTACTACTGTATTATTCTTGTCTCAATTAGTATCTGCAGAAGGAGTGTTGGAGCGAAGTATTGGTTAGAGGGAAGTAGTATTACCTGCCATGAGCAGGTACTTTATATCCATCACCTATCACTCTTCTTTCTGAATCCTCTAGCAAAGAAATTTACCTTTTTCAAAGTAAACTGAAATACAATTTCTACCTACACATCCCCCTGAAATCCTTGGTGAAGGACAACAGAAAAGGGACAAGGTGACAGGTAGAAGCACCTATTCTCAGACAAACCTGAGGTACACTAATCGGTTTGATAATATCCTAGCTACTCTTTTTGTTTTTACACTCGAACTACTGTAACATTTTTAAGCAATAAAGAAGTCAAATCTAAAGAATAGTCTTAATATCAGTTATGAATAAATACAATAATTATAAGATCTAAAAGACTGGAGAGTAAAAAAGGAACTTCTTTGGGGGCCACATGTTTGCCCAGGTAGTTTCTTCAGGTGGTACTATTACGTCTGCCAGTAAAATCAAGGATGAGCTGCTTATGGATCCAGAAGCTCCACTTGCCCAACATTCTTGGGAGTTCTTCAGGCTCTTTGACTCTCACTATACTACCCCATAAAAACAGATCAAAGTACAAATCACAAGGTTAACTTATGAATTTGTATTAACAAATTTATACCATATATATGACATGAAAGATAAGAATAATGTTGACATAAGAATCATCCAAAAAAAAAAGAATCTTCCAGACCTGTAGAGAATTTTTATGAGTTTATTTGAGCCAAATTGACAATTGCTAGACAGCAAAATCACAACAAATTGAGAAAATGCTCCAAAACAGTAGTTTTACCACTTAATTTATACATCAGAATCAAAGAGGAAGATGTTAGGATTGGCAGGCAGGAGAAAGCAAAGTGGAGAAATCTCTGAGATTGGATAAAAAGTAAAATGGATAGACACACTTCTTTGACGTAGGTGGGCACAGGACAGTGAGCAATAAACAATACAGCACCTAGAGACGGTATGCGGAGAACAAGATAACAATGAGGGCTCTGTGGTCTTGTGTTCTGTGGGAGACTATGCCCTTAATGGTAAAGGGGATTACTCTCACATTCCAAAGAGATGTTCCCAGAGACGCAAAAAGAAAAAAGATAGGCTTGGCTCGATTTAGTTAAAAGATTGACCTTTGTCATGATACTGGCCTAGGACATGGCTGCCCACCATGACATACTTTTAGATAGAAAGTTGGTTTTTTTAAAAATTTATTTTAGAGAAAGAAGGAGAAAGAGGGAGAGAGGAGAAGGTGAGGGAGGAGTGAGAAGCATCAACTCTTGGTAGCTGCTTCTCATATGTGCCCTGATTGACAAGCCCGGGTTCAAACCAGTGACCTCAGCATTCCAGGCTGACGCTTCATCCACTGTGCCACCACAGGTCAGGCTAGTTAGGGAGTTTTAACTTCAGACTATCCTATGGTTAGTTTAGGTTGTTGCGTTTCTAAGGGCCATCAGGCAAGCCTCCCCTGAGCTTGTCAGGTTTAGTATGTGGCTCCTTTTTAGTCCACCATAACTAGTAGCTATTTTATGAGGACTCAATGACTTAATACAGATAAAGGGCTTGGAGCAGTGCGGGCACACAGTAAGTACTCAATGTCAACCACTGCTAGTAGTCTACTAAATAGTACTCCACTCTAGTAACTGAAATACTTGTGCCCATGGCTTAGGATTCCCTGATATTAGGAAAACTTAAGTGGCAAAAAAATTGATTTATTTAGTGAGCATACCATAAGAGAAAGAGTTTTCAGGATTTTACCCTGGCCACTGAAAAGATTACCCTTAATTCTAGCGATCAGAATGTATAAATCTTTGATTCCCTGTTTCTCCTTGGACAGTACTAGATAAAAGCCGCCTAAGTTTTTGCTCATCACATTCCCACAGATAGCTGCTTCTAAGCTCCATGGATAAAACAGATACTATTCCTCTAGTTAGGACACATTTGGTTACAGTTTTATTTGTAATTACAGATTTTTAACTTGAGAAGTTGCTATAATCAGATGCCTAGTTAAAGACGGATTAATCACAAGTCTCTGAAATTGTGTAAAAAGCAGTCAAGGGAATAAAAAAAATAAAAATAAAAATAAAAACAAGTGAAAGGCAAAGGAAGTGGTAACTACATAGCATACAAAGAAAATTTCATCCTAAACTGGAAGCCGGGCAAGAAGAGAGGTAGCCTGACTGACATCACAGAACCCACTCAATGGCTGAGAAATTAGTGGCACCAGACCCATTGGAAGGGGGGAGTAAGGTGAAAATGGGGCTCTTAAGATGACCAAAAGTCAAGAGGCAGTTTGGCCCTCAGTATGTATGGCCCCATCCCCACTTTAAGTACCCCACTAAGCAATTGCCCCTTCTAGGCCATAGCAGTTTTAAATTTCTCTGAAGAAAAAACAGGTGTGTCTAGAGTTCTGTGAATTAGAGGACACTAGGCACAGTTGAAGGAATGCCACAGTAAGAACAGGGGATTAAGTTTACAGACACATATTAAGATCCCCAGTTTCTGGAATACTGGCAGCCAAGTTTAGACCTCCTGGTAGGAGTCCGAGACAAGAAAAGGTAATTCTGGTCAACACATGAGAAAAGACTGAAAGGCAAAAATGATGGGAGGGGTTATTCAAAGAACAGCCCTACCAAACTGCCCCACAGTGGAGCCCGTGGTTGACAAGCCACACCCATTTACACAGGCCTTCTAACTGGTTTGTTATAGTGCCCCACACTTAAACATAGCTGGGGAAAGGAACCAATGAGAAAGAAACAATAATAATCTCAGAGAGAGAAAGATGTTATTGAAAATATTAAACAAGAAAAGGATGTTTGAGGTTGAGGGAAGACCAGAGAACAAAGAACTCTTGGAGCCTGACCAGGCGGTGGCGCAGTGGATAGAGCGTCGGACTGGGATGCCGAGGACCCAGGTTCGAGACCCCGAGGTCGCCAGCTTGAGCACGGGCTCATCTGGTTTGAGCAAAAGATCACCAGCTTGGACCCAAGGTTGCTGGTTCGAGCAAGGAGTTACTCCGTCTGCTGAAGGCCCGTGGTCAAGGCACATATGAGAAAGCAATCAATGAGCAACTAAGGTGGTGCAATGTGCAACGAAAAACTAATAATTGATGCTTCTCATCTCTCCATTCCTGTCTGTCTATCCCTGTTGTCTATCCAACTCTCTCTCTCTGTCTCTATAAAAAAAAAAACCCAAAAAACAATTTGGAAATAAAAAAATATCATATCCAAAGAGAAAAACTCAACAGAAAGGTTCAAATTGCCTGACCGATGGCGCCACACTGTACTATCATCCTGGGACACTGAGGTCCCAGGTTTGAAACCCTGAGGTTGGCAGCTTGAGGATGGTGTCACTGGCTCAGCTGGAGTGCCCACCCCCATCCCACCCCACCCCGCCAGGCACGTATAAGAAACAATCAATGGACAACTAGTCTGACCAGGTGGTGGTGCAGTGGATGGAGCATCGGACTGGGATACGGAGGACCCAGGTTTGAGACTCTGAGGTCGCCAGCTTGAGCAAGGGCTCATCTGGTTTGAGCAAAGCTCACCAGTTGAGCCTAAGGTTGCTGGCTTGAGCAAGAGGTCACTCAGTCTGCTGTAGCTCCCCCTCCCCCCATCAAGGCACATACGAGAAAGCAATCAATGAACTAAGATGCTGCAATGAAGAACTGATGCTTCTCATCTCTCTCCCTTCCTGTCTGTCCCTGTCTCTAAAATTAAAAAAAAAAAAAAAAGACAGCTAAAGTGCCGCAACTAGGAGTTGATGCTTCTCGTCTCTCTCCCTTCCTCTCTCTCTCTCTCACACTCTCTCTTGCTTAAAAAAAAAGTTGGAATGTAAATGTGAGTAAATATTCCAGGAAATATAGCAACAACAGAAAGACAACAGAATAGGTATCAAAGAAGTCCAAATTTGAGTAACAAATCTAAAAATGAAAGAAAGCAGAAAATTAATTCAGTAGAACTTCCTAGGACTAAAGAGCCCGAGTTCCAGACTACAAGCCCAGAATGAAAACAGACCCACCGAGACACATCTCTCTGAAATCTAGGAATGGATAAATAAGATCCTACAAATGTCCCAAAGGAAAATTCATGAACAAATGAGAAGACTGAAAAAGCTTGAACATTTACTGGAAATTAGATAATTTTAAGAAATTACCACCTGACCTCTGGTGGCACAATGGATAAAGCGTCAACCCAGAATGCTGAGGTCCCCAGTTTGAAACCCCAAAGCTGCCAGTTTATTTTTGTTTTTTTTCTGAATTTGGAAACGGGGAGGCAGTCGGACAGACTCCCGCACGCGCCCGACCGGGATCCACCCGGCATGCCCACCAGGGGGCATCGCTCTACCGCAATCAGAGCCATTCTAGCGCCTGAGGCAGAGGCCATAGAGCCATCCTCAGCGCCCGGGCCAACTTTGCTCCAATGGAGCCTTGGCTGCGGGAGGGGAAGAGAGAGACAGAGAGGAAGGAGAGGGGGAGGGGTGGAGAAGCAGATGGGAGCTTCTCCTGTGTGCCCTGGCCGGGAATCGAACTCGGGACTCCCGCACACCAGGCCTACGCTCTACCACTAAGCCAACTGGCCAGGGCCTGTTGTTGTTTTTTTGTGAGAGACAGAGAGAAGGGCAGATAGGGACAGACTGACAGGAAGGGAGAGAAATGAGAAGCATCAATTCTTTGTTGCAGCACCTTAGTTGTTCATTGATTGCTTTCTCATATGTGCCTTGACCGGGGAATACAGCAGAGCAAGTGACCCCTTGCTCAAGCCAGCAACCTTGGGCTCAAGCTGGTGAGCCCTGCTCAAACCAGATGAGCCCGCGCTCAAGCTGGCGACCTCGGGGTTTCAAACCTGAGTCCTCCGTGTCCCCGTCCGATGCTCTATCCACTGTGCCATTGACTGATCAAGCCCAAAGTTGCCAGTTTGAGCATGAGATCATTGACATGATCCCACGGTCACTGGCTTGAGCCCAAAGGTGACTGGCTTGAAGCCCAAGGTCACTGGCTTGGGCAAGGGGTCACTGGCTTGGCTTGAACCCCCTTGGATCAAGGCACATATAAGAAGCAATCAATGAACAACTTAGATGAAGCAACTATGAGTTGATGCTTCTCATTCTCTCCTCTCTCTCCTTTTCCTCTCTCTCTAAAATCAATTTTTTAGAAATTAGCACTAATTTTTCTTAGTTGCCACATATGGTATCATGGTTCTGATTTAAAAACTAGAGTTCTGCCCTGGCGGGACAGCACGGTTGGTTGGAGCTTTGTCCCGAAGCAGAGCTCCAGGTTCGATCCCTAGTCAGGGTACATGCAGACAGCTAGATGTTCCTGCCTCTCTTTCCCTGCCTCTCTCAAGCAAAACAAAAGCAAAAACAAACTAGAATCCTTAACCACTTAGAGAGGCATATTTAAATAGAAAACGCTATAATGTCTTAAGATCTGATTTGAAATAATCCAGAAGAGGGCTACAGATGCAATAAAATGTTAATTGCTGGAGTTGGGTAATGGTACATGAGATTTTATTACATTATTCTCTCTACTACTGTGCATGTTTAAAACTTTTTAATAAAGAATTTTTTAAAAATCCAATATATCTTACCACTGGGTAGTCGAAGAGAAGACCACACATCCTGAGCTCCCCAGTCTGCAGTGAGGGGAGGACAGCTGATAACTGGATAAGCAGTGTTACCAGACATCACTGGTCCTAAGCCATTGCTTCTGCCTGCCACTGCCACAAACACTGTAGGAATGCCATCCCCTAGAGAAACCACAAGTTTATACTTATGCTAAGTATCCAAAAGATATTTGAAGATAGGTTAAAAAAGGGCCTATGTGTCTTAACTCAATTCCTTTATCAGTCTCCAGAAAAAGCCTAAGTCATGATTACATACATATTCAAAATATAAGGTTCATTCTACCACTTATTGTTTGACACCTAATGAAGTAGCAAGAATAGATTTGGCCATCTCTGAAATTTATAGTATAAAGGAGAGGAGGGAGTACCAGGATGTCAGTGAGGGAATGGCTCAAAGGCCCCATCTACCACTGCCACTTAGGCTCACCGAAACAGTGAAGGAGTCCTGACCTGTGGTGGTGCAGTGGATAAAGCATCGACCTAGAACGCTGAGGTCGCTGGTTTGAAACCCTGCACTTGTCTGGTCAAGGCACATATGGGAGTTGATGCTTCCTGCTCCTCCCACCTTTCTCTCTCTCTCTCTCTCTCTCTCTCTCTCTCTCTCACACTCTCCTCTCTAAAATGAATAAATACATTTTAAAAATTTAAAAACAAAACAGTGAATGACACCACCAGAACCACTGTCCTTCAACAGGGTAAGAGCAACTAGAGGTTTAGGGGCACTTCTTTAAACAAGACTTAAAGGCAAATTCAATATGGTACCCAAATACTTAAAAGCCTTCAATATATCTTGTAATATATTGCAAACATTTCATTCTTTGATAAACTTATAAATCGTTTCTTTGCATTTTTCTGGAGAAAGAGTTCTGGCTTTTATTACTTTATCAAAGGGTTCTCAGACCTTTACCTCCCCCATAAAAACAAACAATCAATCAAACAAAAAACAAACTTAATAACTTTGCTCCTGTTGCAACTACCTTTAGAAGAAATACTTAATTAACTTTTTATTCCAGTTGAAAAGCATTTGGTTGTGTCTCCAGGGTTCCATTATTTTAGATCATTGCTATGTCATTAAGACATTTTTTTTTTACATACTAAATTCTGAAATTACTACTTAATTTCATGTTTGACTGCCTTGCAGGAAAAGCTGGTCACTAAAGATACTTAAGAGGATCTGCAGCTTCAACTTTCCCGTAACTGATGTGGCCCTACTTTCTGTTGGAGCACGTAAGAAGTAGTGCTTGAGGGGCTTCTTATTAGGTCAAGAATAATTCTAGTCTTTATCTTCCTTTTAGGCTTGAATTTTTAAATCGTTCTCTGATCCATTCTTTTATAAGCTCCTAGAGTATCTTACACTCTTTGGAGGTGAATATCATGAAAGCACAGACTACCACACATTTTTTTTTTC
This sequence comes from Saccopteryx bilineata, assembly GCF_036850765.1. Lineage (NCBI taxonomy): Eukaryota > Metazoa > Chordata > Mammalia > Chiroptera > Emballonuridae > Saccopteryx > Saccopteryx bilineata. Next base: position 225,823,796 of record NC_089494.1, read on the forward strand.
CCTTGGAAATGTGGTAAAGCTCTATTTCAGCATTATTAGTCTAAACATAACATTCTTTGGCTAAATCAGGAGAACATACTGAAATGCTCTAGTTATTCAAGCTTTACCTTCATACTCAGATTTAATCCTCAGAGTTTCATCTGGTCCTTTATGGGCAGAGGTTACCCGAAGTTCACATGGAATGCCAAAATTTCCACAAGCCTTCTTGACTTTTTCACAGTGACTGAGGTCAGAAGTTGAGCCCATCAATACTACAACCCTGCACTGACTTTCTGGTTTCAGAAGCAACTGGAAAAGAAAAACATGGATATGCAAAAGAAGGACAAAGTGGATAAATATAGGACTGAGTCAGTTTACAGAGCTACAGTTTATAGTAAAATTATACCTGAACAGAGTACTTTCCTTCTTAATAGACCAAATTTAAGGTAAACAGAACTAAATAAGAGAATTTTAGTTTTCAAAATAAGCTCTAGATATAAAGAGCTCTTCATAATTAAGACCTAGAGTGATTTTTTAATCAGATAAATTATTATTACAACAAGCAAGGGGTATTTAACTTCCAATTAATATTCAGAAAGCTATAAATACATTTTACTCTATAATTTTTAGTACATTCTGTGTAACAGAGGTATTAACGCATAATCATCCAAAATACAGGTCATGTTATAAATCCTTGTAAATTAGGTGCATGGAATTGAAATGCATATTCCCATGGAGATGATGATCTAAAAGGTAGTTATGACCTTTAGAAAACCACAAGCCCTATCCAATATCCGTGGAATTATAGTAACCATAACACCATAGATCTTAGTGTCATTTTATTGTCACATGGAGCTCCAATTCTGAACTTTGTTAATGGAACGCATGCCACCCATGGAACCCGGAGAAGCAGTGGAGAGGTAGGTAGGAAACGTGAGCCCTCTCCTACAGGCTGGCAGGAAACAAGGATTCCAGGTTTCATCAGTAGGATTTGAGAGGAGTGTACTGGCAAGCTTAACAGGAGGAAATCCAGTACGCCATGAGGACAGTTCAGCTGGTCTATTTCTTAAACGCGCTCCTTTCTTTCTTTAAAATCTCTAGGAAGAAGAAAAGCACTGCAGTCTCTCACCTTTTGTTTTCCTTTTTGAAGAAAGTTCTTAAGAGAAAAACATAATATAGCATAGATTTACTTCAGAAGGCTTACCTCTACTCTTTCAGCAACCCACTCAAAATTTTTCTTTACCATCTGGAGCCCTTCAGGAGTTACTTCATTGAGGTCACGATATGACTAGAAAATAAGACAGAAAGTTTAGAATGCAAGCAATATTAGTAATATTTTTACTGTCTGAAATTATTTAATTTCAGGATTTGGGGTGCAGATTATGAAGAGTTTGCATAGCAAAAAATGTATCTGAAAATGTATTTGAGTCTGTGAACTAATTCCCTGAATTGGACTAAGGAAAATTTAGATAGTGAGTACACTTATATTTTCACTTAAAGATGAATTGCCATGACAATTCTCGTACACATTGACTATAGAGTCTTGCCCTCATTTTGTTTTTCATAGGAATAAACAAATAGAATCTGGTAAAATCCAGAAGACTGTGGTACAATTCCAGATCTGCCACGTATCATTGTAATTGTGAAGATACCCTTTCAGAACCTTAGTTTTCAATTAGTCAAACAAGGATAATACTTGCTATGTGAGTCTATTAAAATAAAAGAGAAATTTGCATTGTAAATGTAAAGTATTATTTCTTTTTTGTCCAGAATATAGGAAATATGATATTTATCCCTAAAGATAAACAGCAATACTCAGGTTCCTATCATAAGAAATAAGAATTGCCTTTTCTTTCCTCCCACTATCTCTTTGTCCTCTACCCCAGCGGGATCTCACAAAGGATAAAAAAGCAAACAACAAACAAAAAACCCGAAATAGGCCCTGGCTGGACAGCTCAGTGGATAAAAGCTGGGTGCACCAGAGGTCACAGGTTCGACCCCAGTCAGGGCACATATAAGATGCAATCAATGAGTACAAAACTAAATGGAATAACTAAGTGAAACAAGCTGATGCTTCTTTTTCTCTCCCCTTTGCCCCTTCTCTCTCTCAAGTCAACAGAAAAATTAAAAACAAACAAAAAAACTGAAGTATCACCTACCTGTTTGTCTTTCTGTTGGCTTCGATCTCCTGATGGCCAGAGTCTCCAGGAATCATTATCAATAACATCAGCAAGAACGATTTCTTTCGTGGTGACATCAACACCAAATTCAATCTAGAAACAGCAGATCACCAAAGAAAAGTTTTTCAAAAACTATACTACTAAACACATTTTTCAGTTGTAATATTTAACTTTCAAATGTCCATTTCTTTTGTACCTTCATATCAACCAGTGTACAGTCCTGGGGCAACCAGGATTTCTCCAGTATTTCAAAAACAGCCTGTGTAGCATGGCTCATGATATCTACTTCAGTTTGGCCTATAACAAGCCCAGCAAAGCAAAACTTCGCAGCAATGAGCTGTTCCTCAGACCACTGTGGGTCATTATTGGCATCATCCTAAAAATTGAGAATAAAATATAAATACCCTTTAATTCACAGTAATTATTTTATTTTTATTTTTGCGATAGAGAGAGAGATAGGGACAGACAGACAGGAAGAGAGAGAGAGATAAGAAGCATCAATTCTTTGTTGTGGCTTAGTCTCCTTTGTTGTTCACCGATTGCCTTCTCATATGTGCCTTGACCGGGGGGCTACAGCAGAGTGAGTGATCCCTTGCTCAAACCAGTGATCTTGGGCTTAAAGCCAGCCACCTTTGGGTTCAAGCCAGCAACCATAGGGTCTTGTCTATGATCTCATGCTCAAGCCAGCAACACCACGCTCAAGCTGGCAACCTCAGGGTTTTGAACTTGGGTCCTCTGCGTCCTAGTCCGAAACTTTATCTACTGCACCACCACCTGGTCAGGCTCACAATAATTATTTTTAATTTGTCTACTTTCAATAGCTACTTTAAAATCCAAAATATTTGGATTAGTAACTTATTCTAGCTCATAAAATTTGGAAAGATATTTACTCTTTCTCTATAAATGAATTTAAGTATGACTTCGGAAAACCAATACAAACTCATAATGAAGAATTCCTACATCCTTTATTGTATGTTTTTGCTTATAAGAGACATTGATAATGATTTTTATGTATTAGAATATAAAAAGAGCTGGACCAGGTGCAATGGGTAGAGCGTCCACCTGGGATGCTGAGGACCCAAGTTTGAAACTCTGAGGCTGCTGGCTTGAGCACAGGCTCACCAGCTTGAGCATGGAATTATAGAAGTGACCCCATAGTCATTGGATTGAGCCTAAAAGTTGCTAGCTTGAAGCTCAAGGTCACTGGCTTGAAGCCCAAGGTAGCTGGTTTGAGCAAGGGGCACTGGTTCAGCTGGAGCCCCACAGTCAAGGCACTATGAGAAAGCAATCGATGCACAACTAAGGTGCCGCAATTATGAATTGATGTTTCTCATCTCTCTCCCTTCCTGTCTGGCTCTTGCTAAAAATATATATATATATATATATATATATAATATATATATTATATATATATAATATATATATGAGCCCTTTATTTCAAACTCTTCAACACTAAATTAAAAAATTTTTGAACTTCTACTTTTCTTCCTAGTAACTTTTGATCATTTGTTAGTCACCATGGTAGAAAGTAAGATAGATTTTCACACGTGTTTTCTTTGAAAAAGCTGAATTATAATTGCTAATGAAAGTATACATTATTGACATTTCTGGAGTGACAAGTATAATATGAAGTTTTAATGTTTAAATTCTTGACCTGATAATTTTAAGTTTGTACCTATGTTATAGTAAGACAAAGATGCATCAAATGAATACCTTAAAAAACAGCTCCACTTTAGGAGGGTAAAACTTGTACCCTTCCTTGACACCAGGATTTCTTTTGAGAAAAGAACCAGTTGCTATTCTTCTACAAACCCATTCAATTGGAATCATTTCACACTTAGGTGCAATGAAAGCTGTCTCCCCACATTTTCTGGTGAAAGCAGTTTTGATACCTATATATTAATAGTAAAAAAAAGAAACACTTTTAAAATTATATTTAAAAAATATCTAAGGTATAATAAAACTCAAACCTTTACACAAATCAAAACAAAAAGCCTATCTAATTAAATGTATTACCCTTAAATGGCACTATCAAAAATAAATGTAATTTTTAAAATGTGGAAATAAAAAAAGAAATTAATATGGCTTTCTACCACTTATCAACATACTCAGGACTATTTCACTTTAATGTCACATGGCTAAAGATGCACTAGATCAGAAGATCTGAGTATCTTTACCATTCATTAATTTATTCAACCAAAAAATACGTACTTACTGAGCACCTCTTCTGTCAAGTACCCCAACTTTGCACAAGACACACAACTTATCTAAGCGGCACTAAATTATCTCTAACTCAGATTTGGTAGCAGCATTCTCATATTATATGGTCCATTATTATATAAGCCTTACAAAATATTGATCTATTGATCACAATCAGATATAGCTTTAAATTTGGGGTAGCCTTTTTTCTCTTAATATTGGTAGCAGCCTGACAGTGGATAGAGTGTCAGATTGGGATGCAGAGGACCCAGGTTTAAAACCCTGAGGTCACTGTCTTGAGCGCGGGGTTGCCAGCTTGAGTGTAGGATCATAAACATGACCCCATGGTCGCTGGCTTGAGCAAGGGGTCATTCGCTCTGCTGTGCCTTCCCCTTCGCCCCCACCCCCGCCCAGTCAAGGCACATATAAGAAAGCAATCAATGAACAACTAAGGTGCCATGACCAAGAATTGATGCTTCTCATCTGTCTCCCTTCCTATCTATCTGTCTCTATCTGTCCCTCTCACTGTCTCTGTCAAAAAATATATATAGCCCTGTCAGGCTGGCTCTATGGTAGAGTGTTGGCCCAACGTCTAGATGTCCTGGGTTCAATTCCTGTCCAGGGCACACAGTAGAAGCGCCCATCTGCTTTTCCACTCTTCCCCCTCTCCTTCCTCTCTATCTCTCTCTTCCCTTCCTGCAGCCAAAGCTCCATTGGAGCAAAGTTGGCCCGGGTGCTGAGGATGGCTCCATGCCTTCTGCCTCAGGTGCTAGAATAAATAGCTCTGGTTGCAACAGAGCATCGCCCCCTAGTGGGCACGATGGGTGGATCTTGGTTGGGCACATGTGGGAGTCTCTCTGCCTTCCTGCTTCTCACTTCAAAAAAATACCCTCCCCCAAATTTTTAAATATATATAAATGAAGCAATAACTCTTTAAAAGCCACCCAACACTAGGAACATAATGGCCAATTTGGTCAAAAGCAAATAAAACATTTGTCCTTTCTCTCCCTTCTCTCTTATTCAAACTGTTAGTTTTATAACTTATAAAACTAAGATAAAGAGCTGACTTCTGATGTTTAGAACAGGAGCTATTTTATGCGGTGGCCTTGGAAAATAACCTCTCTAAAAAACAGTTACAATGTTTATCATGAACCATATGATCTAGCATTCCACTTCTAGGTATTCTAGTTTCTAACAACTGCCTGAAGATGAACATTATGTTAATGTCATACAGATGTTTTAATTTCCATTAATGCTACAGTATGACTTTATCCTGTGATGTGGTAACACTTCTAGGAGGCAGTATTGAAAGTAATTGAAAGCAGGGACTCAGCTAGGTACTTATACACCAAAGTTCACAATGCATAATTCATAAAAAACAAAAACAAGTAAAATGTAAATAACAAAACAAAAACAAGTATCCATCAACAGATGAATGGGTAGACAAAAGGTAGTATATAAATACCATGGATTACTGCTTAGTCATAAAAATGAATGAAATTCTTTTTTTTTTAATTTATTCATTTTTAGAGAGGAGAGAGAGAGAGGAGAGAGAGAGACAGAGAGAGAGAAGGGGGGAGGAGCTGGAAGCATCAACTCCCATATGTGCCTTGACCAGGCAAGCCCAGGGTTTCGAACCAGCGACCTCAGCATTTCCAGGTCGACGCTTTATCCACTGCGCCACCACAGGTCAGGCAAAAGTGAATGAAATTCTAACATATGCTACAGCATGCATTAAACTTGAAAACATCATGTTAAATGAAAGAATATATAATTCATTCCACTTATATTAAGTACTAAAATAAATTCATAGACAAAATGTACAACAGAAGATACCAGGAGCTGAAGAGAAGGGAGAATGGAGTATTATTATTTAATGGGTCAGGGTTTCTGTCTGGGACAGTGAAACATGGAAATAGATATTGATGATGGTTGTACAAGATTGTAAATGTACTGTCTGCCAAGAACTGTACACTTAAACATGTTTAAAATAAATTTTATGCATGTATATTTTACCACAAATTAATTTTAAAAAGTATCAAGACCTAAGTCATGTCAGGTATTGTCAGTTTCTTTTTAATCCTAACACCAGAAAAAGTAGATAGTATGATCATCCAACAAAACAGATAAGGGCACAGATGAGCATAAGTTATGTCAGCTAGTAGTAGATACAGCAGGGTTTCCAATCCACACTGAACTCTGTGGGCTGTCTACTTAACCACTATGCAATAATGCCTGTCATTGAAGTGTTATATTATCACAGTACAGAATATACTAGAACATTAATGTAAACTAAAACCTCCTGAAAACCTGCATGGGCTTAACATAATAACGTTCACCTCGAGGCTACAATGTTAGTACCCATTCCCAATCTGATCTTCTAAAATAAAATCAATTTTTCTATCAAAAAGGAGATCTCTGATCTTATGTATGTATCATACATGAAAGGAACCTACATTTATGGAAACTCTGTACTGTGCTAAGTGTTTTACGCATCATCTCATTTAACCAAACAAAAATTTTGAAGTAGGTATTATTATTTACATTTTACGGTGAAAGAAGCAGTCTCAAAGAAATAAAGTAATATGACAAGCCTAGGTCCCGGTGCCGGTGAGTAATAGCCTGGACTTGAACTGCACGGTCCAGTTCCAAAACCTGTACTGCTTTCTCTGCACTCCCTTTGGATTTGACCAGTAAAATTTAGTTGAAAAGGGTAAATAAATTGTGGTATGCATGAACAGGAACTCTGAGAAAGAATGTAAGTAAAAGTTCATTTTAAACCTTTAAAGAATGACTGTGCTCATTGGAAGGCAACTGACATCAACCCTTAACACAGCGGTTCTCAACCTGTGGGTCGTGACCCCAGCGGGGGTCGAACGACCAAAACACAGGGGTTGCCTAAAGCCATCGGAAAATACATAATGCATATATTACAGTTGTGAAGTAGCCACCAAAATTATTTTTTGGTTTGGGGTCACCGCAACATGAGGAACTGTATTGCGGGGTCACGGCATTAGAAAGGTTGAGAACCACTGCCTTAACACGTGATTACTCCATGCTGGGCTTCAAGAGCTCTTCTTTTTTCAGGCCTGTTAATCATTAGTCATAATTGCTCACTTGTCTACCAATCTTGACAGACTAGTATCCAAATCTATGGTTTAAATATAAACAATAGCTCCTTTTACCCCACCCACCTCCCACTACATATGCACACATCTAAAGGAACCAAAACACAGAATCAATTTTTGGTAGCAATCTTGCCTAGAAAAAAATTTGCTTCTAAAAAAGTGATTCAGTTTAAATGGTATGATTCCTTCTAATACACATGCTAACCATTAAAGTTAATTTCATGACTACATACAATGAGAAAAAGAACTCCCCTCATTTGTCTCAGTTATCTATAAAATTCAAAACCATCAAGATTCCTGAACAAATGTAAATGCTACTTCACATTCTGAATCACAATGGCCAGGCAGGACAACTAATCAGCCCCCCTATCCCCAGGGACACTCCTGTAGAAAGGCTGCCCCACTCCCCACCTGTGGTCTGGCAACTGCAGGATTGCTATTCATGTCACTGCTTTCAAACCAAAATGTAATTTTGGTGGGAGAGCTGAAACTTAAAGGTTAAATTCCATTTTTTAATTACCGAGATCAAGTACACAAATTTTAAAAGTCAAGTACAGCATGTAATATTATTACCTATACCTGTTATCTATTCAGTATTTTATAGTTTGTTCATGAACAACAATGAGCAAACTAGAATCCTGATCGACTGAGTTTAATTCTGGTGCTCCTCCCATCTAATTTCTAGAAATACCTTAATTTGGAATATAACCCTGTAAAGAAAGCAATTTTAAATAGACCACTAGTGCTCAACTAGACATAGCATTATTCAACTATTAGCAAGTTAAATATACATAAAGCTTGGTTTTATCTAATAGACTCCTCAAATAGGCTTCTTCCTTTAGTTTTGGAGTACGAGGTAACCCTTGAAGATCTTTGCTCCAGCCCAAATCTTTCACCTGGGGAATGGCTGGATGAGGTATGGTTAGTTTTCACTTTTCAGAGTTTTCAAATGGAAGAGCAAGAACAAAGAATAACTATGGAATTATAGGTATTAAATTTCAATTTATCATTTAGAGTTGTCTAACACCAGAATCTGCTTCCTTCATAGGTCCATTCCTTAAACTCCCTCATAGGTAAGTCTCTCAGGAAGATATACTACGAAAGAAGCTCCAGGGAAGACACACATGTCAGACAAAAACTGTTGGAGCCTGACCAGGCAGTGGCGCAGTGGATAGAGCATCGAACTGGGATGCAGAGGACCCGGGATTGAGACCCGAAGTCGCCAGCTTGAGCGTGGGCTCATCTGGTTAGAGCAAAGCTCACCAGCTTGGACCCAAGGTCGCTGGCTAGAGTAAGGGGTCACTCGGTCTGCTGAAGGCCCGTGGTCAAGGCACATATGAGAAAGCAATCAATGAACAACTAAGGTGTCGCAACCAAAAACTGATGATTGATGCTTCTCATCTCTCTCCGTTCCTGTCTGTCTGTCCCTATCTGTCCCTCTCTCTGACTCTCTCTCGGTCTCTGTAAAAAAAAAACAACTTGAAAATTGTTAAGATTCTTTGAACTAAATGATGCTACTTACTAATTTCAAACCAAGTGAAGTGTTATAGTAAAATTTAAGAGTTCCTGGTAAAAACAGAACAAAACAAAAAAACAGTTCCTGGTTTGATTTAAAGAAACTTTCCTGTGAGACATCTCCAAACAAAATGTTGTTAATTCAAATGTCATCTCCCCATGAAAGAGATCGGTGTGTGTTGTGTGTGTGGAAGGGAAGAGGTTGTGGGCGGTGGGCACTTACTGCTTCCTGTAGTAACTAAAACAAACAAACAAACAAAACTGGTAATCAACATGTTGTTAAAACAAGGAGTCATTCCCCCCTGAAAAGGACCAATATGTGTTCTTGAAATAGAACATGAAGGGGGAAGCTAATGGGAGAGCCACTTACCTGCTTCCTTCAACAACTGAAAAATACAACTAGTAATTTTATTTGAGATTGCAGCTTTTCCTTCCAGGTGATTCTTTCTGGCTGCATTTCCTGCTGTAATCTGATCCTTGGACTGTAGGAGGACTCTTCCTGGACTGTCTAACAATTCATAGACTTCTTTTGTTTTACCCTCATAGAGTTTTTTCCCAATGTTCAATACTGTGGAAATAAAATGAAAACATCAGATTTCAAAAAGAAATTTCCTGAATATTGAAGACTAAATACTTAAAATGATGAATCAAGGAACATGGTTAAGTGATAACTTTAATAAAAATTAATACACCTGCATAGAAGCTTATACTCTACAAAGTATTTTCATATGCATCATCACATTTGATTCATTCAATTTTGTTAAGAATTATTACATAATTATAGATTAAGAAACCAAGTATAAAAAAGGTAGAAGCCACACAATTAGGAAATTGTAGACCCAGACAAAATCCTAAGTCTTCTGATACCAAATTCTGTGGTCTTTCCAGAATCAACCTGACTCTCAGAATAAAACTGAAGTAGAATTAAGATCCATTAAAATGAATGCAAATACACTAGTATTTTCACATCCATACTTAAAATACAATAACTAAACCAGCTTGCGAAGGCAGAGGGGGAGTATGCTTTATTTTTCCCGACTTCTGCTTTCCACGGTGGGCGAAATAGGCAAGTTCAGCCAGGTAGGTTCTTGATTTCAAGTTACAGTTCTAGAGGAAGGCATTCCACCCAGTGAGCCCATTTGGAAGCACCTTTCTCTATTTCTCAATCCTGCTTCCCAACCCCCCAACCTTCACCCTTTTTCTTAACAGTTGCAGGAAACTATGAGGAAGTAAGGACAAAAGAATCCAATTTTGATGCAGGTTGTTAAGACCTAAAGAAAAGTAGGTCCTAATCGTTAGAAAGAATGATTTAGATGAAAATCGAGATAACAGAACTTTAAGGAGTTAATATTTCCAAGGGGAGAAATCACCCCTCATTCTCCCAGAACACTGACTCATTCTCAGTATCAGCCTTTTTTCGTGTCCACGTGTTATGTAGTTGGGATATATCAGTAAAAGAGACGAATAAATTCCTGCTATCAAGTGACCTAAGTCTGAGGGAAGCTGAAATTAAATAAGACATCACAGTAAGTACAATGTGAGAAATATAGACTATGGGATCACAGCTTCACAGAAAGGCCACCTAACCTAGTCCAGACAGCAAAGAAGAAATCTAGAACAAAGTGAGAGACTCAAATCTGAGGAAGGATCAAAATTTAATCAGGAGAAAGGAGTAGGTAGTTGTAGTGAAAGAAGACCACGGGGTGAAAGAATACAGATCAGAAGTTCCTATTGGAGCACGGTGAGCTTATAGACTGCTGTTGGGCAGGGGAGAGTGCAGCTGCTAAGCAGAATAGAAAGGAATGTAAGAGAAAAAACTGCCATGAATTGGGGTAGAGAGCCGTTACCAGCTAGGGAGGCAACCCTTAAATCAGTTTTAATTTACGGTAGTTTAACAGTTGCCACTGCAGTGTACCTAATTTAGAGGAAGAATCCCATTTCATATGAGAATGTCTTGACTCATGACAAGATTGAAAAGGCTGTAGTAGAATAACCCATTGCATGGCCTTGGATGGGAACACAGCCAACAAGAAAAGAATGTTTTGCCAAGAAAATTGTTTTGTGACTTGAAGGCGGGTCACTGAAACAGCTCTATGTGACTGAAGGCAGTTGCTGGGCTTTTCTCAGTAAAACAAACTCATAAGATTTCTGTACCTTCCAAGGTTATCCCTTGAGATAAGGAGAGGAATGTTGTGGGATCCATAGAAGCAATAGCAATTAATGCCTTTTGATATTATGTTGTTACTAAGCTATCTTGCAGGTGTACTCCATGTATCTTTCAGTAAAAGTTATGCTTGATGTTATGCCAATTTCTCAGTAAACAAGCTTTTTGAAGTCTTGTGAATAAAATTAGGACACAGCGCAAACTCGGGGCCATTTGCCTGAGCGAGCGGTGGTCCTTTGCTAGTTCTTGATGATTTCGTCTGCTGATCTCTCTCTCTGCGCCCCTGACTCACAACAACAAAAGGCCCTTCAAGAAAGCCTCTGTTTAGTGTTCCAAATTCAGGTCTCTATTCCCTTCCTAGAACTGAACTTCCCATCCCTTTGTTTCTCTTGGGAGAGAAAACAAACAAAAAAAAGAACTGAACTTCCCTAACTGAATTTATCACCCTTCCAGGCTTTGCATATGCCAGGGGTCCCCAAACTTTTTACACAGGGGGCCAGTTTACTGTCCCTCAGACCGTTGGAGGGCCGGACTATAAAAAAAAAACTATGAACAAATCCCCATGCACACTTCACATATCTCATTTTAAAGTAAAAAAACAAAATGGGAACAAATACAATATTTAAAATAAATAAGTAAATTTAAATCAACACACTGACCAGTATTTCAATGGGAACTATGGTCCTGCTTTTGGCTAATGAGATGGTCAATGTCCAGATCCATATTTCTCACTGCTAGCCCTAACAAGTGATAGGACGCGCTTCCGGAGCTGTGACGCATACGTCCCACGTCACCGGAAGTAGTACTGTACGTGAGCAACACCATACTTTACTCCTCTCACTGACCACCAATGAAAGAGGTGCCCCTTCCGGAAGTGTGGCGGGGCCGGATAAATGGTCTCAGGGGGCCGCATGTGGGCCCGCGGGCCGTAGTTTGGGGACCCCTGGCATATGCTCTTCCATAGGCCTGGAACACAGCTGCCTTCCCTTCCACTTTACTACTCATCTTTGAGGCCTCGTAAGTCATGTTAATAGAGTTTAGACTTTGTCTACAGAACATATGGCTTTTAAGCACTTAGTAAAATAACAGATTTTTATATTAGAAACATCATTATGGATGCTGTGTGGAGAATGAAAAAGTGGGGAGGAGTGGGGTAAATAACTACCGACTGAGAGAATAGTTAGGATGTTGTCGCAGCAATCCAGGCAAGAAATGTCCTGGTCTAAGGAAAAAGTAGTGGGAAAAAGACTCAAGATAATTAAAAGGTAAAAATCTTAAGAACAATTGACAGGAAAAATATCAAAATGTTGCCTGGGTTAGATAAAAGGCAAAACAAAGTTTGTACCTATTGCCCCTCCGTCCTAATTTAGTTGAATCAGTATTCATTACCCAGTCATTACATAGGTAGGAATTTCAATTAATGGGTAAAAACAACTTAAGAAACAATCATAGAAGACATACTACAGGTACCGAAATGCCTGCCACAAATAAGTGGATGAAGTTAGAAAAGATTGATGACGAATGTAAGGCCAGTAGCCACGGCCACCATCACAGCTGCCTGGCCCATGCAGGTTCCCATTTGATTTGGACAGATGGTAATGAAACAATGGAGCCAAGAGCTGGTGAGCCATTACCTTTAATCCTAGCTTGCACCTTTAATCCTAGCTTGCACCCGGTAGGCAAGAAATATATACAGTGGGAAAACACTTCCCTTTCCATTCAGGGCTCCCAAAGCCACTGACTTATCCGAGTTTCCTAGAATCAAAGGTTTCTAACCCCACCAGCCTTATGCACCTCTGTTCTCCATCTCCTTCTCTCTGCACAAACTGGCTTATCCTTCAGCACTCCATCTTGGCTGCTTCTCCTCTCCTCCACGTGGCCTTTCTCTGCTCTCTTTTCTCTACTCTTCCTCCAGCATGGGCTCCTCTGCCCCATTTTATAGTGTAGAAATCAAAACCTTTAATCCAATATACAAATGAGGAAGTCTCTGATACAAAGTCACTAATCTGAGGTATAATGGGATTCCTCAAAAGGGTGGGGAAGGCTTAGTCTTAAAACTAAGCCTAACACTAATGACCCTGCCTGCTTACAGCCTGTCCCCACACCCAATTCAAACTATAAGCGAGCAAACATATACATCATATTTGCAAACTTATTTGACCCACAACGACTAACTTATGAAACTTAAGCCATTTTTTTTTTAACAGGGACAAACGAACGAGTCAGAGAGACGGATAGACAGGGACAGACAGGAACGGAAAGATGAGAAGTATCAATCATTAGTTTTTCGTTGCACATTGCGACACGAAATGACTGCTTTCTCATATGTGCCTTGACTATGGGCCTTCAGCAGACCAAGTAACCCCTAGCTCGAGCCAGCAACCTTGGGTCCAAGCTGGTGAGCTTTTGCTCAAACCAGATGAGCTCGTGCTCAAGGTGGCGACCTTGGAGTCTGGAACCTGGGTCCTGGGCATCCCAGTCCGACGCTCTATTCACTGCGCCACCGCCTGGTCAGGCGAAACTTAAAAGTCTTGAAAAGCATAGAACTTGCAGTAGAGAAGAGGTAAGAAGAGTAACTAGGAGTATGCTGTCCAATAAGGGAGCCACTAACCACATATGGCTATGAAATACTTGAAATGTGGCTACTCCAAATTGTAATGTGAGTACATTAAGTATAAAATATACAATGTATTTCAATATGAAGATGCAAAATATCACAATTTTTATATTGATTATATTGAAACAATGCTATTTTAGATATATTGGGTTAAATAAAATATTAAAATTCATTTCACTGTTTCTTTTTACTTTTTAAAACATGGCAACTAGAAAAAGTTACATATGGTTTCACATTATATTTCCATTACACAACACTGTTCTAGAAGATACAGCATAAATAGATATTGAAGAATAAACTTGGCAAATTAACCTGACTGGAATGTAGGTTTAGGATTCAAAATGGAGCAAAATACATCAATATTAGGGTTGAAGAGACAGGAAGCTAGCAGTATGCAGGATGTGAATGAAAGGGTCTTCAGACTGGACTTTAATAGCCCTTCGATTGCCACTAAACATTTTTGAGCAAGGAAGTGCCACTTTAAACCATAAAAAAGTGCATTTCAGTCAGATTAACTTGTCAAGAATATGTAAGTTGGAAGGAAGTGAGAGTAAAGATTTCTGAAATTCTACCAGTTTAGAGGTATGCTAAGAAAAATTGTGATCTGATACTTTGATTTTATAAAGTTGTTATTCATTATCACTGGACCTTTTTGTATATTCTAAAATTTTTAACCTAAAATAGATTTTTTTATGTGGAAGAGAACAGAATGAACTGGCCCGCTATGGGTCAAATAAGTTTGTAACTATGATATGTAGGTTTGCTCGCTTATAGTTTGCATTGGATGTGAGGGACAGGTTGTAAGCAGGCAGGGTTGTTATACCTTAAGGCTTAGTTTTAAGACTAAGCCTTTCCCACCCTAATTGACTTTGTATCAGAGACTTCCTTGTTTGTATATTGGATTAAAAGTTTTGATTTCTATACTATAAAGTGGGGCAGACCGGGAGCTTGCTCTCTTGGGTCCTGAGATTAGCATTAGAGGAGAGAGCAGAGAAAGGAGAGCAGAGAAAGGCCACGTGGAAGAGAGGAGAAGCAGCCAAGATGGCAGAGTGCTAAAGGAGAAGCCAGTTTGTGCAGAGAGGAGGAGATGGGAACAGAGGTGAATAAGGCTGGTGAGGTAGAAAACTTTGATTCTAGGGAAACTCAGATAAGTCAATGGCTTTGGGAGCCCTGAATGGAAAGGGAAGTGTTTTCCCACTGTGTATATTTCTTGCCCGCCAGGGGTGAGCTAGGATTAAAACTAATGGCCCACCAGTTCCTGGCTCCGTTGTTTCATTACGGTCTCTCCGAATCAAATGGTAACCTGCATGGGCCAGGTAGCTGTGATGGTGGCCGTACACCCACCAATACAAAGATTTTGGTTCACTGTAAATTTAAAAATTGGATGTGTGGGGGAAACCTCTAATGTTTATACCAGCATAAATGGCACAAACCATCTTTCCTGAGGATCGAATCACTTGTGAACAAAATGATTATATAAATATGATAAATGGAAGGTGAACCAAAGAAACATTTTGCCTGGTGGATTGAGCTCTCCAAAGCCATCATGCCATCAGAAGACTAAAAACAAATACTAGTTGGACAGAAAATGCAAAATTTCCAGAAGGTTCAATTATTAACTTTCTGAAACAGCAGGTTATTATTAACAAGTTAAATGAAAAGCAAGAGTTGGGTTTGAAAAGTCAACACATGTTCCTGTTTGTTTTCCAGTGCCTATTGATTGCAACATTGATTTCCAGGCACCTCAAAACCTTTTCCTCTACTGTGACCCTTTTCCCCATCCCAGAGGTAGTTCTGGGGTTTTAAGAATGTTAGGGTAGGCCTGATGCGCTTTACATGCAATGCAGGGCTCGGCCGCGCATGGGCCACGTGCCCGCCCCCGCCCATCCGCAGAGAGGGGCGGATGCAGAGATCTGGCATTGCGCTGCCAAAGCTGTGCTCACGGCCACGGGGCGCGCACGTGTCCGCGCCGAGCACGGCAGCTCAAGGCCGGGGCGGTGGGTTGGGCAGGCCATGGAAGGCAGGGATTACCAGGACTCCTGAGAGTGCCTGTTACTTACCCTCAGCGGTCGCCATTATCCCGGGTGGGCTAAGGGCAGCAGCCGCTTTAGGAAGAGACGCTGGACTCTGGAAAAGAGGAGTGATCAGAGAGGCTCAGGGGGCGGGGGAGGGAGGTGCGGCCACAGACACTCCCGGCCGGGGACGTCACGCAGAACGCCCACTCGCGTTCTGGTCGGGAATCACAGTGGAACCCCGAGGTCTTGGCCCAACAAGACAGATTACGACTCTAGCTGCGAGCGTTTTCCCCAAGGATTCCCGCCGCGCAGGCGCAGCAACACCGACCATCTCTTACCGCCCTCGCCCCGCCTCTACCCCGCCCTTCCTCGCGATGCTGTGGTTCCAGGAGGTGAAAAGTGGCGGGTCCTGGAGGCCCCTCCCCATTCCACACAAGCTCGCTGCAGGGGTGCCGTTCTCCGTAGGGGCAGCGGTTCAGAGGTTGGAGTGTACCAAGTAGTGACGGGCGGGGGAAGGCATTTAGGGAGGGCATACGAAGTTTATATCCTCTGGGAGAGAAATGACGTTAACCCCCATAATCTCATTACTCTAATCTTGGGGGCTGAAAAATAACGGAGAGTTCCATGAGCAGAAAAATTAACTTCCCGCAGGGCTCTAGTATAGAGCTAGCCCCACCCCTCCAACTCCGTGACTCCGCCTCTCACGCCCGGAGCCTGCCTCTCTCTCTCTCTCTCTCTCTCTCTCTCTCTCTCTCTCTCTCCGCCTTCGCTCATTGGTGGACCCGGAGGAGGCGGGACAGTTGCCCGGGGGCAAGATAATTACGCTTACTCGCTCTTCGGTGAAGAGCTCGCGCCGCCGCAGTAGCGAGGGGTGAGCCCTGGAAAGGAAGCGACTGTTGCTGGCGCGAGCTTCTGAGTCGTAAGGACCGTGCAGGCAGCTGGTTGGTGCTTAAACCCCTGCGGCGGCGGCTCCCTCCACGTGCTTTCTCGGCGACATGGAGCTGGAGGAGTTGGGGATCCGAGAAGAATGTGGCGTGTTCGGGTGCATCAGCTCAGGGGAATGGCCCACACAGCTAGATGTGCCGCATGTGATCACTCTGGGACTCGTGGGGCTGCAGCACCGGTGAGCAACCCGGTGAGGGGTGGGGTGGCGTGGCGCATGCTTCTCTCAGCCTAGGCTGCTTTCTGTGGCCCGAGTTGTCGATCCCACCTGCGCCTGCGGTGCGAGATCTCTTCCCCGAACAGTTCCTGCCTGTGACATCCACCAGATCGTCAAGGCGTGCGCTGGGGCTACTGAGCTTCCCTCGACTGTAGCCAACCTGAATTCTCTTAAGGGTCTCTCCTTTCCCTCCGGTGTGTGCACCCCGACTGCTGTAATTTCTCAGGGCTGGGAGTTGCACTTGTGAATGGTTTGTGTGGGGTGGATGCTAGCCCAGCACCTACAGCACTTTGAGGTTTGAGGTGTCCGCGCAGAGCCTCGAACCATCACAAGCTTTTGTTTGCAAGGGCAAAGGTATTGAGCCGGTTGTGGATTTGAAGGCAGTCATAGCTATGGGAATTTAGGGATCCTAGAGTTCAAACCCGGGGGAATAGGACTTGGTGTTCAAAAGACAATACTGCTTGTAGATCTCATATAAATTAACTGAAAATAAAACAAGTACAGGGAATACTGCAACTGCAAAAGAGTAATTGGTTTACGTTTTAGATAATAATAAGTGAAAAGCTTAAGAGTAAGAAAATGCAAAAAAGTAACTGCCTTCTATAAAAGAGGGAGACGGGAGTAGTGTCTGTGTGGCGAGATACACATTAATTTTGAAAAACTGGTAAAGCCCTTTGAGTTAGGTAATTTTGTTTCCGTGATCTTTCTATTTCTTACTATCTGACCTACCTGGAAGTTGATAGAAACAATTCTGTTGGGTTCAGAAGTAGAAACCTAGGATTGACATTACTGGTAAAAGTATTCCAAAGTTTCTATAAGGCAATACCACCACAGCAACTTCTCAAACAGTTAAGGATCTTGGCAATAACACTTGAATCAGCAGTATGGGTGCAACATGCAAAAAGGCATTTCAAATGATTAGCTTTCCCTCAACAAGGTTAAATTAGAAGTAATCTTTTTCCTCTTTTCAGGGTCCCATATATGTACTTGAGTTTGAGTTTCACATCTTGCATTCTTTGTTTACTACGAGTTACTTAGAATTTAGAGTGAATTAATTTTTTTTTTTACCTTGAATGACACTAATCTTGGCTAACTGTGAGTTGACTGCAATAAAAATCTTTTAAAAAAAAATACATTTATGGACACAATTAGATATATAATCCAAAAAAAAAAAAAAGTAAAATCTATGTGGTAGTACAGAGCAACAATAGTTTATAACATTCTTAGGAGCAATTGTTTCGGGAATTCTGTCATGGGAAGAGGTTTGTAGGCTCTAGAGATCTGTAATTGTAGGTGGTCTGTGGGAGATAGGAGAACTGACCTTGAATTCTTAATATTTACTTTTAGCTAAAATAACTCAGAAAGCTCATCCCCATTATGTTTTCATTAAATATGTGCCTGAAGAGAAGGGGGCGGGTTTTTGTTTTTTGTTTTTTTAATGATTACAGTTGATTCCTACTTTCATGCACTTTCCTACAGGTGCTTTTATGTGAAAGAATATGAGATGAGATACATTATCTTCCTAAAACATGGAATCTAGAAGGTGATATTTCTATCACTTTTGCATTGTATTTAGTTCTGTTTTTTGTCTTAGGTATAATCTGACCTAAAAATTTTAGTTTCAGAGATAACAATACATGAAAGTTATAATATATGTTTCATATAAAAACAAAAGTCCTATCAATTGCCAGACAGTCATGTACTGGATACTTAAATCCAGATAGGTTCATCCAGAAGTACTTCTTTTTAATAGATGTTCTGACTATCTGCAGATTTAGTCTATAGCTCTACTTTTAGTCAAGGCAATGTTAGTTTAATATTGAAAATTAAATTGATGCCTGACCAGTGGTGGTGTAGTAGATAAAATGTAGACCCAGAACACTGAGGTCACAGGTTTGAAACCCCGAGGTCACTGGCTCTTGAGTGGGGGCTTGTCAGTGCAGGGTTGCTGGCTTTAGTGGGGGATTGTCCTCACAGTCCCAAAGCTCACCAGCTTGAGCTCAAATGGTCGCTGGCATCAAAAGCCCAAGGTCTCTGGCTTGAGCAAGGGGACACTGGCTTGGCCCTGGTCAAGGCACATACAAGAAGTAATCAATGCACAACTAAAGTGAAAGCAACTAAGTTGATGCTTCTCACCCTCTTTCTTCCTTCCTGTCTCTCGCTCTCTCACTCTTTCAAAATATAAGATTAAGATTGTCTTCTTTAGCTTTGTAAGCTGTGTGTGTGCGCACGTTCATGCCAGACTTTATAGAATTACCAAATGCTCTCTTGGTCCTGAAAGCATCAGGTTCAGTAGTTTGCAGAATTCTGGACAACCACCTCCCCGCCCCCATAAATTAAAAATCTTAATCTTTGAACCAAAGTCACATTTCATGGAGACTTGAATGATCTGGACATATTTGAACATTCCATAAAAGAAATTACTAAAACTTAATAGATTTATCCAATCAAGTAGTTAGCCTTTCCTTGGTTAGTTAGGGTCCTGGATTAGGAATTGGACCCTACAGTTGATAAACATTTTCATATCTCTTCTAAAAATGTATGAGATTTACCTGATGAAGTTGGGTCACGGAGGGGGTCTCCTGTCTAGAGAAACAGCCTGTAGAATCTTTTGGTTCTGTTATGCTTTGAGAAAACCAGTTTGCAATGATCTCAGGAGCAGTTTTCTTAAGAGACATAGACATTGGCTCTGCAAACAGAGTATATAGCATTATTACTAGGAAGGCACTTGTGAGAGAGATGCCCTCAGATAAACTTCTGGAATTTGTTCCTGTTTGTTTGTTTGTTTGTTTGTTTATTGTATTTTTTTCTCTAAGTTAGAAAAGCAAGGAGGCAGCCAGACACACTCCCGCATGCTCCCGACCGGGATTCACCCGGCATGCCAAACATGGGCGATGCTCTGCCCACCTGGAGCGGTGCTCTCTTTTGGCTGGAGCCATTCTAGTGCCTGAGGTGGAGGCCATGGAGATGTCCTTAGCGCCCGGGCCAACTTTGTTCCAGTGGAGCCTTGGCTGAGGGAGAGGAAGAGAGAGACAGAGAGGAAGGAGAGGGGGAAGGATGGAGAAGCAGATGGGCACTTCTGTGTGCTCTGACCGGGAATTGAACCTGGGACTTCCACACGCCGGGCTGAATATCTACCGCTGAGCCAACCAAACAGGGCCTCCTGTTTATTTTTATTTAGTTTGTTGGAGAGCACAAAGTAAGTTGTCAGAGAACTTGCTTTGAGTTGCTAAATTAAGGTTGGGGATAACTATTTTCATTACTGTCTTTACTAATTTTCTAGTCTTTGATTTTGAAAGATTTAATTCAATTACTTTTGTAATTTAACAATTCTGTTTTAAAATTATGTGTTTTTAATTCTTCCAGTTCTATTATTTAGAACTTGGCATTTTACATTAGTCCAGGTGCCAGAAACCTTTTTGGCTGAGAGAGCCATGAACGCCACATATTTTAAAATGTAATTCCGTGAGAGCCATACAACAACCCATGTACCTTACGCATTATCCAATGAAAATTTGGTGTTGTCCCAGAGGACAGCTGTGATTGGCTCCAGCCACCCGCAACCATAAACATGAGCGGTAGGAAATGAATGAATTGTTATACATGAGAATGTTTTATATTTTTAACGTTATTATTTTATTTATTTGTATTTTATAGAGTCAGAGAGAGGGATAGATAGGGTCAGACAGGAACAGAGAGAGATGAGAAGCATCAATCATCAGTTTTTCGTTGTGACACCTTAGTTGTTTATTGATTGCTTTCTTATATGTGCCCTGACTGTGGGGCTACAGCAGACCGAGTAACCCCTTGCTCAAGCCAGCAACCTACTTGGGTCCAAGCTGGCAAGCTTTTTTGCTCAAGCCAGATGAGCCCGTGCTCAAGCTGGCAACTCAGGGTCTTGAACCTTGGTCCTCTGCACCCCAGTCCAACGCTCTATCCACTGCGCCACCGCCTGGTCAGGCATACGTTATTTTTTTTATTAAAGATTTGTCTGCAAGCCAGATGCAGCCATCAAAAGAACCACATCTGGCTCACGAGCCATAGGTTCCCAACACCTGCATTAGTCTGAAGCAGAATTTATTTATCCCCAAAAGAGTCTCAAAGTACTATGGCTTTGTAATTACGATCAATATTGGGAACAGTTCTTTAACATAAGACTTGAAATCTAGCCCCAAGTTTCCTAGTAATATTAGTTTGATCTTGGTCGTGTCTCCTAACTTCTGAGTCTGTTTTCTCATCTGTTGGGCTAGTGAGTTATATTTTTAAAGTTCTAATACACAAATTCAATGATGATTTTGTATGGTTAACTCTTAACAATTTCCCTTTTCAATAGCATATTCAGAGGGCATTAAGGAATGCAAAGGTATGGCAACTCATCTGACTTGCAATTTATGCCCAAAAATGGGGAACAAAATTTTCAGCTCGCCTGAGATACAAGAGTTGTCTGGCAGGGGAGTGTTGAGACCTGATAATCTCTAGTATTTTATTCAAAGATATTTGTTGAAATCCTCCTATGTATAAATACATATGTAAGGCACTTTGGTGTAGGCACTAGGAACATTACCACACAGAACAGGTGTAGTTTCTGCCCTTGTAGTCAACTGGTTCAAGAACACAGGACTTCTGTATGCCTCCATTTCCCTCTGGGAATTGAGGATAGTGATAGCACCTACTTGATAGAGTTGTGGTAGGGTTTAAGTACATTAATATATGTGAAATGATTAAAAGAGTACCTGGGTAAATGCTCAACAAAAACATATAGATATGCTTATTGGGAAACATGGAGAAGAATTTTATAGCAGCATTATCCATAATAACCCTAATCTGCAAACAATGGAAATACACAAGAGTGGAATGGATAAAGAACATGCTGAGAAGTATATTCCTATAATGAAATATTCTACAGCAATAAAAAAGAATAAACTCCTGCTACAAATAATATCACGAATGACTCTCACAAGCGATGTTGATTATTAGTCTTTGGTGACAGAAGTCAGAATAGTGATAACCTTTATGCAGGCTAGGAGTATAATTACTGACTGGGAGGCCTCTAGTATGCTAGTGCAGTGTCCTATATTTTTATTTCAGTGGTGGTTACTTGGGTGAGTTCACTCTAAAAATTGAGCTGTTCAGCTGTTTGTACTCAAAACATTCAATGAGATACAAATCTATAAAATGCTTAAATTGGATTAGCCTAGAGACCCAGAGAGGTGCAATTATTTGCTCTGTGTTGAGTTACTAAGGTCAGAAAGAGACTAGAACTCAGGTGTTTTGATTCTTGGTCTGGTGCTTTTTCTTCTTTTCTTAGTTTTTCTTCTATATGTACACTACATTTATTTGCCATTCTTGGTATATTTAATGGGTTGGTTTGGAATTACTGTTCACATTATTGGATTTGCTTTTAAATTTGTCTTATTTATAGAATCACTAAAATGTTATACCCATTACTACCTTTGGAACAAAAACAAAATTCAGAATTTGTTAGTTTGTGGGGGTTTTTTTCCTTTTACAATGACAATTACTATGAAGTGTGTTTTAAAGGTTCATGATAAATGTGTAGTTGTGCAGAAATTTCTAACTGTGGGAAAGCTTCCATTTACTGGTACTTTTAATAAAACTATGAAGGGAATAGTTTTTCAGCATTTTTTGTTTTCACAGCTCATAACAATCTATTTAGTCTAATTTGCCATGGGTAGGAATAAACATCTGTTACCAGGAAAAAGCAACAGAAATTTTTCTCAATGTGGAAAACTTGGGCGTTTCTTAGGCTCTTACCATCTTCGTGTGCTTTTCTCTTGATGTTGAAAGGTCTCGGGTGTTTGACGTGACCTTCAAATAATTCTTAAACGAAAAGAAGAATGAAATGACATCATTTAAAAAAACATTAGTCTTCAAGCATTCAGGTACACTAAAGTAAGAACATTTAAACAATTGAACGGAAAGAATGAGTTTAAGAATTAGGAATGGTCCTGGGCAGTTTGCTCAGTGGTAGAGTATTGGCCTGGCACATAGATGTCCTGGGTTGGTTCCTGGATCAGGGCACGCAGGAGAAATGACCATCTGCTTCTCCACTTCTGCCCCCCCCTCTCTCTTTTTCTTCCCCTCCTACAATTATGGCTCTGTTGGTTCAAGCTCATCAGCTGAGCGCTGAGGATGGCTTCATGGAGCCTCCACCTCAGGTGCTAAAAATAGCTCAGTTGCAAGCATGGTCTCAGGTGGGCAGAGCATTGGCGTCAGACAGGGTTTGCCGGGTGGATCAAAGTTGGGGTGCTTGCGAGAGTCTGTCTCTCTACCTCCCCCTCCTCTCACTTGGAAAAGAAGAAAAAAAAGTATTAGGAATATTTTGGAACAAGGTTTGGAAAGAAATGGACTCAAATTAGGTATATATTTTATAATTTTTGCATCATTTGAACATGTAACAGTATTAGGATTTTTATTATTATTATTATTATTATTATTATTATTATTTAGGTGAGAGGAGGGGAAATAGACAGACTCCTATATGCGCCCCAACCGGGATACAACCGGTAGCCCATTTGGGGCTTATGCTCGATGCTTGCAAACACCTGTGACCAACACGCTTGACCCCATCGACCCATGGCTGAGGGAGAAGAGAGAACGGGGTAGGGGGCAGAAGCATGTGGTCGCTTCTCCTGTGTACCCTGACCAGGAATCGAACTCGGACTTCCACACACAGAGTTAACACTCTACCACTGAGCCAACCATCCAGGGCCTAGGATTTTAATTTTAAGAGTTTCCTGTTAAGTGAAAATGCAGAGGAAAGGTTATAGAATTTGTATTTAAAAAGGTCAGTTCCAAGGTTACTGTGTTTCCATTTGGCAACATGAGTAGGTTGCCTTAGGATACAATCAACTTCCTAAAATCTCATTTCTCTTTGAGGATTGCTGTTTTGCTTCTGTAAAACTCTGTATTCATATTTGAAATTTTTGTATTTGGTATGACATTGTTTCCAATCTCTATCTATTCCAAACTGCATTAGTCTTCTGGCAATTTCCTCAAATATTTCTATTTCTTTTGGCCTCTTCAAGCATTTGCTTAATGTTTTCATCAGAACATAAGTGCTGTGACTTCACTGTTACACCAGTGTTTCCCAGCCTCTGTTGTTTACTGGAAAATCTGTAAATGACTTTTACCATCTTCTAAAGGAATATGATTACTTATAAATCAACATGATTTACAGTTATTCAAAATATAGATAAATCATGTATTTGAATATCATTCATTTAAAACAACCTGTATTGCCAATAAAGTACTAACAATTACAATAATTTCAATATGAGGGTCAAGATTTTTTTTCCATATGTTCCTATCTATATAAAATAGTTTAAAATGTTTATAAGGCAGACTAATCTCCAACATTAGTGAGAATAATTTAGCTGCTTTTCATCAATAGGTAATCTCAACTGGATATTTATGAATATGGAGAGTCTCTGTGTTTACTGCTTTCTTTCACTAAGAAGTAGGAATAGACATTTTTTTTCCTTCCCTGTCATATTCTCTACCAGCTCAGTTATAATGAGGCAATATACATAACAGAGTTTCCCTGTAAGTACTTACACTGGGATATATTAGACTTTTAAGTATCGAACTAACATTTAAAATTGAACAGTTTGGACCTTGTACCTGACCTCATGATACACTGGTATTTTGGGGCCGCCCACCTTTTCTGAAGCAGTACTTGTGGTATCTTCTTCTGTCACAAAACAAAGAGACTAGCAGTTTAAATATATTTGCAAAACTCTAATCTTGGAATTGAAGATTATGCTGAAAAACTAGTAAGGCAGAATTCCATAATCAAAACTAATTTGAAGACAAGAACATTTGCCATCTATAACTGAATTTTTAAATGGCCATGTAGGATTAACCACATTCAAAATCTTAGAAGTATTGTTTTAAAAGTCACAAGGCAGTACACCCTATTCTGTAGTTGGGAATATGACAGTACTTTTAGACCCAGTTTGGTAACATCTTTTGTTACATTTTAATGCTTCACAAAGAACTCTTATATCTGTTTTCTCATTTGAGCCTCATTGTAACTAAGAAGTATCCTTATTGCAATACATATAAAAAGGAGAGTAAGGAAAGTGGTTTTAGGAACTTTAACTCAGACAGCAGACAGAGGATAAACTATTTAAGAAACTGATAGTGCTTAGCCCAAAAATTATAACATGGATTTATTCTAGTGTACCAGTGTACATATAGGAAGTTAACAAGTCAGCTGTTTGTAATTTAGAAAGGTCCTCCTCATATGCATATTACTGTGTTGAAATATAACAATGCCATGGTTAATATTTTATGCCAGCTGCACTTTCCTATTTTAAATTCTATGTATAGGTGTCTAGGCAGTTGCTTGTAAAACTAGACAATAGTTTGTAATAATAGATCAGAGAGGCAAAGGTGGTTAGAGCCCCATAAGCATATACAGCAGCAGATATGTAGTGTTTTACCTAAGAATAGGACCAGATCTTCCTACTCAGGACATGTTAGCACTGTGAGAGTGGGATGAAGTTTTGCTTCTTAAGCAATATCAAGACCTCAAATGACAGGTTGTACTATGGAGCCACATTGGGCTACCTAATAAGCTACTTTTTTTTTTTTTTTAATTTTATTTATTCATTTTAGAGAAGAGAGAGAGAGAGAGAAAGAAAGGGGGGGGGGAGGAGCAGGAAGCATCAACGTCCATATATGCCTTGACCGGGCAGGCCCAGGGTTTTGAACCAGCAACCTCAGCATTCCAGGTTGACGCTTTATCCACTGTGCCACCACAGGTCAGGCTAAGCTACTTTTTTAAATGAAATTTTATTAAGATAATTATAGATTCACATGCAATTATAAGAAATAACAGAGATTCCTTCTACACTTCGGCCAGTTTTCTCCAATAATAATATTTTGTACAACTGTAGTGTGTATATACATACACACTATTACATCGAGGAGTTTGACATTGATATAATCCACTGTTCTGCTTCAGATTTACCCAGTTTCACTTGTGATCATTTGTGATATGGTCCCTAATCATTTTATCCCCTGTGTGGATTCATGCTTCCACCATCAGGGTCAAGATCGTCAACAGTTTCAGCAGCATAAGGATCCCTCTGGTTGCCCTTTCATAACTACTCCTACGCCTTCCACCCAAACCCTTACCACCCTTGCCCCAGTGGCTACTTTTTGGAGAGCACAAGTCCAGAGTAAACTTTGAGCTCAAACTTTATTTCAAGAGAAGATGAATTTTATAACATTTTACTTAAGTGACTAAAACCATCAGTTCTAGGCTCATGCACATGTCCTACTTCTGGGAAATAGAAATACTTACAGCGATTAGTTAGAAATTTTTAGTAATTAGTCCTAGAAAATAAGATGTCACATGGTGAGGGGGCTCCCTAAATTTAGCATCTTTTTTTTTTTTCTTTTTTTCTTTATTCATTTTTAGAGAGGAAAGAGAGAGGGAGAGAGAGAGACAGAGAGAGAAGGGGAGAAGGGGGGAGGAGCTGGAAGCATCAACTCCCATATGTGCCTTGACCAGGCAAGCCCAGGGTTTCAAACCGGCGACCTCAGCATTCCAGGTCAACGCATTATCCACTGCGCCACCACAGGTCAGGCCAGCATCTTTTAAGGAAAGAGAAGTTAGTTTGTTATGTTTCTGTCCCACCCGTGTGGACTGTAGTTTCATTCTCACACTACCACACTAACGACCCACAGTTAGCATCAGACTTGGGAGCTTGAAGAGCTCAATCTTCCACGAGGTTGCTCTTAACTTCAGATGCTAGCCACACTGGCTACAAATTCAGGGGCCACCATGAGGTTCTGTAATATGCTAGAACTACTCACAGAACTGAGAAAGTACTGTACTTAGGATTACAGTTTTATTATAAAAGGAAGAACTCAGAAACAGCTGAATGAAGAGACACAGAAGGCCAAGTCTGGGAGGGCCGTGCATGCAGAGCTTCCATGCCCTCTCTGTGGAGTCAGGGCGCATCATCCTCCCAGCAAATCAGTGTGTTCACCAACCACGAAGCCCTCATTGAGCCAGAGTTTTTACTGACAGGGTTGATTATGACATGATGAATTAAATCACTGGCCACATGGTTGAACTCAATCTCCAAACTCACTCCCCTACGGGAGGTAAGGCTGACCCAAAATTCCAACCCTCTAATTGCAAGGTTAATCTTTCTGGTGACTCGCCTCTCCTAAAGCTACCTAGAAATCCACTTTGATCCACCTTTTTAGGATAAAAATACACTTCTGTCAGTAGAAATTCCAGAGTTTTTTGAAGCTTTGCCAGGAACTGGGGACAAAGACCAATTTACTCTTTATTATATCACAGTTTCTTAAAAGTAAAAATAGTAAGAATTTGAAAAATCACACCTTTATGTTTAAAATGTTACCTGTATTTGAATTTATCAGCTCACCTATGTCTGAGCTCTTTTTTTTACATTTATAATTTTTGGGTTTTCTGAAATTTCAATATGTCTTCTTGTCTGGATCTTCCATTGAATTTACAAGTTCATAGGATTTAAGTGCATTAGTGTCTATAGTAACTTGTTGCTAAGATTATCCAAAATTGTATGCAAAATATACAAACATGTTTACATATTCCATTTTAAAGAGAATTGTTTCCAAGTTTTGGTCTATTAAAAGAGGTAAATGAATGAGAGAAAACAAAATGCTTGGCATACTTTCTGATACAGTACTAACCATAGATACTGTAAGCCCCCTGCTGGCCATCACATTGCTGTGTACATTTTGTTAAATTACAGGGAGAGGGGAAATTTTAATTTCGAAAGTACAGTTTTTTGGTGTTTTTATTTTATAGAGAGAAAGAGGGAGGTGAAAAGTATCAATTGGTAGTTGCTTCACTTTAGTTGTTTATTGATCTTATATGTGCCTTGATTAGGAAGCTGGGCCAGTGACCCTTGGTTTAAGCCAGCAACCTTGGGCTCAAGCCAGTGACCCTAAGGTCATGTCTATGATCCCACTCACACTCAAGCCCGATGAGTCTGCCCTCAAACTAGTGACCTCGGGGTTTCAAACCTAGGTCTTCAGCATCCCAGGTTGATGCTCTATCCACTGCACCACTGCCTGGTCAGTCCTAAAATTATTCTTTTTTTTTTTTTTTTTTAATTTTTTTTTTAAATTTATTCATTTTAGAGAGGAGAGAGAAAGGGGGAGAGAGAGACAGAGAGGGAGAGAGAGAGGAGAGAGAGACAGAGAAGGTGGGGAGGAGCAGGAAGCATCAACTCCCATATGTGCCTTGACCAGGTAAGCCCAGGGTTTCGAACTGGTGACCTCAGCATTTCCAGGTCAATGCTTTATCCACTGCGCCACCACAGGTCAGGCCTAAAATTATTCTTAAAAGAACAATGTAGTCTTTCATTTGTGATAAGAAAGACCTCCCCTAACTCACAAAAGTTAGATCAGGAAATGTGCCATACGCGAGTACTTTCAGCCTTTTGTACAGTGCATTTTCACCAATGAAATAAAAGTTGGTTTTGCATCTCATTTGCATAATCAAACTTTCTTTGACTTATTTGCTTTTCTGATGTTCTTGTTTAATAATAAAAATCAAATCAAATGCTTTTTTTTATCACTTCATATTCATTTTGAAATGTCCCCTCATTTTTGTCAGCAGTATATTTCACTCTTATATGTTTACTCTACTGTGCTTAATTATGTCCCACTTCACCTTTCTGAGCCAAAATTAATCTAACTCTGACTGTCCTGTACTAGAAAGCAGTGACTTGCTAGAATACAAAGATATTGGGGTTTTTCTTTTTTGTGTGACAGACACAGAGGGAGGGACAGACAAGAATAGACAGGCTGAAAAGGAGAGAGATGAGAAGCATCAATTCTTCATTGGGGCACCTTAGTTGTTCATTTATTGCTTTCTCATCTGTGCCTTGATGGTGGGGGGGGGGGTGCTACAGCAGAGCGAGTTACCACTTGCTCAAGCCAGCGCGACCTTTGGGCTTAAGCTACCGACCATGGGGTCACTTCTATGATTCCACACTCAAGCCAGTGACCCTGTGCTCAAGCTGGTGAGCCTTGCTCACGCCTGATGAGCCCGTGCTCAAGCCTATGACCTCTGGGTTTCAAACCTGGGTCCTTAGCATCCCAGTCCGATGCTCTATCCACTGCACCACCGCCTGGTCAAGCGATATTGATATATTTCATGTAATATAAATGGCAACTAGTACTGGAGATATTAAGTCAATTTTATTTCTCCAGAAGAGATAGGTAGTTACAAAATTATTACACACAAATTTCTCTGTAGAGAAAGACAAACGGGCCTTTCTCCTGTGGTAACTTTCTAATTTCTTTTCTTTTTTTTTTTTTTTTACTTTCTTTTTTATTTATTCATTTTAGAGAGGAAGGGAGAGACAGAGAGAGACAGAGATAGAGGAGAGACAGAGAGAGAGAAGGGGGGAGGAGCAGGAAGCACCAACTCCCATATGTGCCTTGACCAGGCAAGCCCAGGGTTTCGAACCAGCGACCTCAGCATTTCCAGGTCGATGCTTTATCCACTGCACCACCACAGGTCACGTGCTTTCTAATTTCTTTATCCTCTATTGCTTATGACTCAGACTAGGGAGAAAAGTAAATTTAATTTAGACCCAAAAAAGTAATTATTCATTTTTCACAAGCCATTTTTTTTTAATTTTTTATTTTTCTGAAGTTGGAAACGGGGAGGCAGTCAGACAGACTCCCGCATGCACCCGACCAGGATCCACCTGGCATGCCCACCAGGGGGTGATGCTCTGCCCATCTGGGACGTCGCTCTGTTGCAACCAGAGCCATTCTAGGGCCTGAGGCAGAGGCCACAGAGCCATCCTCAGTGCCCGGGCCAACATTGCTCCAGTGGAGCCTTGGCTGTGGGAGGGGAAAAAGAAGACAGAGAGGAAGGAGAGGGGGAGGGGTAGAGAAGCAGATGGGCGCTTCTCCTGTGTGCCCTGGCCGGGGATTGAACCCGGGACTCCTGCACACCAGGCCGACGCTCTACCACTGAGCCAATTGGCCAGGGCACAAGTCATTTTTTTTTCCTTGTACTACACATAACCTACGAACTGTATGATTTTTCCCAGTGATTAACTTCTTTCATATTTCATTAGTCATGCATTTTTTTAAATCTTTTTTTTTCTTTTTTTTTTTTCTTTATTCATTTTTAGAGAGGAGAGAGAGAGGGAGAGAGAGAGAGACAGAGAGAGAGAAAGGGGGAGGAGCTGGAAGCATCAACTCCCATGTGTGCCTTGACCAGGCAAGCCCAGGGTTTCGAACCGGCGACCTCAGCATTTCCAGGTCGACGCATTATCCACTGCGCCACCCTAATAGGTCAGGCTAGTCATTCATTTTTAAGTGATATTAGAATTAGGTAATTTTTCTCCCCTGATTAGAATCAAATTAGAATTTATATATTGCTCTTTTTAGCTCTCTGCTGGTCTTATTCTCTAAACATGATGACCTGTCTTTGGTTTTCCACCTTGGCTGAACTACTGGGGGGGCACAATTCAGTCTATAGCGACAGCTGATAGTAACATCGTATGTACTTTGTCATACACAAAAAAACAAGGAATACTTCTTTACCTGGGTCAGGACTTTGTGTTATACTTGTCTCCCTTAGTTCTTCTGACATATTACTGAGCAAGTCGTCTTCAGCTGCCTCTTCAGCAGTGACTGTATAAACATGAGATGTACGTATAATGGTTTGTTTTTTATTCACTTTCAGAATTGTGTTTTAATCTCTATTACTTTTCTCTATTAAAGTGAACCTGATATACCAAATACTGTGGTGTGTTTTGTTTTCCTGTAGTTTAGATTCCCCACCTCTAAACATCTTTTAGTCTTAGGTTTCTATAGCTATCTGGTGTTGGAGTCGCTGATGTCTTCTGACATATAACTGATGAAGTCATCTTCAGCTGCCTCTCCAGCAATTACTGTATGAACATAATCTGCTTGGCTCTGGTGTTGGGCTCCTTTTTGTATAGTCATTTTAGTTTTAATGGGGACAATGTTTAACTTCTCTAGCAGAGCGGTATCTTTCTTGTCTACCAGTGAAACATTTTAGGACTTCACACCACCATTTCCCAATCCTAAGTCTTTACCATTCCCCTCTCTTTCCCTAGACACATACACTCACTCTGAGAATTAGGACTGTAGCATTTAAGGGAGGTACTGAGATCTAGAAACATTGCGATCAGGAGAGGGTTAAGACCGTCTTGTCTGGTCTTGCATTTTACACTCAGGTCTAGGGGAGATACTTGGCTGATGCAGCAGTCCAGAGACACTGATTCACAATTTGGACTTCCTGGCTCCTGATCTAGAAGTAAGTCGTCCAGTGCATTTCATGCAGTCGTGTCTTTACGTGCATTGTTATCTCAGTCCTTCGGGTTAAACTCATTTTTAAAAACTTTATGATGTGTCCCAGAAGACCTTAACACTGCAAAAATATTCTCATGGGTTTTATGCTTTTCTAAGTTCTTCAGAGCCTTTTTCTGTTTATTCACAGTTTCACCTGTGAATTGAGATGAAGACTTGTTTTTAACTTCTGTCATCTAGAGTTGCATTTTTGCTTTATTAAAATTGGTCTGTCTTTAAACTCTACTCGGGAAATCCAATTTTATTTCCTCCTTTTGTATAACTTTGTACTATTTTCTGTGTTCTGGAGGAGATTAAGTATACATTAAATCTGTTTCGTGGTGAATTCAGCATTAGCTTATTGAATAGCATTTAATGAAACTTTTAAGCTAATTTATGTTGTCATGCTACTGGATATTTTTATATGGTGCAGCATGATATTAAGATTACTTTTCTTTGCCTCCCTACCTTTCTGGTTATCTTCCATTTTTTCATTGTCACATTTGGCGGCTTGTTCTCTATCATGGGATTCCTGTTCTTGCGACTTTTCTGTTTTATTTTGTCCCAGAATGGCATCCAGCTCAGTAAAAAATTTCATACTCCTAGTCATGCCTAGGTCTTGAGCCATTTTCACAATCTTGTATTCATGTTTTAAGTTTTTGTACTTCGTTCTGCACTGTTTCCAGTCTCTCTCTATTCCACAGTTCTGAAGCTCGGCAGCAATTTGTTCAAATATCCTTTTATTTCTCGTCGTTCTCTCTAGTTGTTGTTGTATGCTTTTCTCAGACCAGATGCCTATGAGAGCCGTGACTTCTGGTCCTGTCCAGTGTTTTCCTCCTTCGTTTGCCACAGCTGGAATGAAATGGGGTTCCATTATTGATGTAGAGTTACCTGTATTAGAAGGGGAGACAAAGTTTTACAGGGGTTGCTTAGATCAGATAACATTAATAGAGGAAGTAATTTTCTTCACAGGAGGGGGAGTAACAAATTGCTTAGCTTTTCTGTTGAACTGTTGGGGAAACAGAGGACAGAACCTGGACACATTCCTTATCCTGACAGTGACCGGCTTTAATAAAGTTTTTAATTAGTCAAGTTTTGAACATCTTTCTTCTCTATCATTTCTCTTCCATCCCACTCCTTTAGTTTAAAGGGTATATGTTAGTATATACTTGGAGAAAGCAATATAATTAAATAAGAAAATGGCTCATTGAAGACCATCTGCTTTGTGATAGGTCAGGTAGGAGCAATTCATCTCCTTTTTTTTCCTTTATCTAATGATTTCCAGTGCCTACATATCAGAATTTCCTGGGGAGTTTTTAAAAATCACTACTCTGGTGCCACCTCCACCTCTCATCCCCAGATTGTGATTCTAGTGTGCAGACAGGGTTGGGAACCAACACTATTCATAAGTGAAGGGCTTGGATGAACCCCATTATAACAATTGGTGCATTTTACTCCTGGTGAAAATAAAAGGTGTCCCATTGGTCAAAGGCCAAATGCCATTTTAGGTGAAGTATTATGTCCTTTTAATGCAAAGAAATGTGCCAGAAATGCCTTATTCCTATGCAGAATATCTCCCACTTAAGTTATAAATCCTTTAATACAGCATGATGCCTTCATGTTAGATTTCTAGCTCAGTTTTGCAGCTCATTGGATGGTAATGACATTAATTGACATTATATTAGTTATTTTAACAACCATATTATCTTGTTTTTCTTAGGTATCATGCTTAATAAAACAGTAGTACAGACCCCAGCATATATAATGTAAGTCATTAAAAAACACTATACAGCATTTTCCTGAGGTGTAGGAAGTTGTTCTTATGAAGCAAAACGTGGATTTATGTTGACTTTAATTGAGTAAATAAAATCATCCTTGACCTCATTTTGGATTTGATATTATTTACTTTCAAATGTACAATTCTGTTTGTGTCTTAGACTCCCCAGATGCTAAGTGATATGCTCATTAAATATTAAGTGCCTACTACATGTAATTTTGGCCATCAGATTTCTTATTATATTTAAAGAATAAAAGGTCAGAAATTTGAATGCTAATCTTTCTAGGCAGTTTACATTTTGTTATATCATTTGTTTTAAAAATGATTGTTTTTTAGTATAAATTGGTAATTAAAAGAGAAACTAATTAGCCAAAAAACCATGGATACATAACTCATAAGTATAGACAATGGGGCGGCGACAGCCAGAGGGAAGGGGGGGTGGAGGCAGCGGAAGAGGGGGCAATGGAGAGGGACAGAGGCTTCATAGGGCTGGGGGGGGGGGCACGGTGCAGTGTGCAGATGGGGTTAAGTGGGACGTTTGAAACAATCGTCATTCTAAGTGTTTATTTTTGGTCCATTGTACTATACCTCGTTCCACTGGTCTGATAGGAGAAAGCAAAAATAAAGGATTTCCTGAGCTGTCTTCCTTATCTTCTAATGTAACTGACATTTTGCCTGGAAATAGAACAGAATTCCTTTTAGAAATAAGTACTAAGGAAGATAAAAATTGGATTAACCTAACTGGTAATGCTAGTAGGGAGAGCTGAATTTGATCATATTCATGAAGGATTATAGGTCTGTGATAGACACGTTTTGTAAGAAAGTGGTATAATATGGTTTAAAGAAAAATCACCCCATTGATATGGTTTATTTTAACTACTAGAACTGTTTATTAATTTTATAAATTTTTAGAGATGGTTGTGGTTAGTTTTCAAAATAAATTACATTCTTAAAATGAAATGTTTTCTCTATATTTCTATTTTAGGTGCTTTCACATAGTAGGCACTTATTAAATGATACTAATAATGTAAGAGATAGTCAGAAAAATCTTATTTTATTGACATACAGGATCAGATATCTTATGTAACTAGTTCATTGATATGTACTTAACTTTCCGGAAATTAATCTAAGTTATGCTTTTTTCTTTTTTTAGTTATGCATAAATGGACCAAAGGAATATGTTATTTAAAAGAACCATTCCGACCTTGAAAGATGAAGAAGTCTCTGTTTGATTTCCTTGTTCTATGGTGTTGGTGTTTTTATACTGGTTTTCATAAAATGAGGCATAGGCTACATTTTTAATTAAATGAAGAGGGTAATGTTGAGAAAAAAGTAAACATACTTCAAAGGAACCCAACATATAGAATTTGGAATTTATGGGCACAGGAAGTTGAAGATGACCATAAAATTAGAATAAGATTGCATAATGATCTGGAGGTAGTTATCTCTTTGTAATTTCTGAATTAAAGATTTATTCATCTTATTTCATCATTCTTATATATTTTTCCAATTTTGTTTACTGTATAACAAATAGCATGTTTTATTTTATTTAATTTATTTTTATTGATTTCAGAGAGGAGAAAAAGAGAAGGGGGAGAGGAGAAAGAAGCATCAACTCAAATTGCTTCTCATATGTGCCTTGACCAGGCAAGCCCAGGGTTTCCAATCAGAGACCTCCACATTCTGGGTTGACACTTTATCCAGTGTGTTGTCACAAGTCAGGCCCCTCTTTTTATTTTTTAATGGAATGCCTCTAAATATAATGGTGAGCCTGACCTGTGGTGGTGCAGTTGATAAAGCGTCAACCTGGAATGCTAAGATCGTGGGTTTCAAACCCCAGGGTTGTTGGCTGTGAATGTGGGCTTGTCAGCATGGAGTCACTGACTTCGGGGTAGGGGATGCTGGCTTAGGCAAGGGAACACTGGCTCGGCCCCGTCAAGGCACGTGTAAGAAGCAATCAATATACAACTAAAGTGAAAGCAGCTACAAGTTGATGCTTCTCACCTTCTCTCTCCCTTCCTCCCTCTCTCCTCTCTCTCTCTCTCTCTCTCTCTCTTTCTCTCCCTTCCTGTCTCTCGCAAAAAGAAAATGAGGAATGCTGGTTATCATCTTAAAGATTATATTAGGGATTTCTATATTAAAATAGAAAAACAACTGATAAGGGAAGTACACTGTTTTTGAATGGCACAATTATATAAATTTAAACTCTCAAAAATTGTCAAAAACTTGAAATCAGGTTTCATAATTATTTGAGTCTAAATTACAGTTAGGGAATGTTTTGGATTTAGTTGAAAATATGGAAAGTAAAAATCTGAAATTACATAGGAATTCTCTTTAGAGAGATTTGCTGAAGATAATTTAACACCTAAGGTAAATTAACACCTAAGTCTAATGATAACAGTAAAGAAAGTTAGGGTTTGCTATTATCTGGTTTAGGGCCTAGTTTTATATAGTAGAAAAGGGCCTGGAGCTGAACACACACGTGGGAGTCAAAAAGAAAAGCTCTCTCCCCAACTTTTTCAGGGAATTTTTTTTCCCCTTAGGTTGATCATTTCTAGCATGAATCCCAAAATTGTATGCAGGGGCTCGTGTCCTGGAGATCTTAAACTGAAACTCTTAAATCATTGCTCCTGACGCATTTGCATAAAGTAAGAGGCAGAAGATAGAGTGGAAACTTGGTTCTTGGGAGAATGTGCAGCAGTAGCCAAAGGTATTCTGAGGATGCTTATAATTTCCAGAGCATGAATCCTTTTAGAGTTTGTGTTTGGGTTCTCTGCCTAGGCTCAGCCAAGCTACCTGCTGTCTAGCAGAGGGGGCCAGATTCTCAGTTCTTAACACTTGCTTGAGGTGGATCCCAACAGTGAAAAGAGCACATTTTCTTCCCTTCTTCAGTTTACCATACACTAATAAAAATGTTGCTTGTTCCACCATTAAAAAACCAGAAGAGCCCTGGCCGGTTGGCTCAGCGGTAGAGCGTCGGCCTGGTGTGCGGGGGACCTGGGTTCGATTCCCGGCCAGGGCACATAGGAGAAGCGCCCATTTGCTTCTTCACCCCCACCCCCTCCTTCCTCTCTGTCTCTCTCTTCCCCTCCCGCAGCCAAGGCTCCATTGGAGCAAAGATGGCCCGGGTGCTGGGGATGGCTCCTTGGCCTCTGCCCCAGGCGCTAGAGTGGCTCTGGTTGCGGCAGAGCGACGCCCGGAGGGGCAGAGCATCGCCCCCTGGTGGGCAGAGCGTAGCCCCTGGTGGGCGTGCCGGGTGGATCCCGGTCGGGCGCATGCGGGAATCTGTTTGACTGTCTCTCCCCATTTCCAGCTTCAGAAAAAATACAAAAAAAACCCCAAAAAACCCAGAAGACTATGTTATCTAGCATCACTCGAATAAATTCAATAAATTAAAAAAAAAAACCCAAGATATTAAAATGAATCAGATTTGGAAAAAGAAAGGCTTTCTAAAGCCTTAGAAGAGGAACTATTTGATTACATTTAAATTCTTTAGTTTGATAGGTCATATAAAAATCAGCCATATTTGTGAGGCAAAAGAGGTCATGCAAATTTCTTATACTCCAGTTGACATTAACAGTCAGTTTGGAAAAATGAATATATAGAAAAATTGTTATGACAACAAAAACTACTCAGAGAACAGATGAAACGCACCGAGGGGCCAAGAGGAGGCAACAGTCCTGGTTAGCAGATCAATACTGAAGCCCATCCCCAGCCTTCCTCAGATATTTATTAGCAAGTACAAATACCAGTAACTGAAGGAAACAGAAGTATTCAGAGGGTTAAGTAAAGGACAAGAAACATGCTGACTCCTATTTCTCTGTTCTAAGAGCCTAAGCATTTCTGTTACTAACTCTTATCCTGCTGTTCTGCTGTTTCCAGTACAGGTCAGAGGCCCCTGGACACTCCTTCGCTCAGGGCTTTCGCCCTCGGGTGCCTCGCTGCCTCTTACGGTTATCCTAACTGCATGTTTTCGCGGCATGTTCCCACAAAATATGTTGCCTAGCACTAGTTAAATGAACACAGTAAAAAGTTATTGATTGCATACACCATTATTGATTAAATCTGCAGAGTCCCTCCTTCCCAACACCACCCCTAACCTTGCTATGGCAGGGTTCTATAAAGGGGACAGTCCCTCTTAGTGAAGTATAATTCTTTTGGAAAGCAATTATTTTAACAATATGTTTCAAAGTAATCATAACCCCCCTGTCCAGTAATTAACCTTTTGATAGTCTCTCCTAAAGTAATAATGTTAGATATGGACAAAATCATTAGTATAAGGGGGCAATGACCTGAACTCTATTGTATGCATTCAGATATTATGGAACCATTAAGTAACATTTAATCATAAATTATTATTCTGGGTATAACTTAAAAGTTATTATTAATGTAAATAATGCTATCATGCTTATAATAGAAAACTTTAAAAGAAAAACAACCAGTAGCATTGTGGAAGATTTGTGGGAAGGGCCTCAAAACTAGGCAAATTAGTCTGACCAGGCGGTGGCGCAGTGGATAGAGCATTGGACTGGGATGCAGAGGACCCAGGTTCGAGACCCCAAGGTCGCTGGCTCCAGCAAGGGGCTACTTGTTCTGCTGAAGGCTCACAGTCAAGGCACGTATGAGAAAGCAATCAGTGAACAACTAAGGTGTTGCAACGCGCAATGAAAAACTAATGATTGATGCTTCTCATCTCCGTTCCTGTCTGTCTGTCCATCCGTCCTTGTCTCTGACTCACTCTGTCAATGTAAAACACACACACAAAACTAGGCAAAAATTAGTTAAGAGGTTACCTTAATATTACATATGATGATGGATTTCTGGATGGTGGTAATGAGAATAAAGCAGAAAGAAATATTTATAAGGCATGTTAGTAGATTTTTTTTTTTTTTTTAATTTTTTATTTATTCATTTTTAGAAAGGAGAGGGAGAGACAGTGAGAGAGAGAGAGGAGAGACAGAGAGAGAGAAGGAGGGGAGGAGCTGGAAGCATCAACTCCCATATGTGCCTTGACCAGGCAAGCCCAGGGTTTTGAACCGGCAACCTCAGCAATTCCAGGTTGACGCTTTATCCACTGCGCCACCACAGGTCAGGCCTATTAGTAGATTTTTTAAAGACTTAGTTGACTGCCTAAAGGTCCAGGATATCTTGAAGGTTTCTATTGAAGTGATCAGAAATGCAGTTATACTAAGGTGGAAACAGTTTGTAGGAGGGTCAGTTTTGAAGGGGGAGCAGAGTTCGGCTTTTAAAATTGGACTTTTGAGATACCTTACATACCTGGCTAAGATGTAATTACGGGCCCTCTGCTTATGAAACTGTGGAGTTTGGAGCTGTGAGGGTGGCTGAAAGGGCTAGAGGAAGATCCCATTAAGTGGAAATAGTAGCACTCACATCTTCAGGAGACAAATTTCTTATTAAAATGAAGGCCTTTTAGAAGCTGAGTGATTTAGGTACTTATCATTAGTCAATATTGAAAGCATTTAATTGGTGAAGAGTGCAAGGTGATTAACTGAATAAAATGTAATTATTGTTTATTATGGTAATGACTGCAAAACTTTCTCAGAATTTGGGATACTATCAGAAAAGTAAAGGGAATATTTAAGTGGGATGGATTTTTTTTTAACCAATTGATTTATTAATAAGCTTATAAAAAGATATTTAGAGGCCCTGGCTGGTTGGCTCAGTGGTAGAGCATCTTCCCAGCATGTGGATGTCCCGGGTTCTATTCCCGGCCAGGGCACATAGGAAAAGTGTCCATCTGCTTCTCCACCCTTCCCCCTCTACTTTCTCTCTGTCTCTCTCTTCCCCTTCTGCAGCCAAGGCTCCATTGGAGCAAAGTTGACCCAGGCACTGAGGATGGCTCCTATGGCCTCCACCTCAGGTGCTATAATGGCTCTGGTTGCAACAAAGCAACGCCCATCTGGGCCGGATGGATCCCAGTCAGGCACATGGGTCCTGTCTCTCTGCCTTCCTGCTTCTCACTTCAGAAAAATACAAACAAAACAAAACAAAACACCAAGTTTAGATAACCCAAGTAATCTAACTGCAATCTCTATCATTTTAACCCCTTTCTCATTTTGTACCTTTATTATGCCACTTAACCATTTTCTCTTGGGTGTTAACATTTATTCATGGTTTGCTCCTTTCTGTGATTAGATCGAATGCATGTAGCTCAGTGCTTTGCACATGATGTTCACACAGCGTAGGTATTACAGATTTTGAATTGAACAATTCTGCTCTTAAAAATAGCATCTGTAAGACTTTGGCTGTAGGGAAAATTGCATTATGCTTTTGATTTCCCCACTCTGCCTGCCTAGTAATGCATTTGGCTTTGGCAGGCAGTGAGCAGCACCTTCTAAGTAAATAGTGTTGTATTTAACACAGCAAGTAAAAAACCTTGTTTCATTATTTAAATCATTTAATCATACGTCATTTAATCTATCAAATCTATTTTTGTTTCACCTACATTAACATGGAGCTGTTCTTCCAAACTAGGAATGAAGTAGATTATCAGTTCTTAGTATTTTAGTGTTTTTATTAATAGGAAAATGGAAATTTCAATATAAAGCAAAAGTTCTATCATATTTGGAACTGTGGGAAAACAACAGTTGAGCAATATATTGGATTTTTTTTTTTTTTTGCCACTCTTACTAGATTAAAACCTAAAATATTTTTAGAAATCAGTCTTTTCCAAAAACACATCAGCCATAGGAAAGGAGCGATTGGCACTAGCAGTTACTGTCGTTTTAATGTGTTTTTCTTTCTCTCTATTTTACAGATTTTTAAAATGATGGTATTTGACCTCTTTTAAAATTAAATTTTACCTTGTGCAATGTAGCATAACAGGTCAGTTGTTTTAATCAACTTTGATATTTTGATATGGATGTATCATATGGACCCAGAAGTCCTATACCTTTACAGTTGGTTAAGTAAAAACAAAAGAATGGTACTCTTCCTTTTTACCTTCAGCGATCTCTGGGGCTGCACTTTGGCTCAGCGTTGCCAGGCACCTGTTATTTGCATCTTCCTCTTTTAATTGAATGGCAGGTTCACACTGCAGGATCGCATCCAAATCATGGAAGAATTTCATAGTTTTAGAGCTGTTCCCCGAGTTGTGAGCGTATTTAACTGTTCTGTATTCATATTTGAGATTTTTGTACTTTGCCCGGCACTGTTTCCAATCTCTGTATATTCCTAGCGTTTGCAGCCTTTTAGCAATGTAAATAAATATTCCTTTATTTCTCAGGGTTCCATAAAGTTGTTTTCGTATATTTTTTTCTGCCCAGACATTTAGCAAAGCTTTAACTTCTTCCTCAGACCAGTGCTTTCCTGCTCCACTCTCCATGTCGAAAGTGACCTGGAAATGATTCACTATTTCTTGCTAAGGTTTTGTTTCCTAGGAAACCAGACGGCTCGTTTTCAATAATCTCCAAATAGCTGAAAGGATCTGGTTCAAGCTGCCTGAGGGGAGTAACCTGAGAAACTGCTAAATAAGCAGGCTTTGTGCTTAAAGAAGCCTGGATCTAAATGCTCCCAAACGCTATTCATTTCAGCTTTTAAGGGACAATTACCATTGAGACAAAAGGGGAAAAAAACCATTTTTTTAAATTATTTTTTGAAAATCGCTTTTTAAAGATTTATTTTCTTGCATGACTTAGTCTGGTTTACTAAATGATTGTTAATTTTTAAAAATTATTCTGGAAATGGCTGGCAGAGGATCTTTCTGTCCTAAGGTTTACGGCTAACGTTAATTTTTTTCCCCTCTGATATGACTCTCTGTCTTCCAGCATCATCAACTTAAAGACCACATCATTTCACTTAAAGAAATCCTAAATCACAAGTTATTCAGTTTGTTGGGGTGTGTATAATATTATGTATATTGATTTTCAGCACAGTATTTAATGCATTGATAATTTAGTAAAATCATTTCAATTTTAATTTTTTAGACTTTGTACTCTGCAAGTATATTTAATGTTGTAGTTTTTTCTTATTATTAAAATGCCTAAACAATGACAATATGTAATTTTTTAAAAAATTATTTTTACCAAATAAATGTTTTATAAATATTATATACCATATTTCCCCATATATAATACGATCCTATGTATGACACACCTTAACCATGGGGCCCAAATTTTGAAAAAAAGTATTACATAAAGTTATTAAACTTAAGTTTAATCATTATAAAACTCATACAACTCATCACTGTCAAAACTCCCATCCAAAAAACCCCACAAAAAACTCCCATCCATTAGCTTGTCTTCATCTGTGTCTGATGACGAATCACTATCTTCATCAATGAGCGTAAAAACAAGCTCGAAAAAGCAGGAAGTGCAAGTAAAATATATAAAATCACCGCTGTATGAGACGCACCCAGTTTATGGACCCCAAAGTTTTTGGGGAAAAGTGTCTTATACATGGGGAAATATAGTACATAACATATATGGTAGAGACTTATTTTGTATATTTCTACGCTGCTATATATCCTTTGGGACAAAATTTTGTTAATGAACATTTAGTAATTATCATTCTTGTCGAGAACCATTAAAAATTGTTGAAAATTAGAACCTTTATTTTGTCATTTGAATTTGTACTCCACAGTGGTGCAGATCCTAAGCCTTACCATGTGTTACCCTAGCTCCAGGCTAGCTTCTGACTTTTTCTGACTTTTCTGTATCGTCACCTAAAAATACTAATGCAGGAAATGAGATTCAGAATGTCTGATCAGCTTAGGGTATTTTAAAGCAGCATTTAATTTTTTTCTGGTAACAAAAGTATTATTTGTTGGAGAAAATTTGGCAAGTACCGGAAAGCAAAAATAAATCAATTAATAAATTTTGCTTATAATTCTAGTACCACAACTAAGCATTTTACCTGCTATCTTAGAGATTATCATTTACATCTATATACTCATCAACATACTGAACCTTGTTGAGAGATCACACTGTATAGAGGTTTGAAGGACAAGTTTTGGAGTCAGATTGTCTGTGTACTAATCCTGGCTATGCCACTGCTTTCTGTGACCCTGGGCAAGTTATTTAATTTTGGTTTCTTTATTGTCCTCACCTGTAAAATGGAGATGGTAATCATAGTACCTATTGTACTTCACACGATTGTTGCAAAAGCTGAATAAGTTAGATCATTCAGATCAATGCTTAGGGCGGTGCCTGGCATATTAGAAGTCACATGATATCATTTACTGCTGTTGCTCATCATCGTCATCATTGGTATGAGTAGAAGTAGCACTAATCTAGAAGCATTTAATGTGTTAGGTTGAATTCATCAATCTCTTCATTCTTTTGGGAAAAGGATGTTTCATAAAGTTCATTAATCTTATGAATGGGGTAAATTTAAGTTGCTACCTTTTTATATTCACAGGGGTCAGGAGAGTGCTGGTATTGTCACCAGTGATGGGAATTCAGTACCAACATACAGAACACACAAGGTATATCTGAATGTAAAAAAAGTTGATATAAAGATAACAATAGCCAGATGTTAATTAGTATATAAAGTTGATATAAAGATAACAATAGCCAGATGTTAATTAGTATATGGGTTTGGGAGAAGGAAATTTGAATAAGTACTTTGCATATAGAAACTACTCTTTGAAAAAAAAAAAAAAGAAACTACTCTTTGTATGAACAATTTCTATTTGTCAAATTAGGATGCATTTCTTTCCCAGTGATAGTTTGCTGGTCTGACACAAACAAGTCATGTATTTAAATACGTTAAAGCACCCTGGCCGAGTAGCTCAGTTGGTTAAGAGAGCTGTCCTGATAGGCCAAACTTGCAGGTTCCATCCCCAGTCAGGGCACATACAAGAGTCAACCAATGAATACATAAAAATAAGTGGAACAACAAAACAGCGTTTCTCTCACTCTCTCTCTCTCTCTCTCTCTCTTGCTCTCTCTAAAATCAATAAAAATACATGCATACATACATACATAATTTAACATGCGTTGAATTTTTAAAATGCAAATAAGTTAATGTTTGACACGCATTTTTGCTTAATACATCTGTCTCCAGTGTTTTAATGAAAAGTAGCTTGTAAAACAAGCACTGAATGGTTTTTTTTACAATGGTTAGTTTATTATGTGAATTTCACCTCTAATTTTTTTTTTAATGCTTTGCAGTTCTTACAATTTGGTTATTCTATTTTTTCTTTTAAGATTAGAATTCTAAAAATAGAAATAGGCAGGATCACAGGGAACAGAAGACAGCTGTCAGAAGGAAGGGGGAACGAGGGGATGGATCAAAGAAGGTGAAGGGATCAGCCAAATGACATATACAGAACACAGAGATACAGATAACAGGACAGCAAGTCCCAGAGGGAAGGGGGGAGGAGGGTGGGAGGAGGAAGGCAAAGGGGGTGAAATGGGAATGGGAAGAGACCGCATGAGGCACAGGCATGGGGGCGGGGGAGAGGGACACTTGAAGTCATGTTAACACAATAAATTACATTTTTTTAAAAAAATTAGAATTCTGAAGCACAGAAATGAAGTGAGCTGCATTGTCTAATTTGGGGAGTGCCTAAGCAGAGGCTTATAAAAGCCTCTATTCACTAGCCCACTAGTCTTTTTTTCTAAGATGAATTTTTACTTTATCTTTGCAAGGGAATGGGTCTTATAAATCATGTCTTTACTGAAGACAATTTGAAGAAATTATATACTTCAAATCTTGGAATTGGACACACGAGGTATGCCACTACAGGAAACTGTGAATTAGAAAACTGTCAGCCCTTTGTTGTTGAAACACTTCACGGGAAAATAGCGGTGGCACATAATGGCGAATTGGTCAATGCTGCTCGATTAAGGAAAAAGGTAAGTTTTTTATTTTATTTTTTGCTTTTTTATGATTGGGATAAATTAATTAAAAGTTATCGAGAACATTGGTAAAGGATATTTGCTAATTGTTGCCACCTCTTACCTGACTGCAAAGAACAACTATCAAAATTACCTGGAGTACTTGTTGTAATAATAGGTTCTAAGATATCACACCCCGAGTCTGGAGTGGGGGTGCTGAGCCTGCATTTAGTATGTTCCTGAGATGGTTCTGATGTACTGCTGTAGAGACTTGGAAAAACGTATTGGTGGTTGCTATTAGAAGCACAGAGAAATTAGGGTTTATGGACTCTTGCTATCACTTTAGCTTTGTCCCTGTGTTAAAAGCATAAGAAGAAACTGACATATAAACTTACAGATGATAAATATAAGAAAAAAGTGATTTGGAATCGGCCTGAGAAAAGGGCAGAGAGATTTCTATTGTTTTATTCATACCTCGGTTTTTTGAGCTTTCTGTGTTAATAGTGCCTGTCCCTTCATCCATCATTTCACACACACACACCTTTTTAAACTACCTGGTATTGTTTTATTTCTGGTAGCTTTTTATTCATCCATTCTTGCCATTAATTAATGCTAAGTTTCTTCAGTCCATTAGATTCCAATAACTTTGATTTGGTGACCTCAGAAATAACCTCC
Organism: Saccopteryx bilineata; assembly: GCF_036850765.1. Classification (NCBI taxonomy): domain Eukaryota; kingdom Metazoa; phylum Chordata; class Mammalia; order Chiroptera; family Emballonuridae; genus Saccopteryx; species Saccopteryx bilineata. The sequence continues at coordinate 225,868,376 of NC_089494.1, forward strand.
CGTGGTATTTAATAATAAGATGATTACACAAACACACACTCTACTATCTCCTTAGCATTTCCTATGGGATAAATAATTACAGAAATTGAGCGATGGTGAATTGGTGGGTGGGAAGTACCTAGAACCCACGTTTCTGTACCACCTGTCCTATTTATATATTCAGGCTAGCTTAACTTATTTCCCAGAGCTTTGTCATTCCTGCCCTCGTAGGCCCTGGCCTTCTAAATAACAATATGTATGCTTTTCTGTCTCAAGATAAAAAAGTTTTTAATTTAGATAACCATAAAAGTATAGATATGAAATAAAATTAATAAAAAACTCACCATTTAGAGATCATTATTGAAAGTATAATCCAATACCTAGGTCGTTATTGCTAGACATAACTCCTTAATCCAGATGCTGGACTTCATCTCTACACATTCAGTTGCCTGTTGGAAGTGTTCTGTAGTGTCTGTTTAAACTGAGCCTCTGCGTGACAGCGGGGATACCCGTTTCCTGGTCAGTCTTTTGAACCTTAAGATCGTCATCGAGGGTACTCACTGATTTTGATTATATCTTTTACACATCATTGTACAATACAGTTGAATCCTTTCTTCCAGCCCATCGTTCATAATCAGCAAGGCAAGCATGGCTTGAGAATCCCCACTGTAGTGTGCCTGTTGTTAAGGGAATGTGTCTATTTGTCAGGCGTGTCAGGGACAGAGGAAGTGAGAATCACATTCCCAAATCCTCATGCCTTCTCAGCCCTCCTCTCCCCCGTTGCTGCTCTACATTCCTTCAGATTCAACAGTTTTTCTATACACTTCCTACAGCACTTTTTTTTCCTGCTTGAAAACCTTCAGAGACTTCCCATTGCGTCCATTAAAGTGCAGGATTTTCATAACTGATCACACAGTGCGTTATTGGGTGAGGGGTGCAGTGGAGCTTACTCTCTAAAGATGACACTTTTCTGCCTTCTAAATAGCTTCTGCGCCACGGCATTGGCCTGTCAACAAGTTCCGATAGTGAAATGATAACCCAGTTACTGGCATATACCCCTCCTCAGGAACAAGATGATGCCCCAGACTGGGTAGCAAGGTAATTGTAAACTTAAGCTGCTTGCAGCACTGATAATGAGAAATTTGCCTAGCATGTGTTTATAAATGAAATTATTCATTCTATTATTTAATTCTAGGATTAAAAACTTAATGAAAGAAGCACCCACAGCATACTCCCTACTTATAATGCACAGAGATGTTATTTATGCAGTACGAGATCCTTACGGAAATCGTCCTCTCTGCATTGGTCGTCTTATTCCTGTGTCTGATATAAATGATAAAGGTAAGAACTTCATAAGGATTATAATTTCATAATGCTTTTCCAAGTCATTATTCTGTTGGAACACCCTGAAATCCTTAGGTATATGGGAAGCTTATGAGTGAGAAGGGGCTAGATGAAAAAGAAAAAATATGATAGTTATTGTTTAAAGTACATTTCCTTGGCCTGACCTGTGGTTGCGCAGTGGATAAAGCGTCAGCCTGGAACGCTGAGGTTGCTGGTTCAAAACACTGGGCTTACCTGGTCAAGGCACATATGGGAGTTGATGCTTCCTGCTCCTCCCTCCTTCTCTCTCTCTCTCTCTCTCTCTCTCTCTGTCTCCTCTAAAACGAATAAATAAATTTAAAAATTTTTTTAAAGTTAAAAAAATTTTTTTTTTAAAAAAAAGTACATTTCCTAAAGTATTTCTGAGGATGGGCCACTTAAAAAAATTTTTTTTCATTGATTTGAGAGAGAGGGAGGGAGGAAGGAAGGAAGAAAGAGAAAGAGAGAAGCATCAACTCTTTGTTTTACTTAGTTTCATTTAGTTGTGAGCTCACTGGCTGTTTCTCATATGGGCCAAGTGGAGGTCAAACCCACGACCTTGGTACACTAGACGAGACTACCCAATGAGCTACCTGGCCAGGGCTGGGTGAACCACGGTTAATATAAATATATTTAACAGAATTCCTATTTTTCATGTTTGAATCACCTATTCGTATCCTTTGCTCAGCTTTTTCATTTGTGTAGTATGATTTCTATGGTTTTTTTTTTGATTTATCAGATGTCTTGTTTGAGCCATGAAGTCATAATGTTCAAAGGAAATTTGGGATTATTAATTTTTATCTTTGGCTCAAGTCAAATGAAGAGCCATGTGTTCTTAAAGTCATAAAAATGGATAGTCTGTAGGTTTTTTTTTTATCATTTATTTATTTGGTGTTTAATTATCTTGGAATAGGTAGCCTCTTTAAAAATTCCTTGAATCCATTAATTGAACTGCCTTGTGATTTACAGAGAAAAAATCAGTAGAGACGGAAGGATGGGTGGTGTCTTCAGAATCTTGTAGCTTTTTATCTATTGGTGCAAGGTAAGCTTTATCTTACTCAGTATATCACATTTTTCCACATCAGTAAAAATCTTTAACAAAGTTTTACATAAAAATGATGTCTCCTAGAAGACATATTTATAAATGCAGGGGGGTTTTGTACATGGTACTCAGCAGTTACACTGACTTTAACTTTAATGTTTTACTTATTTGTCTGTTTGCTTGTTTATTTAGTATTTTTTTGAAGTAAGAAGCAAGAGCGGGGGGGAGGGGGGCCGGGAAACAGACTCCCGCATGCGCCTGCCCAGAATCCACCCAGCATGCCCACTAGAGGGTGATGTTCTGCCCATCTGGGGCATTGCTCCGTTGTTACTGGAGCCATCCTAGTGCCTGAGATGGAGGCCATGGAGCAGTCCTCAGCACCTGAGCCAACTTTGCTTCAGTGGAGCCTTGGCTGTGGGAGAGAAGAGAGAGACAGAGAGAAAAGAGAGGGGGAAGGGTGGAGAAGCAGATGGGCACTTCTCCTGTATGCCCAGGCTGGGAATTGAACCCCACACAACCACACGCCAGGCGGACGCTCTACCGCTGAACCAACCGGTCAACCACTGAGCCATCCAGCCAGGGCTTAACTTTAATGTTTTAGAAATACCTTCTAATTCTGAAACTGGCATCTGGCTTTCAAAATATCATGATACTTCTTCTAGAAAGGAAGAATTCTCCTTAACAAGGAATAGTTATGATCAAAAAAATGTAAGCTAGGATAAAAATGTTCTCTTTACACTTTATTCTTTTAAAATCAATAAAACTTAGGGCTTTTTCTCTTGAATTCTAAGTTAGTATTTAGGAGTAACAGATTTTTTAGCCTTTATTCTTTCAAAAAATCAATAAAACTTAGGGTATTTTCTCTTTTTTAATTCTAAGTTAGAATTTAGGGGTAACAGGTTTACAGAAGTGACATTTTTTAAAGCCATCTGTAGGCTTTATATTAAATTGAACCATTTTTCCTTTATAAGGGAAGGGTCTCTGTTTATACTTTAAAATAGGTATTATTGTTAGCCTTAAGTATTGCTTTACTTAAGGTTTTCTTTCTTTAACATTGTTTTCTAAGATACTACCGTGAAGTTTTGCCTGGAGAAATTGTGGAAATTTCCAGACATAATGTCCAAACTCTTGATATTATACCAAGGTCTGAAGGAAACCCAATGGCTTTTTGTATCTTTGAATATGTTTATTTTGCAAGACCAGATAGTATATTTGAAGGTAACTAAAATATCTTTTTTAACATAAATCTGTTATTTACCTCATTGTGCAAAGGCATACGTGGTTCTTTGAAGGCACACAGTTGTGCACTATGGATATGGCACTGAGCCTACAGCTCATAAGATTTCTTCCTTTCATCTGACTCCTGGATGTTGTTTTCCTATTAGGAGTAAGGATTATGATTTTTTAGATATGTATTAAGGTCAATTTTTCAAAAATGGCGAATTCCCCATTTTATGTGTTTCCAATTTAGTGTTTTTTGTATGTCTTGCTTTTCTTCTAGTACTCTGTAGAATTCTAACAAGCTGTTTTCTTAGAATATGATATTATGCTATGTTATATTATACTGCGTAAAAATAATCGACTTCCTTTTTCAAACATTCCAGACCAAATGGTTTACACGGTGCGGTACCGGTGTGGCCAGCAGCTGGCGCTGGAAGCCCCTGTGGAGGCAGACTTGGTTAGCACTGTTCCCGAATCCGCTACCCCTGCTGCTCTCGGTTATGCTGCAAAGGTATTTTCTCTTCATTGGCATTCAGAGAATGGTTCGTCTAGGAGTAGAACCGCTCACTGAGTGTTAATCCTGTGTATAAAGAGAGACTCATTAATACTTCAAGTAAAAAGTAAATGTTGGTTCCTTTACAAGAGTTGCTTATTTTTCAACTTTTTTATTCCATGGCACTATTTTAGTGGAGCCCACAAATAGGTTCACCTGAACACCGGGGGAGTGATCTTCATTTTAAAAAAGATAACATCATGTAGACATCAGTAGTATTTACTTATTATTGAAACCTACTTTTTAAGTGTCCTACGAGCCAGTGGTGTATTTGTCCCTTTTTGAGCATAGGTATAATAAAACCATTTATGTTTATTTTATATAATGGTCTTAGTACTATGCTTACTTTCACTTTTCATAATGAGGTAGACTATAAAACTACTATATAGTGGTCCTGGGATATAATACTCAACATTCACTGTGTTGGAAAGTTGAGTTTGTTAACTTTTAAAAGAAATAATGTACACATATTTGAGAGAAGTATTATCTTGAAAGATGGATGAATCAACACCTATACTGCAAAAAGTACTATATTTCCTTAGCCTACTGGTTTTAATTTCTTTCTGATAATTTTTAAATATGATAGTTTTTCTGATAGATTTATTCTTGGTCACATCTTCACATGCTTAGTGTTCTCTTCCAAGATAGACAAATAATAACATTTAAGAAAGAAGCATTACAAATTCTAGCAAAATTAATTAGTTTTCCCACCAAATACATTATTACAGTGATTTTTCTTTTTGCCTCTCCCCCTACAGTTTAAATAAGGAAGGAAAATTGTAATCTCATAATGCAGAGTTCAGAATAACAACCACATTTAAAATTTTTATATACATATGGGGAATGACCTAGAGGCAATAGAAACCTAAAGTTCTCTGTATATTGTTGCTCACTAGCCTTTTCTTTATTCTCTCTCAGTGTGGGCTTCCATATGTGGAGGTGCTATGTAAAAATCGGTATGTAGGAAGAACCTTCATTCAGCCAAACATGAGGTTAAGACAACTTGGTGTTGCAAAAAAATTTGGAGTATTGTCGGACAACTTTAAAGGCAAAAGAATTGTTCTTATAGATGATTCGATTGTGAGAGGCAATACCATCTCACCCATAATCAAATTGCTCAAAGAATCTGGTGCAAAAGAGGTAAGTAATATTAAAACAAATCTTAAGACACCAATAATTAACAATATGATACTGGCATAAAAATTGCAGTTCATAACAGTGAATGAAAATGCATAGTTCAATATAAGTTGATATTTTTCAAATTAAGTGTGTTTAAATCCTTGACCTGTAATGCTGAGGTTGTGGGTTCAAAACCCTGGGCTTGCTGGGTCAAGGCACATATAACAGCAATCAGTGAACAACTAAAGTGAAGCAACTATGAGTTGATATTTCTCACTTCCTGCTCCTCTGTCAATAAAATCAATAAATAAAATATTTAAAAAAAATACCTGTAGCAATGTGGAAAACATATAATAACCACTCTTTAACTTTTTTATTCCATGGCACCATTTTAATGGAGTCCACAATGGGTGCACCTGAACACTGGGGGAGTGATCTTCATTTTAAAAAAGATAACATCATGTAGACATCAGTAGTATTTACTTATTATTGAAACCTACTTCTTTAAGTATTCTACGAGCCAGTGGTGTTCCTTTTGGAGCATAGGTATAATAAAATCATTTATGTTTATTTTATATAATGGTCTTAGTACTATGCTTACTTTCACTTTTCATAATGAGGTAAACTATAAAACTACTATATAGTGGTCCTGGGATATAATACTCAACATTCACTGTGTTGGAAAGTTGAGTTTGTTAACTAAATTACTAAATTAATTTAGTAATTAATTTTAGTTTGTTACTAAATTAGTCCTTAATAGATTAAAAAGCTTAATATAAAAGCTTAAAAGTTTAAGAATTTAATTTAAAAAGTAATAAAAGCCACAAGCAAGATAGAATAGTTTAAAATTTTTTAAACTACTTTTTTGTTGTTGTGTTTTGTTTTTGTTTTTTTATTTTTCTGAAGTTGGAAACGGGGATGCAGTCAGACTCCCGCATGCACCCGACCAGGATCCACCCGGCATGCCCACCAGGGGTGATGCTCTGTCCATCTGGGGCATTGCTCTGTTGCTCAATCTAGCGCCTGAGGCAGAGGCCACAGAGCCATCCCCAGCGCCCGGGGCCAACTTTGCTCCAATGGAGTCTTGGCTATAGGAGAGGAAGAGAGAGACAGAGAGGAAGGAGAGGGAGAGGGGTGGAGAAGCAGATGGGCGCCTCTCCTGTGTGCCCTGGCCGGGAATCGAAACCGGGACTCCTGCACGCCAGGCTGACGCTCTACCACTGAGCCAACCAGCCAGGGCCTAAACTACTTTTTAAAAAAATTAATTTTAATTACTTTTTTTTAATGTGGAACCAATCCTAGTGTAGTAAATTTGACACACTAGGTTATATTATTAAATCTGAAGCTTCTTATAACTCTAAATATTTCAGTAATTCAAATTACAGAAATGAGGTATCATTTACAATTAATATTTGCACAGATTTAAAAATAAAATCTATTGTAGGAAAAAGTGGTATGGAAAGTAGTATTACAGTATGTTTAGAAAACTTCAAAGATAATTACGATTTTTTATTCTTTATAACTGTGATGATGACAAACTTGAGAGTCTATGAAAGTTATGTAATAAAAACAGATATAAGGTAAATTCAACATCTGTTATAGCAGTAAAAAAAATAGACTAACAAAAGAACTAGAAATGGCATATCTCTGCCAGTAGGAAATAGTTTAGTAAATTGATTAAATTGGTATGATGAAATATGATGCAACCATTAAAACCTGTAATGAAGACTGCATAGCATGGGAAAATCTTTGCTATTACCAGAAAGGTAAAAATTTAATGCGGACACTATGACAGCCATGTAAATGTGCCAGACAAAAGGCAGAAAATAATAATAGACATAGTAATAGAAAAAAAATAGCTCTTTGTAGTAGGAAGGTTTTTGTTATATCCTGATAGTTGGTTATTTTTCTTTTTAAAAAGGTATAATAAGGCCCTGGCCAGGATTCAGTGGTAGAGCACTGGCCAGTTTGTGGATGTCCTAGGTTCGAATCCCAGAGCACACAGGAGAAGCAACCATCTGCTTTTCCATCTCTCTCCTTCCATATTCTATCCCTCTTTTTATTTCCTTCCTGCAGACATGTCTCGATTGATTCAAGTGAGTTGGCCCCACATGAGGATGGCTCAGTAGAGCTTCCATTTCAGGCACTAAAAATAGCTCATTTGCTGAGCGATGGCCCTAGGTGGACAGCACAGCACTCAGTAGGGGGCTTTCCAGGTGGATCTCAGTTGGGGCGCTTGTGGGAGTCTCCCCTCTTCTCACTTAAAAATAGAATAAGAGGGCCTGACCTGTGGTGGCGCAGTGGATAAAGCGTCGACCTGGAAATGCCGAGGTCGCCGGTTCGAAGCCCTGGGCTTGCCTGGTCAAGGCACATATGGGAGTTGATGCTTCCAGCTCCTCCCCCCGTCTCTCTCTCCTCTCTCTCTCTCTCTCTCTCTCTCTCTCTCCCCTCTCTCTCTCCTCTCTAAAATGAATAAATAAATAAAAAAATTTAAAAAAAAATTACTAAAAAAAAAAAAAAATAGAATAAGAGGTAGGCAAAAAAGACATTTAAGTGTTACAAGAGAAAATGAAGTTGGCCCTAGGAAAATAAAATCATTAAATGAGGAGAAATAGTAGAACAGAAAAAAGGAAATGTCCTTGTTAATAGGTGACAGAAGGAATCAATGAGCAGCTCTATAAAAGGAATCCTCCTTTACAAGTGACTGACATTTTGAAATTCTTATCCAGGACACTTTAGAATTTAGAACAGGGCTGTTCAATTAGGATTCTTTGGTAATGAGTGAATTCTAAAAGTTCTAACTGAACATTGGAGTTCTGTATGTATACCACATGATTTTCCTGGATTCTTTGTCTGTTCAATGAAAGAAATTTTGTTGTTTGCTTTATTTCCCATATGTTATTAAATATTTCTTTAAAACGATTTTATGTTGCACTTGTCAGTGACAGAATTGATGTGTAATTATTCTTACAATGAATGTCAAAATAATTAATGTGTGAAATGATTTCTTACCAAGGTACACATTCGAGTAGCTTCTCCACCAATTAGATATCCATGCTTCATGGGAATAAACATACCAACCAAAGAAGAGCTTATTGCCAATAAACCAGAATTTGAGCATCTTGCTGAATATCTAGGTAGGTGTTAAAGTTTCTATAAACTTTCTATTTATTTATTTATTAACAGAAAATCCAGTACTTATCAATCTTTACACTTTTAATTTAAAAACTGCTCAGTGTTTGTTGAAAGTAGATTTGTGTCCATTGAGCATTGTTGAACACTATTCTGAATAGTGAGGGTGCCGGCTGTGCCTACACAGCAGAGGAAGCGCGATGTTGGAGCGCTCCGCCAAGGTGAGATCAGAGGAAAGTAGTGAGGATGCCGGCTGTGCCTACACAGCAGAGGAAGCGCGATGTTGGAGCGCTCCGTCAAGGTGAGGTCAGAGGAAAGTAGTGAGGGTGCCGGCTGTGCCTACACAGCAGAGGAAGCGCGATGTTGGAGCGCTCCGTCAAGGTGAGGTCAGAGGAAAGTAGTGAGGGTGCCGGCTGTGCCTACACAGCATAGGAAGCGCGGTGTTGGAGCGCTCCATCAAGGTGAGATCAGAGGAAAGGGATGAAAGGCTTTCCAGGTCGAAGAAACTGCGTGCATATCACTGAAAACCTCCTAAAGGTCGGGTCACAAGAAAAACAAAAATTATTTCACCACAGATTCTAGGAGAAAAATTTAGATGTGAATACAAATAAAGTGAAGAGCTCATGTAGGTTTATCTTTAATAATGAGGTCAGGAGACTTGGAGATCTAGGTTATCCTGGAGAAGACATTTATTTGCCTTTTAAATTCAGTTGAGGTACAAGCTATTTAGATAGTGCACAGATGTTCAGCCAGTGTGCCTTGGTACCTACCTCTACACTTGTTTATAGCAGGTGTTTCTTTTGACTGATCATGCATATGTCTTACCAGTTAAATATTTTGAACATCACCCAATTGACAGCTTATTGTGAGTATTCACCCTGCTAGAAACATATCTATATTGTCATAATAACTCTGATCTATATTATCACAAAAACACTATAGTTAGGTGGTGTTTACCTTACCTTAAAGAAGAAAAAACAGACTTAGAAAAAGTAAGTTACCTTGAATATAAATTTGAACCCAGATTATCTTAACTTCAAAAATCTGTTTTCTTAATCATGAAAATTACTCCTGAATCCTTGTGAGTACATACTAGATTTGAAGCCTCCACTACTGTTTTAAATTGTTATACCCTTAAATTCTGATTTAAAATTTAAAAAAATAATAAGGCTCAAGTTTTATTGATTTTTTTTTTCACCTCCTCCTACACACACACACACAATTTTTAAAGAGAGGCTAAAGGAGAAATTTTATGCTTTCTTAAGTTTTTCTGTTTGTAACTTCTCTGGACATAGTTCCTCCTTTCCAAAAGAATTCTCACATCCTTTCTCTCGTTCCCTCTTTCCCCCTGTAGGAGCAAACAGTGTTGTATATCTGTCAGTAGAAGGACTGGTTTCATCTGTACAAGAAGGGATGACATTTAAAAAACAGAAAGTGAAAAAGCAAGATATTCTGATTCAAGAAAATGGGAATGGTCTGGAATGCTTTGAAAAGGACGGTCACTGTACAGCTTGTCTCACTGGAAGATACCCTGTGGAATTGGATTGGTAGCTAGTAGGAGTAGTGTGCTGTTTCAAGGTATAAAGCTGGGGAAGAAGTTACAGTGGTTACACCATACCCATTTAGTGTTTACTCAGTTGGTACAGTGTGAGTGCCACATGGTTATGTTTACCTTTGTAAGTTTTGATTTTTTTTTCTGAAAAAAGGTACCAAAGTACTATGCTTTCTTTAATAAACCTAGATATATATTTATCTAGGAATTGGATGATCCTTTCAGTTTTATTTAGTAGTTTAGTACTTTGAGGCTATCAATTAAGAGATTATAGGGGATTGCCAGATACTATACCTTACCACAAATTCTTATAGAATTTTGTGGAATGTTTTTTGAGAATTAATGAAATTCAGTTATGGAATATTTTCATAATTGAAACTTGCTAGTTGCATATAATACATACAACAGTGTTGGTATTCTGTTTTACACAAGCATCAGCCAGCCATTTGCACCCGCTCAGAGAAGGCAGGTGGTGAGTGGCATTTGCCAGGTCCATGCTTTAAAGAGTCTGCAAGCAGTTAGACTGAAACGGTGCGATACAAACAGGACAGAATTTCATGCACATTTTGAATCCATTATACCCCAGAGGTGTCAAGTCTCTAGAGTACTGATTGTAGTTAGGATCTTGGCTTCCCTGTTTAACTTTAGACAAATCTTTTTTGGGGGGGTTTTAAATGCTTTATTTTTGTACCTCACTTTTCCCCACCTCTGCAGTGGGGTACTTACATCTCTAAATTAAATAATGAATGGGAATGTGATGTGTCATACTGTTGGTGGTTAGAGCCATCATCTTACACCTCTGTTTTAAGATAGTGCATGATTATTACCTGTTGAAATGTTGGCTATTAGTCTGCAATTGAGATTTCATTATGATGAAGGGAGATATAACAGTTTAGCAGTGCTTTGCCACCTGCCTTTGAGACACCCTAAGAATGATGTAAAAATATGTCTATGGAAAAAGTATTCCTGCATTTGAATAGAAAGTGTGACCCATACTATCTAGTCTCCTGATCATATAGAGCCCAGTAATTAACCTAGTGCATTTGAAGAAAAAAATAAATTTTTAGATTCTAATAAACCTTTAATTCTTACTTGATCACTTGCAAGCATACATACATCTGTCTGTATATACACATGTATATCACTGCAATTAAATGATCAAGAAGAAAAAATGTAGGGACCAATTTTATTTTATTTTTATTTTTTTTACAGAGTCAGAGAAAGGGATAGATAGGAACAGACAGACAGACAGGAATGGAGAGAGATGAGAAGCATCAATCATCAGTTTCTCGTTGCGACACCTTAGTTGTTCATTGATTGCTCTCTCATATGTGCCTTGACTGTGGGGCTACAGCCAACCGAGTATCCCATTGCTCAAGCCAGCAACCTTGGGCTCAAGTTGGTGAGCCTTTCTCAAACCAGATGAGCCCGCCTCAAGCTGGCGACCTCGGGGTCTCAAACCTGGGTCCTCCACATCTCACTCTGACGCTCTATCCACTGAGCCTCCGCCTGGTCAGGCGGGACTGATTTTATTAAAGGATCAAGGAGACAACTATTTTTTGGAATTAGCATACCCATCTAATTCCAATCAACATCACTTTCTACTTAGGTTTAGTGGAACTAACAGATTTGATTTTTTTGGAAGCATTTTTCTTGTAACACCTGAGATTTAAAATTTTAAGACAACTTGCCCCCCATTCCTGTTTTTGTAAAATTTTTAAAACATAAAAGTGTTTGTTTCTGTGATATTGTTACCATAATTTGATGTATATAGTTTCCAAATCGATTTGGAAATTTAGTATAATATTTATTAATGACTGAAATCTTTTGTCTTCTTTGGTATATAGTTTCCCATGCTATATTATGATAGGCCAAGATAATATCCTGACGACTCTTTAAGCCCCAGTGCATCCAGACAGCAGTGGGTCAGGTAACCCTATGGCAGTGACACAAGCAAACTGGCATTTAAATAAAGCCCTGGGACCACTGAGTATATAGCCTCTTGTCTTAAATGTATTTCTCATAGTGGTGTAAAGGAGGTAAGACTTATGGGTCAGTTTTGTACAGCCTTACTTACATTTGATTTTTAAAAACAGACTCAGGGAACATACTAAACCAAAATCTCTTATTTGACTTTTGTGTTTTCCATAGTTTTTGTTTTTTTTATTTTAATTGTTTTATTGAAATGTTTTTATAATGGAATAACATACTGTGACAGTTTGGTAGTTCTTCACATTTCTTAATGTTTTTCCATCGTGGCCTTTTATTTCATAAGTTTCTGAAGTCTGAATTTCAGCTTTTTACCAATTTAATTTGAATGTTTAACTGCTTTAAATTTATACAAGTAGAGTATTGTAAACTTGAGATGAAAAATGTGTTTTCACAGGATCTATATTGTTGTGAACTAAACTAAGCATACTTTTTTGTTTCTTTATTGTGATGTGTCAGTGAGAAATATATGTAATTAAGTATGTTTAAATGTGTGTGTGCTTTTTAAAAAAATAGTGATGTTTAGTGCATTATGGTGAACAGCACAGTGAGTCATGTCCCATCCATACCTGGCACCAGCTAGTCAGATCTTATTTCTCTAATCCAGGCCTTTCAATAAGTAGGCTATCTATTATGAATTGGGGAAAATGGCTGACTGAGTAGGAAGGACAAATAAAGTAATTAAAGTGCAGTGCTAAGCAAGCACTATGATAGTGGCCAGTTCTATGGAAACACTAGTGGGAATAGGGAGAGTGTCTCAGAAGAGGTGTGTGTGGGTGCATGCGCAATGGGGAAGTTTTTTAATTCAAATTCAAGTTGGTAAATGAATACACTGTGGTATATCCAGACAATGGAATATTTATTCAGTCCTTAAAAGAACTGAACTATCAAGCCATGAAAAGACATGGAGGAAACTTAAATGCATGTTCCTAAATGAAAGAAGGCAATTTGAGAAGGCTACAATACTGTATGGTTCCAACTATATGATATTCTAAAAAGGCAGAGCTATGGAGACAATAAAAGACCAGTGATCGCCAGGAGCTAGGGGAGAGAAGTGGGGATGAACAGGCAGAGCACAGAATATTTAGGACAGTGGAACTATAGTTGAACTTTGGGTTTGAACAGGTTCACTCATGCTGTTTGTTTTTTTCCAATAAATACAAGTATTCTATTCTCTCAACTTTTTTTCCTCTAGCTTATTTTATTGTAAGAATACAGTACGTAATACATGTAACATACAAAATGTTATTAATCAACTATTTATGTTACTGGTAAGGCTTCTTTCAGGTCAACAGTAGGCTGTTGGTAGTTAAGTTTTGTGGGAGTCCAAAGTTAATGCAGGTTTCCAACTGTGCAGAGGGTTGGCGCCCCTAACCCCCATGTTGTTCAAGGGTCAGCTGTACTTTGTATGATACTATAATGTCATTATATATTTGTACAAACACACAGACTCTACAACACCAAGAGTGAACCCTAATGTAAACCAGACTTTGGGTGATAATGGTGTGTCAACTTAGGTTCAACAATATACCACTCTAGTGGGGGATGTTGACAATGGAGGAAGCTCTTCATATGAGGTAGCACAGGGTACATGAGAACTCAGTACCTTCCATTCAGTTTTGCTGTGAACCTAAAAGTACCCTAAAAAATAGTCTATTGTAAAATAAACTTTCCAGGGTCCCTAAAAAGTAAAAAAAAAGAATCAAAATATTTATATTATATGCATATACTTTAGAAGTTAGAAAAGAAAGGTCGCTGGCCTCTCCTGTCTTCTTCAGTGCATCCACATTTAAATATTTTTCTGTTTTAATCTATAAGTTTCAAGTAATTAACATACTATTTCTTTTTCTTTTTTTAAAAACTTATTTATTGCCCTGGCCGGTTGGCTCAGTGGTAGAGCGTCGGCCTAGCGTGCGGAGGACCCGGGTTCGATTCCCGGCCAGGGCACACAGGAGAAGCGCCCATTTGCTTCTCCACCCCTCCGCCGCGCTTTCCTCTCTGTCTCTCTCTTCCCCTCCCGCAGCCAAGGCTCCGTTGGAGCAGAGATGGCCCGGGCGCTGGGGATGGCTCTGTGGCCTCTGCCTCAGGCGCTAGAGTGGCTCTGGTCGCAAAATGGCGACGCCCAGGATGGGCAGAGCATCGCCCCCTGGTGGGCAGAGCGTCGCCCCTGGTGGGCGTGCCGGGTGGATTCCGGTCGGGCGCATGCGGGAGTCTGTCTGACTGTCTCTCCCCGTTTCCAGCTTCAGAAAAATGAAAAAAATTTTAAAAAAAACAACAAAAAAACCCCCACTTATTTATTGATTTTACAGAGAGGGGATGGGACAGAGAGAGGGAGACAGGAACATCAACCTATTCCTGTATGTACCCTGACCAGGGATCCAGCCAGCAAACTCCAAGCTTGGGGGATGATGCTCTAACCCACTGAACTATCTGGCTAGGGCTTACCTCATATTATTTTTTACTGTAGCAATTTTAGACATCTCTTTCTCCTGCTCTGGAATTTAGCAAAGAATGCTTTAACACGTAGGCTTAACCATTCAATCATTTTAATGTTATTGCCCCTGAAAATGTCCTAGAGCCTCACTTGAATCTCTAATGCCTTTTTGCTTTGGATTTCAAATAAAGGCATACGTTGGAGATTTGCAGCTTTGGTTCCAGACCACCACAATAAAGCGAGTCTAATCTTTTTTGCTGGTGGAGGGTCTTTCCTTTTATTTGCAAAGACCAGAATAGCTGTGAGGTGCAGTCAAGTGAAGCACAATAAAATGCCATGTGCCTGTACAGCCTAGTCAACTCTAAAGAGAATTGGCTTCCTGTTTCTTGAAGAGGTCAGAATGAAAATCCAGGCCTTTAGAAAAAGCTGCATGATCCTTAGGAAGACATTTTAGAGTAAGCTGCGTATGCAATGTAAATTTATGTTTTTGTGTGCAGAAATTCTCTTTAGTGACTAAGAAGTTGTTGGATGACAAGAGCTAATGCTTTTAACCTTTTGGAAAATAACAGTATTTACCATAATACTAAATTCCCTACACTGTGACAAAATGCAAAATGACTGTACAGAGGAGACCCACACGGGCCCTTGTACTCTTCCTCAGTCACTGAATTTGCTTCATTGAAAATTGTTTCTTTTCATTTTTGACATATTGATGGATATGTTGGATGTGATGGTTAATTTTACATGTCAACTTAACTTGTTTGTGGCACCCAGTTTATTTAGACACCAACCTAACTGTTGCAAAGGTACTTTTTGGATGTGATTAATTTAAATCAGTAGACTTTGAATAAACCAGATTATCCTTCATAATGTGGGTGGGTCTCATCCAGTCAGTTGAAGGCCTTAAGAACACAGGTGGAGGTTTCCTGAAGAAGACAGAATTCTCAAAATTGCAGCATAGAAACCCTGCCAGAGTTTCCAATCTACTGGCCTATCCTACAGATTTCAGACTTGCCAGCCACCACAATTGTGTAAGCCAGCATCTTAAAATATCTATCTATCTATCTATATGTGTGTGTGTATTCTATTGTTTCTATTGTTATATTCTATTGTTTCTGTTTCTAGGCTCACTCTTACCAACAACATGACCTCCCTCACCCTCCACTCTTCATTAGGCACCCACAGACTTTCTCTCTGCCTTCAACTGGGCAGCTGAGTATTATTAGAGTAAATCATACAGCACACCAACACACCATTATCCCAATTGTGTATGTGCTACAATGCATATAACATATCTAATCTTGTCTTGAGGTAGTGTGATATTGTGATTTCTAATAAGAAATATATATTTGGTATTTGTCCCATTTCTGACACAGAAATCCTAAACTTGGGGTTTATTTTTATTTATTTATTTATAATTTTTTTTTTACGGAGAGAGAGTCAGAGAGAGGGATACATAGAGACAGGCAGATAGGAATGGAGAGAGATGAGAAGCATCAATCACCAGTTTTTCGTTGCGACACCTTAGCTGTTTATTGATTGCTCCCTCACATATGCCTTGACCGTGGGCCCTCAGCAGACCAAGTAACCCCTTGCTCAAGCCAGTGACCCTGAGTCCAAGCTGGTGAGCTCTGCTCAAACCAGATGATCCGGCTCTCAAGCTGGTGACCTCGGAGTCTTGAACCTGGGTCCTCTGCATCCCAGTCTGACGCTCCATCCACTGCGCCACCGCTTGGTCAGGCAAACTTGGGATTTCTTAAATTATAGCAAACCCCTTTCAACTGCACCTGAGTTTATGTCAATGAAGTGACTTGGAAAACACGTAAGCATTGGGGCTGATTGCCATTAGAACTAATCGTGTGATCAGAGGGTAGGAACTTTCAGTCCCCCAGTGCCTTAACCTCCAGGGAGAGGAGCAGGGCTTGTGCTAACTGTCAGAGATTTAATTAATTACCGTATTTCCTAATATATAAGATGCAATTCCCTTCCCCCCCCGAAAAATTTGGGGTCTAAAAACTGGGTGCGTCTTATACAGTGGTTGTAGTTTTTACTTGCATTTCCCACTTTTTTGCGCTTGTTTGCCCTCGTTGAAGACAGTGATTTGTCTTCAGACACAGATGAGGACAAGCTAATGGATGTGAGTTTTAACAGTGATGAGGGGTTGTATGAATTTTATGATGAATAAAACGAGTTCAATAACTCTAATACTTTTTTATTTTTTTCAAATTTCAGTGCCCTAAAGTAAGGTGCGTCTTAAACATGGGGAAATACGGTATTCTTATGTGATGAAGCCTCCATAAAAACCCAGGACAGGGTTTGGAGAACTTCAGGCCGGTGACGAGGAGATTCAGGGAGAATGGTGCACTGAACATGGAAATTCTGTGCCCCCTTCCCACGTACCTTGCCCTAAACAGCTCTTCCACCTGGCTGTTCCTGAGTTAATTGTTTGGTGGTATAGGGGGAAAGGAACCCCACACATTGAAAGTGAGATCAAGGATTTTCAAAAAAAAATTTTTTTATTTTTGAAAGTAACATTGATAACTGAGATGAATAGGGAATCAGATGAAGAGAAGCAGCAAAATTAGAATATACCAGGGGCTGGCCGATAGCTCAGTTGGTTAGAGCATCATCCTGATATGCCAAGGTTACAGGTTAGATCCCCAGTCAGGGCACATACAAGCATCAACCAATGAATGCATACATAAATGTACCAGCAAATCAACAGCTCTTTGTCCCTCCTTCCCTCCCTCCCTCCCTTCCCCTTTCTCTCTAAAATCAATTTGAAAAAGAATGTACCAATAAATGTGCAAATGATGAGCAAGGTACTGCATAGGTATTTGATACTTCCCAGAAACTGGAAAACTATTGGAGATGAATGAAAAAAAGAGTTGGGGAAATAGATTCATAAGACCTGAATCCCTGCTTTCAAGGTACTTTAAAGTCAAACTTGGAAATAATGTGGCTGTTACAGATTCTATGAGAAGTGTAAGTTACCATTTGGGAAGGTTAATAAGCTATCCTGTTACTGCTTTGTTGACAGTAGTCATGAAGTTCCTGGGGCAAAAACATAGAACTTGATTACTTATGGTAAAAGAATTAGCCAGGAGTTCATATTTGCATCAGTTCCCCATGCTTCCCAATTCCCACTGGGGTGAGGGAGTCTGGCAGAGATGAAGGGGCAGCATTACAGGAAAAGAATACTAACTGGGATTTGCTGCTTTTATAGTAAAGTAGAAACAAGCTTGCTCCTTGAGAAAGACAGTACTTCAGCTCTGGTAATCGATCACCCCAAACAACCCTAAAAAATGACCCAGATAAAGAGCAGTCAGCATCTTGCATTCTTGGCTACCCAGCAAGAATTTGCAGGGACACCCCTAGCCCATGGCAGACATGCCGCTCCCAACAGTTTGCTGGGTCATGGGTTGGGGTTGAGGATGGGTGTTGTTGGGCAGATAAAATGTATTATGCTCACTTTGTTAAAGAGGCCGTTGCCCAGGTGATATTAATGTGTGTTGAGAATTGTTGTAGCATGAGGCTTGGTTTTGGGATTAAGCCTTTCCCACCCTTTTTGATGAGGGGTGGTACAATCCAATCATGCCTCAGAGAAGTGACTTTGTATTAGAGACTTCCCTATTTTGTATATTGGATTAGAGGTTGTGAAGCTACACTATAAAATAGGGGTAGAACGGGAACTTGCCGCTTGGTTCCTGAGGTTAGCATGAGAGAGCAGAGAGAATAGAGCCAGCAGCGGGAGGAGGCCACGTGGAGGAGGCCAGGAGAAGCAGCCAAGATGGCGGAGTGCTGAGTGAGATGCCAGTTTGTGTAGAGTTTGTATCTGGGATAAGGAAAGGAGATGGGGAACTGAGGAGAATAAGGCTGTTGAGCTAGAAACCTTTGATTCTAGGAAACTCGGATAAATCAGTAGCTTTGTGAGCACTGAATGTGACTGGGTTTTGGAGCCCAGTGTGTATTTTTACTTGCCCGCCGGGTGCAAGCTAGATTAAAGATGACACAGCCCATCAGTTTTTGGCTCCATGGTTTCTTTACCGACTGTCCGAATCCAATGCGAACCTGCAAGGGCTGGGCTGCTCTGATAGTGGCCCTGGCTGTGGCTCCTGGCTTTACAGCCATAGTCTTTAATCCTAGCTTGCACCCGGCGGGCAAGTAAAAACATACACTGGGCTCCAAAACCCAGTCACATTCAGTGCTCACAAAGCCACTGACTTATCCGAGTTTCCTAGAATCAAAGGTTTCTAGCTCACCAGACTCATTCACCTCTGTTCCCCATCTCCTTTCCTTATCCCAGATACAAACTCTACACAAACTGGCATCTCACTCAGCACTCCGCCATCTTGGCTGCTTCTCCTAGCCTCCTCCACGTGGCCTTTCTCTGCTCTCTGCTCTGCTCCCTCTGCTCTCTCATGCTAACCATCCCAGGAACCAAGAGCGCAAGCTCTTGTTCTGCCTCCATTTTATAGTGTAGATTCAAAACCTTTAATCCAATATACAAAATAGGGAAGTCTCTAATACAAAGTCACTTCTCTGAGGCATGATTGGATTGTACCGCCCCACATCAAAAAGGGTGGGAAAGGCTTAATCCCAAAACCAAGCCCCAGGCTACAAGGATTCTGCCTGCCCAGAGAGACATATTAATATCACCTGGGCAATGGCCTCCACGTGCGTGGGCAGTGCCACTTTAACAAAGTGAGCATAATACATTTTATCTGCCCAACAATGGGTAAATTCTCTTGCTAGGCTTGAATAAAGGTATTGAGGAGGTGTTGTTTAAGCTGTGTTTTCTGATGAGTAAATGTTCAAGCAGGCACGGGGGGGGGGGGGGGGGGGAGAAAAGGTATTTCAGCCTGAGACCCAGCCAAAGCACAGGTGTGGAAACTTGATAGGTATGCTCAGAAGACTTCCTAGAGTCTCATAGCCAGAGCTTAGTGTAATAGGTGTGGCTAATGAGGAGGATGGGGGTTGGAGAGCTGTGATCCACTGAGATCAGGCTAGAAAAATAATGAACCATCTTGTTTACCTTGCTAACAAGCCTGAAGGTCATGCAGGCCACCAGGGACCACTGAAGCTTTTTAAGCAGAGAATGCTGTGACCTGGTTTGTGTTTTAGAATGATCACTCTAGATTACCAGGTAAAAATGTTATCTTGAACATAGTCTACATTTTTCAGACCCCCTGAAAAATTACAGTAAAGAGATTTTTAAAAAAGAGTCATAAATCCTCAAGGATAAAGGGAAAAAAAATAACATTCTGGAATCAAAAGCAAAGGGCTCAGTTGATTTGGAAAAGCTAAATTCTAAACCAGCAATGAGCATAGTCAATAAGCAATCCTATTCACCTCACAGAATCTCTAAAATCTCAGAAACTGGCTTCTGGAAATAGGATTGAAGGAGAATTACTAAAAAGATGTATCAGTACCCATCACCCTCGCAACAGCCTAATTCTGACGGCCATTTTTTTGTTGTTCAGGAGAGGGTAAACAGAGGGCCCCTGTATTGGAGGACAACAAGCACAATTGGAGAGTTAAATGATAAGTTTTATGCTTAATTCTGAGACTTCCCAACTGAGTCTTTCTCTCACTTGATTTTCAAACTTATCTCATCGACTCAGAGCTTTCAATAAACTTATAAGCCCCACTTTTAAATGTGAACAGATGATCAAGGATTACCAGAGACACCCCAAAAACCTGCAACATGAAAGATAAGAGTCCTAAACCAAAAGAAGAAAAATGTAGACTGCAAGGAAAAAAACTAAAAAAAAGCTACCAATACCAGAGTTGGAAGATGATATTGTAATAATGAAACAGGAACTCTAGTAGGAACTCAGAGTCAATTGAAACCAAGCAAGACTGAAAAGGCTTTAGGGAAAAGCTGACTAAAAGGATCTGAACTATGGCAGCAGTAGTGGAGATGATGATAGCATTCTAAAAATGCAGATTGTTGGCCTGACCTGTGATGGCACAGTGGATAAAACATCGACCTGGCAATGCTGAGGTCGCCGGTTCGAAACCCTGGGCTTGCCTGGTCAAGGCACATATGGGAGTTGATGCTTCCAGCTCCTCCCCCCTTCTCTCTCTCTCTGTCTCTCTCTCTCTCTCCCTCTCTCTGTCCTCTCTAAAAATGAATTAAAAATGCAGATTGTTGACCCTTCAGGACCTCTGGGGATAGAGGTCTAGGAATGTGGATCTGTGTAATTGGGGACTGGAGAGAGTCTAAATGGGTAGAAGGGATGGGGGTGTCTAGGTTTCTTTACCTAGACAGGATGATAGTACTGTCAAGCAATGGTCTTTGGTGCCAATTCAATGCTACAGTAATCCCCAATTTGGAGTGCAGTGGTACAGGATGCCCACGAAAACAGCAGGCCATGGAATAGCTCTCCAGTGAGTCCTCATTACATAGTTTCTAGTCTCCCGTGGAAAGTGTGCTCCCTGAACCTGAGGGGAGCTGTCCTATGAAGACATAAGTTCTGCTTCTGGTCCCTGATTGGTCTATCCACATGCAAACGAGAACTCCACATGCAAACGAGAACTCCAAATCGTCACAGTTTGACTGGTCAGAGCTGCACAGCTCTGATTGGATGGGGTAAATGTTAGTCCTATTGGTTGAAATAGGACTCCCGGAATTGGAGGGCTGGTTCAGATGGCAGAAACAGTACAGGCAGGCAGCCCAGAGGCTTCTCCACAAAGTGTAATTTATAGGAGAGGTCCCTGTGCAGAAATGGCTGCTAGGCTCTAGTTTTGTTTGTTTGTTTTGTGACAGAGACAGAGAGAGAGCCAGAGAAAGGGACAGACAGGGACAAACAGGAAGGGAAAGAGATGAGAAGCATTAATTCTTTGTTGCAGCATCTTAGTTGTTTATTAATTGCTTTCTCATTATGTGCCTTGATTGGGGGGGGGGGGGGTAAAGCAGACCAAGTAACCCTTTGCTTAAGCCAGCGAGCTTGGGCTCAAGCCAGCAACCATGGAGTCATGTCTATGATCCCAAACTCAAGCCAGCAACCCAACACTCAAACTGATGAGCCCACACTCAAGGCAGCAACCTTGGGGTTTCAAACCTGGGTCCTCTGCGTCCCAGTCTGACACTCTATTTACTGCGCCACCTCCTGGTCAGGCTGTTTTGTGTTTTGTTTTAACCCAACTAGCCAGCAGGAGCCCTTCTTAGGCCTCAGAGTTCACATTCTCCCCCCTTTCATTCAGAACCTGTCAGCAGACAGCATTGATGATAACATCATGTGTCCCATGTTGGTGCCAGAGTGCACTCATTTGTTTTATGCCAATCAAATAGGGTTCTTTTACAATCTAAACTTGAGCTTACAACTCACTCTTTGGCAATACCATCTAGCAATAGAAACCTAGCTTATCCATTACATAAGCACACAAACACACAGACAGCACAATAATACAGAACCCAAAAGACAAATTATGGATCCAAAAGTAAAGGGGCCAATTTTCCTGAGGGAGAGATTGACAAATGGCCTCAGAGGTGAAGCCTGAGCATCAGATGGCTGTGGCCTATCTGGAGACGAAGCTGGAAGGCAGTAGAAGGTAGAGGGTAGGCAAGGTGAGGGGCTGGAAACCGAGGGATCTGGGGTTGTTACAATAAACTTGGTGTTTGAGTTGCAAGCACAAGGGTAAAAGGAAAAGTTTTCCAGTGATCCTTCTTTTGTTCCAGTTTTGCAAGTGCAAAGCAGTTTCCCTTTTAATTTGTCAAGGCATATACTTAATTTAGATTTTTCCCCCCTAAGGGAGGTGCTAGTAGCCTCTTGATTTCCTTAAGAGCTCCTTTTAAAATTATTTTATTGATTGATTATAGAGATAGAGGAAGGAGGAGGAGTGAGTCAGAGAGAGAGAGAGATTGATCCACTTAATTTATGCATTCATTGGTTGATTCTTGTATGTGCCCTTACTGGGGATCAAACCTGCAATTTGGTGTATCAGGATTATGCTCTAACCAACTGAGCTATCTGGTTAAGATCCCAGTTCAAAAACAACAACAAAAACCAGAAAAACCTTTCCATTGTTTCTGGAATGTACAGAATTTTCTTTTTTTATAACTGAACACACAAATAAATAAGCTTTGTGGTTGCAAAGGAAGCCCATCTTGGCCAGCAAAGCCTGATTTTCGTCCAGAGGCCTAGCCAATTGCAATTCTCTGGACCATAATTTTGATACATATAATCAACCAAAGTCCCAAATGGTGGCTGATTAGTACATGAAAATTTAGAGCACAGGTTACCCATGTCGCACTCCTCCTTTTGGGTGGCAGTCCCCATCCCTGACTGTTAGTATGAGTGTCCTCACAAACCTTATGGACAAGGCCTAGTCCCAAGCTGGAGGATACCCTCCCTAGGTACCAAATGTGACAAAGGAAAGCCCCCCTGGAGGATATACCCTCGCTGATGCCAAATGCAACTGAGGGATGCCCCTCTTAGGTACCAAACCCGAATGATATGGAGGGGTCCCCTTGGTCCAAACACATGGACTGAGATCACCAGATGAGAGTTCCTCACATAAACTGAATAAAGCCCAACCTGTAGGGCACAGTGGCTAAAGCATGGGCCTGGAATGCTGAAGTCTCTTGTTCAAAATCCCAGGCTTGTCCCATCAAGGCACATACTAGAGACAAGCTACTTCTACGAGTTGATGCTTACTGTTCCTCCCCCCTTTTTTCTCTCCAATCAATAAATAAAATCTTTAAATTGAATAAAGTCGCCCTGGCCGGTTGGGTCAGCGGTAGAGCGTCGGCCTGGCATGCGGGGGGACCCGGGTTCGATTCCCGGCCAGAGCACATAGGAGAAGCGCCCTTTTGCTTCTCCACCCCGCCCCCCTCCTTCCTCTCTGTCTCTCTCTTCCCCTCCCGCAGCCAAGGCTCCATTGGAGCAAAGATGGCCCGGGTGCTGGGGATGGCTCCTTGGCCTCTGCCCCAGGCGCTAGAGTGGCTGTGGTCGCGGCAGAGCGACGCCCGGGAGGGGCAGAGCATCGCCCCCTGGTGGGCAGAGCGTCGCCCCTGGTGGGCGTGCCGGGTGGATCCTGGTTGGGCGCATGCGGGAGTCTGTCTGTCTCTCCCCGTTTCCAGCTTCAGAAAAAAAAAATACAAAAAAAAAAAAAAATTGAATAAAGTCTCCAAGACCTCAACTGTAGCATGGGAGGTCTTGGATCTGGGAGGTCTTACCTGAGATCCTCAGGTGCCTCCAGAAAGATGACTCGAGCCCAAGGGGTTTTACAGGTGCCAGACAAGTTGGTTTCAGGATGGTGTCAGGAGATTGGTTTCAGTGCCCCAGATGGGCACTAAGGAATGTCTACCAGTGGTAATTGACGCCAATTCAACACCAACAGAGGACAACCCCCATCCCACCCCTAATTTGGGGGTGTGGTAAAGAAGGAAACTTTATTCAATGCAATGTTTACTCAGCACACCATGGAACAACTCTGGGGCCACTGACCCTCTAGCTAGCAGCAGTGTTTCAGCTTCAGCCAGCGAAACACAATCATAGTTTTTCCATGGAAAAAGCCCTCTTTATCCATAGGGGAGTTGGCTTATATAGACAGAAGTCCCTACCTCTGGTCCCCGATTGGCCCATACGCATGCAAATGAGGTCTGAATCTTCACAGTTTTATTGGTCCAAAGACAATGTCCTGATTGATCAGAATAGAGTCACTCTGATTGGTCAAAGCCGCACAGCTTCCATGGGTGATTAAAATAGGACTCCAGGAAATTCTTTATAAGGGCTGGCTCATAGGCAGAAACAACCTTGCAGGCAGTTTGGCATAGAGGCAGTTTAGGCTGTGTGAGAGTCCCCACCCCAACCCAGTATCCTGTATCCTGCAGAAATCGCTGCTAGGCTCTGCTTTTTTTTTTTTTTTTTTTTTTTTTTTTTAATTTGAGCCCAGTTAGCCACCAGGTTCCCTTTACAGTATGTATTCCCAAATATATAAACAAAGATAAGTTACACATATTCTTCCCCAAAGCAACATGATAGTTAAGAGACTTGTGATACATTCTGGAGGTTTCACGAGTAACTGGACATAGCTCTTGGATTGCTGCTAGTTTCTTGCCAGTAACATCTGACACCAGGACATCCTATGCCTTTTTCAAGTTTCATTGTCCATGCTAGGCTGCCTTCTCAGTCCTCCTCCCATCCAAAACATCCTCTCTGCCAAAATCTCATCATTATTGCCCTCTGACACTTGTAGTGATTTACATGTCTATAATAACTCTCTTGGGCCTGACCAGGCGGTGGCGCAGTGGAAAGAGCATCAAACTGGGATGCCGAGGACCCAGGTTCGAGACCCCGAGGTTGCCAGCTTGAGTGCGGGCTCATCTGGTTTGAGCAAAAGCTCACCAGCTTGGACTCAAGGTCGCTGGCTCAAGCAAGGGGTTACTCTGTCTGCTGAAGGCCCGCGGTCAAGGCACATATGAGAAAGCAATCAATGAACAACTAAGGTGTCGCAACGAAAAACTAATGATTGATGCTTCTCATCTCTCTCCGTTCCTGTCTGTCTGTCTCTATCTATCCCTCTCTCTGACTCTCTCTCTGTTCCTGTAATTAAAAAAAAATAACTCTCTTGGGAAACAGATTATTATTTAGGTGTATAGCTTATGTAACTCCCCCTCGAATCTGTATTTTCTTTTATAGCTCCTATTGAAAGTTAAAATTTTCTTAGTTATCGTTTAAATCCGTCTCTTCTAATGAAAATGTCAGCCTTTTAATGACAAGGACTTCATTTGCAGGTTTCATCGCTAGTCTAGTGCAGATTCTCAGAATATGTCGAATGGGTGACATTTACGCACTCTCACGTTTGACAACGATTTTACCTTCCTTCACAACAACCCTAGGAGATATCTTTATCTCCACTCTATGAACACGGAGACCACGAATCAGAATTCAAATATTTGCCCCGACTTTCCTGGCAAACATGAAAGGGTACGGCCCCAAAGTCCTGGCAACCCCTATCCAAAACTCATCACGACCACAACCGGTGTCTGAGCCGAGAACCCTCACCTGCACCGGTTCTCCCCGGGTTGGCTCCAAAGCTTCCGGAGGGGGCGGGGCGGCGCGACAGCGCCTGCTCGGGGTCGCTCGCGCTGACGTCAGTGGAGCGACTCTGAAGATGTCCCGGCTAGCAGGCTCCTCCTGGATCCCGGCGGGCGGCGCAGTGGGCTCTATAAGGCTTTGTGGTGACTGCTTTTTGGTTCTGTGTGGCTAGGTATCTTGAGTGGGCTGCCAGGAGAAGGGTTTGGACAGTCTCGGATCTCCCGCCACCACCTAAGGCCTTCAGAATGGGAGGTGGCAGGAGATGCCATCCGGCAGGGGCTTGTGTGAAGGAGGTGAGTCAGGTACAGACAGACCTGGGGCTGGCTGTGCACAGATCCGCTCAGCTGCCGAACGACCGCTGTGCGTCCGGTTTGAGTCAGTGGTGTCTGGCCGACTGATGTGGTGCAAACACTAAACCGACCTGTGTAATCGGCGGGGTCACCCAGCCATGGACCCTCTATTCTTTAATTCAGATGAAAATAACCCTGCCCCGCCTCCCGCCTAGCCTTATTTCAAAGAGTAAATGAAAAAGTGTTTTGGAAGTTATTATTAAACGTAGTTGATAATGTAAGTAAAGAAGTGATGGATAGGGGGAAAACAAGTTTCTAATCACCGTATTTCCCCATGTATAAGACGCACCCTTTTCCAAAAAATTTGGGGTAAAAAAACTGGGTGCATCTTATACAGTGGTTGTAGATATTTTTTACTTGCACTTCCCGCTTTTTTGCACTTGTTTTTACACTTATTAAAGACAGTCATTCGTCATCAGACACAGATGAGGACAAGCTAATGGATGGGAGTTTTGAGTGATGAGGAGTTGTATGAATTTTATGATGAATAAAACTTGAGTTCAATAACTTTATGTAATACATTTTTTTTTCTTCAAATTTTGGGTCCCCAAGTTAAGGTGCGTCTTATCCATAGGAGCGTCTTATACATGGGGAAATATGGTACTTTGCCGTCTTTAAGACAGCCAGTAAGCATGGGAGGGTCTGCAAAGCAAGAGAATTCGTTGGCACTCCTGTGATGGCTAAATAGCTTCTGCATTTGTAAAATAAGAAATATCTTAAACTAAGTGATCCCATTACTTATACATCATACCTACCAGATTTTGCTTATTTCTTATTCTTGAAATATCCAAGAAATGTCTGAGCATCCAATAAATACGGTATTCTTTGTTGCAGAGAATGTATACTGCTCACAAAAATTAGGGGATATTTCAAAATGAATATGAACATGCAGATACTCCAGTACTTTCAACCTTTTGTATAGTGCATTTTCACCAATGAAATAAAAGCTGGTTTTGCATCTCATTTGTGTAATTGAACCGCTTTCTTTGACTTCTTTGTTTTTCTGATGTTCTTGTTTAATAAAAAAAATCAAATGCTTCTTTTTATCATTTCATGTTCATTTTGAAATATCCCCTAATTTTTGTGAGCAGTGTATTTGATATAGTTAATGAAAATGAAAACCTTAAGAATAGATTTTATCTTAATTTTCTGTAACAACTGGGAAACTAAAAAATAGAAAAACATCTTTATTGTGTGTTGAGTGTTGTGATTTGTCATAAAAATAGCATTAAAAACAATTTAACTCATTTTATAATCTTGACCTTTATTTTGATGTCAAGTAATTTTGGAGTATAACATTGAGTAGATTGTCCTCCAGTGGAAAATTAACTGCTGTCTGTGTTTTTGTATTTAAAAATGCAAATTTTGTTTTGCATTTAAGCTACATATATTTGTAAAAATACTTTAATATATTCTATAGTGCAGGCAGTTTGTTATATATATAATATTTGGCGAGAGTAGCAGAAGATAGTCCTTTGTACTGTTTCTTGCAAAGAAGTCATTCCACATAATTTTAATGCATGCTGTGGAAAGTTTTCCTTATATTTGTCCAGTGATCATTTGTATGTATGAGGAAAGCCTAAAATTTTTATCTTGTGCATCATAAAATAGCTAGTATTTGTAGAAAAACTTACTAAAAACAAACTGTACATACTTAAGTTATATTTTTAAACTTTACATTTAGAAATCATAGTGTTTCCTAACATGAATCTCAGCAGTTATTTGTTCATTTTGCTCTCTGTAGGAATGTCTTATCAATGTTCTCTAATTGATATTAACTAAATGACATGGATGAAAATGTATTTTGAATCAGTAGGGAAATCAGTGCAAACAAGTATGAACAAATTAAAAACCTTGAATAATTAAAATCTTATTTGCTTCTTTTTTTTTTTTTTTTTTTTTTTACAGGGACAGAGAGAGAGTCAGAGAGAGGGATAGACAGACAGGAACGGAGAGAGATGAGAAGCATCAATCATCAGTTTTTCGTTGCGACACCTTAGTTGTTCATTGATTGCTTTCTTATATGTGCCTTGACTGCGGGCCTTCAGCAGACCGAGTAACCCCTTGCTGGAGCCAGCGACCTTGGGTCCAAGCTGGTGAGCTTTTTGCTCAAGCCAGATGAGCCCGTGCTCAAGCTGGCGACCTCGGGATCTCAAACCTGGGTCCTTCCACATCCCAGTCCGACGCCCTATCCACTGCACTACCACCTGGTCAGGCTTTATTTGCTTTGAAATCTGGAATGTAGGGTTCAGAAAACATCACTTTCCCTTCAAGGAAGTACTCATATTTTTTTACTTTTTTATAAAAATTAGTGATTCTTAAAATTTCTTTGATGAAATAATTTCAAATCTTTTTACTTAATCTGCATGGAGAAGCCATGAGAACATTGACTTGATGCAATGTTTTACTGAGTTGTAATACTACATTTAGAGTCTAACTTTAAATGAATTCATTGGCAATTTAAATATCAAATAGAGCAGGAAGAGCTTACTTTTTAACAATTACAAAATGAATTGATGTGACCTGTGTAAAGTATTATACTAAATAGTAAATAGCACAGTTTATATATAATGGACCAAAACTGGATGGATTGTAGGTAGATTTTTTTTCCTTTTTTCTGTGAAAGGTTGATTTTGCTTTCTCCTAAGTTCAGTTCCTAAACACAGACTTTATTTGCATTTGGCAGGTTTTAACCACTTTATCTTAATCAATTTGTAACAATACTAAAAATAAAAAAACATGTGGTACTTTATATTTGGTCTTATTGGTTAAATATATATGTGTGTGTGTGTATATATATATGTGTATATATATATGTGTGTATATATATATACACACACACAATATAATAGGTTAAAGATATATATTTACATTGTAGTCAGAAGAGAGAGAATTCTATATTTCTACCTGTTTCACCCTCATCTGTGTGTACCACTCGGCTCCCAAATTTTCTTCCAGCTGTGACCCAGCATTAGGATAACTGTATCAGATTAATTTTTAGCATCATTGTCCTCAGCAAAGTTACCATAAATAATTCATAAGTTCAGTGATTCGTTAATTGTATGTCTTCAATATATAATTATTTTTGTGAGGAGTGACTATAGAAGTTTCTCTCTTTTCTTCTCCCTCTACCAGGCTCCCTAAAACTCCCTGTTTCCGCACTTCTGTTACCAATGATATTTAAGTAAATTTTGGTGAAATGACTCTTCAGGAACTGGTGCATCAGGCTGCCTCCACTTATTCCAATAAAATAGCTGTATGTTTTGATGAATGTAATGAGCGGCCTCCAGTTTATTACACCTACAAGACTCTAGTTAATGCTGCTTCAGAATTATCAGATTTTCTGCTATCACACTGTGACTTTCAAGGAATTCGGGAAATTGGTCTCTACTGCCATCCTGGGATAAACATACCCTCTTGGATTTTAGGGTAATATATTTTAAAACTAAAAATTTGATATACTCTAACCTAATTTATAATCCTTTAATACGTAGACTATATTTCAGGTTACTGTTCTGTTTACTATTGGATTTTTCTGTATTGCTTGATCAATTCTAGAGAGGCTAAAGGAGTTCATATTTTCCCTAGGATTATTTTTAATTAATTCATCTAAGTTTATTTAGGAGAGACTAGAAGTTTCACTAATAGAACATTTAAATATCTCCAAAATATAAGGGCTTCTTTAGTCTGCCAAAAGAAAAGTCATAAGTTCTGTTGTTAGATAAAAGAAAACAAGAATTTTAGATAATATAACTATATACTTTCCTCTAAGACTTAATTTTTGGTATGCAAGTATTCAGTAAGTGAATGAGTGAATAGTTGAGAGTTTTGGATAATGCTCCATAAAAATTGAGATATGAATTTTGGAAGATACTAATTCAAACAAATATCTGTGTCCTGGTCAGGTGGCTCATTGGATAAAGCATCTTTCCAGTGCACCAGGTCATGGGTTCAACCCCTGGTCGTGGCACACAGGAGAAGCAATGAATACACAACTAAATGGAACAACTAAGTTGATGCTTCTCTCTCTCTTTCTCTTGTTCCCCCTCTCTCAAATCAATGGAAAAAATTTAAAAATATATTTTCAAAATGTTCAATTTAAAATTTTTCCAGAATATTATTCTCATATAGGGATTTCCATATTAGGGTTCTACAGTAAATAAAAGCTGTAAAGACGTTGATATTCATCCCACGATACAGGTGTTAGTAGATTGATTATATAAATGTAAAACAAAAAAAGTTTAATTTTTTTTATTCCATCACTGGCAAGAATTTATTGAGGGGTTGTTTTTGTGTGTGTATGTGTATGAGAAACAAGGTTTTTAATTTTTTTAAATTGGTTTTAGAGAAGAAAGGGAGGAAGAGAAAGAGAGAAACATCAATTTGTTCCACTTATTTATGTATTCATTGGTTGATTCTTGTATGTGCCCTGACAAGGGATTGAACCCTTGGCCTATCAGGATGACACTCTGATAGATCTACTGAACTACCCAGGCAGGGCTATTGAGATTTTATTATGTGCAAAGATCTAGTGTCCACAAAGTGTAACTTCAAAGTACTTTTAGTTAAAACAACTAAGTTATCTTTGATATTTATGCAAGTATTGTCACTTACAAATCTATTTTTTACCTTTTAAGCATACTGATTTTGGTGACATCTCTTTTTTAGTGTGCAGAGTAATAGAATCTGCATACTAATAAGTTGCATGTGGGTATTTAGCTTATTTTATGTTACCCTACATAGATGAAGAAATAACAGTGCTACCTGTTTGGTATCTTTGTTGTATACAGTTAACCAAGTATATTTATGTAATACATTAGCTTTAAAAAAAAATCTTAGATTTTGTCCCGGTTGGGCAGCTCAGATGGTTAGAGCATTGTCTCCATATATCAAGGTTGTGGGTTTGACCCCAGTCAGGCACATACAGGAATCAACCAATGATTATATAAATTAGGAGAACAACAAATCAATATTTCTCTCTCTCTCTAAAATCTATAAACAAAAATAAAAATATTTTTTAAAAATGTAGATTTCTCTAGATTAAGTAATGTTAATTTAAGATAGTAAACACTCAAAATATTCAGTCTTAAGAATCAGGTAAAAATAACTACTTACAAAAATGTGTCAACAAACAAAACCATTGGGAATTTCTGATAAAGTCAATAGTAAATAAAGTACATAGAGAAACAGAAATGCTTAAAGATTATTTTCAACATATATTGTGTGCTGTTTCCTTTGTTTCTTTAGAATCCTTCAAGTCCCTGCTGCATATGCTCCCATTGATCCAGATTCACCACCAGCATTATCAGTTCATTTTATAAAAAACTGTAATCTAAAGTATATCCTTGTTGAGAAACAGCAAATTACTGTAAGTGTATCTATTTAAATTGTTTTTTTATGTATTACATTTTTCTTTCAATTGAAGGGTCTCCCCTTTATCTCCTCTTGATTTCTAAATTTCCTGACTCTGCAGGGTTTCTCAGTCTCAGCATTGTTGACGTTTTGGGCTGGGTAATTCTTTGTTGTGAGGAGTGTCCTGTACATTATGGGATATACAGCAATACCCCTGGTGTCCAGCCACCAGATGTCAGTAGCACCCCCCAGTTCTGACGACCAAAGTTGTCCCCAGACACTGTCAGATGTCTGCTGGAAGTGCCCTTCACCCCCACACTGTTGGGGAACACTGCTCACAGCATGAACCTATCTTGTAGCTTTATAATAATATATTGTGCGTGTTTTAAATTTCCTTTCTCTTTCCACAGTTGTTCCTATACTAGGAAGATTTGTAATACTTGAAACTTTTATATATTTATGACAATTTACAATGGCCAACAACATTAAAGAATTATAAGCAAGCTTAGATTTTGTAAAAGAAATTGGTATGTAGACCAAACTTTTCTAGAAAATTAAATTCATTATATTTTTAAATTTTTTGCCAACCAAAGATCTAGCTCAAAAATACTGCATTAGCCTGAGCTGGTGGTGGTGCAGTGGACAGAGCATCCCAGTGGACTGGGATGCAGAGGACCCAGGTTTGAAACCCTGAGCCTTGAGCGCGGGCTCACTGGCTTGAGCATGGGATCATAGACATGACCCCATGGTTGCTGGCTTGAGCCCAAAGTCCGCTGGCTTGAAGCACAAGGGCTCTGGCTTAAGCCCAAGGCTTGAGCAAGGGTCACTGGCTTGGCTGGAGCCCCCCCAGTCAAGACACATATGAGAAAGCAATCAGTGAACAACTAAGGTGATGCATCGAAGAATTGATGCTTCTCATCTCTCTCCCTTCTGCCTCTCTGTCCCTATCTGCCCCTATCTCTGTCTCTCACTCTCTGTCACACACACACACATACACACAAACAAAATACTACTTTAGGGACAAGCATTAGTAGTATATGTTCAGGAAGCTGCAGCCCATATTTCATTATTATTTTTTTATTTCTTGTTTATGAAATATTGTTTTGCCAAAAAGAAAGGAAGAGCATATAGAACATATATTCAATTCAGCCTGTTTTTACCCATTTCTTATCTGAATTTATATATTTGGGGATGACATAAATATATTTCACTTTTGTGCATGTGTGTGCATCTCTGTCTGTATATAGATAACCATAAGAAGCTATCAAGAGCCTGAGATAGATGGAGAACTCTATAGAGAATCATGGATATTTGAGTAAAGCCTCCAGAATGAGACTACTAATGTATTCATTTGGTTAATAAATAATTTCTAAATAAAAATATATTAGTGTCTGCTCCTCAAACTGATTATTCCTGTTGTTGATGTAAGCAAAACTAAAATGAGGGTGTGACATTCATATTTCTAAACAACCTCAGTGAAAATTTTATAAAAGAGGTGATTGGGTGTGAAAATTAAATAACTCCTTATAGGAAGGAATTGAGCACAGAAAAACCCCATAGAAAGTACCTTACTTCTCGCTGCATGACTTTGGCACTGGTATAAGTGTTCCTCCTTCACTTAATATAGGAGCAATGGGGAAGTATTTACAGTTGATGGGGAACATCAACTGTATATGCCCAGCATCCTCTGGTTCTCAGCTGGGGGTGGTTTTTCTCCAAGGAGACATTTCGCAATGTCTGGTGTTTTTTATTGTCATGATGGCAGTGGGGTGCTACTGGTATCAGTGGGTAGAGGGCAGGGATGCTGTTAAAAATCCTACAAGGAACAAGACAGCTCCCCTCAAAGATTTCTCTGGTCCAGAATGCCAGCGTTGAGCTCGAGAAACCCTGCAGTAGAGTCAGGTTGTCTGGGAGGCCTTGGTATGCGAAAGAAGCCAAAAACCTAATTCTTGCCCCTCAACTTCTTATAATTTAGTTGAGGAGAAAAGGTTAATACTTCCAAACCAATAAGGTCTACATAGTATGATATTGTCCTAAGTGAAGTAAATGCAACCTAGTAGAGATAGGAAAATTTTAATGGCAGGTGTTTTTGAGCTAAATCTTTAGAATATGTAGGTATCTAATTATTTGACTATTACACATCACACCCCACCCCTAATATACACACACCAAAAGAACAGAAAACACTATAGGCTTCTGGGTTTTGACCTTTTTCTCTCATTTATATTGATTTCTTTTCCCTTTTCCCTTTTTTTTTTAGTGAGAGAGAGACAGACAGACAGGAAGGTAGAGAAATGAGAAGCGTCAACTCATAGTTGTGGTTCTTTTAGTTGTTCATTGATTGCTTTCTCATATGTGCCTTAATCAGAGGGCTGCAGCTGAGCCAGTGACCTCTTGCTCAAGCCAGTGACCTTGGGCTCAAGCTAGTGACCTTGGGCTTCAAGCCAGCGACCTTTATGCACAAGCCAGTGACCATAGGGTCATGTCTATGATCCCATGCTCAAGCCAGTGACCCCGTGTTCAAGCTGGATGACCTCGAGGTTTCAAACTTGGGACTTCAGTGTCCCAGGTTGACACTTTATCCACTGTGTCACCACTGGTCAGGCTATATATATTGATTTCTTTAATGAGAAAACTTAAGTTATATTTCATTAAGCTGATTTTTATCAACCTAAAAGGATACGTTCAAAGGAACTTCACTGTTGGCATGTACAAGCTGAACCTAGCATCTTGTTATCCGAAATCAGTTCTGTATTAATCTATTTTTATCTACCAGTGCCTGACACAGAAACTCAGTCTTCTTGGGCTCACTCTCTATACTGAAAGTGACCAAGCCCTACTGATGCATTGCTCACAGACCCTCTCTCTCCTCTCAGGTTGCAATCCCGTTAGCTCAGGCCCATACTGCATATCTGAATTGTTGCAAAAAGTTCATTAAATGGCTCGTACTTATCAGACTCTTGACAGAGTAAAGTCTATTCTGTGTTGTTGCCACCTTCAATTGGATCCCATTGCTTACAGATTAAGGTCTAAACTCCTTAGTGTTGCATATGCAGAGTTATTAAGGGTTACTTACTC
Organism: Saccopteryx bilineata; assembly: GCF_036850765.1. Classification (NCBI taxonomy): domain Eukaryota; kingdom Metazoa; phylum Chordata; class Mammalia; order Chiroptera; family Emballonuridae; genus Saccopteryx; species Saccopteryx bilineata. The sequence goes on from NC_089494.1 coordinate 225,902,587, forward strand.
ATCTTCTGTTAACAGTACTACTTACCTTCTTCCCCTCTCCCAGTTCTGCACCTTGGTGGATGCTTAATGCTCTCCACAACAGCGTTTGGCTGTAATGGCTGTTTGCCTGAAGTATCCCTTCTCTTTATTTGGACAATAACTGCTTATAAACACAAATATTACATAAGAGGAAACAATCTCTGACCTAGGCAGTGAAGCCTCCTCCGTTCCCATTAACAGGTCAAGCATATTTCATGGTCACACTTGACCACACTATACTGCAGTTGTGCTTTTATATGTCTGTTTATTTTGAGGGCACCTTTGAAAGTAAGGACAGCACTTAACCCTTGGAGGCTTCTAATTTATTTATTTTTATCCCTGGATATATAGCAAGTTCTCAAAAAAAAAAAAAAATTTAAAAAGCCACAATGAGCCTGACCTGTGGTGGCACAGTAGATAAAGTGTCAACCTGGAATGCTGAGGTCGCTGGTTTGAAACCCCAGGCTTGCCTGGTCAAGGCACATATGGGAGTTGATGCTTCCTGCTCCTCCTCCCTTCTCTCTCTCTCTCTCTCTCTCTCTCTCTCTCTCCTCTCCTCTCTGAAATGAATAAATAAAATAAAAAATTTTAAAAGCCACAATGAACGAATAATGAATATATTACTTCTATGTAAAAAAGACTTTTAACATTTGGAAATTTTGTTCTCCATTGAACAGAAATTCAAATCTTCCTATGAAACACTGTTGAATTATGACACATTTACAGTAGAACATAATGACCTAGTACTCTTCAGACTTCACTGGAAAAATGTCGGAGTGAACTTAATGTTAAATGATAGAAAAGAGAAATGCAAAAAAGAAAAAATGGCAAACAGCACAAGCTCTGAGAACAGCAGTGAAGACAAGTCAGAAGAGCACATGGATGTGAGGTTAAAGCATTGCTTAGCCTACGTTCTGCATACATCAGGCACCACGGGGACACCCAAGATTGTCAGGGTTCCTCATGCATGCATAGTGCCGAACATCCAGCATTTTCGGTAAGTTCTGTCCTTAGAGTCCTTCAGAACTTGTAACCCCCTGCATTATTCAAGGGTCAGCTATACAAGTTTCATGTGACCTAGGACCCTTCTAAGGAATTAAGACCCAACGACAAGGCCAAATCTGCTTGCTTTTATTATATATTTGGTTGAACAGAGTCAATTGTGGAAAAGTGGCTGAACTATGTGGGGAGACGGAGGGAAGATAAGTATTTTAACAAGGTCTGTTTGTAGACTTCTCTGACTCGCAGCTTCTAGTCCTTTTTTTTTTTTTTGCAACAGAGACAGAGAGTCAGAGAGAGGGACAGACAGACAGGAAGGGAGAGAGATGAGAAGCATCAACTCTTTGTTGCATCACCTTAGTTATTCATTGACTCCTTTCTCATATGTGCCTTGACGGGGGGGGGGGGTACAGCAGACTGACTGAGTGACCCCTTGCTTGAGCCAGTGACCTTGGGCTCAAGCTGGTGATCTTTGCTCAAATTAGAGCAGCCCCCACTCAAGCTGGCGACCTCAGGGTCTCGAACCCGGGTCCTCCACATCCCAGTCCGACGCTCCATCCACTGCGCCACCGCCTGGTCAGGCTCAGCTTCTAGTCCTTAATGACAAGAATGTTACTTCTGGTATAGGAATGACATCCTTCATATGGGAATTGCAGCTCCTATTTTTATGGAAAAAGAGAAAAAGAAGGAACATCAGAGTGTTTTTCCTGTTTTATGCTGTTTTTCAAGTGCCTTCAACTCAAAATAGTCAATATGCCAGAGCAGCAAAGTTTGGGTAGCATGTTCTGAACTTCAGCATTAAAAGGTTGAAACTGGAAGGCTGATTTACCTACCTTGGTAGGGAAAAAGGAGGGTAAGAAAGGTTTCTGTGGGAAGAACAAATACATTTCTTTACAAAAAGCAAAGAGAAGTAAACTTTGTGATAATGTTGATCTGTGCAGGTGAGAATAGTCTTTCCTGCTTCAGGGCCATACAAGTCCCCAGAGGGGATTCTGGTGGGTTTACTCTGTGGTCTTGCTGGGAGGAAAAGCCACCCTGAAGAGGAATTTATGGTCGCCTCACTTCCCAGACGTTGCTGCTGTTAGTCAGATAAGGGATGTTCCAAGAAGGCGCTTTTTTTTTCAACTCTAGGGTTGTGAATGGGGCCCCACAGTCCCACCTGAAAATATTTTGAAGTTAAGGTAATCCCTGCTTTGAGATAGAATGGGTTTTGTATGTTCAAATTGAAATAGTGCCATAGGCTCAACACTGACTACGCATGCTCTACAATATCCTAACTGTGTATTCTCTTCGGCTCTCTGTTCAGCTACTGAGAGAAAATGCCAAGTAGTGGGAAAAGGGAGTCACAGGTCTCTCTTAAGCATCTTTGAATATGTAGGGTAGTCCATATTCCTACCAGGAAGGAAGGAAGAACCAAGAGGATATGTCAGATTTATCAAAAGGAATTGGGTTACAGTTGTGGGGACTGGCCGAGTAACACCGATGTCCGTAGGGTAGTCAAGCAGAAAGGGATGATCTTGAGCAGGCCGGAACCTCATTGGCATGTGCTTGTCCACAAGCAAGTCAGAAAAAAGATCCAGTGGGTAGGGAGAGTAATTGCAGACTCAGCTGCTGTTTTGGAGTCACCAGAAAAGACCACATTCTTTTCAAGGCCTTCAAACTGACTAAATCCAGCCAACCCAGGATAAACTTTAATCATTAAAGGGAAAAATCCCTTCACAACAGCACCTAGATTAGTATTTTAATAACTGAGCTAAAGATTGAGTGCTATCGAGTGCAGCTGTCTTCCTCTGTCTTCTAGTGCTCAAGAGAGAATATCCTTTGTCTTCTACCCTGATGAGAAACAGACTAGAAAGGGAATTCTGGGGACTGTAGTTCAGTCCAGCCAAGCTGACCCATCAGAAAGCGGTGACAGCCCTGGCTGGATAGCTGGGTTGGTTATAGCATTGTTCTGAAGCACAGAGGTTGCTGGTTTGATCCCCGGTTAAGGCACATACAAGAAGAGATCAATGTGCCTGTCTCTCTCTCCCTTTCTCTCACTCTCAAGTCGATAAAAACTTTAAAAAACAACAACAAAGAAAGCTATGACAGATGATGAACTATGTCATGGTAAAGAAGTATATATTGCTTTAAATGGCTTTTAATCCTTATGTTTATAAAGAAGAGTTCTAGAATTAATAGCACCATTTTGGTTAATCTAAGAAAAATAAAAAGCTGGCCTGGATCCAAAAATTTAATAGTTATAAATACTTTGTTAGGATATGTGTTTACCAAATGTCAGAGAATTCTCATAACCACCTTCTATTTTGCCATAGGATACTTTTTGAGATCACACAAGAAGATGTTTTGTTTCTGGCTTCACCTCTGACCTTTGATCCTTCAGTTGTGGAAATATTTGTTGCTCTGTCTAGTGGTGCCTCCCTGCTAATCGTACCAACTTCTGTCAAAGTGCTCCCATCCAAGTTAGCTGCTGTTCTCTTTTCCCACCACCGAGTGACTATTTTGCAGGTACATTTTAGGAACAAGTGAAATGTTTAGTCCTTTATTATTCAATATTTTAAGTGTATAAAAGGATATTTTGCATTCCTGCAGTTCTTTACAGTGGATTAATGATAATCTAGTTAGAGCAGCGATTTTCAACTGGTGTGCGACAGCGGGCATATTGGTGTGCCACAAGAATTTTTAAAACATGCACTACCTGACTACTTAGGGCACTGGCCTCTTCTCCCTTAGATTGTCAAATTAAAAAAATGACAACAGCCAACACAACAATAGCTGTCTGGTGTGAATGAATCAAAATTATACCTATTTTTTTTTTGGTCAGATTGACAAAAAATATATTTTTTGCTGTGCTGCAGAATTTTAGTAGTTTATGTGTGCCATGAGATGAAAATGGTTGAAAATCACAAAGTTAGATTATCAACGCTTGTCTCCTGATTTCATTTGTTTGAGAATGTAAAAAAATAAAATTGTTAATTCTGCTGAGAAAATTATTTTATTATGCATTTTGTACATACTGTAATAACTAAAGGAACTTGACATTTGTTATGATTTAGAGAAATTTAACTTTGTAGTAAGAGTTTGCTTTGCAACTTTTGGAAAATCTATAAACATATGTGAAGTTATTTTTTATTTCTTTTTTAGTGGTGGTTGGAGAGACAGGAAGGGAGAGAGATGAGAAGCATTAACTTGTAGTGTGGCACTTTAGTTGTTCTTTGATTGCTTCTCATATATGCTTTGACCAGGGGCTCTAGGTGAGCCAGTGACAGCTTGCTCAAGCCAGCAATCTTGGGCTTTAAATTATTGACCTTTGGGCTCAAACCAGCAACCATGGGATCATTTTGATGACGCTATGCTCAAGCCAGTGACCCTGCGCTCAAGCCAGCAACCTCAGGGTTTCAAACCTGGGGCTTCAGTGTCCCAGGTTAACCCTTTATCCACTATGCCACCACCAGTCAGGCTCAATTTTTTTCTTTTTTATATTGAATTTATTAGGGTAACATTAGTTACTAAAATTATGTAGGTTTCAGGGATACAATTCTATAATTTATTATTTGTATACCGTATTGTGTGTTCACCACCTGAAGTCAAGTTTCCTTCCATCACCATAAAAGCAAAATTGATACCCACTTTAAGAAGATAATACTGTCGCAGGAGTTTCCCAAATATAATTTGCCATTTAATAAACATAGGCTTAATTTCCATGTGCACTTCTAATATTAAGCTTTGAACCAATCATTGCAGTGTTTACCTTTTTAAAGAAGTGAAGGGAAGAAATAATTTATTTTCGATGTTTTTACAGGCAACGCCCACATTGCTTAGAAGATTCGGATCTCAGCTTATCAAGTCAACTGTTTTATCAGCCAGTACTTCTCTTCGAGTACTAGCCCTTGGTGGTGAAGCATTTCCATCACTGGCTGTTCTCAAAAGCTGGAGAGAAGTAGGCAACAGGACACAAATATTTAATATTTATGGTGTCACAGAGGTATCAAGTTGGGCAACTTTTTACAGGATTCCAGAGAAGAGTCTTAATTCTACTTTCAAGTAAGAGTTTAATTACTAAATATGGTGGGGAGAAACTATTTTTCCAGTATCTTAATACTAACAGTGGTTTTGATAGGCACTGGGGTAATAATTTTAGAACACTATTTTATCTAGAATTTTAAGCTGGAAATTCAGAACCTTTCTTATTATAACTAGTGCTATAGATCCTGCTAGAATATTTTGGGACCAAACAGCAACCAATAACAGATGATAACCTTTCCATCCAACTTTTTATGCTTGACAGTCTTCGAATAATAGTATAACAAAAACTTTTGTTTCTTTATTTGATACAATGCAATTTAAACACATTGGAAAATATTCTAGTCCAATGAAAAATTTTAAATCTGGTTTGGGTTGTTGTGTCTTCGTAGATGTGAATTGCCTGTACAACTGGGATTTCCACTGCTTGGAACAGTAGTTGAAGTCAGAGATACTAATGGTTTCAGAATCCAAGAAGGCAATGGCCAAGTATTTTTAGGTTGTTTTACATTTGTTGACTGGGAATAATTTTTTTTCAAGGAAAAAATCTGTTAATTTTATTATTTCTCCAGTTTTTCTTATGTCTAATATTCTTTTTCAGTGATAATAATTTTTAATCTAATTTTCACAGTGATGAAACATTTAATAAGTTACCATAATTATTTCAAATGACAATGTGTAATACTCTAAGGGAAGATACAAAAGTAATTTAGAAACTGTTACTTGGGCCTTTATATTTATAGCCAAAATTCTTTTTAATCAGTGTTTAAGGATTTTTAAAATCACATTTATGTTTTTAGAAATAAATTCTTTTTATCCTTTTCTTATTTTACTTGAGGTTATTATATCTAATTTTACAATATTTAAAAGTGAGCTTCCACTTTTCTTATTAAAAATTTGAAACTGAACTTTTGGAGATATTATTGATTTGATGGTTTTTAGAGTATTTTACATGGATAACTTTTATTACATTGGTGTTTATATTTTGTGAAGGTGGCCGAAATAGAGTATGTTTTCTTGATGGCGAAATGACAGTGCCACTTGGTACAATGCGAGCCACAGGAGACTTTGCGACTGTGAAAGATGGAGGATTATATTTTTTGGGACGAAAAGACAGTCAGATCAAACGTCACGGCAAACGTCTTAACATTGAACTTGTGCAACAGGTAGAACTATTTAAATGTTAAATATCTATTAATATACAGTATGTAGGGATGAGAGGCAGCCGCCACCAATTTTCTGTGCCAGGATTCTCTATCAGTATCATTTAAACCGAAGATTTTTATATTAGTGATGAATTACAATATAAGTTGTAGATAATTCAGTGTGCCCTTTATTGCCAGCATGAAGAGATAGTTTTTTAAAAATATAAGTGACAAAATGGATTTTGATAACTGAAAATTAATTGGTTTATTTTGCTATAAAAGCTATTAAATGTTAAGAACTCTGTGTGCTGGTAATAGTAATAGCACAATTTAAAAAATCTCTAGTGTATTTCACAATTTAATTTGTGCTGATTTCAGACATGATAAATTTGAGCATTTAGGAAGTTTGCTTTTAAATGTCCTGATTGGCAAATTGGAATAATCTCTCTCATAGGTTGCTGAAGGACTTCAGCAAGTGGAGTCCTGTGCAGTTATATGGTATAATCAGGATAAATTAATTCTGTTCATGGTGTCCAAAAATGAGTTAGTAAAGGATCACATCTTTAAAGAACTGGCGAAACATCTTCCAAGCCACGCAATCCCGGATGAGCTTGTGCTGATTGATTCTCTGCCATTCACATCTCATGGTAAAATAATTTGAAGCAGATGTGTTTTAGTGCCAAGTGATACTAATTGTATTCAAAAATAGTTTAAAGGCCACATAAATTCTTATTATAAGTAATATGGACTATATAGTGGTAAATCCTCTGTTAAATGCTTTGTATAATTAACTCATTTTATCTCCAGAAAATCTTATGAGTGGGTTTAATTATTCCCATTTACAGATGTGGAAAGTAGGCAAGTAATTTTCCCCAAATTACATTACTGGTTATTAGTAGAGTTGAAATTCTGTGTAGGGTTGTTTGACTTCAAAACATTTGCTCTTAATTACAATATTATATTGCCTTCCCAATTTTATCTTTATTTAATAGTGTATTTACTTCAAAATGCAATAATAATTGCTCAGTTAATAGTATCATTTCTTTAATTCTTTAAATGAGAAACATTAGTTAATCATTTTTTCTTTCTTATTTATATATTTATTACCCACTGTATTCTTTATAGCATAGGACTCCCTTTTTTAGAATTGATTATGACAAACTATTTTATAAGATTTCTAGCCTTTACACTGAAAAATGTGTTTATTCTTGTGACTAAGAAAGATAGAAAAAAGCCTGAACAGAAATTTAGGAATTATTTCTCTTCTGTATTAAGGCAAAATTGATGTTTCGGAGTTAAACAAGATTTATTTAAACTACACAAACTTGAAGTCTGAAAATAAGCTCAATGGAAAAGAGGAACTTTGGGAAAAATTACAGCATTTGTGGAAGGTACAACTTTTAAGATACAAGTTTGTTATTGTAAAGAGGTTATTTTAATATCTTTAAGTAATGATAGCATACTAATAAGTCTGATAAAATTTTTTAAGAATATTAATCCTGCCCAGGTGGTAACAGTCTTATCAGAGTTGAGAAATTAGCTAAATCCTGGTATAGCCTGACCAGGCGGTGGCACAGTGGATAGAGCATCGGACTGGGATGCGGAGGACCCAGGTTCAAGACCCGAGGTTGTCAGCTTGAGTGAGAGCTCATCTGGTTTGAGCACAGCTCACCAGCTTAGACCCAGGGTCTCTGGCTTGAGCAAGGGGTTACTCGGTGTGCTGTAGCCCCATGGTCAAGGCACATATGAGAAAGCAATCAATGAACAACTAAGGTGTCGCAATGAAGAACTCATGATTGATGCTTCTCATCTCTCTGTGTTCCTGTCTGTCTGTCCCTATCTCTCCCTCTCTCTGACTCTCTCTCTGTCTCTAAAAAAATTTATTATAATTATTAAAAATACTTATTTTGTATGTCTTATGTTCATATCATTAAGGTACATATTGTTATCTCTCCATATATTACCCTGTAAATGTTGAGTTCTTTTGGTTTTAGGCCTTTATTTCACCATATTTCTCCCTTCTCTCATCTGTAGTCTATTCTGAGTCCCTCAGAAGATTCTCTGGAGGTTCCTGATGAGTCGCTCTTCTTACGTAGCGGTGGAGACTCCTTCAAGTCTGTGCGGCTCCTCAGTGAGATTGAAACACTTGTCGGCACGTCCGTACCTGGGCTCCTGGAAGTGATCCTCAGCAGGTCCATTCTAGAGATCTACAATCACACCCTTCACACTGTGTTTCCAGGGGAAGATCTGACATTCAGCAAGACTTGTGCCACAAAAAGAAAATTCAGCGACATTAATCAAGAAGAAACCAGTGGAAAATCTTTACATCAGAAATCAGTGATGCCTTTAAATTTAGACAGTGAGAGAAATGCTTTTATGGCACTGAGCAGAGGGAGTCAGATTTTGTCTCTGAATACTACTAGGTTTTTAACCAAGTTAGGACATTGCCCTTCAGCCTATTCTTCCGATTTAACTTTACAGACTAATATTCAAAAAGTGAAAAGCTTACATCCTCCATCTCTTACTGGGAAGTCAGAAGATTCGACCTGTGTTGAAAGAACTGAAGATGGAACTCCTGTGATCGGGGCCGAGGCAGTGGGGTTACACGTGAGGTGGAAGTCAGACACGGGCAAATGTGTAGATGCGTCACCTCTGGTTGTAATACCTGCTAATGATAAGCCATCTGCAACGGTATACATCGGCTCCCATTCTCACAGAATGATGGCGATCGACCTTTACTCTGGGAAGGTGAAATGGCAGCAGATTTTGGGAGATCGAATTGAATCCTCTGCATGTGTGTCTAAGTGTGGAAACTTTATTGCAGTGGGTAAGTTTCTGAATTTGAGGCTTATAGAGTTAAATTTAATTACTATATGGTAATGCTAGTTAAGACTAAGTTAAATTTTAAAAACTTACATATGGTGGATATTGTTGCTGTCAAAGAATAGTTGACCATGTGCCGTCTCACTGTGTGGGCTGTGGGATCAGACTCCCTGGATTTGAACCCAGCTCTAAAGCTGTTAGCAGCTCTGGGGCCTTTGTCAAGTTGCTGAACCTCTTAGAACTTCACTTTTCTCTTGAGTTTATAGAAATAATAAATCATGTTGCTGCATCACAAATTGTCCCCAAACTTAATGATGTACAGTAACAAACATTTATTAAACCTCACAGTTTCTGTGGGTCAGGAAGTTAGGAGCAGTTTAGCTGGAAGTTCTGGCTCAAGGCCTCCCGTGTGGCTGCAGCCCCTGAAGGCTTGACCTGGGCTGGAAAAGCGGCTCACTCCCGTTGCTGCTAGAGGAGGCTTTTGTTCTGTGCTGGATCTTGGAAGGAGGCTTCAGTTTCTTGCCACGTGGCCTTTCCGTAGGCTGCTGGAACACTCTCACAGTACAGCAGCTAACTTCCCTCAGAGTGCGCCACCCAGAGAGGAGGAACGCAGTACTTTTATGACTTGGTCTCCAAAGTCGTACACCATTATTTTTGCTCTATTCTGTTTATTAAATCTGTCCCACACTCAAAGCGTGGGAAGTGGGGTGGGGATTAGGCCTTCGAAAAGAAGAATATCAAATAATTTGTAGACAGATTTTAAAACCACCAGTCATCATTGAGCTTTTGAGAGGATTAAATGAGATAACTGCTTATGAATCTGTTAGTACATTGCTAGTCACTAAGGACTAAGTAAATGCTCATTAGGTGTTAACTGCTACTCAGTTTCATGAAAGTATGGGTAACTTTTCCTTTACTAGGAATATGAGGGTCCCAGTGTAATGCCTCTTCTTTTTTTTTTATTATTTTTTTTTAATTTTAGATTTTATTTATTCATTTTAGAGAGAGAGAGACAGAGAGAGAAGGGAGGGAGGAGCAGAAAGGATCAACTCCCATATGTGCCTTGACCAGGGAAGCCCAGGGTTTTGAACCAGCGACCTCAGTGTTCCAGGTCGATGCTTTTACCCACTGTGCCACCACAGGTCAGGCAATGCCTCTTCTTTTTACTCCCCTACTACCTTAGGTTTCACTTTATATGGATCTGGAATCTGTTAGCAAAGCTTTTCAGATTAAGTACTTAGAAATTTATCTCCCTACGTGTGCTATCCTAGCTGGGATATACTTGAATCTGCGTGTGATCCTTCCCTTTTGAACACCTACATTTTGAAAATTGTTCTGCAGGAGACTTCCAGTTCCATGTGAATGATCACGAGCAATCCCCATCCATGTTAGTCAGTTCACTGAGGTTACTCTTTGCGTCCCACGTGTCTCGTCTTGAAGCTTGTGGCACATGGTGGTCACTTAGTACTTTAAACATTTTTAAAATTAATGTATAATTTATACACAGTAAAACTCACCCTTTTTAGTATATATTCTGTGTTTTGACAACTGCATACCTACATATAGCCACCACCACAATCAAGAGTCCATTTTTCCAAAACGTCCGTGATACGTTGTAGTCCTCTTTCCTCCTCCCCCTCACACCCAGGTAACCACGGAGCTGTGTTCCGTCCCTCTAGCTTTGCTTTTTCCAGAAAGTCTATATAAATGAAATCATACAGTATATAGCTTTTCAGTCTGGCTTTCTTACTGAGCATAATGTATTTGAGATCCGTCCATATTATTGCATCTATAGTTTCTTTTTTATTATTGACTATTTCATTGTGTGGATGTACCACAGTTTGCTTATCCATTCACATTTTGGTTATTTCCAGTTTTTAGTAATTATGAATAATTACAATAAGCATATGTGAACATATGTGAATATAAGTATTTCACTTGGGTCAGTACCTTGGAGGAGGATGTTGTATGGTAAATGTAGGTTTTAATTTATAAAAAACAGCCATGTTATTTTCCTAAGTGATTGAGCCACTTTGCATTCCTACCATCAACTTATGAAAGGGTCAGTTGGTCCACATCCTTATCAGCATTTGGTATTGTCAGTTTAAAAAGTTGTTTTGTTTTTTTTAATAATAGCCGTCCTGAAAGGTATGAGGTGATATCTCATTGTGATTTTATTTGTATTTCTCTGATGATCAGTGGTGTTAAACACCTTTTCATATACCATTTAGGCATTTATATGTCTTTGTGTGTGTGTATGCTTTTAAGTGTATTCAGGTCCTTAGCCCATTTTTTTATTTGGGTTGTTTGATTTTTGTTCATATATTGTTTTCTCAGTTTCATTGAATTATCTATGTTCTTTTGTAGCTCTTTGAGCTTCTTTAAAACAGTTGCTTTGAATTCTTTGTCAAAGAACTTGTAGATTCCCATTTCTCTTGAATCAGTCACTGTAAATTTGCTGTGTGGTGTCATGTTTCCTTGATATTTCATGTGCCTTGTAGTCTTACTTGGTGTCTTCACATTTGAAGAAGTATCCATGTCTTCTAGACTTTATGGACTGGTTTCTTTTTTTGTTTTTGTTTTTTTGTTTTTTTGTTTTTTTACAGAGACAGAGAGTGAGTCAGAGAGAGGGATAGACAGGAACAGATAGACAGGAACAAAGAGAGATGAGAAGCATCAATCATTAGTTTTTCATTGCGCATTGCAACACCTTAGTTGTTCATTGATTGCTTTCTCATATGTGCCTTGACCGCGGGCCTTCAGCAGACCGAGCAACCCCTTGTTGGAGCCAGCGACCTTGGGTCCAAGCTGGTGGACTTTTGCTCAAACCAGATGAGCCCGCGCTCAAGCTGGCGACCTCAGGGTCTCGAACCTGGGTCCTCGGCATCCCAGTCTGTCGCTCTTTCCACTGCGCCACCGCCTGGTCAGGCTGGACTGGTTTCTTTAGGAAAAGATCTTAACTTTTGCATTGGTGTGAGGGCACTGGCTTGATGAAGTGCACTGTTGTGCCAGGTATGGTGCTGGGTGCAGGGTCGTTGGGGATGTCAGTTCTGGGGGCACCAGCTCCAAGGGTGTGCATGTGCGGCAATGCCAGTGCCGGGGGAAGCATGGTGGCGCTGGCTCCGGGGGCAGAGTGGCATGGGCTCTGGGAAGCTCTGGCAGCTGTAGTCACATTGTTGAAAATTTTTATTATTTTAGTCATTAAGATACTTATGATGTGGTATTTTATTGTGGTTTAGTTTGCATTTCCCTGGAGACTATAAATGTTGCACCTCTTTTTAGGAGCTATTTGCCATCTGTATATCTTATTGTCTGTTCAGATCTTTTACCCATTTCTTTTGTTGACAGAGACAGAGAGAGGGACAGACAGGGACAGACAGTCAGGAAGAGAGAGATGAGAAGCATCAATTCTTCATTGCAGCATCTTAGTTCTTTGATTGCTTATTCATTGATTGCTTTTCATTGATTGCTTTTTCATATGTGCTTTGACTGGGGGACTACAGCAGAGCTAGTGACTCCTTGCTTAAGCCAGCGACCTTGCGCTCAAGCCAGCAACCTTGGGCTTCAAGCCAGCAACCTTGGGCTTCAAGCCAGCGACCTTTGGGCTCAAGCCAGCAACCATGGGGTCATGTCTATGATCCCATACTCAAGCCAGTGACCCTGCGCTCAAGCTGGTGAGCCTGCACTGAAGCCTGCGACCTTGGGGTTTTGAACCTGGGTCCTCCGCGTCCCAGTCCGACACTCTTTCCACTGTGCCACTGCCTGGTCAGGCTACCCATTTTTTTATTGTTATGTTTGTTTACTTAGTGTGTTTTGAGAATTCTTTATGTATTCTGGATACATATTTGTCAGATGTTTTGCATGTTTCCTCCCAGTCTGCGGCTTGTCTTTTCAGTCCCTTACCATAAGTGTCTTTTGAAAAGAAATTCTTAATGAAGTCCAGTGTATCATTTTTTTTTCTTTTATGGGTCATGCTTTTGACATCATCACATTTAAGAAATCTTTGCCTAACCCAGGTCACTACATTTTTTTCTGGAATTGAACAGAAAGAGATTTTCATTGCCCTGCTCAGTCCTGAGGTGTTTCACTATGTAGGAACTTCTCTTCGCCACATTTAAGCAGACTGTTGGGCAAATGAGTTTGTAAAATTTATGTTTTTTGAGTTTGCTCACTTTTATTGTTAAAAATGGAGCTGGTCTGTGAGGTTGCTGATTGCCTTCCTGCTTGGGAAGGGCCATTGTTATGCTAATGTGTGCTGGAGGAGGGGTTCTGCACCAAAAAGTTTTAAAAAGATCGGAGAAGAAAGAAGAAGGAGGAAACTATTTTTGCAGAGTAGGAAGCTAAGATGGCCAGGTGCTGCAGGAGAAGCCAGTTTGTGTAGAAAGGAGAAGGGAGAAGGTGTGCAGATGGGGAACTGGGGATGACTAAGGCTGGTGGAGACGTTTGATTCTAGGAAAAACCGGAAGAGTTAGTGGCTTTGGGAGCCCTGAGTGGAAAGGGAAGTGTTTTTTCCCCTATGTTTGTTGTTACTCGCTGGCCGGTTGTGAGGCTAGAATAAAGGAATGGCCCACTATTTTTTGGTTCCACTGTTTCTTTACCATCTGTCCGAATATAATGGGAACCTGCACCTGCATGGTCACAGCAGTGACGGCCATGACTACTGGCCATACACAGACCATTCTCTTGGTACAAGTAGGAACTACCAGGAAAACAAAACAAAACCAGTACAGCAGGTGTTCTGGACATAGGGCCTCAAATAAGCAGCCATGATTAAAACCATAGGCAGAACCATCTAGGGCAGTGGTCCCCAACCCCCGGGGCCGTGGACCGGTACCGGTCTGTGGGCCATTTAGTACTGGTCCACAGAGAAAGAATAAATAACTTACATTATTATTTCTGTTTTATTTATATTTAAGTCTGAACGATGTTTTATTTTTTAAAAATGACCAGATTCCCTCTGTTACATCTGTCTAAAACTCATCCTTGACGCCTGTCTCGGTCACGTAATACATTTATCCGTCCCACCCTAAAGGCCGGTCCGTGAAAATATTTTCTGACATTAAACCGGTCTGTGGCCCAGAAAAGGTTGGGGACCACTGATCTAGGGTGTGGTGGGCCAATGCCCAAATTCATCTTCCTCTGGTTTACATGAAGTCCAGGGAATGTGAATGATCTTTGCTTTGTCAATTTTGGCCACTCCTACTTCCACCCGGGTCATTTTGGTTACACCAAGTCAGGAACTCCTGCCCGATCTTCTCATTCAAACCAGCAGTTTGGGAAAAGCAGTCTGGTGTAGCTGTTAAGGATACAGGCTCTGGAGCTTGATTTTTTAGATTCGAAATCTTCGCTGCTATGTTAGCTGAGTAGTTCTGCCCTAGTAGTTTAATTTCTGTGCTTCAATTTTGTCATCTATAAAATGTGATAGAATAGCACTTCATGGTGAGGATTACATGAGTTAATAGATGTAAAATTCTTAGAATAGCACTATTCACAATGTAAAAGCTCAATATATGTTGGTTATTGTTAATGTTAGCATTTCTGAGTACCTCCTTTGCACTGGGCGTTTATCCACATTATATTATTTTAATTGTTGCAATAACCTTGGAAGTAGATGTATCCACATGCAACAGAAAAATAATCCGAGGCTTAGTGACCCTGGGTAATTTGCTCACAGATGGCCAGGACAAGGTTGGAGTCCAGGTCTGTGCAAGCCTCTCTCCACAGCAGCATGCTTCATCGTTTCCTCGGTGGGGAGGCACTTTATAGTACTTTGAAGCAATAAGGTGTACCTGCTAAATAGGTATTTTACACAAGTGATTGCTGTTCAGTGTCTGCTTTACATTGCTGATATTTATTTATTTCTGACAGAGACAGAGAGAAGGACAGATTCGGACAGACAGGAAGGGAGAGAGATGTGAAGCATCAATTCTTCTTGTGGCTCCTTAGTCTCCTTAGTTGTTCATTGATTGCTTTCTCATATGTTCCTTGACGGGAGGGGGGTGGGGTGGACTACAGCAGACCATGTGACCTCTTGCTCAAGCCAGCGCGACCTTTGGGCTTCATCCAGTAACCTTTGGGCTCAAGCCAGGGACCATGGGGTCATGTCTATGATCCCACGCTCAAGCCAGCAACCCCGCGCTCAAGCTGGGTGAGCCCGCGCTCAAGCTAGTGACCTCAGGGTTTCGAACCTGAGTCCTCTGCGTCCCAGTCTGACGCTCTATCCACTGCACCACCGCCTGGTCAGGCTTGCTGATATTTAAATCCGAGCTGAACATAGAGCCCAAGTACACATGAAGAGCAAGTACAAACTGTTATGATTTAGACTAAAGAATTATTTTCTGGGGTGGGGGTTGAGGTAGGGGAGGGGGGAAATGGGGAATGGAAAGAGACTTTGCATGGGGCATGTCAGGGCATGATGTGGCGTGTGGATGGTGTTATATTGAATGGAACACTTGAAATTATGTCAACACAATAAAATCAAAAAGGAATGATTTTCCAGTGAAATACCTAAATCTCATCTTTTATATTTTGTTTCCCAACAGGTTGTTATAATGGGTTAGTTTATGTTCTGAAAAGTAATAATGGAGAAAAATACTGGATGTTTACTACTGAGGATGCTGTCAAAAGCTCGGCAACCGTGGATCCGACCACAGGATTACTTTACTTCGGCTCTCATGACCAACACGCATATGCTTTGGATATTTATGTAAGAACTTACCTCATCAGTCTCATAGGTAGAAGTGTGTGAAAGTGTTAGATGCTCTGGCCTAGGAGCAGGCGGTAACTATTTTCCAAGTTTAGCATTGTAGTCTGGGAAGAATAAGGAGTGAATAAGTCATATCTTAAGACATTTTTACCTTTCTTACCAAGTTTTCACAAGTAAATTTGCTACTCAGAATTATGAAATACAAAGAATTTAGAATTACTGTCTTGACAATAGAAAAGAGTCACAAAGGAAAATATCAATAAGAATGGATTACATGAAAATAAAAAAAAAATTAGAATGACAAAATTTAAAAGAAATAAGTTGGGGGAAAAATGAAACAAATATGACTGTTAAAACTAATTTATATTTATAAATATGAATGAAAATAAAGAGCAAATACAAATTTATAAAGACATAGATTCAGATAGAAAAATAAGTAAAGGACTCCAAAGAAGAAATGGCTAGGAAATGTATTGAAATGTTTTAATTGTTTAATAATCAAAGGAGTGAAAATTAAAAACTATGAGAAATAAATGGTTCAGATTAGAATAATAGTGAATACTGATGAGAGCAGTGGGAGGTTGTAACTAGGGAAGCCTTTGCGGACAGTTTTGCCATAGGCAACAATTTCATATCCTTTGATTCAGTAAGTTATTCTTCTAGGAATCTATCCTAGCAAAATAATCAGAAACATGGACAGATATGTGCACCATGATGTCTGTGTCAGAGTTGTTTATAATTCCAAGTTAGTTCCAAACAATTTCCAATGATAGGGTAGAGAGATAAATTATTTTATGTTCCTATGGGATATTAAGCATTAAATTAACATTTCAAGTTTTACCAAATAAGTGAGCTAAATTAGATACCAAGTGTATATTCAGAATGATCTCAACTCTATTAAACTCTTTGTGTATGTATGTGTGTATCAAAAAGATCCAAGGGAGAATGCTAAAATGTTAACAGTTGATGGCCTTGGTCTTCTTTATATTAATCTGATTTTTCACAGTAAGCATGTATTACTTTTTTATATATTAAAAATAAAAACTTACATTAAATAGACATAACATATAATAGACAGGCTAAGTGAATCTGTTAACCACCAGCAGAAACCAATTCATTTGCTTTCTTATTTGTAGGAAAAGAAGTGTGTTTGGAAGTTAAAATGTGGAGGAGCTATCTTTTCTTCGCCTTGTTTGAACTTGATTCCACATCACTTGTATTTTGCTACATTGGGAGGACTTTTACTGGCTGTAAATCCTGTAGGCATAAAATAATGTATATTTATTTTATTACCTATTTTTCTTTAGTATTCTTTTATTTTCTTTGAATTCTGAAAATTGGAGGTAGTTTCTGTTAGATATAGTCCAGATATCACTGAACCAGAACTCATTAAGAGTGACTGACATGAAGTCTAGAAAGATGAGAAACATCAGTGTTCTGGGCATATCTTTTACCTATTTTTTAAATTGACAGAATTTTCTCATTGATTTTAGAAATTAGAATATCTAAGAATAGACACTTTGTGCTAGTTCTTTCCTGGTTTTATTGCAAGTTTTATCTTAGTTCTCATAAATAGGACTGATTAATTTTATAGCTGTGCATATGTGTACTAGTTTCATTTATAATGTCAGCATGTCATTATAGCATTTTCTGATGTTTTATAGCTTTGCCTCCAGGAGAGTTATGAGTTTGTTGTATACCGGGTAATTGATTAGAATGATTGAAATGCTATGAATTGCTCTTTGCCCATGACAGGCCACTGGGACTAGAGTGTGGAAACATTCCTGTGGGAAACCACTCTTCTCTTCGCCACAGTGCTGCCTACAATATGTTTGTATTGGCTGTGTAGATGGGAATTTACTTTGCTTTACTCACTTTGGAGAACAGGTAAACTTGTCTAGTTCTATTTTATGTATCTTTCTCAAAGAAATAGAAACTGGTTACAACTGAAGTAAAACTTTAAAAAAATTTTTCCCATTGATTTGAGGGGGGATGGGAAGCGGGGAAGGAGGTGGGGGAGGAAAGTGTGTGTGAGAGAGAAGCATCAACTCACTGTTCCACTTAGTTGTTCCATTTTTTAGCTGTGCACTCACTGTTCGTTTCTTGTATGTGCCCTGACTGGGGATCGAACCTGTGGCCTCCACATGCGGGAAGGAAGCTCTATCTACTGACCCACCTGGCCAGGACCTGAAGTAAAACTTTAAATGTCACTATTCAACTCGTGTTGAAAACTATTTCCATTTAGTCAGCTCATAGGTTTATTAATTGGTGAATGGTGCAATAGATTTAAAATATTCTATCCAAATATTGTTATACTTGTGCCATTCCCGTCCCTCAATTTAAAAAATTTACAGTTTTAAGCCAATTTTATTGTAACTTCTGTTGAGGTTCTGAACATTTATTTTTTTTTTTTTTTTTTTTTTTTTTTAATTTTAATGGTTTTTTTTTTTTAATTTTTTATTTATTCATTTTTAGAGAGGAGAGGGAGAGACAGAGAGGAGAAAGAGAGAGAGAGAGAGAAGGGGGGAGGAGCTGGAAGCATCAACTCCCATATGTGCCTTGACCAGGCAAGCCCAGGGTTTCGAACCGGCGACCTCAGCATTTCCAGGTCGACGCTTTATCCACTGCGCCACCACAGGTCAGGCCGAGGTTCTGAACATTTAAAGAAGCCCCTACTTTTTCTATGGAAACCAAAATCTATTGTGTAACCCAAACTTCACTGCACGGAGGTCCCATTTTCAACTTCATGACTGGCAGGGTGGGTTCCTTCTGGCTTGTCTTGTTGGGAACAGTGTCTCCACTTCCTTAAGTCCCATGACTATCATTTATGGCACAACTGCAACTGTGGTTTTGATTTGGGGGATTACTTTGTGCAGTGCACTCGCTCCAGCACAAGTTGGCCCACTGATGGCTAGAGTTGATTCTATGTGCTCTTCATTCTACAGTCACCCTTCATTGCCTACTGTTTTGCTCTGTACAATAATCACTTTTTGATGAAGGCTTTCATTTTGTTCACATAATGTTTTTATTTACAAAGTAATTTGAATATATTTTCCAAGGAGTAAGAAAAGGCAAATGCTATTACTCCTATTTTGATGAACCATAGAAAGATTAAAGTGACTGGGTCCAAGTCAGAGACACAACTGAGAGTATAAATCATACTTCATGAGTATGCCCATTCTTCATTATGCTGTTGTTACTGTGCATTTGTAAACACTACCTTAGACTTGTGCCTTTTCTTCCTGTGTCTTCAGAATGTTGGCCAGTAAGTTTTTCTCTAGTACTGTAGTAGATATATCTACAAATAGTATATATCCATAGGTCAGACACGTTTCATAGCTTCTTGTTTACAGCTTTAAGTTATTGAACTCTTCCTTTCAGTCTACTTCCTTCCTTCTCCCTACATGGGTAGACTACAGTAAGATACAGTTTTTGATAAGATACATTGAAAACTCAATGCAGTTTTGTTTTCGAACTCAGTGTCTCTGAACACAATACTAATAACTCTTGAATGGGGTTCAAATTAATTTTATTTCATATAACGCATACCAATGACTGATGTAAGGACACCTGGTGTATTTTGTGCTAGATTTTACTACTGGGACATAGGTCTAATCTGAGGGTGCTACTTTTTGGAAAAAGCCATTCTTTCTGTATATAGTTACCATTTAATAGCCTATATCTCTCATTTTCATGAAGAATTTCATAAAGCTTTAATGTACAGAATTGTTAAAATGAGATGAATGAATCCTTTTGCCTTTATTGCCCTTCAGGTTTGGCAGTTCTCTACCAGTGAGCCAATCTTTTCATCCCCATGTACTTCCATATCAGAGCAAGAAATATTTTTTGGTTCCCATGATTGCTTTATCTACTGCTGTAGCATGGAAGGCCACCTTCAATGGAAATTTGAAACTACCTCAAGGGTGTATTCAACACCATTTGCTTTCCATAACCGCAATCGTAGCAATGAAATGTTACTGGCAACAGCATCTACTGATGGGAAACTGTGGATCTTGGAATCTAAGAGTGGACAATTGCAAAGTGTATTTGAACTTCCCGGAGAAGTGTTCTCTTCTCCTGTGGTCTGGGAATCAATGCTTATTATTGGATGTAGAAATAATTATGTTTATTGTCTGGATTTATTGGGTAGCAGTGAAAAGTAATCAAGTATAGTCTTTATTAGAATATATCTATGTTTGAAAATATTTACCATTATAAAGTATGTGGCTAGTCCAATTTTATGATAAAAATTATATTTAAAGAAACTTCTCTGTTACACTTCATTGGAAAACAATCTTATTTTATTTCCTGTAGCAACAACAAATATTTTTAAAAGGAGTTATAAAACAAAACACATCAAAATATTTAGTAGCACTTTCTAAAAATTAGGCTACAGATATTTTGTTTTTAATAGAAGACCTCTGGAAGAAAAAATATACCAGAATATACTTGGTGTTTTAAAACCTTATTCTGTGAGGTAGTCGTTTAAAAATTTAGTTTGTGAGGGAATAAATCATTTATTCATTTACACTGAGATTCATAACAAAATATTTTTAAAGGTAGGACCTATTCATCAAATTAGGTTTCTTATTGAGTAATTTTAATTTTTAAAATTTAGTTTATTGGGGTAACATTAGTTAAAACATGAATTTCAGTTGTACAACTTTATCACATGTCATCTATATACTCTATTGTGTGCTCACCATCTGAAGTCTAGTGTCCTGTCACCAATATATGTATATTTTACCCTCTTCATCCTTGTCCACTCTGATAACCACCATTCTGTTGTCTATATTTCTGAGTTTGTATGTTTTCTTTATTTGTTGCTTTTGGTTTTATATTCCACAAATGCATGAAATCATATGGTTCTTGTCTTTTTCCATCTGACTTATTTCACTTAGCATAATACTCTCAAAATTCATCCATGTTGGGCGAATGGTATTCCATTGTATACATGTATCACTTTTTTTTAAGTATAAAAGAAAGTTTATTTAGAAAGTTACAGAGGCAGACAGGCCCTTGGAGCTAAGAAAAGTACACTCGAAAAGAAAATTTGAGTGGGCATGCTTGGGGGGGAGAGAAAGAGTATACTATATGTACTACATTTTTATCCAATCATCCATTGAAGGACACTTAGGTTGTTTCTAAATCTTGACTATAGACTATATATAGAATCATGTCATCTGTAAATAGTGATGGTTTTACTTCTTCATTTCCAATTTGGATGCCTTTTCTTCTTTCCTAATTGCTCTGACTAGGACTTCCAGTACTTTGTTGAACAGCAATGGCAAGAAGGTCATCCTTGTCTTATTCCTGATCTTAGAAAAGGTGAAGCTTTCCATTTTTCACCTTTGAGTATATTAGTTGTGGGTCTGTCATATATGGCCTTTATTGTGTTGAGATACTTCTATACCCATTTTATTTAAGAGTTTTAACATAAATGGATATTGTATCTTGTCAGATGCTTTTTCTGCCTCTATTGGTGTGATCATATGACTTGTGCTTTTTATTTTGTTCATGTGGTATATCAACATTGATAATATACCACATGATTTGCATATGTTGAACTATCCTTGTATCCCTGGAATGAACGCCACTTGATCACGATGTATTATCTTTTTAATGTATTGCTAGTACAGGGGCTCCTCGGGTTACAACAGCCTCAACATACAACATTCTGAGTTTATGATGCTCACTTCCACAAAAAACTTTAAAAAATTGAGTTTCGGCTTATACTGTTAGCACTGTACTTACAGACTATGTGGGTGAACTAGTTTGGCTGCACACGGCAGAAGAATATGCAGTACAGTGTACAGTACGGTATACTTATGTCCTTTTCCATTTTCTGTGGCTTAGTTATGTTTTTATGTTCTAGATTATGATTTTACAACTGTGTTAGGAGAGGTAAGTGACTTAGGCTAGAATGTATTTTGACTTAACACCAAAATTCAGGTTATATCCCTGTCATAGGAACAGAATAAGGTCGTAACATGAGGACCCCCTGTATTTTGTTTAGGATTTCTGTATCAATGTTCTGCAGCAATATTTTTCTGTTGGTTTAAAATTCTCTATTTTGCTTATTTCCACTATGATCTTTATTATTTCCTTCCTTATACTCTCTCTGGGTTTTTTGTTTGTTTTTGTTCTTTTCTAGTTCCTTTAGGTATAAAGTTAGATTGTTTATTTGGGATATTTCTTGTTTGAGGTACATCTGTATAGCTATGAACTTTCCTCTTAGAACTTCTTTTGCTGCATCCTATACATTTTGGAAATGTGTCTTCATTTTCAATTGTCTCAAAGTGGTTTCTTATTGCCTGTTTCATTTCCTCTTTGATACATTGGTTATTTAGGAGCAAGTTATTTAATCTTCATGTATTTGTGTTGTTTCCAGTTTTCTTCCTGTGGTAGATTTCTAGTTTCATGCCATTGTCATCAGAAAATATGCTTGATATAACTCCAGTCTTCTTGAATTTATTGAAGCTTGTTTTGTGGCCTAATATGTGCTCTTTCCTGGAAAATGTTCCATATGCACTTGAGAAAAATGTGTAATCTGCTGCTAGGTAGATGAAATGTTCTATGTATGTCTGTTTAGTTGATCTGGTCTAATGTGGCATGTAAGGCCATTATTTCCTTATTAATTTTCGGTTTGCATAATTTATCCATTGAGGTCAGTGCAGTGGTGGGATTCAAATAGTTTAATAACCAGTTCTTTGCCCTAATGACTGTCTTAAGTGTTAAAAAAAAGATATACCAAAAGGCAGTTTATTATTCTGTGAATTTAATACTTAAATAAGAACAATAAAAGAGGCACACAAAACTAGATATCATTAAAAATGTTTTAAAATTTTAATAAAAAAATACCTAACAAAAAACAATAAAACTGTTATATGAGATATTTCCATATTGTTGACTGGTGTCCTCACTTATAATTTGCTTTGCTTTTTATCCAAGCATCTTCAGCTGTATGATTTATCCTGAACCATCTTTTCACTGTAGGAATAGAGTCCCATTTCTTAAGGGTAGGCCAATTAGACTAACAGTCATTGTGCTTGATATATTAGAAACAGTTAAATATGACAAGCATACTTCCGTCAAATTTTTTCACCTATGGATGGAATGAACATTACTACAGGTGCTTAGAATACACTGTTGGGTAGATGAATGTTAAAAAAGAGTAAGGAATGTAAATTTGTGACTTCTATGTTGGATGGCTGCCCAGGCACCCACCTTAGCGAGAACCCTGATTTTAAGTGCCATTTTAACAACCAGTTCACCGAACTCAAAAAAATTAGGTATTGGTTCTGCTGAAGTGGTGCGAACCGGCTGAATCCCACCACTGGATCAATGAGGTATTTATTAAAGGCCCCAGCTATTATTGTATTACTATTAATTTTGCCATTATGTCCATTAATATTTGCTTTATATAATATATATGTGGATGCTCCTATGATGGGTATGAAGATATTACTATTGGCATATCCTCTTTTTGGATTGATACCTCAATCATTATGTAATGTCCTTTGTCTTTTTAAAAATTCTTAGTTTAAAACCTATTTTGTCAATAAGAGTATTGCTACCTCAGGTTTTTTTGTTCCTCTTATATATGGAATATCTTTTTCCATCCTTTCACTTTTAATCCAGGTGTGTCTTTTTATCTAAAGTAAATTTCTTTGGGTGGTGAGCACACAATGGAGCATGCAAATAATGTATTACAGAGTCGTACACTTGAAAGCTGTATGATTTTATTTACCATTGTCACCCCAATAAATTAAAAAAAAGAAAATGTGAATCTCTTGCAGGCAGCATATAGATGGATCCTGTTGGTTTTTTTATCCCTTCTGCCATATTTTGTCTTTTGATTGGGACATAAAGTCTATTTACATTTAAAGTAATTATTAATATTGATAGTATGTGCTTAATGCCATTTTATTAATTGTGTTTTGTTTTTGTTTTTTCTTGTTCCTTTCTTCTTGACCTTTTTCCTTTTGATTAGCTGATTTTCTTTAGTGTTTGGTTTGGACTCCTTTCACTTTTAATTTTTTTGTAGGTTTTTGGTTGCCATGAGGTTCATCTATATCAGTGGTAGTCAACTTGGTCCCTACCGTCCACTAGTGGGCATTCCAGCTTTCATGGTGGGCGGTAGCGGAGCAACTAAAGTATAAATAAAAAGATAGATTTAACTATAGTAAGTTGTTTTATAAAGATTTATTCTGCCAAACTTAGCGAAAATCCAAAATAAAGTACTTGGTAGCTAATTATTATAATATGCTTTAACTTGCTGCAACTCTGCTTTATAAATTTTATAAGTAAAATTACTTCTCCACTTTATAAATCACCATTACTGTGGAACTGGTGGGCGGTTAGATAATTTTACTACTAACAGATACAAAAGTGGGCGGTAGGTATAAAAAGGTTGACTACCCCTGATCTATAGCAGTTTAACTAGATAGGCATTTAAGTTCAAACTCATTCTAAAAGCACTACAGTTTTACTTCCCCTTCTAGTTTGTTTCTGATGTCACGTTTTGTATCTCTTTGTTTTGTGCAACCCTTGACTTTGTTTATTTATTTATGACAGAGACAGAGAGAGGGAGAGAGAGGGAGAGAGATGAGAAGCATCAATTCTTCATTGCAGAACCTTAGTTGTTCATTGATTGCTTTCTCATATGTGCCTTGACGGGGGGCTACAGCAGAATGACTCCTTGCTCAAGCCAGCAACCTTTGGGCTCAAGCCAGTGACCATGGGGTCATGTCTATAATCCCACACTCAAGCCAGTGAGCCCGCGCTCAAGCTGCTGAGCCCATGCTCAAGCCGGGTGAGCCCACACTCAAGCTGCTGACCTCAGGATTTTGAACCTGCGTCCTCCGCATCTCAGTCCGATGCTCTATCCACTGCACCACCATCTGGTCAGGCCCCCATGACTATTTAGTTACAGTTAATTTAGCTATTTTTGTCTTTTAACCTTTATATTAACTTTTTTTTTTAAGATTTTTAAAGTTGATTTCAGAGAGAAGTGGGGAAAAGAGTGGGAAGCATTAACTTATAGCTGCCTCTTGAGGTAAGCTCAGGGCCTCGAACCAGCGACCTCAGCATTCCAGGTTGACACTCCGTCCACTGTGTCACCACAGGCCAGGCCTTCAATACTAACTTTTTATGTGTGAGTCATTATGTTTATTATGTATTTGTCTTTACCTGTGATATTTTCTTCTTTCCTGTATTTTCTTATTTCTGGTTATGGCCTTTTCTGCATAAAAAAGACCCTCTAACAGTTTCTTGTAAAGCTGGTTTAGTGGTGGTGAACTATAGTTTTTGCTTGTCTGGGAAATTCTTTATCTCTCCTTCAATTATGAGTAGCGTTGCCAGGTACGGTGTGTAAGGTTGTACGTTCCTTTATTTGAGCACTCCCTTCTGGCCTTTAAAGTTGGTGCTATGAAATCACTTGATAGCCTTATAGGGTTTCCATTGTATTTATATGTGACACGGGGCCTCCTTGCTGCCTTCAAGATATCTCTGTATACTTATCACCGTATGTCTTGGTGTGGGCCTCTTTGGTTCATCTTGTTTGCAACTTTCTGTGCTTTCTGAACCTGGATGTCTGTTTCCTCTCCTAGATTAGGAAAAGTTCAAGCCATTATTTCTTCAAATATACTTTCTACCCTTTTTCTCATCCTTCTGGAATCCCTATAATGTGAAAGTTAAACTGCTTAACATTTTCTCACAGGTCCCTTATACTCTTTATTTTTAAAAAGTCTTTTTCATTTTGCTGTTCTGATTGGATGATTCCCACTATTCTGTATTCCAGGTTGCTCATCTGTTTTTGGGTATTAACTAATCCCATTCTTATGTATTAACTAATCTAATATTGATTCTCTCTAGTGTATTCTTCACTTCAGGTACTGTATTCTTCATCTCATACTGGTTCTTTAACATACTTTCTAATTCTTTGTTGAAGTTCTGAGTTTCTCTATTCTACTCTCAAGTTTGTTCAGTGTTCTTATGGCCATTTGTTTGAATTCCTTATCAGGTAAATTACTTACCTGTTTTACTGGAGATTTTTTCTTGTTCTTTCACTTGGTGCCTATTTTTCTGTCTCCCCATTTTGTTTGACTCTGTTCTTATGAGTTAGATGAAATGGCTATCTTTCCCAGTCTTGCAAGAGTAGCCTCTGTGTAGACTGTTGATGGATGGATGGGTTTGGCAGGCTGACTGTAGTTGGAGTGGGCATTTGTGGTGCCTGGTGTGCCATCTAGCCAGAAGGAGCTGGTTCCAGGTGGGGCTGCCCAGTGTGCCCACAGCACACCCTGTTGCTTTATCTAATGTCCGAGCCTGGTCTGGGTGGGGCTGCTGAGTTTGCACGGTGTAGCGCCCGACTGGTTCCACACTTACCTTGGGCAGGGCAGCCCGATGTGCTCACATAGCACTGCCCCACCAGTTCTGCACCCTCTCCAAGAAGGCAGCCCTGTGTGTGAGTACCGCATGGGTTGCTGGTTCCTCACCCTCCCCGGGCAGAGGAGTCCCACATGTGTGTGCAGTCCGGTGGGTGCACGCATCAGCGCTCTGTCATACCACTGTATCAGTCTCGACGCGGAGGAGCCCCGTGTGTGTGGGCTGTGGCACCCTCCTGACCCTGCTGGACCTAGGTCCGGGCAGGGTGGCTAGCGGCATGCTGAAGCGGCCCTGCAGGTCATCCAGAGAGCCTGGAGAGAAGTCCTGCCCGCCCTCCAAGTGCAGGGGAAATGTAAACGGGTGCTCACCAGTTCCTCCGCTCTCGGAGAGCCCTTATGTTTCCCCAACCTTTTCTATGTGGTCTCTCGTTTGTTGTGAAGCGTCCAGCTGGCTCTCAGGAAGCACTGCTCTTAGACATACATTTGATGTATTCTTGGACCTGTCTCCAAAACAGTATTTATCTTAAGGTGGGTTTTTTTGCACCCAATGCAAGTACCTCACTCACATCACTCACTTCAACCTGGTCCAGCCATGTGGGTCAGCAGGTTCTGGCCCGGGGCCCTACGCTGTGTTTCGCACCTGCTTTCAGCTTCTGTCCACGCTGCTGTT
The DNA here is from genome assembly GCF_036850765.1 of Saccopteryx bilineata. NCBI lineage: Eukaryota > Metazoa > Chordata > Mammalia > Chiroptera > Emballonuridae > Saccopteryx > Saccopteryx bilineata. The sequence continues at coordinate 225,929,356 of NC_089494.1, forward strand.
CCGTGACCCACACTGAGTGAGGAAGTTGTAGGATCCTCTTGTCTGAGACACAGACCATTTGATTCCAACTTAGGATTGAAAGAAACATTCTATTTGACCCTATTCATTTTTTCTCCAAAAACATCTAATAAAAAATATAAGGTACCATATAAAATGCCTTGAAAATTTTCTTTCTCAACAAATACTATATAAATATGAGCTTGCTTGAAATTAGTAAAAATGTCAACTTGAAAAGGAAATTGTCAGTGCTGGAAATCTCATGGGTATTTTTTATTGAAAGACCATTTTCCTTGAATAAAGAACATTTTACATGAAAACTTTATACAACCAAAATCTCAAAAATAATATTAAAATCACACTAAAGTATTTTCATGGTTAAGTTTCTACTTAACTTTATTGTTGGTAAAAATATTGCAAGACACCTGTAACTCTAGTATTTCTGCTTTAAAATAAGCAATTGAACTAAACTTCACAAGAGACAATGAATATATACTACAATTTGCTGATTAACTGGCTAAAATTATAATAGTAATTTATGTATAAGAAACAATTGCACTTGAAAAATTAAAAAAGTAAACAAAAAACTCTAGTTTTATATATATATCAATATATGTCTATGAACAGAGGTTAATTATCTATGACCTTGCCAGGAGAAGTGTTTGTTTTAATTAAAAAAAAAAAAAAAAAGCTGTGTATTTAACATAGCAATAAGATTTTCTTAAAAGTCTTGAATTTTGTTTTTACAGAATTTCCCCCAGAGCTTGTTGACGAGAAAAGACTGCAACATGACTAAAGCGAAATAACACTTCACTGGTAGTTAGTGCAAATCTGGAGTGATTTTCACATGAAATATTCAACACGTGGCCTTTAGAATTTGTTGGAAGTGCTGTGACTGTGCTTGCTTCAGTATACTCTCTTCTTTTAAAGATTTTGAAGGAAACTTTTTAACTGCAGTATTTCTCCTACTTTGTATGGACTTTGTGGTAGGTGGGCCAGTTCAGAGTGGACTCATCTGCCATTCTTTGTTAATAATCTGATTTCTTTGCTTGTTCCCTGCCATTACTGTGATAGTGCCCAAAGCTGGCAGGACGAAAGAAAAGGTCAATTCAGAAGAATTACTGCAGCACTACAATTCCAGGACTTTAGGCAGAAAAATCCCTATAAAAGTGAGGAAATCATTAAAACTACCAAAGGCCTACGTATTTGAATCAGAAATAAACATCAGTTGGAAAACGTGCAGTGTAATATTGCTTCCCATAGTAATAAAAAATTAAAGTTACATCGATTCTTAACAGTTGGAAGGTCCAGTATATATTAAATCCAACTTGCAAGAGTACAACTATCCAAATGACCACATACGCCAGCTGCTACCATCATTTCTAGAAAGAAAATGCCTTCTATATGGTAAATAACTTTGCTGTTATCCTTTTTTTCCTTTTAAATTTTTTCCCATTGATTTGAGAGAGAGAGAAAGAGAAAGGAAGAGAAAAAGAGAGAAGCATCTACTTGTTCCACTTAGCTGTTCCATTTAGTTACGCACTCATTGGTTGCTTCTCATACATGCCTGACCAGGGATTGAACTCGTGACCTCTGAGCACCAGGATGATGCTCTATTCAGTGAGCAACCCGGCCAGGGACACTGCCATCCTTTCTTTAAGGTAAATGATAGAATAACAGCACAGAAAAACAGCGCATTACCTACTACTGAGCGAGCGTAAAGGAATGATGTATACTAAAAAAATGTGGTTTTGTAGGAAATGAAAAAGGATGTAATCCTCTCCGCACTGGGCAAAAAGATCTGTACTGAGACTCTAGAGTCAGAGCTAAGAAAACGGGACTATGCCAACACCATGAAGTGTGAAGTGAGTAGCAGCAGTGTGTGGGTCTGCTGTGTGTCTGTGTGTCATGTAAAGCAAATTCAGGGAAATAAGTGAATACATGTGGCTTTTAAATTCCCAGGTCCCTTCTTTGTATCACATGTGTATAATAACAAGGCCACTTAAAACTCTGCGATGTTGTTTAAAGGTAGCAAGGTGAATGCTCTAAATTATAAATGCTATTGAATATTTGACTCTAAATATGAATTACTCAATTATGGTACAGAAAGAAACTTCCCACCAGAGGTTCTTAGTACAAAGGCTCCAAATCTGATCTTCCCGTTAACTTTCCCTAAAGATTGAAGGGGATTTTCAGAGATACGCAGTGTCAGCAGCCCCCGGATCTGGTAATAAACAGCTGGTTCGAGGAGGGGGGGTGTTATTATTTTTCCAGTCTCACTTTTGCTTCTTTGGATGAAGTGCATCTCCCCTTCAGAGTTTTAGAAACTAGATTACATTGGAAGCAGTGTACCCAAGGTTCTCAACCTTTGGATATCTCAGAATTCATCTGATGAGTTTTTGCCAGAATACACATTTCTGGCCCTGTCCTCACAATAGGCCTGGGGATGGAGCCTGGACATCTGAACTACAACTGCACCAGATGGGGATTCTCAGACAGAAGGAGAATTTGTAGCTTCTTTTCTTTATCATATTAAATAAAAATGTTCCCTAAGAGCCAAATGGGCCAAATGTTTAACTTATCCTTAGGGAGAGTACCGGTAATAACTGGGACCTAGAGACCACCAGTGTGGTAGAAGTGCGCATGGATTTGCTTTCTGTGTTACAGTTTCAGGTTGGGGAAAATTCATGAAAGCAGACAGGAGCGCAGAGCTGGGAGCGAGACTGTTCCTAGCTATTCGTAGGTACTTGCTACATTCTTATTTCTATCTACATATGATCCTTTCACCATAACTGTAGGAAAAGGCTGAGATCCCCAAACATATGGCCGAGTAAATGTTTTAGTCAAAAGAAATTGGAGTATGGAATCAAGAACCCGTTACAAAGATTGGCAACAGTACATGTTGGATGGTGCATGGGTGTTTCTGTGTGGAGGGCTATGGAAGGGGTGTGGCAGTTTCTCCTGAGGACTTTTAGTCTGGAGATTTTGCTTCACGTGGTCCCTTGGACAGAATCTTCTCTTTAGAACTAGGAGGAGCTCAAGGCACCAGGACCTAGGGTTGTGCAAATACACTCTTTACAAGGAACACCATCAGTTCAGTTTCTAAACATTATTCGAGAGCCTATAAAACATGCTTCTTTTCCCTAGCTTGGTTTCTTTACCTTATATAAAAAATAAATAAATAAAAAGGGCAAGAGAGGAGCCAATAAGTGGGAATAGGAATGGAGAAGAGTCACTCTTTACTTAATAATCTGTGGGCAGTCGCTCCAGGCCTTGGCTTTCCTTTTGGCCAAAGCCAGCCAGGCTGGTTCTGTTGACACGGGGGCAGCGTCGGGGCTGGAAAACCTCTTTGTGACTTCTTTCACCAGCGGTGCTGGGGGAGTCGGATCTGAGATCTCCACTGGATTGCAGTTTGAAGAAAAAGAAGAAAGGTGTAAGTCAGAGCCACATTCTGATTTATCACACATGTGGGATTCAGAAAGGAAACTCAGAAACACTGGGCATCTTCAGTGAGAAGAATGAGGGAAAGGAATCTGTGATCATAAGTGTTACATGCAACATTACAGTGATCACAGCGCAGTCAATTCTCAGTTCAGAGTATTTCTAGAAGTGTTTTATTTTCTGTGCACAGAAGCTATGCCTTCATGATAATAAAACAGCAAAAGGTAGATTTTGTGATTCTAGTCATACAGCCTATCAATTTCTTGAAGAAAAATATCGAGCCGGCTGTTTGAATTTATCAAGCGACTAAGGTTGAAAGTAGCTGCCCCCACCAGACCTGCCCGGCCCTCCCCACTGCGGCCCCAGACCCCGCCGGCTCAGGACGCTCCGCCTTGTCTCACATCTTGTCCTCTGCATCATACCGCTTTCTGTACCACCCCACAAAGGCTTCTAAGGTGAGGGCTCCCATCTTAATTTTGAGTCCAATTTAGTGCCTGTTTCAATGGCCTACACATAGCAGGACTCAGGAAATACTGACAGAGATACAAATACTTCACAAGGAAGTCTTGCTTAATTAACCTGAACCACTCTGAATTGCATAAACCCTTTGGAACGTCTAACAAATCAGGCAGAAAAAGTTGTAATCTCTTTGACTTTGGAGCTTGCACTTTATTTTGAATTAATTCTCTCTGACACACATAATGGATACAACCCTTAGTTCCTATATATTAAAATCAAATGAAATAATACTTATGGAAGAGGTTCTTGCGAAATTGTACAGTGCTCCAAAGTGGTTTTCAAAATATTTTTTCTTCTCACCAAATAGTAAATATAACTTGAATGGTGAGACCTCTTACATTTCCAGAACTCAGCAAGCAGATAACCAAGGCATACAAAAATCCTGGGTCTGGACGCTGCGTGTCCTCCCGAGAACTGAGCTGCCCCATGGGGAAACAGATGCCCTGTTAATGCCCCTAGAGGGAACCTGTTTAGATTCATCCATCCTCCAGGTGATTGTAATAAGCAAATAGTTGGGAACATTATTGGATCATTTTACCTTTTATCAGAATAAAGAATTTTTTTTTAAACAGTGTATGTGTTTTGATGTGTCATGACCATAAAAACAATGCTGTTGATAATTAACATAAAGGACTTTGAGCTGAGTAGCCTTGCTCACTGAGGTCACAGCTGGGTCAGACACATGTCATTTCAAATCGCATCAGTGCAAGGGACCATCCCACTTTGCCTGGAGCAGCTGAGCCACCGGGGTTACTCTTTCAGAAACACAGCTTCTTCTCACCCCAGGTGCAGAGCTCCAGGCAGGGGTTTTCTGATACAGCTGTCACATTTATTTTAACTTTGTAGTGTCAAAGCAAACTGAGTCCACTTTTGAGCTCAGGCTTGATGTCAACCCCTATATGTACACTATACAACCGTGCTTTGTGTTAAGCCTACCAAAACACTGCTCCGTTTCAATTTTACCTAGACTTTGCCCTTTTCCCCAAATCCTGTTATAATCTCTCTTCCTTTGTTTTGAGGTCCCTTTGGTATGTAGTCTCCCTTACTACAGCAAGTTAATCAACCCAGTTCTATTTATTGCACTGTAGGCAGTGGGGCGTTGGAGATGGATCATATCACCTGTTCACTGCTCAGGGATTTAGCAAACCATATTTATAGCCTGACATTGGCCATGGTGGGAATATTTACACAACAGTAAATGGCAAGTACTACATATCAGAGGTCTCTCTACTCCCAGAAGAGCTGATTGTTAAACAGTTACCATCACACCACTGACAGTGGGTATCTGGTGATCTTGAGGAGATGAGCTTTGTCAGTGTCAAAGTTTATAAATGGGGTTGTGAAACAGCCTATGCCTCATGTGCTGTATTATTACACTGGAGGAAGTAAAGCATGCTGTAAGAAGAAACACCTGTAGCCACGGTTAAGTAGAAATGTTCCTGCTCCCACTACCTGTCACAGACGTAGGAAGGGTGTTGGCCTTTTTCAGCTGGTCTCTGCGCTCAAGCCTGGACGCTGCCGTCTCCGCTTTCTTCTCCTCTGGCTGAGCTGGGGGCTTGTGCAGGGAACCGGCTCTGCTGACACTGCTGCTTCCCGGCTGGGGACTGACACTGACCTGCGTGGGCAGAGACAGGCGGGAAAAGTATGTTTTCAACCTAAGCACATGGAAAGACTGACTGCAAGGCACTGGGGCTTCTGCCTGTCAGCCCCTACCTGCTCCCTGACCCCAATCACGAGGCAGCTCAGTACAGATGCCCCTAAAAGGGAACATTACCGTACTTTCCTAGAAAAGCCCATCAAATTAACTATAAAAGCAGGGTCACGGAGGAAGAAGGATATCCCCCCAACTCCCTGCTCTGATACAATCATTTTCACTCTTCTCACATAGCTGCTATACGTGGATCTCTGCTCCTGATTACATCGTGAATTCTGCCAAATCAAGTTACCCTCACAGCGTAGGAAACGGAATCAAATTTCTAACTGAAAATGCTTCCTGGTCTCGCAGCGGTTAATGTTTATTACTCTACCCTTTCTAAACATTCTACGCCACTCCAGCCAGCCCTGCTTGCTTGCTTGCTTCTTTTTTAAAACCCTTGCAGCCACTCAGAAAGAGAGAGCCAAGCTCAGAAAGGCGAAGTTAGAGCTGAAGACCAGGAGACTCACGCTGTCTCTGGAGAGCTTTTCCGCCTGCTTGGCCTCCCTGGCTTGCTTCCTCTCCTCTCGCGTGGCCTGCTGCTCCCGGAAGCCCTTCTGCTTCTGCAGCGCCAGCGTTATCCACAGCGGCTGCGCGGTTTCGGCCTTCTCCGCCACTTTGGACCCATCTAATGAGTGTCTGCTCTGAAGCACCGGCTTTTCTGTGGGGAAAAGAAGACTGATATTGTGATTCAGAGTAAGACAGGTATATTTGGTCTTGGCCTGTTTCTGTCACGGAGCTCCTAAGTGATGACAGCATAAAGGTGCCTCATGTTATGTTAACGAGGCTATTTTGGGACCACACTTAAGGGTGGGGGGCTGGCTGCCCAGTGAACCAGCTATGTGATAAGAGGTTTGGGAGTTTCAGTCCCTCCCTCCACCCTCCCCTCCTGGGAAGGGGAGAGGGCTGAAAGTTGACTCAACTGCCAATGGCCAAAGAAACAGTCAATCGTGCCTATGTAATGAAGTCTCCATAAAAAACTGACAGGAGCCTGACCGGGTGGTGGCGCAGTGGATGGAGCGTCAGACTGGGATGTGGAAGGACCCAGGTTCGAGACCCCGAGGTCGCCAGCTTGAGCGCGGGCTCATCTGGCTTGAGCAAAGAGCTCACCAGCTTGGACCCAGGGTCGCTGGCTCCAGCGGGGGGTTGCTCGGTCTGCTGAAGGCCCGCGGTCAAGGCACATGTGAGAAAGCAATCAATGAACAACTAAGAAGTCGCAACGCGCAACGAGAAACTGATGATTGATGCTTCTCATCTCTCTCCGTTCCTGTCTGTCTGTCCCTGTCTATCTCTGCCTCTGTAAAAACAAACAAACAAACAAACAAAAACAAAACAAACAAAAAAACCCCGACAGGACAGGGTTGGGCCAGCCCCTGGGATGGTGGACATCTGGAGGTGCTGGGAGGGGGGCCACACAGAGGAAGCCGGCACCTCTGCGCCCTGTCCCCTACCTTGTCCGAGGCATCTCTTCCTCTGGCTGTTCCTGGGTCATGTCCTTTTACAATAAACCAGTGAGCTAGTAAGTAAAATGTTTCTGAGTCCTGTGAGCCACTCCAGCAAATTAATTAAATTCAAGGAGGGGGTTTGTGCGAACCTCTGATTTTGACCCGTCGGATGCACCTGGATTTGAAGACTGAGCCTCAACCTGTAGAATCTGACACTATCGAATTGAATCGCAAGACACCCAGCTGGTGTCTGAGAATTGCTTGGTGGTGTGGGAGCCCCTTCTCCCCAACACATACCTTGGGATTGTGATCAGAATTAGTAAAGACAAAAACTGGCTTGCAGTGAAACTCACTGTGCTCTCATCTCAGGACCTGCCCCATAAAACGTGTGTCATGTCAATCAGCCCACTAAACACTCTGTTGTCCCTTTCAAATACAAACTGCTGAAGACGGACTGACTCCACTGGGCAGGAAAGGAATATCGCTGATCCACAGAAAACAAGAGCATTTCTCTTCCCTCGGAATAGAGAAAAATATCTCCAGTGTCATAAAATCCCAGCGTTAAAGGGGACCCAGGCAGTTATTTTGATTCATTTTTCATTGCTTTTTAAATTTTATTTTTGTAATAACTTTCCCCCCCTACAAACAATAACCTGTCTGGAACCCCAAAGTGTCAAAAAGGAAAATGGGGCACTGCTCTGCCTCAAAAGACTGCGGAGGGCAGTGGGGCTCTGGGAAACGCAGTGGGAAACAGTGATTTCGGTTCTTTGGCTCAGTGCCCTCCTTTGATGGATGTGAGTCCATAGGGTCCACAGCCATTAAGTGCCGTGCAGTTCATGTACAAGCTGAAGTTTGAATCTAGGGCTTCTGACCTCCAGTCTGTGCTTCCCTGATGGTGACCGTCTTGTCTACGCAACTGGGAGTAAACACACCTCACAGGTGGGTGGTAGCAGAGGCTGCGCTCTGGAACTGAGCAGACGTGCGTCTGACATTATGTGACCTGAGTAAAGCTGCTTAACCCTCTAAGCTTGAGTTTTCTAATCCATAAAGTGGAGGTGACAATGGCACATGCCTCAGCAGGCTGCCATGAAGATGACAGGGCTCCTGGGTATCAGGAATATTCAGAACAGGGCGCGGCAATAGAAACCACTCTGCACAAGGGACTGTTCTTATTGTGTCTGTGAGACAATGATCCCTTCTTTCCTTTCGGTAAAAAATATGCACATTTAGAGACCAGCATTCTGGTGTTTGAATCCTTTACTATCTTCAAAGGAAAAGAGTTCATTAGAGTCCTGTTCTTTTGAAACCCAGTAGAAGTTTACACTTTTTTTTTTAATTTGGACAGAGACAAAGAAAGAGAGAGAGGGACAGATAGGGACAGACAGACAGGAAGGGAGAGAGATGAGAATCATCAATTCTTTGTTGCGGCACCTTAGTTGTTCATTGATTGCTTTCTCATATGTGCCTTGACCGGGGAGCTACAGCAGAGCAAGTGATCCCTTGCTCAAGCCTGTGACCTTGGGCTTCAAGCTAGCAACCTTGGGCTCAAGCCAGCGACCCTGGAGTCATGTCATCCCACGTTCAAGCCAGCAACCCCTCACTCAAGCTGGGGAGCCTCCGCTCAAGCTGGCGAGCTTGGGGTTTCAAACCTGGGTACTCCGCATCCCAATCCAATGCTCTCTATTCACTGCACCACCGCCTGGTCAGGCAGAAGTTTACACTTTGATCATCCAGACCTCACCAACCAGGGCTCTCTCAGCTGAACTTTACACTGAGAAGAAAGAGCCATAATCAATTCGAATTAGGAATTCAAACACAAGAAAAGGCCAAGTCTGCTTAATATTCCATACCTTTTAGATCTACAGTGCTATACAAAGGAATTCAAATTCATAACAAGCCTTTGGCATTGCAATACACTAATCATCAAAGAAAGATTCAGTTATGATTGAACATGGGAAAGGAAGTATTTAAAAACTGAAACTTCAAAGGCCCTCTGCTTAACCCAAGTCTTACATGTGCTGGGACTAACAGTGACTGAAGGTTCTTTTTTTACTCGAGGGCAGTGTAACACCTGTTTGTAAAATATCTGAAAACTAAATTGCCAAGACCTAAATGATTTCTGTTTAAAGCTAATACGTAAAAGAGAATCCGCGACTAAACTTCTATCTGACCTTGCTTAGAAAGGTCATCAAAGCAACTGGCCAGTTTCCTGCCAGCAACACTGAACGGTGGTTATCACAAGGGTCAAAATATCCTTAAAATAGAATTCCCCCAAATTTATAATTGACTGAAATAACCTGAAAAGACAAATTTCTAGCCAGATTTTAGTTTTCTTAGAACTGTAGTTTGGATAACTCATCCTGGAGATATAGGCCAGGTGTTAAAAAAGATTATAACACACTGTGTAAACCCCACCCTGGGGGTTGCAACTCCCAACCCTGAGGGGTAAAGTGTGGGGCCCCACATTTGGTGACCCAAATTTTAAGACCTCTCTGCCTGAGAGACAGGCCCCCAAACACCTAGCTCTGAAACAAGGGGCCTGTGTCCACGAGACCCACAGGTTACAGGGAGCTGAGGGCCCCTTCGTGATTGGCTGTATCCTTAGGGGCCTGCATGGAGCGTAAAAGAAAAACCACAAACTGAACGTGGGCTCCTCATGGTCAGGACAGACAGAAACCACTAGGGAGAAATAGTGTGGAAGCTGCTAACACGCAGGTCCCAGAACCCAGGCAGCTTGGCCAACAGGATGACAGGGTCTTAGGTAAGGGCAGCAACCAGACCAGGTGTCTCCCGAGGCATAGCTCTTACCTCTGTAACAATCACCTGAACCGAAACAACTAAACAAGAGAAGTAAAAACAATTCCTCCCTAAAACACCTCAGGGGAGAATCTGACCCACACCTGACTTACTGTATAATACAGAAAAGAGAAAGTATCAGATAAAGGTTCCCAGGGGCCCCCAAGCCATCCATGGGCCACAGGACCACGGAGCTGTCCCAAACATCGGGCACAAAGAGACACCAGGGCAGCAAAGAGTAAGGTGGCGCTAAAATTCCTTTGGCGCAGCAGGGATGCATTTGCAGAGCATTGTGCATAAAACGGAGACCAAGCCAGTTCTTCACACAAGGCTCCCCAGGCTGGAGCTGCTGAAAGCCCCCTAACCTCCCACTGTGGCACTGCTACTGCCCAGAGACAGAAGAGCCACTGGTCTAGGAAATCCCAGTCTTTACCACCACTGCCCCTCCCAATGATTAGGGACATCTTCCTAAATTAGGATACTTTATTTCCGCTGGCATCTTTAACTTCTTTCTTTAAAAAAAAAAAGTGAGGAGGGGAGATAGTGAAACAGACTCCTGCAAGTGCCCTGACTGGGATCCACCCAGCAATCCCAGTCTTGGGCTGACGTTCGAATCAACCGAGTTATCTTCAGCACCCGAGCTGATGCTGAACCAATTGAGCCACTGGCTGCGGGAGTGGAAAGGGAGAGAGGGGGGAGGGGGAGAGAAGCCATGGTTGCTTCTCGTATGTGCCCTGACTGGGAATCAAACCCAGGATGTCCATATGCTGGGCCGATGCTCTACCCACTCAGACAACCGGCCAGGGCCAGCTTATTTCTTGTGTTAAGTAAATATCATTAATGGGTATGAGCTGCAGATACACAGCAGTCTGTTAGTATTTTCAAAATGGCAGAGTGGAAAAGTGACGAGAAAAATTTTGAGGTGTCCTAAATTAAATTCGAGTGGGCTGGAGAAGGGGGGAGAGATCTGAGGGAGGCTTGCCAGTTAATGACTGTGGGCAGAAACAAAGGCTGCCTCCATTCCTGAATGAACATGGAAACACTGAGTCAGCATCCAGGTGGCTCCTTCAGCTTTTAACTAGAAGGACTTAGCCAACCGTCCAGATGCCACCACATCTTGCTTAGGCATGAACTTTAGGATTTGTTGCCCCTAGTCAATCCAAAAGTAGCAGATACTCCTTACTAAGGGATTCTGCATCTATCCCAGAACTATCTCTACTTCACCTTTTCAGCTTATCTATAGCCAATGTGAATTCTTTCAAAACCAGCCCTGGCCTGTAGCTCAGTGGATAGAACGTTGGCCCAATGTCCCAGGTTCGATTCCTGGTCAGAACACACAGGAGAAGTGACCATCTGCTTCTCTCCATCTCCATGTCCCCCTTCTCTCCCTCTTCCTTTCCATAGCCAGTGGCTTGATTGGTTCGAGCTTGGTCCCAGGTGCTGCGGATAACTTGGTTGGTCCTAGCACAGCAGCCTCAGGTGCTAAAAATAGCTTAGTACTCGAGCATTGGCCCCCAATGGGGGTTGCTGGGTGGATCCTGGTTGGGATGCATGCCGGAATTGGCCTCACTATCTCCCCTCCTCTCACCTAAAAAGAAAAGTCTTTGAAAACAAGACACATTTGTCCTCTCCACCTAGCCTTGTTGCTGGTGGTTCAGAATGCACGGCCCAGGACCTAGTCCTTCTGGCTAGCATGTGGCTCAATAAACTCTTTCTTTCAGAAAATCTTTGGGCTGCAAAGGCGTTAACAAAAGTAAAAAGCCTCACTAAGACTTATTCCCTCCAGGAATAGCAAATGAGTCTCTCTCTAAGAGAAGTGCTCCAACACCAGCTCCACCGGCTCCTTCCAGCCCCGGGCAGTTCTGTCTTTAGTCGTCATATAGACAATGAGTTGGACAGAAGCAGAGTTTCCCGACCAACAGCTACGTACCTTTCCGCCCGGCCTCAGGTGTTTGGGAAGGCTTCTCTTGTGCGGCTGCAGGCAGAGCTGGGGAAGCAGGCTTCCTCTCTGTTTCCACCTCTTCCTCCTCATCCCTCTTCTGGGCCTTCCTCTCTTCAGGGGGTGCTGGCGAGAGTGCCTGAGGGTCACCACTCTCCTGGCCCTCCTTGCAGGGCTCACTGGGCTCTGGGTCAGGCTTCCCTGGCCGCCGGGCCAGCAGCTCTACCAGGTAGGGCCTGCTCAGCTTGCAGAGTGGGGAGGACGGAGGGGTCTGACCGGCGGGCTTGGGCGCCAGGGCTGGCTTCTGCACCAATGGCACTCTGTTTGCTGCCTTGTGCTCTTGAGCCGGGGTCTGGCTGCTGACCGAGGGGGGCCCGGGCTGGGCTGCAGGAGAGTGGCTGTAAGGGCTTTCAGCAGAGTCCTTCCAGGTGGACGGGGCTTGCTTCCTCTCTGGGGGTAGGGACGGGCCCTGCCTGACAGTCACACCCTCTGTCTCTTTCTCTCCATTTGTGCTCCCTGGTGAAGGCGGCCCCTCATCAGCACTGTCCGCAGTGCTGCTGTTCCTTTTCTTCTTCTTCTGTTCCGTCTGTTGGTCGCAGTGGAAACGCAAGGAATAGTTGGTCCTTCTCAACTTTATTCCAAAAGGTGATGCTTTTTCCTCCCCACCTGGCATCAAGGGGTCTGGCTTTCCTACACCACCAGTGGTCTCGCTGTCCGATGTGGTCACAGGTTCTGCACGGGCCACTGCTTTCTGCAGAGGGTAAGGAAGGCTTGGAACGAGGAAAGATGGAAGGTCTTTGGCAAATTTGCAACCCTCAGTGGTGTCGGCTGGCTCCTGCTGTGCCCCCAGATTCTCTGCAGCCTTCAGGTGCTCGTGACTATCAGCAGCTGGGGGCGGGGGTGCTGCCTCGTCGCCAGCTCCTGGCACGGGTCTTTTTCTCATGTTTTCGGCCTCTGTGTTCTGTTTGGAGGTCTCCGTGCCCCCATCAGAGAATTTCTGCCAGGCAGGCATGATAGAAAACTTTGCATTTACTGGCGGGGTCTTCCGCAGGTTCCCGCGGGAATCACATCGGCCCCTGGGAGGAAGCTCCTCACCAGGCTGAGGCTGGTCTCGCTGACTACGCTGGTCACTGTCTGCATTCTTCAGGATTCTGGACCGAATGGAAGCCCATTCGGCCAGGGCAGCTGCACTACTTGGAGACTCCTGGGGGGCCCTGGCCTTCCCAATGCCTGCCCTGGGGTCTGCGGGAGCTCGGGGCGGGGTCTCCAGGGTGGGGACATCCACGTGCTTCTTTTCTTCTGACAAACCTAGGAGAGACTTGCACGCGGTGTCCTTGATCTGGCTCAGGTTGACAGCGGGGCCGCACAGCTGTGCTCCAGTGACCAGAATGGCCGTGTGGGGGATGCTCAGCGAGGAGGGCAGAGCGTGGGGGGCAGGGCTGGCTTTGGGGGCCTTTGGCTCGTGGGGGGCAGAGGCAAGTCCTGCGTCTTTCACAGGTGTCACTGGGCTCAGGTTGACTTTGGGGAAGAGAATCTGTTTCCCTCCTGATGACACCTGGAAAGTGTAGGGTCTGGGCATGGTCTGCCTCTCATCCACCTCCTGCCACCGCAGCTCCTCCACCTTCCTGTCCGTCTCCGGAGCGGCGCCTTCCCTCCGCCCGGCCGCAGCCGGCACCTCTTGTTTCTGGGGCGCGGCTATGTCAGGTTCTCTCTTTTCCTGACATGCGCCTCCGCCACCTTCTTGCCAGTGAGCGTCGCCCCGCTTTCCCGGCTGTTCTCCCAGCCGCTTGGCCTCTTGGCTCTGCTTCCAGCCAACACTGGGTTCCCCGGCATCTTCCCGTTGCTTCTCGGGTTTCGGGTGTTCTCGTTCTGGGCTCTGTGCACAGGCCCTCTGGGGCGGGCCCCTGTCCTCCGGCTCCTGCTGCCTCTCCTCTCCAGCTCTCGGGGCTTCCAGGGGCTCCCTTCCTGCTCCCTGCTGCTTCTGCGCCTCCACTTCCTCCGGCCTTTGTCTCAGCTCTTCCCGCCTCTGTGCCTTCTCCTCCTCCTCCCGCTGCCTCTGCGCCTCCAGCTCCTGCTGCTGCCTGAGCTCCTCCAGCCTCCGCTTCTCTTCCTCCAGCCTCCGCTTCTCCTCTTCCTCCAGCCTCTTCCTCTCCTCCTCTTCCTCCAGCCTCTTCTTCTCCTCTTCCTCCAGCCTCTTCCTCTCCTCTTCCTCCAACCTCTTCTTCTCCTCTTCCTCCAGCCTCTTCCTTTCCTCCTCTTCCTCCAGCATCTTCCTCTCCTCTTCCTCCAGCCTCTTCCTCTCTTCCTCCAGCTTCCGCTTCCTCTCCTCTTCCTCCAGCTTCCGCTTCCTCTCCTCTTCCTCCAGCTTCCGCTTCCTCTCTTCCTCCAGCTTCCGCTTCCTCTCTTCCTCCAGCTTCCGCTTCCTCCCCTCTTCCTCCAGCCGCTGCTCCTCGGCTTCCTGCCTCTGCTCCTCCGGCCCCTCCAGCCCGCCGAGTTCCTTCAGTTCCTTTTCCTCGCTGTCCCGCTGCGGCTTCCCGGGCCCCTGCCTGCCCCGCATCTGCCGCTCTCCCGGCCGCGCCAGGTTCTGCGGACGTTCAGCCTCCTCCCCTGGACGCTTCTGCTCTTCAGCCTCCTGGGCCCTTCCTCCCTCTGGCTCCGTCTGCTCCTGGCCTTGGCCGCCATGCTCCTCCAGCCTCCTCCTCTCCTCTGCGCCCTGCCTCTTTCCTGCCTCTAGCTGTGGTTCTCTCTCCTCGCCCTCCTCTTCCTCTCCTTCCTCCTCCAAGAGCTCCTGCCTTCTGTTCTCCTCCCACAGCCGCCTCTCCAGAGCCTGGAGCCTCTGCTCTTCCAGGCGTCTCCTCTCGGCTGCTTCAGCCTTCTGCCGTCTGCACTTGGCCTCCAGTTCTCGCCAGTATTCTTCCTGGCGTCTCTTCTCTTCCTCCGAGTCCAGCGGCTCTGGCTCCTCCTCGTGACACAGTGGCTTGTCTTCTCCAGGGTGTCCGTTCTGGTCCAGGGACAGCTGATGCAGAAGGCCGCCTTGTTCACTCAGTCGAGCCTAACGTTGACAAAGGAAACAGAATTAGCCTCCTCCTTCCGCACAGGCGACAGTCACCCATCCTAGTCACAACAGAGGTGGCTCTTCATCTCAGAAGAAGCAGCACTTCTCCTGGTTTGGGGTAAACTTTGAAATGCCCTTGCGTACCCTCCGAGAGCCCTGGGCCCTGGCTGCCCTGCTGCCCTGGGACTGCGGCAAGAGGGCGCCCTTTGCTTTTCCAGACACAGGTCCAGGAACTCAGCCGAGCCCCCTGCCCTTTTAGGTGACTCTTGAGGGTCTCCACTGCTTTTTTTCTCACTTAACAGTAGGACATCTCTTTTGTTACTGCGCAGAGTTGTTTCTCTTTTCTTGGGGGGGGGGGCGTCAAAACTTGGTCATTTTCTCCACGGGTTAACCATGATTTCACTAGGCTAGGCTCCAGGTGCTGTTAGGACAGGGGTGTTTTTTATTCTGTGCTATCGCTAGTGCCTAGACCAGTGTCTGGTGTGTATACAGCGGGTGCTCACTAAAATGTGTTCAGTGAGAAAAATAAAAAAGAAGGGGCAGTTCTCAGTACAGAGGTAGGTAAACTCGGGCTGCGGCACCGAGAGGAAACTGTGGGGTGGAGGGAAGGACTTCATGTTTGCTCTCTAGTCCCTTTATTCCTCGTTCTCCAATTCCCTTAATATGAACAATCGCAGGAAAAGCGAGTCCAGCATTAGAAAGAAGAAAATTAGATTTACACTTCATGTATGTCCCCTGAACCTTGTGCCTTAGAAGTCCACTTTAATTAAATGGAAGAACCTTTTGCTGAAGCCACGCCGAGGAAGGCTGGGCCACCTTGCTACTGCATGGCAAACGCAGTTTCCGGATCCCCTGAAAAGGCAGCCTCTCTCTTTGTGATCCACCGCTCCCCAGCCCCCATCACACCCCCAGAGGCCGTGTGAGAAAGGAGGAGGGAACGTAAATGGGCCTGCTTACCCACAGACACTGCGGCACACTCGGGCCCCAGGGGGGGAGACCCAGCCCCCTTACAGGCCCCTCGCACCACCACCCCACGTGGCAGAGTTACTGCCCGGCATGCAAGGGCAGCTGTCCCGTCTCCCAGGATGGGCTCCACATACCCCGGCAAGTCCAAGCCGCCTGTGCTTCTTTGACACCCTCTGGTTTTTTGGCTTGACGGACAGTTTGTGCTTGGCGGCACTGTTGTCCAGGCGAGCGATGGCCAGGGGGATAGCGTCTAGGTTGACACTTTCGATGGTGCCAGCAGAAGACAAGTGCCTTTTTGGCCGAGACGGTTTAGATGGAGCTACCTATGGTGGAGATTAAAAATATACAGTCAGTTCGGATCAGAAAGCAACCTGCGGGGAACCCGAAGGGGAAGTGCTCTCTGGTGCCCGCGCCTTGCCCAGCCTGGTCCTGGGAAGGCCGGTGAGCAGAGAAGGCTCGCCGGTGTAAGTAATGAGCACTGCTTTTGGCATTAGGAGACAGGGCACTGGTGACTTATTCTGCCAATGTTATTTGCATTAACTCGTAATGGTTACTGAACCTTTCAGGGACTAATCTTCCTACTCTGAACAATATGGAGATTAGATCAGGGTTGACAAAACTTGAACCCTGCCTGCAGCCTGTTTTGGTACAGCCTTGCTGGCACACGACACGCCCATCGTCACTGTCCCTGGCTACTCTCCTGCTACAAAGGAGAACAGAATGGATTGTCTCAAGGTTGGACCTTCTGGCCACAAAGCCTAAAATAAGCAGTAGTTTGCTGAGCCTTGGACAAGCTCATCTCTATACAAAGAACTCTAAGAGCACGCCCACTACCTCTGACACCGGTGAACATACCCCCTCACTGCCTAGCAGGACTGTGTCTTTTTGATCTTCATATCAGCGCCCCTTATGCCCAAGTGGCAAAACTCGTTTGGCCAGTGCTCAATACATATTTGTTGAAGGAATGAAGGGACAATCGTATAACATCTCTGATTAGGGCAGGACATTTCTAACCCACAAAAATGTTTTAGCAGCGTTGCTCCAAAGTCACAGATTGCCAAGTGTCCTGAGAAGCTAAAGGGAGGAGTGGAAACGTGGCCCACGCCAGGGCAGAGGGCAGTTCTTTGGAGGACACACCGTGGCACCTGCTTGCCTGCCGTCTGTAATACAGACGTGATCACTTAAGCACCCCAACCTCAGCCAAACTGTACAGATTCAGGGAGGTTGGAGAGACCTTAGCTCAGCCTGAACCCAGAGGCCACCGTGAGTCAGATGTAAGAAGCCACACCTGTAACCATAGAGCGTGGACAGGTAGGCAGCCAAGGAAGAGCTTGTGGCCGCACTGCACACCACCCTGGCGGGCAGCAGAGGGCGCTCACAGCCCAATGCATCTGACTGAGCTCTGCGTGCAGCATCAGTGGGTTTAACCAAGGGCTCTGCTTTTTGCAATGACCTTGCATATGTATGTACGCAAGAAAGCTGAAGCACCGAGCTCACTCCAAGAGCAAGAGGGATGCTCAGTAAATAGTAATTTATGACTAGAAGCACAGAAGTAAGGAAAAATAATTCCAGCCTTTGGTCCCCTAGCATTTATTTATTTACAGTTGTCTTCATAATACATATCAAATTCCAAACTACTGTTGAAAAGGGAGAGATTAAACATTTATTTCCATCACCTAACAGACACATGAGTGGAAGGAGCTCAAGCCAAACGCGACAGATTTAAGACACAGATGAGCACTAGAAGCTGAGGTTTAAACGCAATGCTTGGTTTCTACTCCTTCCAGCTGGGCCTCCTCATTGTCTGGGGTGGCCCTGTCTTGGGCCATCTCCTTCAGAAAAGCTGGGGACATACTCTACTCACGGTGCTGTCTGGCAGACCCCGGGGGGACCCCTGGACCTCTGTGCAGGTGAAAAGCCCTCATGAGAGTGGACTGGCCTCCACGGGGTCCCCTAGACTCCTGCCGGTGAAGACCGAGGTTTCAGTCTTCACCTGCACACAGAAAAGTTAAAAGGCAAGAACACGTACTATATTGGCAGAGAAATGGTAGATAGGGTTCTTTTGGGGGCCTCTCTAAACAGAATGAGACTTTTTTCCTATAAGACTTGAGTACCTTCAGGAACGTCGTTTGCAAGAAAAGAGTCTTGAAATACACGATACGTTTAGGAAAACTAACAATGTCTATCTAGTCCTCCAAATGCAGGCATGCTGGGAAGATGGCTCATTTTCAGAGCAGGATTCCGTTCCAGCAATTGCATTGCCGTGGAAACAGACACTCCAATATCTACCAGTCGTTGCATTTTGAAGAAATTTAAAGTAATGGTTGAAGGCAGCGTTGATAAATGGGAACATGAGACAAATTTGTAAAAAAAAAAGGGGGGGTAATAAGGAAGCTAAATATCTAAATTTAAATCCCATTACCTTCTCTTCCATCTCACTTCTGGCTCCGGGCAGATTCAGAGGACTCGGGGAACTTGGTGTGTCACTAGACTGCAAAGGTAAAGACAACACGTAAGTCACACACCAGAACAAGCAGTTCTGGGCACCTAAGGAGACAGCGGGTAAGCCTGGAAAGGGCCGCCCCTCCTCCACACAGGGTGCAGCTGGCTTCAAAGGGCCAGCAGGAGTCACGGTGGGGGCCCTGCGAGTGGCCAGATGCCACAGGCACTCCTCAGGCACAGGGTGTGCACTGCCCTCCCCCAAATGTGACCCACTTCCCATCTGGTGCTCTCCACGCTCAGTCTCGCTGTCCTCCCTCCTGCCCAGACAACCTGGGTGCTGACCTACAGCCCCCTTCCCTGGGAAGCAGGCCCCCAGCCTTAGAGCTTCTGCTTTGCTAACTGCCTTCCACTCCCCTCACCTGCCAAACCTCTGGCCTCGGAGCCAGACCTCTTCTCCAGGAGAAAAGAAGGCCAACCACCAATGCCCCATGCAAAGGACTGAGCTGAGAGGTTGAGTGCCAGAAGAGGCAAAACAACTCAGGAAAGAAGGAAGGGAAAGAAAAAGGCTGAAGATCCACCCCGCCCCCCGTCCTGCCCTGGGAACCCCGCACCACGTCACCGCCACCTTCCTGATGGCCCGCTACACCCTCTGTTGCATCGCCAACATTTACAAAAGGGCCTTCCTGTCCCAGGGCGGCAATGCCAGCTCGCCCTCCCTCAGTCTGTTTTCTGCACCACATTTAGAAGCATCTTCAGAAAACACAAATCAGATTATGTCACCACCCCACTTCCGATTGCTCAGAGGCTTCTTATAACGTCCAGAGTAGAATCCACCCACTTCCCATGGTCTCCACGATGGGCCCCTACACCACACTCTCCCCTCCCGCCATCCGTCCCCCATGGTCCAGTGGGCCACCCTGACCCGCTCCTCCTTCAGGAAGCACAGTCCCTTCTCCGGCCCAGGCCTTGCTCCTCCCTCTGCCTAGAACACACCCCATCCCCAGGTCTGCCCAGGGCAGCCCTGACCTCATCGTTCCACCTCTCCCCAGTAAGTCGCATACTCTTCCATCACCCGGCTTTATTTTCTGGGTGACATCTTTCCTGATCTGAAATTATTGACCTATTTATTGACTTATATGTCATCTGTCCTCCTCATCTTGTTCGTCTCTGTGACACCCACAGCTGGGGTAGCGGCCGGCTGAACAAATGAGCCTTCTCTCCCAGGCCGCCGTAACCTGTAAGTATGAGTTTATCAGTAACAGTGAAGTTGCTTGTCCTTGGGAAACCGCTGCCTCCAGGCCGATGGCCCAGCTGCTGCACTGGAGTGGTCGGAGGGGGAGGGACGGCCCCTCCCTGCGTCATCCGCCACCCACAGGTGTGAGTGCTGCGTGTCATCAGGGCAGGCCTGGGCAGAGACGGGCAACAGGTAGGGGCAGTCCTGGCCCTTCCTTCCCCTCTGCGCTCTGCATACCACTCACCCTTTATTCCTACCCTTAGGACATGGTAGCCATAACAAGCATGGCTGCTTGGAGGGGTGGCATGCCCATTTTATTTTTTTTATTTTTTTATTTTTTTATTTTTATTTTTTTTCATTTTTCTGAAGCTGGAAACAGGGAGAGACAGTCAGACAGACTCCCGCATGCGCCCGACCGGGATCCACCCGGCACGCCCACCAGGGGGCGACGCTCTGCCCACCAGGGGGCGATGCTCTGCCCATCCTGGGCGTCGCCATGTTGCGACCCTCCTGGGTGTCGCCATATTGCGACCAGAGCCACTCTAGCGCCTGGGGCAGAGGCCACAGAGCCATCCCCAGCGCCCGGGCCATCTTTTGCTCCAATGGAGCCTTGGCTGCGGGAGGGGAAGAGAGAGACAGAGAGGAAGGCGCGGCGGAGGGGTGGAGAAGCAAATGGGCGCTTCTCCTATGTGCCCTGGCCGGGAATCGAACCCGGGTCCTCCGCACGCTAGGCCGACGCTCTACCGCTGAGCCAACCGGCCAGGGCGGCATGCCCATTTTAATAGCACTCAAGGTAATTCCAGGCGCCTTGGCAGGCAGAGCACAGAGTGCGTTAGGACGGAAGATTCGGTGCCTCGCCTGGGGAACTCCTACTCCAGCTACAGGTCGGGCCTTTCCTCCTGTTGCCATGAGCACTGACGTGTCTTCTGCTGCTGGAAGGGCTCTCGTGTTAGGATATGCTCATAGTGTTGTTTTGTGTTGTTTTTAGTGTCAAAAGGCCAATTAAAGAGAGGACAGTGCTGGACCACTGTGACTTTCCACACTAAGTAGACTTCAGCTGGTCTGTGTAATATGTTATGTCTTGTTGACCCACTTCTTTCTTTTCTTATTTCCCTTTAAATAAGTCCAATCTAACAAATAATTACTCTGTGCTACTAAGTAATCACTAGCAAAGTCTGGGGCAGGGGTACAGAGATGTGTAAGATCCAGTTTTGTCCTCAAGGAATTCAGCGTTTAGAGATGGAGAGAAAACAGTGAGGTGGGCAGAGGAACAGGTGGGCTTCGGGTGTGTAAGAAGAGCTAAGGACGCACAGCGAAGGCATGGAGGAGACAGTCCATCCTGGGAGTGAGGCCGGGTAAGCTTTCCCAGGAGAGGTGGGCCAACCGGAGTCTCAAAGGGTAAGGGGAAGACACTGGGAAGAGCATGTGCAAATGGCCTGTCTCCTCTCTCTCCCTCACCTCCAGGGTGGTCCCACTGCAGATCTTGTCCATGAAGTAATCTCCAGGCCTGAGCTACTCATCAGAAAAGCTCCTCCCACTGCTTCCCCTGCACTGCAGACCCAAGGTCACTGGCTGCCCCTGTCCACTGCCCAACGCCCTCCGGGCTTACTCGCAATCACGCCATCGCCTGGAGGAGCCTTACTCTGTTCTCGGTGTCTGAGAGGATGATGTCCTGTTGAGTCACAGCTTCCATGGGACTGGTCAGGAACAGCTCCTCCTCTAAGCTAGCCTCTCCACTGTCTGCCTTCTTCATGGGATTGGCATGGGGTGGTGGCTGCCCAAACTTGAGGTTCTTGCCCAACTGTCGCTGGAGAGAAACAAGAAAAAGACGTTCTGAAGCAGTGAAGCGGATCAGAGTACCCACAGCCGGGTTCTCCTGCATGCCCAGTGGGCGCCGAGGCATACTCTGCACGCAGCTGCTCTGCAGACAGCGTGCTGCCTCCCCCCGCCCCCGCCCCCGCCCCCGCCCGGCAGTCCTGGAGGGAGCGGGCGTGCTTCCCAACTTCGTCCTTTCCCTTCCCCACCTCTGAGCTGTAGCTTTTCCGTCCAGCCACCTCTTTCCTGGAGATGGCACTTTTCCAGGGGGTAGAAGGACCCATTTCTGAATCCAAAGTTGGGATATATGTCATGACAAAAAATTTTCTGATTGACCTCTAAATTAATTTATATAAAAGTCTTTTAAAAGTATAAAAATTGTATAGAAAATACTACATGGAATGCAGGAACCACTGGGGGAAAGTAGGCCCTTGTGACTGCTGCAACAAGAGAAATCTCAGGCCTCCTTTGGACACATTCCCCCGAATGTTGATGCTTCAACTGCCCTCCCCACCAGCCCCAGGCTTGACTCTCGTGTTCTGGTCACAGGGGGCTCCAAAGCCACGGTGAAGAAGGCCCAGGGCCAGCACGCTCTCCATGATCAGTGCTGAAACCAGGGAAGGGAGAGAATGCTGTCCTGCCGCCAGGACCTCCTCTTTGCCTTGCTGTCACTGCCCACTGTGAACGAGGGGACAGAAGCCACCATGTGGGGAAGGGACAAGATGTAGGCAGCAGAAAAGCACCAAGGGGGGGCTGCTACCCGCAGATGGTATCTAACAGGCCAGGGAAAAGGGATGGAAAAACAGGGGTTAGAAATTAGGAAGGAAGTAGTATTTGGAATTAGAGAAAAGCCAGACCGGAAAAGGAAATATATTTGCTAAAGAAAACTGTATGAATACAATAGCTAAAGACGGGGCAAAATATTTAGAGGGCTGCGGCAGAGCGAATGAGCGGCATTCAGGCAGAAAATGAGTATGCCATCGTCATCTGAAAGACCACTGAACTGGGTGCCTGTACAAGTACTGAGTGTCTGACCTGCAGCACGGTTTCTCTACCTCAGCGCTATGGACCTTTGGGGCCAGATAATTCTTTGTTGTGGGAGCTGTCCTGTGCATGACAGGATGTTTGGCAGCACCCATGTCCTCTGGACACTAGATGACAGGAGCAATCCCTCTTCCCCCTGTGGAGACAACCAAACTTTTCCCAATGTCCCGTGGGGGGTAAAAGCACCTCCCGCTGAGAACCGCTGCTCTGGACTGGGGTACTTGGTTTTGATAGTCCTTTTATACCTCAAACAAAGAAAGAGTACATTATCTGACATTTATCTTTAACAGAGCTAATAGTTAACCCCACAGAATTGCAATGCACTCTAGCAAGTATATAGTCCAAACCATCACTTTGCAAAAAGAAAATTCAGAGGTCCAGTAGGGAGAGGTGACTGGCCCAAGCTTAAGGAAAGAATGAGTGACCCCAGAGGAATTTGAATTTAGGTCTTCTAAAACCACACTGTTATTTCATTGCACTGTATTGCAATGCATTGCACTGTATTTTCATTGCATTGCATTGTTCTTGTAAATCTGACATCACATTTCCTTCTTATGGGGCCAGGAATAAAAACATGATGCAGTATTTTTATACCTTACTGAAGATTTCCTAGCCAAGAACCCTTCAAGGGAAACGTCCCTTCTCCCTCAGAACTCAGGTACCAAATCCACCCGCCCGCCATGTCCAGCTCCCCCTCAGCCTTGCATGGTGGACGGTGAAACTGCAGAGACATGAAAGAGATGAGCCGAAGACTCTCCCCCCACACCCCTAGCACCCCAGCATGCCAATCAGGAGCACAGAAAGACAAGGACTTGTATTTGATCTGCTGGTATTTCAGCCTGAGCCTGGCTCTCCCGACACCACAGGGAAGGCGCACATATGGAAAGCCTGAAGTCAGCCAATGAAGTACAGCTGCGCAGCCTGGAAGGGTTGCAGGGAAGAGACGGCTGAGAAAGGCTGTCTTCTAAACACGAGTTTAGCAGGAAGCAGCAGTTAGTATCTACTCGAAGCAGACCAATAGCAGGCATGGTTAGAAGAGCTGACGGAGTTAGACAGGGGGACACGGTGTAAGAAAGTCACTCTGCTGCCCTGCGGGGAAGGGACAGGAGCCTGGGCGGACCAGTGAGAGCGGCTCCTGTGTGGGACTCCCAGCCCAGCCTTGGGTTTACCAGCTCCCCCTCCTCGGGAGGTGCTGGCTGAGAGCTGGAACTGCTCTAAATCCCGAGAAGAGACCTGCGGGGGTCAGGCTCTGCCGTCTACTAACGCTCCGGAGTGACTAAACGAGGGGGCTTCTACTGCTTACAGGGGAAAGAATAGATCTGCAATGAGCTTCCAGGGAGAACCTGGCCTACCATTATAATGCCACTGAGTTAGGGCAGGAGTCCCCAAACTACGGCCCGCGGGCCACATGCGGCCCCCTGAGGCCATTTATCCGGTCCCCGCCGCACTTCTGGAAGGGGCACCTCTTTCATTAGTGGTCATCTGCATCCTGTGCTCCTGGAGTCCTGTATGTGGCGGCATCACTCACGTACAGTACTACTTCCAGTGACGCGGGATGCACGCGTCACGGCTCCGGAAGCGCGTCATATCACTTGTTACGGCTAGCAGTGACAAATATGGAACCGGACATGGGCCATTTTATTAGCCAAAAGCAGGCCCATAGTTCCCATTGAAATACTGGTCAGTTTGTTGATTTAAATTTATTTATTTATTTTTTTAGAGAAGAGAGGAGGAGAGAGAGAGAGAGAGAGAGAGAAGAGACAGAGAGAGAGAAGGGGGGAGGAGCTGGAAGCATCAACTCCCATATGTGCCTTGACCAGGCAAGCCCAGGGTTTTGAACCAGTGACCTCAGCATTCCAGGTCAACGCTTTATCCACTGCGCCACCACAGGTCAGGCAGTTTGTTGATTTAAATTTACTTGTTCTTTATTTTAAATATTGTATTTGTTCCCGTTTTGTTTTTTTACTTTAAAATAAGATATGTGCAGTGTGCATAGGGATTTGTTCATAGTTTTTTTTATAGTCCGGCCCTCCAATGGTCTGAGGGACAGTGAACTGGCCCCCTGTGTAAAAAGTTTGGGAACCCCTGAGTTAGGATTTCTGCCACCATCACAAAACGGAATGAGCGTGCTGATATTTTACTTGATTAGGCCCTTTTTAGAACACTGATGTGGGTCTACCCTGATACATAGGGGACAAAAAAGAATATGGCAAAATGTAATCACAGTCTCCATTGTGGCCATCGTGGCTACTGATGGAAAAAGAAAGAGAAAATGGAGGGAAAAGAAAACTGAGTAAGAACAGGAGAAATATGGTCCATGGGACAAAGCTGGGAAACGCAGGGAGTGATGTTAAGAAATGAGGTAGAATGTTAGAGCAACCGAGAGGAAGGAGGTGCAGGGGCAGAGGAGACGCACGGAGAGGAGAGCGGCGAGGGCCCCGGCGAAGGAGACGCGCGGAGGGGAGAGCGGCGAGGGCCCCGGCGAAGGAGACGCGCGGAGGGGAGAGCGGCGAGGGCCCGGGCAGAGCCACACACCCTGCGGAGGGTACAGTGGCTGAGGGCAGGGGCACGGGGCAGGCGTGTTGGGGGACGATGTGTGTGGCATCAAAGGGTTAATTTATGTCACAGATATGTTCATGCTGGCAAAAGATGGCTAGGTGGCTTAGGAGGACGGGAGGACACAGGAGGACCAAAGAAACAATGGCCACTGTTTAGGGACAGGGCTGCAAACCTCTCTATCCAAAGGACTGTCTTCACAGACACATCCTGCAGCTGTCAGAAATGAGACCCTGAGGCCAGTTAGGATGGAGGGTCCCAGGCCATGGTGAGTGGTCCTCAAGCTGGCGAGGTCAAGGCTCCCACACCTGCACATTTTCCCGTCTCTGTGGCTTCTGCTCCAAATGCTTCCTTTAGCTGACCCAAAAAAGACTGGGCTGTTGCCACACTGTGCGAATTAGTGGCAATTAAAATGTTACTGCTAAAACCTATTTGGTGATCTTAGGCATTGTATGAATTGAACGCAGGAATAAATGTGGCTTCTTTTGTGACTTTAATTCTGCCCACTGCTCACACTGTTCAGGCACTGCTACCTAGAAACTGTGACACGAGCGATCACTGAAAAACAGACTGCTAAGATGAGCTTGCCCTTAAGTTTCCGGAGAAAGAAACTACTACCACTCCTCCATTTTTTTTTTTTAAGACCCATAGATCCTTACACATATGTGATTATAACCAGAGGGGAGCGGGGAGAGTTGTGCCTATGCTGCGAGTCCACGTAGCTCGTGGCTATGAATGGTGTTACTGTTCAGACTGGAATGTGAGCGAAAAGGGACTATATTTTATTCATTGAAACTGGGCCATTTTGTTGTGATATGGAATGCTGGAGAATGACGTTATAGGAATGCACATCCATATTTATGAGGCCTTTTTTATGGCGTGCCGATTCCAAGCATATCATACTCGGCAGCCCTCACACTGCCAGTGTTTAGAGTGCCCTACATTTTCCATTCTTCAGACCATGCCTGTAAGAATAAAGCAGAGGGAACACAGAGCTGCTGTCTTCCTCAGTGAACTATAGATACTCCCACACTTAAAACATGATTGTTTAAAAAAAAAAAAAAAGAAATGCAAAAGAAAAAGCATACAGATTTAAAGACATCTGCTCTGGAGATGTGGCTAAGAGCAGGTATTTGTTCTTTGTACCCTGGACAGCTGCATGAGGTGTCAAAATCCTCAAGCGTGTGACGCCTTGGCATTTTTGCATGAAATCCAGCTCAGCAGGAGAGAGTAGCTGCTGAGGATGGAGGTTTTCCTCCTGAGCTGAATGGTCTGTGGACTAATGGACTAAGCATTTTCTGACAAAGGTGTGGTATAATTCTAAAAATTACCTGCAGGCGTAGACTGTGGTGTTCCTGAGGTTCTGGTTTTTGGTGTTTTTTTTGTTTTGTTTTGTTTTGTTTTTTTTACAGAGACAGAGAGAGAGAGTCAGAGAGAGGGATAGATAGGGACAGACAGACAGGAACAGAGAGAGATGAAAAGCATCAATCATTAGTTTTTCGTTGCGAAACCTTAGTTGTTCATTGATTGCTTTCTCATATGTGCCTTGACCACGGGCCTTCAGCAGACCGAGTAACCCCTTGCTCGAGCCAGCGACCTTGGGCTCAAGCTGGTGAGCTTTTGCTCAAACCAGATGAGCCCACACTCAAGCTGGAGACCTCGGGATCTTGAACCTGGGTCTTCCACATCCCAGTCCAATGCTCTATCCACTGTGCCACCGCCTGGCCAGGCTGTGGTGTGAGTTTTATCATTGGTTGGTAGATACTTCACAGCCTAGTCTGATCTAAAATAAACAGGTACTTCCCAGATCTGTGCTCTGGGCAGCCATAGGAACGGTCAAGGTCATTGTAGTCCAAATGCAAAGAAGTGCAAACCTTACGAAGCTACTCCATGCTATACCAGATGAACAGTGGTGCAATCATTTTGCCACAGAAGTTTTTGTAGGTGGTTGATTCACTTTACTCAGAAAAGTGTGGGCTTATCTATGCAGTATTCAGTCATCCTGTACTCAATAGAGAGATACTAAGCGCCTACGGTGCAGCAGCATGACTGTTTTCACTGAGATGACTACATGTGGCCAGTAGAGGGCAACCTTTCCAAATGCAGCCATTACAGGCACAGTCTGTGGGCTTCCAAGGGCTGGGAAGTTTCTTAAGTTAGAAAAAAAAATGTTTTTGTTTCGTTCAGTTTTGTTTTAAGTGGCATACCAGTAGAAATCTCATTTCAAAAAATGTCTTAATAACGGTGGCTAATCAGCTTGCCAGGACATTCACTATCAAATAGGTTTTTGTCCCTTACTTCTCTCTCTCTAAAATAAATATATACAGATACACAAAGACAATTCAGACATAAAAAAACATACATGCCTCTGAGTAACTGAACACCCTCATTCCATGCCGGAGTCTACGAGGAGGGGTCTTTTATGCTGCTTACTAAGCACCAATACCAGCATAACATTACAGAAAGATGCAAAGCATTCATGCAATTTAATAAAGGTAACTACTATTTCTATGACTTACCAGGAACATACTGCTTAGTCGACTGAAAAATAAAGCACAGTCCTTTGGGGGTGATACAGTTATAGCTTATGTCATCTTATGTCACTCCAAAAATTACATTTTCTATGATAATGGTCCCTGTTTCATTGAAGAGCAAAGCCTTTAATTTAATAGTTGAACTTATTGGGGTGACACTGATTAAGGTTACACAAGTCTGTAATAAATGCACCATCTGTACACTGTGCCGAGGGGTCACCACCCCGAGTCAGGTCTCCATCGCCATCTTCCCTTGGCCTTCTTCTGCCTCCCCTCAACTGCTTTCCCTCCTGAGATCCCCGTACAGGGGTCTCCTTACATTGACTTTTATTAAAAATATAACTATAGGCCCTGGCCGGTTGGCTCAGCGGTAGAGCGTCGGCCTAGCGTGCGGAGGACCCGGGTTCGATTCCCGGCCAGGGCACACAGGAGAAGCACCCATTTGCTTCTCCACCCCTCCGCCGCGCTTTCCTCTCTGTCTCTCTCTTCCCCTCCCGCAGCCAAGGCTCCATTGGAGCAAAAATGGCCCGGGCGCTGGGGATGGCTCTGTGGCCTCTGCCTCAGGTGCTAGAGTGGCTCTGGTCGCAACATGGCGACGCCCAGGATGGGCAGAGCATCGTCCCCTGGTGGGCAGAGCATCGCCCCATGGTGGGCATGCCGGGTGGATCCCGGTCGGGCGCATGCGGGAGTCTGTCTGACTGTATCTCCCTGTTTCCAGCTTCAGAAAAATGCAAAAAAAAAAAAAAAAAAAAAAAAAAAAAAAAAAAAAAAAAAAAAATATATATATATATATATATATATATATATATATATAACTATAAGGCTATAAGTAAGCTTGTGAATCCATACAGCAGAAGCAAAATTAGGAAAGCCTCATAGGAGGAGATACTGTCAAAAGACAGCACCCAAATTAGATAGTTATTCTGCTTCACTCATATTTCTCTTCTGTATTAATAGAGTTGTAGCTTCAGGGAAGTTGGTTGTTTTATATTTTATTAATCATGAGATCAGACTCTTTAAAATTATGCCGTACTGTTTCACAGGACTAGCAGGCAGTCACATGTTTTAGTGAGTTTCTATGTCTTCCATACCGTAGAATTATGTATCATTCACAGCTCCAAATCCACTTCTTGGAGTGGCAGTGGCATATGCCGTGATGTGATAGAGTAGGTACCATTTCAGGTAATAAATGAACTGTTGCTTAATTTTTAATAAACTCCTAGAAAGCCCTCATAAAATACAGCTGTTCTGTGGACTGCGATCTGTAAGTCACTCCTCTCAGAAAGCAGATCTAACCAGCGCTTCGGAACTCCTAAGGAGGAATAATAATATTCCAGGAATCTTTATGACTTCAAGAAGGAAGGGGGCAGGGCAGTGTCCAAGTTTTCTTTGGCCATCACCACACTCCCCGCTTCTTCCATCTGTGAGAGGTGACAGTTTGCCTTTTCTTCGGAGTCTATAGAACGTGTCACAGCACAGCCAGCGAGAACCAAGAATGCAGCCTGGTTGGGAAACGCTGGGCCTGGAAGGAGGCGCCTAGCTTAGCTCTGAGGGCAGGACTATGGCCGGGGCAGCGGGACCAGCAGGTGGAAAGATCTAGGCAAGTGTGGGCGTGGTCCCAGGGTGTTGGCTAGTTCCCTGCTGGCCATATGCTGTACTCAGCTGAGTGTGTGTGTGGAATATGTGACCTAACCCTGATTACGAAATAGGTAGGTAATGTTCAATAGAAACAAGAACATTCCAAGTCAACAGAAAATTTTGAATAAAATGCTTCATCGTGTCAGTAGCTACTCAAGCCAGCTGTTTTTTGTTCATTTGTTTTGCGCACTCATTCACTCACTCACTCATTCACCGTTGTAGAGTCAGAGACAGATGGAAGCCAGCAAACCAGAGTCCCCTGTTGATAGTCTGGATCGCCTCCAGGCACTCCTGTCTCAGAGAAGTTCCTGCTTAGGCACTTCTGCCGGGTGAGTGAATTCTTCCAAGCCATCGGGCAAACCTGCACAGTCAGATCCCAGGTGTCTTTTCCTGGAATCTCACGATCTGAGTCACATTTAGTGAAGAATTCTTTTATTATACAGTTGACCCTTGAACAATGCAGGGGTTTGGGGCACCACCCCCCATGCGACTAAAAATCCACACAGAACTCTGACTCCCCCCAAACTTGACAACTGTTAGCTTCCTGTTGGTCAGAAGCCTTAGTAAACATATAACCTGTGTTTACTAACACACACTTTGTATGTTATATGTATTATATACTGTATTCTGACAAGAGAGTAAGCTAGAGAAAAGAAAAATGTTATTAAGGGAATCATAAGGGAGAGAAAACATACTTACATAATTGATAAGTTTGTGTATAAGCGGGCCCATGTAGCTAAAAAACGTGCTGTGCAAGGGTCAACTCTATTTTCATTATGAAGGAGTTATACCTAGGTCAATTTTACGTCGGAAAACTGCCCAGTTCTGCAGTGGGAACGGGGGGAGAGGTAAGAGCTTCATGGCACTCCTCTGAGACAAGGGGGCTCAGGGAGCCAGGTTTATAAACACGACAGAGTCAAGTCTCACTCACTGTCTGAGCAGGGAGACACCCGCTGTGCAAACCCTCAGCGGACAGTCGGCCCCGCCCGGTACTTGAGGCTCATGGCCTACACTTAATGGTTAAGAACGCTTCCCTCCCGTGTGAGTCATGCAACTTCTTGTCTTCATGATGTCCACTTAAAAATGAGGGGAACATCTCAGAGAAAGGCGAGGGGGTGTTATGAAGGTGGGTACAATGGTGACAATGTACCTCTCACAGGTGGACAGAAGGCTTAGAGAATTGACTCAGGTTCAAAGGAGCAAAACTTCTCCCCAGGAGCTCCCTCTGGACCCCCCAGTCCCCTCCGCCAGCCCGGGCTGGGCTTTCCCCCCTTCCCTCCACAGCCGGGCCCCCTCCTGCGCTCTGACCTGCTCATCTCAAGCTGTCTTACCTGAAGAGTTTTGACTTTGCCCAGGATGTTGTCCTGTGACATTGCTTGAACTGTCTGCTCACTTTCTGCTCCCCCATCAGGGATAAAAATACTGTCATGGGAAAACGCCCGGCTTCCCATAGAATAGTTGAAGGACCTGGAATGCAAATCATGTGCTTCATTTTATTAGGATGATAAAATGTTTTTGGCCATTAGTTTCCTGTTCCTCCTGATTTGGGGACTCCACCCACATCCCCTGTCTCGCCCGGCACTGTGTCCTTTTCTGCTATGGGTCAGCCAAGTAGCTGGGTAGATGGAAGGTTCCCCCAGGAATAAGGGGGCATGTCTCCAACACAACATCTTAGCGCCACTCACTGACATCTCGGGCAGTTACTGATTTTGTAGAGGACCCGGGACCAGAGCGTTACAGCAAGTTTAATGGGAGGAGCCTTTCTCCTGACGAGCTGTCACTACCAGTTCTACCCAGGTATGTCCTGTCAACCAGAACTTTGTAAGTAACATCTGGATTTGGAACTAAGAGGCAAGAGTTTCTTTTGGAACACAATCAAACCGGAAGACAGATATACACATCTAAACCGAGGACCAGACCTGCTGATAGGGACCACAGGAATAAAGAAGCTCTCACTCAAGCCTCCAGGAGTTCAGAGAATGGGGGGAGAAAAGTATGTTAGGGCAATTCTGCTGGGCCTCGTGCACACTGCTCAGCTTACAGGCAGTGGGTACCCGACAATAAACACGTCAGTTGAAGGCTCGAACTTCAAGAAGTCCAGACTTCTACCTGACAGGATGGTGCAGGCAGGGTGAGCTGCAGGAAGAGGAAGCAGCGAAGCCAGCTGTTCTTACTTGACCTTGGACACAAAGTTATTTCTGGGAAGGAGTACACATGTAGGCTGTCCACAGGGCAGGCAGCAGCGCACCCCCTCCCCCCCCCCCGTGGGGCAGGGCAGGCAGGGTGACGGAGTGCCACCTCTCCCTCTCCCGTCCCCAGAAAGGGGCCCACCTGGAGGCTGGATCAGTGACCAAGTGCCAAATGCAATGGGCAAGGTCCCAAACAAGTGCAGACCTGGCTGGGCAGACTGAGTACTACATTTAATTTGCCAAATTACAGGCAGCAGGGTTTAAAAAAAAAAAAAAAAGCATATGAGGTTAAGAAACAGAGGACTTGGATGTGAGCCTCCTGGTTCCATGATCTTAGGCAACAGCAGCAACAACGGCCATCCTTTCCTTCGATGAAAATACTGTGCTGAGTCTCCCTTGTATCATCTCTCCAACATCTTGTTCCAGAGGGACTCGGGATAGATAACGCTAGCTAAAGTCATCCAAATAGAAGCAGTAGAGAGAGAAACTGAATTCAGATCTGGTGAATACCATCCCATGCTAGCTAGCTGAAGTGTCTTCAAGTGCTGGAAGGTCCTAGAGTATTCTATCCCACGAAGGAAAGGGAGAGGGGTGGGTCAGTGGGAGAGGAGGACAGGATGGAAGTGCCATGTGGGAGGGCTGATGGGAGGGCTGAGGCTACTCGACAGCTAGAATCATGGGCAAGCCTTCAGCTGCCTAGCACCAGACGCCACAGAGCAGCAGCCCACTTTGTGGAATATGGAGCATCATTCTGGGATAAGAATATGAACATGGAGGCAGATGAAACATATCACTGTCTCCCTGTCCTCAGAGAATTTGTGATCTAGATTACAAAATGAACTTCCAGGTTCATCTAAAGATGCTATGAAATATACTTTTCTAAATTATGGAATCAGGCTGTTTAGTACTCTTCTGCCAAAACTTTTCTCCCAGATTCCTGGTCATGATTCAGATGGGAGAAGAGGTAACTGACTTCCTTTCTATACATGGTGTCTTTACAGAGGACTTCTACACACACACACACACACACACACACACACACACACACACAGGCTCTCAGCTATTCGCGCAAACGTACGTACGCACAAGTCCATTTTAGATGCTCAATAAATGTTTAATGATGTCTCACAGTTGTGTGCACACAACTTACACCAGTGCTATGCCAAGTTCCCTTCCGGTTTCTAAGTCAAACTCAACAGAATCACGACGTTCATCTCCCTGCTCCCGTACTTTTTCCCAAATAGGCTCAGAACCGACACTCGCTGCTCTTCTCTGCTGCCCCAAATGTCCTGGTTGCCAACCAGGATTTAATGTCGATCTATTTCAGATGATCACGTTGAAAAATAGAGAAAATGAACACTAAGAAAGATAATAGTAAAGTAATAATTATAATAATAGTGCTAGTCACAGCTAAATTTAGTACTAGCTAAATGTGATCAAGGATTTGCCATGTACCTTGCACATGTTAACCTCTTTAATATAATACTAAATCATTATCATCTGTAACTTTATGTGGTAGGTACTATTATTAAGTCTATTTTACAGATGAGGAAGCTAAAGCTTAAAGACAGTGAGTGACTTGCATAAATGGTTTCCGGCCTCTGTTCCATCGGTCTACATGTGTGCGTGTGTGTTAGCAATTATCTCACACTACAGCAGCGGTTCTCAACCGGTGGGTCGCGACCCCGGCTGGGGTCGAACGACCAAAACACAGGGGTCGCCTAAAGCCATCGGAAATACATATTTTATTTAAAAATGTATTGTATAATAAATATGTGGGTCGTGCCCCACATGTTGAGAACCACTGCACTACAGCTTTTTTTTTTTTAGTATAAGATGCTCTGTGTTTTTGCTATTTTATCTATTTTTTGAGATATAACTCATATAAAGTGCTAACATCGTAAGTACATAGGTGATAAATTTTTACACATGTATGCAATTGTGTAACCCCGGCAAAGATCAAAATATAGCTATTTGCTTCCCCCCAAAGGTTTCCTAGTACTTTTTTTTTAGAGGAAAAAATCCTCAACTATTATTCTGGTAACCACTATTCTGTGGTTTAATGCTACAGATTAAACTATAGCTTTTTTAAAAATTGAATTTATTGGGGTATAGGTTTCAGGTGTGCAACTCAATAAAACACCACCTGCCCACGCATCATGTGCCCATCGCCCCAAGCTGTCCCATTTCCACCCACTTTGCCCAACACCACCTGCCCCTCCTGTCCCTCTGGCTGTCCCCACACTGTTGTCTGTGTCTATGTTATACTATAGGTTTTTTTTTTGTTTTTGTTTTTGTTTTGTTTTGTTTTGTTTTATAATTAACACCCATAAACTCCATTCCTAATTTTTTTTTAAAATTCATTTTGAGAGGAGAAAGAGAGAATGAGAGAGAGAGAGAGAAAGGGGGGAGGAGCAGGAAGCATCAACTCCCATATGTGCCTTAGACCAGGCAAGTGCAGGGTATTGAACCAGCGACCTCAGCATTCCAGGTCAATGCTTTATCCACTGCGCCACCACAGGTCAGGCATACTATAGGTTTTTAATGAGTCTTAGTATCTCCTAGTTTAAGTTCTACGGCTTTGATTCTTTTTTTCAAGATGGCTCTTTTTATCTCTTGGTATTTCTACAATCAGGTTGCCTGGGACAAAGGAAAATTTTTAGCCAGGATCTTCATACAATGTTGAAGAGAAGTGGTAATGATAGACTTTGGCATGTTCTCAAACTGAGCAAGAAAGCATTCAATATT
Organism: Saccopteryx bilineata; assembly: GCF_036850765.1. NCBI lineage: Eukaryota > Metazoa > Chordata > Mammalia > Chiroptera > Emballonuridae > Saccopteryx > Saccopteryx bilineata. Next base: position 225,963,407 of record NC_089494.1, read on the forward strand.
TTACCATTAAGTTACCATATCATCTATGGAATTCTTGTTGATTATATTGCTGCTTCTTTGAAAAGACTGGCAGTCTATCTTTTATTTATAGCTGATTTTAAGATTTTTTTTGTTTGCCTTTGGTTTTCAGCAGTTGTGGCTAGGTGTGTATTTCTTTTTTTATTTTATTATTATTTTTTTTGGTATTTTTCTGAAGCTGGAAACGGGGAGAGACAGTCAGATAGACTCCCGCATGCGCCCGACCGGGATCCACCTGGCACGCCCACCAGGGGCGATGCTCTGCCCACCAGGGGGCGATGCTCTGCCCCTCCGGGGCATCACTCTGCCGCGACCAGAGCCACTGTAGCGCCTGGGGCAGAGGCCAAGGAGCCATCCCCAGCGCCTGGGCCATCTTTGCTCTAATGGAGCCTTGGCTGCGGGAGGGGAAGAGAGAGACAGAGAGGAAGGAGGGGGGGGTGGAGAAGCAAATGGGCGCTTCTCCTATGTGCCCTGGCCAGGAATCGAACCCGGGTCCCCCACACGCCAGGCCGACGCTCTACCGCTGAGCCAACCGGCCAGAGCCTAGGTGTGTATTTCTTATAATTTACTCAGGTGGGGGTATGTATTACTGCTTAAACATGTAGCTTGGTGTCTTTCATCAGTTTTGGAAAATTCTCAGCTATTACCTCTTTGAACACTGCTCCTGCCCCATTTTTCCTTTAGTCCTCCTCTGATTCTTCATTGTTAGAACCTCTCACCATAAGCCATACATCTTTATGTTGTTTTCTGTATCTGTCATTCTTTTCACTTAATATGATTCAGGCTAGATTTTTTTCTAGCAACTTAGCCTTCAACTCATTAACTCTCATTAGTTGTGTCCAATCTGCTGTTAAAACTACCAATTGAGTTCTTAATTTCACTAGTGCTTTTCAGATATAAAATTTTCATTTGATTCTTTTTAATAGATTCCAGTTCTCTGGTGAAATTCTCCATCTTGCCAACTGCTTTGTTAAAGATATTCATCTTAATTATTTTAAAGGCTCTGTCTGAAACTGCAGTATCTTAGTCCCCTTTGGGTTTATTTGTATTATGGTTTTCCTCATAGTCTGTTTCTTAGCTGCCCAGTTATTTTTAATCAAATTCTATACATCATGAATGAAAAACTGGGTTATTTTCTCCTTCCAGAGAGGATTCACTGACTTCTCTAGTGACCTCAATCCATTGATCGCAATCCAATCAGGGACTGAACTAATCAAGGCTGGTAAGCAATCCTGGTAAGGCTCAGATTACCTCTGTCTTGTCCCCACTTCTAGGGTATAGACCTCCAGGAATCTCAACTAACAACCTGGGTTATTTCCTAAGGTCCTCCTCCTGGGTGGGTCCCAAACTCCACTTACTGTCTTTCCAGTACCAGAGACAGCCAGAGAATTCTGTCCTGCTTTTCATCTTCTAACCCATCAACAAATGCCTCAAAAGGAAAATTGTTGTATAGATTTATGTTCAGTCTTCTAGTCTTCCTTTCTCTTGGGGATATTAATGCTACAAATCCTGGCTGTCTGGACAGCTGCTAACTCTTACGTGTTGTGTTCCCAGCCCCATGAGATGGCCCACAGCTATGCTGCCTTCTCCACCTCTTGGAAGTCATCTTTCTGGTCTCTTGCCCTGCACCAAGAGTCAACTAATGCCCACAGGAGAGAAGCAATATGCAGAAAGTTGGGCTCAACTCAACGGGCTTCCCTTCTCTCCAGGATCTCATTGCTCAAGCCTGGTACCTCAGCAGCAATCTGATGCCTTCAAACAGATGTCTTTACTATCCTGTCCATATTTCCAGTTGTTCTTGGTGGAAGCACTGATTTGTTCCAAGCTACTTCATCAAAGCTATAAGTAGAAGTAAATAAACTTTCGGACATTTATTAAGTTTTTATACGTCAGAACATATTTGTTGATATGGCTCTTAAGAGGATTACTTTACAAAGTGACCAAAAATATTTGTACCTTTTTCCTTTTATATTTGGTTTTTGTCCCATTTTAAAGCTCTGACAAGAAACAGTAGAGGAGAATGGTTATCGGTTTATTTAGTTGCAAGAATGAACAATGTCTTCTAAATAATTCAGTTTACATAATGCAAATCAACATTAGATCCTCGTCGGCCCTGGCCGGTTGGCTCAGTGGTAGAGCATCAGCCTGGTGTGCAGGAGTCTCAGGTTCGATTCCTGGCCAGGGCACACAGGAGAGGCACCCATTTGCTTCTCCACCCCTCCCCCTCTCCTTTCTCTCTGTCTCTCTCTTCCCCTCCCGCAGCCAAGGCTCCACTGGAGCAAAGTTTGCCCGGGTGCTGAGGATGGCTCTGTGGCCTCTGCCTCAGGTGCTAGAATGGCTCTGGTTGCGACAGAGCAACGCCCCAGATGGGCAGAGCATCGGCCCCTGGTGGGCATTCTGGGTGGATCCCGGTTGGGCACATGCGGGAGTCTGTCTGACTGCCTCCCCGTTTCCAGCTTCAGAAAAAATACCAAAAAATAAAAAATAAAAAAATAAAACATTAGATCCTTGTCAGTTTGGTTCATTTAAAATATTTGGCAATCATGGTTACCAGTCTTGGCTCCAAATAACCCTACAATATAGTTTATTTCCTATTTTCCAATGGGGAAGCTCAAAGAGTGGGTAGAAACATTGCCCAAAGTTCCAGAGTTTGAGGCAGGGCTGGCATTGAAACCGAACAGTCCACGTGTAGAGATCTCAGCGTGAAGCTATGTTCCCATGAACAAAGAACCTGGTGGAGTCAGTGTCCTTAACCAGCTGAGAACTGCGAATTACATGAGTGGGAGAGGAAGGTTAATTCACCACAAATTGTACCTTAGCAGCGTTCAGCTGGACTTCTTCATTCTTGACATTTAAGGATCTTTCACAAATGATTACAAAGCAGGTCTCTCCTCCCCCTCCTTTTCTTATGAGTAAGCCAAGAGGTGAGGGGCCTCTAAACCTCAATGCTGCAGCCCTCAGACTTCTACAGTGTGTCTGTAAAGTCATGGTGCACTTTTGACCAGTCACAGGAAAGCAACAAAAGACGATAGAAATGTGAAATCACCAAATAAAAGGAAAACTCTCCCAGTTTCTGTAGGATGATGCGGCAGCATGTGTGCATGCGCAGAGGATGACATAACACTGTGTATACAGCCATGCCAGTCGAGATGTGGACGGTACAGAGGAAAGTTCAGTGTGTTCTGTGGCTCACTAAATTCAAATCTGTGACCAAAGTGCAACGTGAATATGGGCACGTTTATAATGAAGCGCCACCACATAGGAATAACATTACTCGTGGGATAAGCAGTTGAAGGAAACCGGCAGTTTGGTGGAGAAACCCCGTTCTGGTAGGCCATCAGTCAGTGACGAGTCTATAGAGGCTATACGGGATAGCTACCTAAGGAGCCCTAAAAAATCTGTGCGTGAGCCCACATTGATCTGCACTGAACAGGTATGAAACTGGGAGAGTTTTCCTTTTATTTGGTGCAGATTTCACATTTCTATCATCTTTTGTTGCTTTCCTGTGACCGGTCAAAAGTGCACCAGGACTTTACGGACACACTGTATATGCTCAAATGGAAGGAATAAAGCTTGTCTGTCGGAACCTCCTCTTCTGATGCTGAGAACACAGAGCAGCCTCTTAATCATGAGGAGAGATGTAGAAAGACCTCTAAAATCCCCCAGATTTTTTAACTTCCAACTGGAGGGTTGCTGATACAGCCATATAACAGTCATTTTGATTTAACTGAGGTTTTTAGTCAAATGCAAGCATATGTGGGAAAAGCAAACTCTAGGAGGGCAAAAGAGACCCACTCAGGAACTTTAGAACAACACCGGTCTCTGAGGAACAGTTTTCAGAAACTTAAGAGAAGAATCACAGACATGACTTAAAGAGGCCAGAAAAATGGTCCTTTTGTACTTGGAGGTCCAGGTAGCAGTTCCTGGGGCCTTCTGGACAGAAGGGAGCTGGCTAAGATGTTGCAATTCTTGCTTCTATATTTCTGTCCTGGCTCTGTTGTTGTCATTGATACTGTTATTGGTAGAGAGGTTTGGATTCCAAACACCTAAAGAGGCTTCTAATCAGCCCATAAAGACAGACAAGCTTTTGGTGTTTCCCCTCAACTCTGCGCGGACTCCTGCGGTTGTCTTCGCAAAGGCATTGAGGCAGAACAGCCTGAGGCTACTCTTCTGGCTTTAACAGTCACTTTTAATAACTGTCTCTCTGACCCCCAAACTACCCTCTCTTCTTCTGCCCACATGTCTCCATCTCCTTACTGGACACTAGGATGTGACTATCCTACTGTCTCTGTAAGCTCAATGTGAATAAAACCAAACTCATCCGAGTTTTCCCTAAAACTCCCATCTTTCCTATATCTTTGTTACTATCACCCCTGAGACTCTGTACTATACGATTTTATAAATGAGGCCAGACTGAGGTTAGGGAATTGGTGTAATATCATTTGTCCTTTCACATTCAAAAGTCCTTCAAAAATAATATAGTATTGCAAATCCTAAGCTCCTGAACCCATTTTAAGGCTGCACTCGACCTTCCTGTCCACACTCTTCTACGACTGTGCCTGGGGCCTGGGCTGCTGCTCTCCACATCTCTGGAAGGTCCTACAAGGAAACTGGGACCAGATGGGGCACTGCTAGTCCAGAGCTGCATCAGCTACGAGGGATGGCATGCAGTCCTCACACAGCCTGCAGTCATTGCTGACTCGGTGGGCTATGATCAGAGTCCACAACTTGACTCCTTACGGACGAATATGAGGTCCAGGATTGTGAAGAGAGGGGCTTGATCAAGACAGAACTGAAACGAGAACTCAGGCTCCTCACTTGCAGCTGATCGAGTCTTCCACGTTAACGCAGTGTTCACAGATGTTTAGATTTCTTCAGGAACAAAGATGCTATGTAAACCACAGCTGCTGGACCATGACAGGACCCTTGGTTTAGAGAGTCCCAGTTCACCCACAGCTGCAAACCTTATACAAAAGGTGAACTAATTCCACTGTTTAAACAGGATGCCAGCATCCATGAATTTTTTCATATTTACATAATATTGACTGAGACTTTTTTATTGTGGTAAAATATATACATCATAAAATTTACCATTTTAATTATTTTTAAGTATACAGTTTACCCATTAAGTACATTCACTTTGTTACACAACGACCACCATCATCCCAAACTGCAACTCCACACTGATTCAACAATAGCTCTTCATCCCCCCTCCTCCCAGCCCTGGAGACCAGTATTCTCTTTCCTAGCTCTGTGAATTAGACTACTCCATGTACCGCATATAAGTGGAATAATATTTGTCCTTTCGTGTTGGCTTCTTTTTTGTGTGTGACAGAGACAGAGACAGAGAGAGGGACAGATAGGGACAGGCAGGCAGGAAGGGAGACAGATGAGAAGCATCAATTCTTTGTTGCAGCACCTTAGTTGTTCATTGATTGCTTTCTCATATGTGCCTTGCCCGGGGGCTACAGCAGACCAAGTGACCCCTTGCTCAAGTCACTGACCTTGGGCTTTAAGCCAGCGACCTTGGGCTTCAAGCCAGCGACTTTTGGGCTCAAGCCAGCAACCATGTGGTCATGTCTATGATCCCATGCTCAATCCAGCGACCCTGAGCTCAAGCTGGTGGCCTCAGGGATTTGAACCTGGGTTCTCTGTGTCCCAGTCAGGTGTGTTGGCTTATTTCACTTAGCATAATATCTCCAAGGTTCATCCATGTTGTAGAACGTATCAGAATTTCATTTCTTTTTAAGGTTGCATAATATTCCACTGTTTGTAAGAATATATATACATGAATGTGCTATATATTTATATATATTTCATTTATAAATTCATTTAATTTCAGTTATGCATTCATTTGTCAATGGACATTTGAGTCATTTCTGCCTTTTGGCGGTTGTGAATAATGCTGCTGTGGACACTGGTGTATTCATCAAGATTTTTAAATAATGTATGAATGTAGCATGATGACTCATAACTAGGTGTAGACATGGCTGAAAGAGTAAGTTGGTGTCCCATAAAGCCCTCATTTCACACCAAAGATCTGACATCACTTCCATATCTTCCAACCAAATTAAACAGTCACTATCTATAAAGGTTAGCAGAGACTAACAGGACAAGAGAAGGAAAAGGAGGAGGGGGAGGGAGAGAATGAGAAAAAGAAGGAGGGGAGTGAAAGGAGGTGGAGGAAAATGAGAAGAGAGAGAAGGAAAAGGAAGAGAATTCCTTCATTTTGCCTAAAACCATGGGAAATTTTGAAGTGCAGTGCTTGAGAAGCTGATCCTGGGGTCTGATTCACAGAGCAACAGCCCCGCCTTCCCACCCCTCCCCGCCCATCTCAGGGGATTTAAGCAACAGGAACTATTAACTGGGGACCAGAGGTTTCTATTCTAAGAGACGGTGTGTTGTAGTAGCACTTACACCCACCTGCAGTGGCTGAGGGGTTCTCTATCTTATTACATTTAAGCCCTTGCACCTAAGTCATTATGGCAGTGGTTCTCAAAGTTTTTGAAGTTGAGGTGCATTTAAAATCCTACAAATAATTGTAGGCGCACTATATACAAATTTATGAGAAATACGTTATAATAATTAAGTCAAATATTAAAGAAAAAAATATAAAGTCCAAGTGTGCTCTTCTGGTAATTAAACGAAATAAATATGACAAAATTAAATTTATTCTGACATTAAAAAACATTTTTATGTTACATTTTTTGAGTTATGCTTTTTAGAATTCGTAAAAAAGAAGGGTTAAAAAATAAAAAAAAAACGACAAAAAAGTTATCTCTTTATATATATAGATACATTCTTAGTAAGATTTTGTAAATTCGGCAGGTCCCGATGTGAATGTGTTAAATTTTTCATTCCTGTGTTTGTGAGAAACATGAGCTGGATGTGTCCTAGCAATTTCTTCAATGTTTGGGCATATATTTGAAAGGCAAACTCTCATTTCCTTGTCAATACATTGAAGAATTCCTCCCTTTTACTCTTAATTGTGTTGAGTGCAGAAAACCCCCACCATACATATCATCTTAACTTTACACCAAACAAAAAGAAACTTGCCTCCAATCTGTCCAGGGAACATGGGGGGTAGTGTAAACAATCCAGCACCATAGTTTAACAGCCTTTTGCAACCTAATCAGGCAAGTGAGGTGGGGGTTTGGGCAGACTGTCAGCTTACAGCCAATTCCACATACCTCTGTCCCCCAAAAATCTAAACTCCAAAAACCCTGTTGGTTTTTTGGTCCCCAACATGCACATATTTCTCTGGAATACCATAGGACGCACCTGGAAATCTTCTAGGGCGCACACTTTGAGAACCACTACGTTATGGCTTGGGGAGGACAGGAGGAAAGAGACGCATGCTGTTTTTCCCTACTCTACCTCCTTCTCTTTCACTTACTCAGAGACAGCTGGACTGACTGTCATCATTCTACCTAGAAACCCTAAGAAGTTATTTAGGAATCAATAATATAGTACTTGCGGGCACACTTTGGCAGCACATAGACCGAAACACAGGGTTGTTCTGAAGGACCTACAAGTTGTGAATGATTGTAGGAACCCCGGCCGAGGCCTGGGCGGGTTATGGATTATCCCCCTGTGCTCTAACACAGTGGTCCCCAATATTTTTTTGGCCACAGACCGGTTTAATGTCAGAAAATATTTTCACGGACCGGCCTTTAGGGTGGGACGAATAAATGTATCACGTGACCGAGACAAGCGTCAAGAGTCTTAGACAGATGTAACAGAGGGAATCTGGTCATTTAAAAAAAATAAAACATTATTCAGACTTAAATATAAATAAAATGGAAATAATGTAAGTTATTTACTCTTTCTCTGCAGACCGGTTCCAAATGGCCACAGACCAGTACCGGTCCGCGGCCCGGGGGTTGGGGACAACCCGGGGGTTGGGGACCACTGCTCTAACACACAGCCTGGATTATTATGCTAATGACCGTGCCAAAAGCAAAAATAAAGTTCATACTTTTTAAGCTTTGCTCAGGAGAGGTTTTTATTTTCATCATTATTTTTTCTACGTTGAAAGCATTTAAGACTTACACAAACACTGAGAGTACAGTATGAAGAGCTTTTGTTTTCCTAGACCATTTTCTAGACCATTTGAGAGTAAGTTGCTGGCATGATGGTCTTGGCCCTGAGCCAGGCAGACAGGGGAGCCTCATACAACTTGTTCTTAAGCACACGGGAAGATGTGAGTGAGAAACCTCAGGAAGGAGTGGAGGGATCTCGGAGGGCAGCTGAAGGGCCAGTGAGTGTATCGTGGTCGCCGCTGCCTGGGTTTCACCTGCAGCCCACTGTAACACGATTAACATCCGAGGATGGTCTCCAACTGAGGTCCTCTTCAATTCTGTTCTCTCTAACCATGTTAATCTTGAAGCACTTAATGTGCCAGCTCAGAAACTTTTGCCAAAATCCTACCAGAGGAAGCTGCAATAGGTGCTTGCCATGCAATAGGTTCTTCATGGCATGGCCCTAAAGGACTCTGGGCAGGCCTCAGTTTCCTTATCTGTGAACGGGATGACAAGCGGACCTACCTCATAGGGAGGATTTCCGTGAGTTACGATACATAAAGAACTTAGAGCAGTGTACGTGCCGGTGTAAGTGTCACCCATGGTTATCAAATGCCAGCTTACTTCCAACCCAGCCACTCAGCCCCCTAGACACCCTCTCTGGGCTCCATCACTGCCAGGCTCTTCCTCTCCGGAAACAGCCCGACACCGATCTCTCAGCGCATGTCCTCCCCACGCTTCCAAGTCCAGCTCACACTTATCACTCCACACGGCCTTTCCTGCTTCCCTGGAAGGAAGGGTTCTCTCCTCCCACCGAGAGCCCCGGGCGGGTCTCCCTCGCCGTTTCATGTTATGGTCACTATAATCATGCCTCAAACGAGAGAAAAAATAAAAGGGTTTGGCATATTGTAAAGTGCTAGGCAGATGTGGCTCTGATAATAACGGTATCTTCTTATCCCCACCGCAGTACCGTGAGCTGCAGCAGGGCAGGGGTCACGTGTGTGATCTTTGTTTCTCCCAAAGTGCTTTGTACAATAAAATTTGTGAGGAAATTTTTTCAATGGAGGAGTAAATGATTAATATTGTAGGGTAGTTAGTTGATCAGATGGGTTTCCCAGGGAGAGGTCACTGAGGGAACGCAAAGCATGACGCAAACGTGTTGACGGAAGGAGGGGCATATTTTCAGACCGTGGGTGTGTTGCAGGCAGGCAGGCTGTGCAGGAGGCCATGCGGAGAGCTCTGGGAGGCCACCGGCTGGACAGGGCAAGAGGATGTTCAGCACCTCATCTCTAAAGGTTTCTCCTATACCTTCTTTTCAACTCAAATTAGGAACCTGCTCTAGGCTTTGCTTTCCACCCTCTGTTTCAAACCTCCCTCTCATCAACTTTTCCTGAGTTCATTCCGCGTCAGTTACAGTTTTTAGTTGCAAGTAACAGAAATATGTCTTGCCCAACCAAAAGAAAATTTAAGGGAAGAACAGTTGGGGGACAACAAGAACGGAAGCTAGCCACCAGGCTTGGAAAAAGACAGGATAAAAGAGAGCTCTAGCGGTCTGGGCATCAGGACCCACAGCAACCACCATGGTGCAGGAGAAGCCTAGGTACAGAAGGTCCTCCTGGTTGTCTCCTGTACATCCTCATCCCACCTGCCAAGCCAAAGCCCAGGAGAGAGAGACTGTTGGCCAGGCCAGGTCACGTGCTCATGCCAGGCTGCAGGGGGAGAGGAAGTGGCCCTTTGGCTTCTATCGAGGAACTGATTCCTTGAAAGGAAATCTGGGTGCTGTTGAGAAGAGGAACCAGATGCTAACAGCTCAATTACCAAAAACAGCCACCACACTGCGCTTTTAGATCTGTGCCCCGATTCTCCTTTCCAGCCTAGCCATTTGGGAGGGCAACTATTTGTACAGCTTGCTGGTGTTTTGATTCTACCTCTCTCTCTTTTAAATTCTTTTATTGATTGATTTTAGAGACAGAGGCAAGGATAAATAGATAGATAGAAAGAGAGAAAGAGAGAGAGGAACAGAGATCTGCTCTTGTATGTGCCCTGACCGGGGATCGAACCGGCAACCTCTCCATGCTTCAGGATAAAGCTCTAAACAACCACGCTATCCAGCCATGGCATTCTACTTCTCTTTTAAGAGGTTGCCTTTCTTTCCTGGTGGCACGTGATGCTGCCTGTGAGCAAAGGCTGCCATACTCCATGCTACTGGGATGCCCAGGCCCAGGTCCAGTGTCCTATGCCCATGCTTATCAGCAGAAGTGACAGAGATAAGACACAGTGCCTGGTGGCCTGTGCCCTAGCGCTCAGGGCGCTGGAAGGTCACAGTGGAGAGAGGGTGAGAAGCAAAGAGAATCACAGGTAGCCCTGCAGTCACGCTATTCCACATGGTGCTGAGGGGAGCAGGAGGAGGTGCGAAGAGCCATGTGCATTTCAAGTTGTGTTTTCTGGAACTGCTGTCTGAGGCAGGGTCTGAGGCAAAAGGAACAGCGGAGAGCTGGGGGAGACGTTCCTGGAAAAGTCCTCCTCATTCCCAAATGATGACACCAGACAGGTAGAGTCCCCTTTCTGTCACAGCTTTCTGTCACCTGCAGTGACACCTGGAACTGTGGGGGGCCATCATGGGTCATAAGGAGATAAACCTGAGAATAAGACCCTACTCCCCGCAGATAAGAAAAGAAGGGGTCAGATTAGATCTTGATGATGTTGCTGGGATGCCTCATTAATGAACTTTGAAGTTTAGAATGTGCTCCAGACTTTCATATACATCAGATAATCATTTCGTTACTGCTAGTAGTGGTGCTTTCTGTTACAGCTGAAATCATCCTACCTGACACAGCCTTCTAGCCACTACTTCGGGCACTGAACACATTCTGAGACCCACGCGGACACCATCTAACCTTGGAGCCTACAGCAGGAAGTTCTCCCCCCTACACACAAAAGGGAGGAGCTTTCTGCAGCTGCCTACTCAACAGGAGTCTCAGGCCAGCCCTCCACCCCCTCCTTATCCTTTGTCTTTCTGGACAAGCTTCAAGTAATTTGGGGTCATAGATATTGGGGAATTACCATAGCAATGATTAGGGATTCACTTCAGGAATAAGGAAATATAATTACAGTCCCATCGCAGCTTGTTTCCATGACAACAGGGGTAATTGCAATCGATCAGCACTTTTCTTCCTAAACAGATCCCTGAGTCTCATTCAAATGAAATGCTAAAGAGCAATTAGCTATCCTCATCAAACAAACTAGAGCTGCTGAAAGAGACTGAAGGAGTCGCATCAAATTCTATGTGGCATCTTGGAGGCTCATCCCCAACTTGAGTATTCTATGAATTTATATGGTACCCAACAGGCTACACAGAGTACCCACATACCTAATAATTACAACAGACACAGGATACATCATAAAAAATTCAAGGGAGAGGAGAAAGCTTAGAACCTTAAAACAGAGACACTTAGAACTGCAAGCCAAAGGTTCCTGTCCTCTAGCCTCCAGGCCGAGTCCTACTACACACAGGACAAGCCATCATCCAACTTGCTTCTACAGCTCTGCCAGGACTCTGGGGGCTCCGTGCTCCCTGCGCTACTCCTCCACGGCCCCACCTGGACAGGCACCTCTTCATAAACATGTTTAGCCATCATCTGAATCAACTAAAGTCTTGGTTTATGCTCTGGAGATAGAAAACTAGTTGTCAACCTCCTCTTTATCTCAGTTAATATTACCCTGCATTTGTAAAGTGCTATCTTAGAACAGAGTATAATGTCACATGCTTTTGTTGTTGTTGTCATAACCATCCTGGGAGATAGCATATCCATGTAACACATAAATGAGCTGGCTTGGCAAAGGGCACACTGCTCACGAGTGAAAACACCTGCACTCACAAGTGGACCCTGGCTCCTGATCTCTTCTCTCCCACATACTGGATCTTCAACAACGCTGTCACTGATTCATCTACCCCCTTTCCCTCTAGACTTATACAGCCCACCTTTATTAATTCTCCTGCTTAGTCCCTAATTTTTATTCATTTAGTGGTTTCTGTACCTCTTCTCTAGTCCCTGTTCAATTTTGGCACATGCCGGGTTTCTGCGGATAGAAGACAACAAGACCAAGTAAGATAAGACCTTCCTGACTTCATCTTCTGGTCAGCAGAAGGCCGAGCGACCTCCGGCACACTCTGGTGGTCAGGGAGCCTGAGCGTCTCTGTAAATTCAATAGTCACATGTGGTCTCATTACACCAGCCGTGTAATTTTCCTTTTCCAGCAGGTCAGAGGGACAGCGAGAAACTAAAGGCTAACTCCAGACAAACACTGACTTGTCCAGTGGGAAGAGTCCAGCAGTAAAAAGCGCAGTATTCATGAACTCATTCATTGAATGATTACTGAATGCCTGCTGTGTGCCAGGCACTGCTCTAGATGCTAGAAGCACAGTGAAAGGCAAGCTGTACAGGCTTATCCTTCTGGCAAGGGAAAGGAAGCTCTGAGAACAATGGCCCAGGCTGAGGGGGGCAGAGAAAGCTTGTTCCACTGAGGAAGGCACATTTGTACAACAAAAAATGAAGGATGACAATGCATTAGCTGGAAGGAGGTAAGAATAAGGGGTGGGGTTGTTCTAGACAAGGGGATTACCATGTGCAAAACCAGCTAACTTGGATTCTAACCACTCTAACACTAATAGCACTGTGACCTCTGAGTCTCAGTCTCCCCGTTTGTAAACTGAAGGTATTAGATCAGGACTAGACATTGCCTTCAACCTTCAACACTGATGCGTGTGTGTCCACTGAATAAGGGTATCAGGTTAGAGCAGGATTTATATTCGCTTGGGGGGGGCAGTGGAGTGCATGAGGTCAACCACAGGCACATAGTTTAAGTAGGCAGTTTCAAACGTGACCTGTCTCTCTTTCCCCATCTCCTCTCTCCACTCGGGTTCCCCACCTGCCAGCCAGCCATGTAGCAGCTCAAGGCCTGTCAGCAAACAGGAGCAGCTGTCGGCCCTTCCAAGCTGGCCTGCTCTACTCCGCAGTGATGTCTTACTTCAACATGGCGCCTTTTTGTTCCATCTCAAACTTTCACCTCCTCTTATAGGGCTTTTGGGGAAGAAAATAAACCCCTACATTCCCCTACAACAGGGGTCCCCAAACTACGGCCCGCGGGCCACATGCGGCCCCCTGAGGCCATTTATCCGGCCCCCGCTGCACTTCCGGAAGGGGCACCTCTTTCATTGGTGGTCAATGAAAGGAGCACATTGACCATCTCATTAGCCAAAAGCAGGCCCATAGTTCCCATTGAAATACTGATCAGTTTCTTGATTTAAATTTACTTGTTTTTTATTTTAAATATTGTATTTGTTCCCGTTTTGTATTTTTACTTTAAAATAAGATATGTGCAGTGTGCATAGGGATTTGTTCATAGTTTTTTTTTATAGTCTGGCCCTCCAACGGTCTGAGGGACAGTGAACTGGCCCCATGTGTAAAAAGTTTGGGGACCCTTGCCCTACAATAAAATTCAGCCTTTTAAAGGTACATTTCAATGATTTTTAGTACAGTCACAGAATTGTGCAACCTTCATAACCACCTAAGTTTAGGAGATATTTTATCATACAATAGGCAGTCTTGTTTAACTGGCATCTGTAGATTAGCATAATGTTTTCAAAGTTTACTCATGTCTTAACAAGGATCAGGATTTCATTCTTTTTTATTCCCAAATAATATTCCACTGTATGGATATATATATATATACACCACATTGTATCCATCCATTCATCTTTTGATGGACATTTGCATTGTTTCAACTTTTTGGCTATTATGAATAATGCTGCTGTAAACATTTGTGTACAAGTTTTTGTGTGGACATCTGCTTTCATTTCTTTTGGGTTTATACCTAGGAGTCGAACTGCTGGGTCATATGGGACCTATGCTTAACATTTCAGGGAACTCTCCAACTGCTGTCCAAGGCAGCTGCAGCATTTTACGTTCCTACCAGCAATGTAAGAGGGCTTCAATTTCTCTACCTCTTCACCCTTACTACTGGATTTGAAGTGATATCTCATTGTGCTTTGATTTGCATTTTTCTAATGGCTAATGATGTTGAGCAAGTGTGTTTTCATATGTTAATGGAATTTTTTATATCTTTGGAGAGATGTCCATTCAAATCCTTTGCCCATTTTTAAAACTTTTCTTTTTTGGGGGGTCTTTTTATATTAAGTTATAAGAATACTTTATTCTGGATACAGTCTTGCCAGATAAGTCATATGCAAATGTTTTCTTCCATTCTGAGAATTATCTTTTCATTTATGGTATTGTTAGTACAAAAGTTATTTTTGATGAAGTCCAATTTATCAGTTTTTCTTTTGTCACTTATGCTTTTTGGTACCTAAGAAATCCTTGCCTAATCCAAGGTCATGAATTTGCTCCTTTGTTTTCTTCCAAGAGGTTTATAATTTTAGATCTTCCATTTAGATGTTATCCATTTTGAGTTCATTTTTGTGAATGGTATAAGAAAAGGGTCCAACTTTATTCACTTGTATGTGGCTATCCAATTGCCCCAGCACCATCTGTTGAAAAGTCTATTCTTTGTCCATTGACTCGTCTTGGCACTCTTATTGAAAATCAGCAGACCACAAATGTAAGGGTTTATTTTTGGAACTCTCAATTCAAATCCATTGATCTATATAGCCACGACCACATTGTTTAGATTACTGTAGCATCATTGCAAGCTTTTAACTCAGGATGTGTGAGCCCTTCAAGGTTGCTTCGGCTATTCTGGGTCCTTTGCATTTCCACCTGAGTTTTAGGACCCACATGTCAATTTCTGCAGAAAAGGCAGGTAAGTTTCGACAGGGACTATAATGAATCTGTAGATCAATTTGGGTAGTACTGCCATCTAAATATTAAGTTTTCTGATCCATCTATTACAGATGCTTTCCATCTGTTTAGAGCTTCTTTAATTTCTTTTTTTTTTATTTGAGTACATACTTAAGTAACTTTTTAAAAATTAATTAATTAATTAATTAATTATGACAGAGACAGAGAGAGTTAGAGAGAGGGACAGATAGGGACAGACAGACAGGAAGGGACAGAGATGAGAAGCATCGATTCTTTGTTGTGGCACCCTAGTTGTTCATTGATTGCTTTCTCATATGTTCCTTGACCAGCGGGGGTGGGGGGCTATAGCAGAGTGAGTGATCCCTTGCTTAAGTCAGTGACCTTTGGGCTTAAGTCAGCGACCATGGGTTCATGTCTATGATCTCATGCTCAAGCCAGTAACCCCATGCTCATGCTGGTGAGCCCGCACTCAAAGCTGGTGAGCTCCAGCAGCGACCTCAGGGTTTTGAACCTCGGTCCTCGGCATCCCAGTCTGATACTCTATCCATTGCACCACTGCCTAGTCAGACTTTGTTAAATTTATCCCTAAGTATTTTATTCCTTTTGATGCTATTGAAAATGAAATTGTTTTCCTAAATTCATTTTTGGATAGATTATTGCTAGTAAATAGAAATACAACTGAACAACAAAAACTCCTATTATGTACCCTGCAACCTTGACCAACCTTGTTTATTAGTCTAATAGTTCTTTAAGTGGATTCTTTAGAATTTTCTACATATAAGATCATGGCATATGTAAATAAAGATAGTTTTACTTTTTCCCTTGCAAGTTTGATGTTTTTTATTTCTTTTTCTTGCCTAATTGTCCTAGCTTTAACTTACACTATAGTACAATACAATATTGAAGAGATATCTTATTCCTGGTCTTAAGGAGAACACATTTATTTCTTTCACCCTTAAGTATATTAGCTCTGAATTTTCTGTAGCTGCCCTTTGTTTCTTTCAATACTTTTTTTTTTTTTTTTTTACAGAGACAGAGAGAATCAGAGAGAGGGATAGATAGGGACAGACAGGAACGGAGAGAGGTGAGAAGCATCAATCATCAGTTTTTTGTTGCAACACCTTAGTTGTTCATTGATTGCTTTCTCATATGTGCCTTGACTGTGGGCCTTCAGCAGACTGAGTAACCCCTTGCTCAAGCCAGGGACCTTGGATCCAAGCTGGTGAGCTTTTGTTCAAACCAGATGAGCCCGCGCTCAAGCTGGCGACCTCGGGGTCTTGAACCTGGGTCCTCAGCATCCCAGTCCGAAGCTCTATCCACTGCGCCACCACCTGGTCAGGCTCTTTCAATACTTTTAAAACTATTTTTATTGATTGGTTTTAGAGAGAGAGGGAAAGAGAGAGAAACACTGATTTGTTGTTTTACTTATTTATGCCTTCATTGGTTGATTCTTCTATGTGCCCTAACTAGGACTGAACCTGCAACCTTGCAACCTTGGAGTATCAGGACAATGCTCTAAACCAACTGAGCTACCTGGCCAGGGAGTGGCTGCCTTTTATTTATTTATATATTTATGTATTTTAGTGAGAGAGAGAGAGAGAGAGAGAGAGAGAGAGAGAGAGAGAGAGAGAAAGAGGGAGGGAGGGACAGACAGGAAGGGAGAGAAATAAGAGCATCAACTTGTTGTAGCGCTTTAGTTGTTCATTGATTGTTTCACATATGTGCCTTGACCAGGGCATGTGGGGCTCCAGCCGAGTCAGTGACCCCTTGCTTAAGCCACTGACCTTGGGCTCAAGCCAGCGACCATAGACATGACTCCATGCTCAAGCTGGTGAGCCCATGCTCAAACCAGATGAGCCCGGCTCACGCCAGTGACCTCGGGGTTTTGAACCTGGGTCCTCAGCATTCCAGGTCGATGCTCTAGCCACTGTGCCAACACCTGGTCAGGCGGTAGCTACTTTTTATTAAGCTGAAGATGTTCCCTTCAATTCTATTTGAATGTTTTTATCATGAAGGGTTTTGGATTTTGTCAAATGCTTTTTCTGCTTCTATTGAGATGATCATGTGCTTTTTGTCCTTTATTTTATTAATATGGTGGGTTATATAGAATGATTTTGGTATGTTAAACTAACCTTGTCATCCTGGGATAAATCCCACTTGATCATGGTGTATAATTCTTTTTAATATTGCTGGATTCAGTTTGCTAGAATTTGTTGAGGATTTTTATATCATTTTTCATAAAGGATACTGGTCTGCAGTTTTTTGTCTTTGCCTGGTTTTTGTATTAGGGTAACACTGGCGTCATAGAGTTGAAAAGTCCCCTCCCATTCTATTTGCCATATTCATTCTTACATGGAAGTCTCTGCTCCTGCCATTCTGGATCTGAATGTCTGTGCCTCGTCTCTTAGCACTCCAAATCCTGCCCCTCATTTGGAGCCAGCTGAAGGGTTCCTGATTCCTGATTCCAGACTCCCCTCCTGACAGCTCCAGTCCCGGAGTGACTCACTGCCCTGGGAGCCCCTTCGGTTCTCACCATGGCTTACAGACGGCCAGTCACTCCAAAGCGCTGCAGCTGTGCAAGCTCCAGCAGATGCTGGGAAGGAGGCAGAGGCTGGAAGCAGGCCGAGTGCAGTCCCAGTGAGCAGGAGAGGAGCCTCAGTCAGGCAGCGCAAAGCAGGAAGACACCTGAGCCTGGTGAGTCGGGACCAGCAAGACACCTGAGGGCCATGCAACCGGCTGCCTAGGAAGGCTGCAGCAGAACAGTGGAAGGTTAAGAATGGACTCTTCACCACGTGAATAGTGGTTCAGCAATTTACCAGCGAGTCAGTCTCTGGCCTCAGTTTTCTCATCTTTGAAAAGGGGATAATAATGCCAATTTCTGAGTGTCTTGATAAATATTCAGTGAGTTCGTCTAGACGAAGCATGCGGTATTAAGTTCAATAAGTGGCCGCTTGAATATATACTACAGGATATTCTCTGGGAAAAAAGGGTTTGTGGTTAACACAGCCTTGGAAACGCTCTACATCACATCCTTCTTCTTGCAGATTCCTAGGGCACATTAGCATAGTGAAGGCTCTCAAAAGTCCCATGTAAAGGATCCTATTTAATTTGTTTTGGCCCAGAATTTCCCAAACCAATTTGCCAAAACGACCCTTTCTCCCTTTTTAAATGTAACATCCATTTAACACACTTTGGGAAACACAACATTAGTTGATTTTAATTAATAAAGGAAGTCACATTAAGTTGTTAAAAATGGATCAAGCTTTACTGTTTTGCTTTTCCCACAGGCATGTATAATTTAAAAGCAGCAGCCTAGGAAAAATGAAGGCTTTTGACCCAGAGAAAGAACAGGATGCTTTAAAAGCCCGAAGGAAATGAGAAATTTCAGGCAGAAGGAGCAGATCAATAATGAACTATTTTTGGCTAGGAAGACATTTCTAGAATTACAGATTCTTGGAGTTAAAGTTCAGCTCCTTTAAATTCCCACTAGCGCCAAAATTCCCCTTCATCACCCCGAACTCTGCTGGCACACGCTCTGTCTTCCCATTTTTACACAGCTCTAGTAATGAGGAAATTCTCCCTCACATTGGGCTAAAATCTGCCTCCTGAAAATCTTTACTCAATATCATGTTAATGGATTTTGTGTGTCGGTGAGGGCTATCCATTTGGGAGATGGCAAATAGAATATGCAGAAATTTTGTGAATCATTACGTAGTGTAAAATAACAAATCCACTGTCGGAGCAGTAAACTGAAAGTAAGAATTGTTGGAAACAACATCTTCCATTTTCTCCATCCATAAACAGGACAAATAATCAGAAGTTCAGCTACACTATAAGCAATAAATGTAATGTTTACTTTGTTGGGTGGACTCATATGGTAAGTGTCAATTTCCTAGGAGAAAGGTGGAATACATTTTTAAAGACTTCTATAGTCCCATCTTTTTTCATTTTAAAAGTATTTAAGGCCCTGCCTGGTTGGCTCAGTGGTAGAGCATCCACCTGGAGTGTGGATGTCCCGGGTTTGATTCCAGGTCAGGGCATACAGGAGAAGCAACCATCTGCTTCTCCACCCCTCCCCCTTCTCTCTCTCTCTCTCTCTTTTCCTCTAGTAGCCATGGCTCAATTGGTTTGAGTGCATCGGCCCTGGGCACTTAGGATGGCTCCATAGAGCCTTCACCTCAGGTGCTAAAAATAGCTCAGTTACAAGCATGGCCCCAGATGGGCAGAGCATTGACCCCAGACAGGGGTTGCCAGGTGGATCCCAACCAAGGTATATGTGGGAGTCTGTCTCTCTGTCTCCCCTCCTCTCACTAAGAAAAAGAAGAAAAAAATATATATTAAAAGAGGCATTTTAAAAAACTTTTTCCAAAGATTATCCTTCTAGTTTCATCATAAAGATAAGTTTTAATGAAAATATAGCACGTTTCATAAATGTAGGTTTGTCACCAAGAGACAATAATAAGAACAGGTGACAGACATAATCTATATTTTATAGAAATGTAGCTGTTTGATCCCAAGGCTTTGTAAAACTTAAAACCTAAAGGAAGTGTCAAGGGGCAAAGGGACAGAACCTAAATGGAAAGAGGACAGCCAGGGTCCAGGTGTAGCTCAGCAAGCCATCAGGGCCTGGGCACACCCACGACAAGGAAGAGCCGTGTTTTCATAGGACAGACCTTCCAGAGAAGAACTTTCTAACAGCTTTGCCATAACTAGGAAACAGATGCTCATATGAATATACATGAACTTTGCTTTTTTAATGTCTACCCAAGAACCCCCAGCTTTTCCTGACAGAATGCCAAGATCTTTTATTGGAATTCTTTTTCCCCCCCAATTAATATTTGGAAAACTTCTCCCTCCTACCCGAGTTAGGCCAAAAAGGATGTTTACTCCCTGGAACTGAATGAGAGCGACATGATAAAGACAGAAAATGTTTGGCCTTCTCTTCTGAGAACCAGCCTCCAGATCGGTGTCTCCTTGGGCAAGTCCATTGTTGCGGTTCTTGTTCCATTGTTTCTAACACTGCCTTGGTTCCCATCTGTTCTCAAGCCCAGGTCTTCAGGCTCCTATACATTCTCTGAGCTCACTCTATCTGTCCAATAAATAAGTAAGTAAATAAATAAATAAATAAATAAAGTCCCCCCCCCAAAAAAAAAAAGAAGAAAAAAGAAGAACTTTATACACTCAGTACCATTTTGCATCAAACGACTTGGTGACATTTTCATATCTGTACCTCATTCTGATACTGTGATGCAAAAAGGTTCAACTGAAGAAACCGAAGTGAAATCAAAACTGACTCATGCTGGACGATGCTCAGTGATGACCAGTCCTGGCATCCGAGCCACTGGGGGAGCTCCGTGCTAGCTTGTGTTCGCCCTCCAGGAAAATACTTTCCTTCAGTTAACTTTGACAGTTTTCCTGCTAGAGACGCTGGAAAGCAAATACCGGTCTGTGCAGGAAAAGGGTCTGTATCGGGATTAACACTGCCAGTGAGCACTGGCAGAGCTTACACACTCTGCTTGCCTGAGGATTTTGTAACTTGTGCTCAACTGTGGTTCCTATTAGAATTTGCTTATTGACACACACCACGGAGGATGTTTTCATCCCTGTCCTTGAAATATAGTAAGAATATCATAGATTACATCATCTATTCCTTCAACATGTACTATAGGACATCACATGGTCGATAGATTCTTAGAAACTGCAAATTTAAGTGAAACAACACATACGGAGACCAACTGTATTACAGGCTGATATAAACAAGAGGTAACGTCCATATTTCTGGTCACAAAAACAGCACTAAGCTCCTAAATAAAGGTCCCAAACACTTCTAACATTAAACATTGAAATAAATGTGAGCTATACAGACATTTTTAAAAAATTAACAACAATGAGTAAAATCATCCTTTTCCAACCCATTTATTCCAGCTCAGGGTGGTGGGTAGATAGAGCCTATTCCTGCAGCTCAGGGTACAAAGCAGGACGCAGCCCTGGACAAGACGCTCTCCTATCAAAGGGCTACTCACAGCCACACTCACACCCACGCCCACTCAGACTGAAGACACGCCAGTTCCCCTGGGGTGTGCGTCTTTGGGAGTCCCTGGGGGAAACGCACACAGGCCTGGGGAGAGGTGTAAACTCCATACACACAGCGGCCTGATGAGGCACCTCTAGTTTTTCCTGGTCAATGTTACAATGAAACGATGTTGAAGGGAACGTTACCCAAGCTCTCGCTGTACCCTATCAGGGCAATTTACACGGTGCCAGGCACTCAGAGGAGACATTTCTGAGCGCCTAAGATGAGGCTGAATAAAACCTGGTCCCTCACTTCACAGAACTAGCAGTCGAGTGAGAGACAGACAAGCAAATCAATAATTCCATACAAGGTGACAAGTGCCAGCTAGTGCCAGGCATGTGGTGCTAGGAAAATGCAGGCAGGGGCGAGCAAATCAGATAGGGGGTGGGGGTGGGGAGCGGGGTGGGCAAGGGCTTTTCAGAGGAGCTGCCTCCTAGGCGGGCAGCAGCAGGACTGAGCCATCTCTGACTCCGACTCCGATTCCCAGCGCTCAGGTGAGAAACTACCTTCGGACCCTGTTTCTTTGAGTTCCTTACACTGTCCCGGTCAGATTTCGTGCCTGCGTTTGCTCTGAGAAAGGGAGGCAGAGGGAGAGAGGAGCACAGGATAGACAGAGCAGAGGTTGAGAGCTCCCTGCAGACAGGTTCT
Source organism: Saccopteryx bilineata (assembly GCF_036850765.1). Taxonomy (NCBI): domain Eukaryota; kingdom Metazoa; phylum Chordata; class Mammalia; order Chiroptera; family Emballonuridae; genus Saccopteryx; species Saccopteryx bilineata. The sequence continues at coordinate 225,984,985 of NC_089494.1, forward strand.
GGAAGCTGCTGGAGATGGCCGGGGGGGGGGGGGGATGACAGGTGACATGAGTGTAACATCTGATCAGTGCCCACCCTTTCTCTTTGCCAAACAAGGAGACACAGAAATGAGGTCTTCTTCGCTCCCGGGAAACTTGCTGAGCCAAGCCAATGCCACGCTGCCTCCTACCACCGGTGAGGGCAGCAAAATGAAGGCACAACCTCTGTGCCGTCCCGGAAAGCGAGGCCACCCTCCTTCACCAACTCCCCAAGGTGACTTCTCCACAGGACACACCCAGCACCCCAAGTCCTCCACCGCCCCAGAGAGGGAACACATCTATGACTCGGCTCCTGCCTCCTGCCTCCTGCCTCCTGCGGGATCCCACTCCCCACCCGGAACTCCACCAAAGTATTAAAAAAAAGAGAGAGAGAGGTGTGAGTTATTACCTTAGACTGTCTTCCAGGGTCTCCTCATCGGAAGAGAAGGTGCCATTGCTGATGCTCTGGGGAGAGTGACCATGCCTTCCTGCTGACACCTCCCGGGAGAACACAGCGTCTTTCTTTTTCCTTTTGCCAAACAACTTCTTAAAAGGCTGGAATTTGCCTCCCTTCTTCTTGTCTGTGGATTACAAGATAAATAGTCGCTGCAGTTTGACAGGGCTGCACCTCCGAGCCTGAGAGCAAATTACAACCGAGCTGCCTGCAGCCAGGGAGCCGGCCGGGGCAAAGGGCAGCCATGGGAGTGAATGCGCGACCAAGCCCCTTGCCAGGAACGCCCGGCCGCCCCTGTCTGCACACAGCAGGCGCAGACAAGCCAACGGCTCGGCCCGTCTTCTGCCGCCTGGGCTCCCAAGAAGCACCTGGGCGCCACATGAAGGGGCTGCAAGCTTCATGGGGGCTGGCACAGCACCCCCTTGTACTTGCCACACAAAGAGAGCGTCTGCTTTCTGTAACAAAGCAGATGGCCTGTGCCCTTCTCCACAGAAGAAGTTGAGAGCAACACGTAAGCCAGACAGTTGTTTAAGAAAATTTGTGTATGTGTATCATCTCTTCTGAGAGTCACTCTGGCTTAGCCTTTAGACAACAGAAGAAAACTGTTAACTTGGTATAAACTTTGGCCCCCAATTCCCTCCATCCCTGTATATTTCTAGTTTCCCTCTCTTGTCTCCTTTTCAAACTACTATAGAGAGCTCCAAAGGAACTGCTATGAACATCCTTCCATACATTACTTCATCCAGTCAGGACCCAGGCTCACGGCCAGCGTGTCCTACAGATATTTCCGGTCAAGCTTTCAGTTAGGGTTCTGCAGACACAAATTCCTTCCTATCACACCATTCCCATCTCGGAAAAGAAAGTATAAATCACCCCACACCAGAAGCATCTTCTCAGATCTTTTCTTTAAGAAGTTTTAAAGAGCCACTTACCCAGTGGTCAGCTTTCTTAAATTATTTAACCCTTACTATGCATCACTGCTCTGAGAATTTTACAACTATGGACTCAATCCTTGCTCCAATTCTCTACGGTAGATACTATTAACACCCTCATTTTACAGATGAGAAGACTGAGGCACAGAGAGATTAAATAACTTGTCTCTGTCATGGGAAACATCTTCGAAGCTGGAGTCAGGAGCTTTGAGGGAAAAGGAAAGTTGAAAATGTACACAATATGTATAGAAAAATACCTGTACAAAACACAAAGGTATGGGCCCCCAACTTACTATCAGAGCCCCCTAGAACTTTGCTGGCCAGAGTCTGCAGAGAGATCTGGGTATAAAAATGAGGTTAATGATGTTCAAGGTAGTCATCTCATTTCCTCTGGGGATCTTCAGTGCTGGCCTTTTGAAGAGAAAATCCGAAGTGAGGAAGAAGTGTTTCAAACCACTTTGCCTTCAGCAGTGGCATCAAACAGCGAGGATGCAGATAAAATAATCACCGATTACAAGAAGACATAGATTGGGGTCCTTAGCACAGGTGCAAACAGACCTTCAAACTTTGGCGGTCCCTGAAACAATGCTGGATTATGTCACTTGTGAAAGGAAAGCAGATTTCTAACATACGAGGCGCCTCCCATGCCCAAGGTTTTGTGCTAGGCACAAAAAAGTTAAACTTTCACTATGTATTACTTAAAAGACAAAGTGTGCAATACAACTGAAATTATATATATATTTTTTATGTGCCTTGATTGCGGGCCTTCAGCAGACCAAGTAACCCCTTGCTTGAGCCAGCGACGTTGGGCTCAAGCTGGTGAGCTTTTTGCTCAAACCAGATGAGCCCTCGCTCAAGCTGGCGACCTCGGGATCTCAAACCTGGGTCCTCTGCATCCCAGTCCGATGCTCTATCCACTGCGCCACTGCCTGGTCAGGCCAATTGAAATTATAATGGTAAAAAATGGTAAAAAAAAAAATCAGAAGGTTTGATTTCAGAGTGTGCGTATACTTTCAGTAGTTACTTATTTAGGAGTACAAGCCCAAGGTTTTCATGACACCTACTTTGGTTCTTAGGAGTAAAAAATCTCCAATGGATCATTTTGAAAAATTATCACTAGTGGATTTTGAAGACCACCAAAGAACATTAGGCAAGTGTTAAAAGAACTGACCTTATGTAAAAGGTCAGTTAATTTATGTAAAAATTAATTAAACATTTTAAATTTAAAAATTTCTGGAAGGAGTCACAGGTATCATTGCATTGTTATATAATTGTTCTTTGGCACTGACTGATAAAATAAGTGAATATTTTCTCTATGTCTGTCCAAGGCTTCAAATATGTAAATGACTCCATTATTGTAAACGGTCATTATAAATGGTCAAATAGCAATTTATGCTACATTTCACTTATTTCTGAGATAAATTCTTCCTTTCTGCCTTTGTATCAGTTGCCTTTTTCCCACTGCAGAAACATCTATCCCAAATTCTCTAATCACAAATATTCTAAAACACCATAGCAAAATTCTAAAAACACCAGTTATGACATCATTACTCCCAGTCTGGGCCCACTAATTCAGCTTTTAAGCTAACTGGAGAATTTTAGATTATGTCAAAATTTGACAGGGGGGTAAAAAACACAGCATAATTTGCTTTACAGTCCAGGCGGATTTGGTGGTGTTCAGTTAAGCTGGAACCAAGGGAGTTAATGACTCTTGAACAGGTTACTTGTGGATTCAACTAACGGTGACATAGTCAGTCAAGAAGGCTGACGACGCCCTTGGAATTGCCTTGGAGTCCAGAATAGTGGCAGCCACCGTATAAAGTATTTGTTAGATTGGTCATATACATCGTTGGGGGAGACGGTGAACAGGACCTGGAGAGAGCTGGATACAAACACAGGGATGGGACACAAACCGCCTTGGGAAGGATGCCGGGACACAGAAGAAGCCTTAGCTCGGAGGACTCGGTGGGCTGCACGCAAGCTCAGAATGGCCGCCTTCAGGGAGGTGAGAGCTCTCGCCTGTGGAGCTGGCCCCTGTGAGGACTGCTTGTGAACCACGCATTCCACCTTGTGCTGTACGTTTTATGGGCAGTGACTTGGCACAGACACATACATATCATCCTGGAAGACGTGCCGAAGTCCGGATGTCAGAGAGCATTCTCCCCAGAAGTGCTTGGGCAAGGCTGTTTCAGCAGCACCTTCGTGATTATCAGGAAGGTACAGGAGCAGTAAACCTACCTGCACTACCCATCCAGCAGCCACACCTCACACAACGAGAGAAAGGGCTTCTGAGTCCTAAGGACACCAGACTCTCCGGAGCAGGGGTCAGAACACAGAGGTTTACCAGTATGCTCCCAAGCCAGGGTCTGGTCACCTCAGTTGTCAAAAGTCATTTCCTGCTTCCTTGTTTTCAAAATCAATAATACACTTTCCTGTCAGAACTCTTTTTACATGTTAAATACAATTTAAAAGTTTATCTTTATGATATGTTTACTGTGGACTGTGACAATTTATTAATTTTCCAGGGTTAACTTTATGAAAAGTCCTAGGAACTACATTTAGGCTTACCCTAAATTCAGACGGCACACTGTGATTCAGCAGCACCAACAGGAAGTGAAACTTGATAAATCAGAGGAGTTAATCCTCTTCCTTACTGACCCCCCAATTTTAATCTCAAAGTTCAGTATATATAAAAAAAAACAAGTGGCCCTGGCCGGTTGGCTCAGTGGTAGAGTGTTGGCCCGGCGTGTGGAAGTCCCAGGTTTGATTCCCAGTCAGGGCACACAGGAGAAGCACCCATCTGCTTCTCCACCCCTCCCCCTCTCCTTCCTCTCTGTCTCTCTCTTCCCCTCCCGCAGCCAAGGCTCCACTGGAGCAAAGTTAGCCGGGACACTGAGGATGGCTCCATGGCCTCTGCCTCAGGTGCTAGAATGGCTCCGGCTGCAACAGAGCGACACCCCAGATGGGCAGACCATCGCCCCCTGGTGGGCATGCTGGGTGGATCCCCATCAGGCGCATGCAGGAGTCTGTCTGTCTGCCTCCCCACTTCTAACTTTGGAAAAAAAGAACATACAAAACGTCCCCCCCAAAAAAAACAAGTACCTAAATTTTAGGAAACATTTGCAATTCTATGCCATGACAACCATTATGAAAACCTGAGCAGTGTCTATAAATATGCATTAAATAAACTATTTTGTGATTAATTAATGATTTGGGGGCTGTATTGAGTCTGTCTCCACAGAATCAACTGGATTAGGTGCACAGTCCTCACCAGCAGCTATTTTCTTGACAAATAACACCCGCAAGTTTTGTGATTATTTTTGTACACATGGGGCCTAAAAGATCAAAGCAATTTTAACAATGCAGTTAAACAGAGCGCTTCTGCAATGCTAATGTAAAATACTCCCAAATACAACTGCCAGGTAGAGGGAGTATCATTTAGCAAAGTTTTCTCCAAAATTAAGAGTATTTGAGATGGCACTGTAGAATTTTACAACACAAATGTACTTTTCTTAGGTGGTTGGTGCAGTGGGGAGAAGCGGAAAGGGGGAAGGAAGAAATGTTCCCTCTATTAAATTGTCTTTATAATTGGCTACAGCTCTAATCAGTTAGGGGTTAAGTATATGGGACCCAGAGATAAGAATAGTTTTGGCCCAAATCCTGATCCCATCTCTTACTGGTTATGAAACATCTGCTTACCAGCCTCTCTGGAAATGTACCATCTTAAGATGTAAGACTGACTTTATTGGGGTGCCACGTGGTCTTAATATTTCATCATTTCTGTGTTGTAATTTCTCACACGAAAGAACCTATATGCGCATATATACTTCCTTCACAGATCATGGTAATGTTCATTCTCTAAGTACTGAAATGAATTAACTTATTTTCATCATCCAATAATTTCTTTAGGAGACTTTTTTCATTAAAAATAGTGCTCATTATCCATTACTTCATAGATATAATTATATACTGTTTTCTGGCTGCATCATCATAATTGCTAGTTTACAGAGAAGATTCTAAAAATTAAAGATCACTGGGCAAGTCAAGCAAATCTGATTTATTTTCCATTTGTCATAAGGATGCAACTCTTACATTCTCATTTCTAAACTTAAAATAATAAAGGCACACAAGTTGTCTTCACTGGATTATTTATATGGTACTACTCCAAAGGAGAAACAGGTTCCTAGCCTAGTTCATCTGGTGCATCATTCACGTTTTAGCCTGCGGTTTCTCAGACTGCTCTGTGTGTTGATAGCAGGTTCTTATGCAAAGACCAGTACATTTGAGAATCCAGGTAAAATAAAGTTAAATATGTCTCTTTACCATGGGACTTTTCAGAGTCTTTGGTATATTGATGTCATTATTGCTCTCTGAAAGAGCAGACAATATGTAGTGCTTCCTAAACTTGTTTGACCATGGGAACTTGACTTTCTAGACATCTATTATGACTAGTGTTCCACTGAACAGACGCTGGGAAAAGCTTTTCTTCCTTTCCTCCCTCCCTCCCTCCCTCCCTCCCTCCCTCCCTCCCTCCCTCCCTCCCTCCCTCTTTCCCTCCCTGCATCCTTCCATCTCTCCATCCCTCTCTCCCTTTCTTCTTCCTTTTAGTTGGGGCGGGGGAGAGATGAGAAGCATCAACTCCTAGTTGCATCACTTTAGTTGTTCACTCACTGCTTCTCATACAATGCCTGACTGGGAGGTTCAATCATGCCAGCAACCTTGGGCTCAGGCCAGTGACCACGGGATCATGTCAATGGTCCCATGCTCAAACTGGCGACCCTGCGCTCAAGCCAGTGATCCTGCACTCAAGGCAGCAACCCCGTGCTTAAGCTGGATGAGCCTCCACTCAAGCCGGCGACCTCAGGGTTTTGAGTCTGGGACTCAGCATCCCTCGTCAACTCTCTCTCCACGTTCTTCTCAATGTGATGAAATTCTATTCAAAGACCTAGGTCCTTGAAGTTTTTCCCAAGTCCCCAAGCTTAGTGATAATCACACCTCCCTCTGGCTTCCGTGCCCTTTGCTCATGCTTCTGTTGTGCCACACCATGTGTCAGCAGCTGAACTGTGTCCCCAAAAAGTCATATGTTGAAGTCCTGAGCCCTAAGCATCTCAGAATGTGGCTGTACAGGAGTCCTCAGGTAACGACAGTCTCAACATACAACGTTTTGAGTTTACCATGCTCACTCCCATAAAAACTTTAAAAATTGAGACGCGAGTGTTTTGGCTTACACCATTAGCATCATACTTATAAACTATGTGGACAAATTAGTTTGGCTATGGCAGCAGAAGATTACACAGTAACATGGCCTTTGAGTGAGGGAGTTGGTGTCCCCCAGTACGCCTACCTGTGCCATTTTGGATTGTTAAAAACGCAAGTGTCCTGTTTGTGTTTTTATGCTCTAGATTATGACTTTACAACTGTGTTAGGATAGACAAGTGACTTAGGCTAGGGTGTGTTTTGACTTACTCCAAAATTTGGGTTACATCACTGTCGTAGGAACGGAACTGGGTCATAACCCACGGACCCCCTGTATTTAGAGAATGGATCTTTAAAGAGATAATTAAGGTAAACTAAGTGGGCCCTAAACTATATGACTAGTGTCCTTATAAGAAGACATGAGGACAAAGACACGTACAGAGGCAGGACACTGAGGGACACGGGGAGAAGATGGCCATCTACAAGCCAAGAAAAGAGGCCTCAGAAGACACTGATGACACTGATTTTAGACTTCTGTGGCCCTTTGTTATGCAGCCCCAGCAAACCACTACACCACATCAGAGCTGTCTGACACTGAAGAGATCACTTCGGACTGCTGTTTCATGCCTTTGTGCCTTCACACCTTTAAACATGTTCTTCTCTACCTGCAATGGCTTTCTCCGTTTGCCTAGAGAACATCTAACACCTTCCAGGTGTACCTTCTCTTGAAAGACATCCTTGAACACTCAGGCCAGAAGGGCGACACCCTCTTCGGTTCTCTGTCTGTGCGCGTACAGACATCTACTGCAACAGCACAGAACATGCTCCAGCTCTGAGCCCACGAGTTCCCTGGGTCCGGGGACTCAGCTTTGTTGATGCTGCCTCTACAGCACCCATCATAATGCCCGACACAGTGCAGACGAACATTAATATCAATCTGATGTTCCCTACCCCTTAGATAGGTTTTAGAAATCAGAATTTTTCAGGGTGTACAAAAGTATATTTAGACTCCAGTGGGGGCCATGAGAACACTGTATAACCAAATGCAGTATTTCTGGAAAACATCACTATTCACATTGAGTTTTGTTACCAAATGAACTTGTGCCAAACTTACAAAGGACTCAGGGGATGGTGATCTCTTTACACAGTACAGACATTCCTGTAATCACACTTGCTTTGAAAATGCAAATTTGTTCCAATGTGATGGATCTATGCTATCTCATCCATGAGAAACACCAGGTGAATGAGGAATATTGCACCCAGCTGAACTGAGGTGTGTAGAAACACACAAAATTCACACACTCATATACACCTCAAATATGTACCAGTTACCCCAGATGGCCGCCTGTTATGAGATACAGCCACACATGTGGTGTTACAGCTTATGACCCAGTTCGGATAACCCTCTTCCCACCGGCTCACAATAACTCACAAGCTGTCACCCTCCAATGGTTTCCTCATTTCACAAGCAGACTTCAAGTCTTTTTCAAGGCAAGGTGCTGTATTTGTTGTAGTATTTATGAATTTCATTACTATTTAACATGTAAAACGGCTATATTTTTAAAGTTAGGTTACTATCCCTTTAAAATGTCACTGATAAAGTTATCTTATATTGTGCTCTTATCCCAGTTCTTCCATTAGCCCTTGGTTTCATTTTGTGGTTTGCGTAACATGTTGATTTTTAGCAACGCATATGTCACATTATAGCAGAACTGTCTATATCTAAATAGAACCCACTGAAATATGTTTGGTCTATATGCAGTATGCTAGGTCCATACAAGGACCTATCAATTAAAATGACCTGGCTGTTTATTGGGCCCTCTATTTCTTGAAGCCACAGCAATTTTTAATTTTTCTAGTTTTTTCCACTGGTCTATCTCAGAATCCCCTTTTATATGTTTCACATAAAAAAGACATAGTATTTAGAAATAGTAATAGAGGCAGATAGGACTTTTATTATTTTTTTGGCTCAACGACCTTGTTTTCCCACTCTTTCATGCCACCAACAGAAGGGGGCTGACCATAGAACAGTAAGGTTTCCACATGTCACATTTTTAGCCTCCATCAGGTCTCACCTGTGGCTTGGGGAACTCACAGAAAGACAAGGTTGTACAACCCCAGAACTTTTCTTTTGGCAGCCAACAATTGGTCACATTGCACGTTTCAAGGTTACAGAGCCCCCCACCCCCAAACATGGGGCAGGAGCAGACAATTCTTGCTCAGAGCTTTACAGTAAAGCCAGAGCAAGTGTTCCAGAAGCTGACATCAGGAAGGCAACCTCTGGAAGCACGTACCCAAGGGACTCCAGAAAACCCTTCACTCTTGGGCCTTTAGGGCTCTTCACTTTAGGTCCTCCTTCTTGGGCATCGGAAAGCCTTTTCTGGACCGCAGAGGGAGGGATGTGCAGCTCAGACAGCTAAGGTGGGCGGGTGGGGAAGCGGAGGAGGAAAGCGGTCCCTTCGGACCCCAGCAGAGGTAGACCATGGAAGGCGAAGGGTTCAAGTCAGGAAAGGCCATTTTCTGGAGTCTGCCCTCTTTCTCCGGTTAAAAACGAAAGCCCGTGATGATAAAGATTATGAGGAGAAGGAAGATTAAAGCCGTGCCTCGGGTCTCGTCCCAGCGGAAGCCCTTCTTAGCCCGATCCTCCTGCTGCTTGCGAAGGGCCTCACGCCGGGCCCTCCGGCGGCGTTCGCGCTCCAGCTGTTCTCCGCAGTGCGCCTGGCAGAAGGCGTCAAAGCTGAACGTGCGGCTGGTGCCTGTCGCGGCCTGACCACGGTCGTGGGGCCGAGCGGCGGGCGGCGGGGTGTGAGGTGCGGAGTCTGCTGAGGGAGTCTGGTAGGGCTGGACGCCAGGTCCGCGCAGGTCCACATGCTGAGTAGGCCGTGGTCATACTTGCGGCACAGGGTGGCACTGCCCAGCGCCTCGTGTGCCTGGGAGATACGGTCACACTTGCGGCGCAGGGTGGCACTGCCCAGCGCCTCGTGTGCCTGGGAGATACGGTCACACTTGCGGCGCAGGGTGGCACTGCCCAGCGCCACGCGTGCCTGGGAGATACGGTCACACTTGCGGCGCAGGGTGGCACTGCCCAGCGCCACGCGTGCCTGGGAGATACGGTCACACTTGCGGCGCAGGGTGGCACTGCCCAGCGCCACGCGTGCCTGGGAGATACGGTCACACTTGCGGCGCAGGGTGGCACTGCCCAGCGCCACGCGTGCCTGGAAGATACGGTCACACTTGCGGCGCAGGGTGGCACTGCCCAGAGCCACATGTGCCTGGGAGATACGGTCACACTTGCGGCCAGGGTGGCACTGCCCAGCACCACGTGTGCCTGGGAGACACGTGTAAAGCGCGGCAGCCCCGGTGCTCCCAGAGTTGCGGTCCCGGTGGTAGAGGAAGCTCTGCCGGTAGTAGGCGGCCTGGATTTGCGCCTGCGTGTCGGTGGAGGGGACGCCCAGCAGCTCATACAGCGGTTGCGCGAGTACGGGCCGTCGCCCCGAGAATAAGTCCTCGCTTCTAGGCCCAGGGATGATATTCGGCTTTGTGGAGTCCCCCGAGTCTGCCATAACCTCCACAATAACAGCCACGGCAACCTCAGATTGTGCTTGGCAGCCATCCTGAATCGCAGATAGGACTTTTAATGAAAAGTCTCAGCGTTCGGCCACATTTCTTCCACACACTAGATGATGTGTGGGTGCTGACTTTTTTCACTGCCCATTTCTGCCACTTGAATTTCGGAGGGTGCTGTGAATCACTGGCCAACTCTGAGTAAAACATCATGGTGGGCGAGCTGCCTGCTACCTGGACTGGCACACTAACTTAGTGCAGAAGCAAACCACCGCGACAAAGGAGAGCCCGAGGAGGGCTGAACACATTCAGTTCATTTCAGTTCAGCACACTGAACACCCAGCACCTGTAGGATTGGTGCGGGCCTGGCTGACAGCACTGATGGATAAAACAGTCTTTAGGGACACCTGAGGCTGTATTGACCAGGGTTTAATTATAGAAGCAGAACCAATAGGAGAGGGAGGGAGGCTGTGTGTGTGTGTGTGTGTGTGTGTGTGTGTGTGTGTGTATTTCATATATATTAGGAAATTGACTGCAGGAATTGGTTAAGGAATTGGCTGAGCAAGCCTGAAACGCACAGAGCAGGTCAGTGGGAAGGGCAGGCTGGAGATCGCAGGCACAAGTTGAAACGGCTGTTCCAGGCGGACTTGCTCCTGTTAGGGCCGCCTCAGCCATATTTTTAATTTACTGAATCAGGCCCACTCAGATTATCTTGAAAAATCTCCCTTACTTAAATCAACAAATTATGGGCTTTAATTACTTCTGCAAAATACCTTCAGAGCAACAGCTCAATTAAGTAATATTTGTGTTTGATTTTTAAATATGGGGACTATAGCCTAGCCAAGTAGATGACACATCAGAATGATCATTACATTCTATCCTTTGTCAACTTGGCGTCCATACACATATCCTTAAACCATACTCATCCTCAAATAAAGTCAATAACAAAATAATATAATCTCTACTAACATGATACAAATATCCCATGTATATCTGAAAACACACTAACACGTTTCCCAGATGAGGCTGCAAAACCCCTGATGATGTTCACACTCCTCCTGTAACATACATACTGAGATACAGAGTTCTTATTTTTTTTTAAATTTTATTTATTTATTTATTCATTTTAGAGAGGAGAGGGAGGGAGAGACAAAGAGAGAGAGAGAGAGAGAGGAGAGACAGAGAGAGAGAAGTGGGGGAGGAACTGGAAGCATCAACTCCCATATGTGCCTTGACCAGGCAAGCCCAGGGTTTCGAACGGGCAACCTCAGCATTTCCAGGTCGACGCTTTATCCACTGCGCCACCACAGGTCAGGCCAGAGTTCTTATTTAATACATCTTATGTCAGATTATAAGAATATGAGAGGAAAAAACAAAATATTTGTTTAATATGGCTACAAACATATTCATAACAAAATAAAGAAGAAACACCCATAACTACCAGAGTTCTTTTTCTGCAGCTGGTCCTGTGGCCGTAGCTGGCCTTTATAACTATCTGCTCCCATTACCTATGCCACATTCCTTTTACCCTCAGCAAGGACAGAGTGGTTCTTTGCCTGGTGAGGTGAGTTAAATGTGGGTTCCTGGAGAACCTGGCCGTTAGCTGTCCTGAATTGGGTTGTTTTGATTACTCCACAGAACACGGGAGTGCTAGAGATGCCCTAAGCCGGGAATCTCTGTATGCCAGGCACGCTCTTCCTTACTTCCACTGTGTAAGAGCAGCCTGACTTTCTCTCGGTAGTCAGGATCAATCACGCTGGTGAGTACAGTCACCCCCCTCTTTGCCTGCCGATTGAGAGGTACGGGGAGCTCAACGGGGCTTGTTGGCAGTCTCAACCACCAGGTCAATGGAATCAGCGCTGTGTCTCCTGCTGAAAGCACGCCTCCCATTGGAACTCAGAACTCTAGACAAGCAGAACCTAAAGTCAGGGGGATGGGAGGCAAGAGTTTTCCTAGAGGTTCACTAAGGTAATAGTGAATGGAGCCACTATCATGTCTACCATTTGATTCCTGGTCCCACGACGCCCGGTTATGAGAGAAATGTCAACATAGATTGGATACTGACTTATACCTCACCCTAGCGGACAGTCCAGCCTTACAAAGTATTGCCGTCTAGCCAGCACTATAACCGAGTCTTCTAAAGGCCACTCCACCATTTGGTCAAGCCAGCAGCTTCAGGATGATGGTGAATTCCATGAGCACAGCCTATCAAGTTCCTTGATCAGAAGTGATGTCTGTGTGAAATACCAATATAGTGATATTACTTAGTCCCATAAGTCCACGGATGATAGTTTTGACAGAAGCACTGCACACAGAAAAGGCAAACCCATAGCCAGGTAAGTATCTACTTTAGTAAGAGCAAAGCACCATTCCTTTCATGATGGAAGTGGTCCAGTGTAATGAATCTGTATGAGGTAGGTAGCTGACCACCCCAGGGAATGATGCTAAACTGAGGACTCAATGTTGGTTTCTGTTGGCCTTGGTGAGTGGGTTAATGTGGCTGAGCTCATGAATAACTTCTATCCCTGCCACCATGGCCATTTTCCATAGGCCCATTGACAAGTGGCTAGGTAAAGAGGCTGACAAACACAGAATAGATCCTCCAATGGACCTAATTATTAAAATCCTACCAAAGTCATCCTTAGGGGAGCATTCACATAAGACACAACTATCCTTAAATCCTTTGCCCATTCCGAAAGGTCTATCTACATCAGGGGTCCCCAAACTACGGCCCGCGGGCCACATATGGCCCCCTGAGGCCATTTATCCGGCCCCCGCTGCACTTCCAGAAGGGGCACCTCTTTCATTGGTGGTCAATGAAAGGAGCACATTGACCATCTCATTAGCCAAAAGCAGGCCCATAGTTCCCATTGAAATACTGGTCAGTTTCTTGATTTAAATTTACTTGTTTTTTATTTTAAATATTGTATTTGTTCCCGTTTTGTTTTTTTACTTTAAAATAAGATATGTGCAGCCTGACCAGGTGGTGGCGCAGTGGATAGAGTGTCGGACTGGGATGCAGAGGATCCAGGTTCGAGACCCCAAGGTCGCCAGCTTAAGCGCGAGATCATCAGGTTAGAGCAAAAGCTCACCAGCTTGGACCCAAGGTCGCTGGCTCAAGCAAGGGGTTACTCGGTTTGCTGAAGGTCCGTGGTCAAGGCACATATGAGAAAGCAATCAATGAACAACTAAGGTGTCACAACGAAAAACTGATGATTGATGCTTCTCATCCCTCTCTGTTCCTGTCTGTCTGTCCCTATCTATCCCTCTTTCTGACTCTCTGTCTCTGTAAAAAATAAAAAATAAAATAAGATATGTGCAGTGTGCATAGGGATTTGTTCATAGTTTTTTTTATAGTCCGGCCCTCCAACGGTCTGAGGGACAGTGAACTGGCCCCCTGTGTAAAAAGTTTGGGGACCCCTGATCTACATTCCTCTTCCCTAGACCTCTTTGCCACCAGATTTTCTGTTCATATTCCTTCTAAGTCCATGACCATCTAGTCAAACCACCTACGAATTGTTATAGACTTGTACCTCCGGCCATTTCTTTTTATAAGCAAAATGAACAATCAGAGCCACCGACTGAAGTTCTGGCCCCTGGGGAGAAATTCCTATCATCACTGCTTTTCAAGGCTGTCCCAGAATGGGGCTAAGGCTCACAGTTTTCAACTGGTGCCTGAATACCACGCAAAACCATCCATAAACCAGGCTGAGAGTTCTCTTTCTCAGTCAACTAGTCATAGAACTGCCCATGAGGTCACAGGTGCAGGCTGGGAGGAGGCAGTGTAGCAGGAGTGGGGATCACGGGTACTTCCACTTCTCTGTGTAACTTATGTGCCTTCAGGGCCTCCTTGAATCTCATCTCATATATACCACTTCCTTAAAAAAAAGTCACAAATTTCATTTTAAAAAACTTCAGTGTACAACACAGAACGAGAATGAGGTAACTGGGTCTTAGTTTAAATAACCAAGACTTGGGATTGGAGCTGACCCCAGGGCATTAGTTTCCTAGGGCTGCTGTTAAAAACAACCACAAACTGGGCAGCTTAAAAACACAGAAATGTATTCTCTCACAGATCTGGTGTCTAGAAGTCCAACGTCAAGGTGTCGGCAGGGCCACAGTCATTCTGAAGGCTCTGGGGAGAATCTTCCTCACCTCTCCTACGTTCTGGTGTTGCTGCACACCACCTCCTCTTGATAAGGGAGCACTGCTGTGCACGCCCAGATTTACGGTGTGGTGGTCAGACAACAACCGGGTCGTGATGGGCTGCTCAGGTCACGTGGCAACTTGGTGGCCCAGGTTTAAGCCTTCAGTATCTACTAATACCCATTAACAGGACAAAGCTGTTTCTCAAAAGGTGAGTAGTTATCTGCAGGGTATGGTGGGGTCTTGCTCCAAAACCATAAGGGCCTGTGCTGTGATTAACCCACAGGAACTGCCCGAAGGCTCCAAATGGCACCAGTGGATCTGCTGGGTCCTATCGCCCAAACAGCAGAGCAGTTTGCACAGCAGCCTGGAGCTGCTGCAGAACCTTCTCCTAGTCCAGACACTATTTTTTAACAAGGAGAAATGTTCTTCATTTCAAGTGGTTGTGTGAAGGTGGGGAAATGTGCCCCGGAATCTTAAAGATCTGTTGTTTATTTAATCATCTCTGCCACTTTCCAGTTTCTTGGAACTTCAGTTTCCACTCCTGTACAATGGGGCAACTAAACTGTATACTATCAAAAGTCTCTCTCTGGGCCCTGGCCGGATGGCTCAGTGGTAGAGCGTCGGCCTGGCGTGCAGAAGTCCCGGGTTTGATTCCTGGCCAGGGCACACAGGAGAAGCGCCCATCTGCTTCTCCACCCCTCCCCCTCTCCTTCCTCTCTCTCTCTTCCCCTCCCGCAGCGAGGCTCCATTGGAGCAAAGATGGCCTGGGTGCTGGGGATGACTCCTTGGCCTCTGCCCCAGGCGCTAGAGTGGCTCTGGTTGCAACAGAGTGACGCCCTGGAGGGGCAGAGCATCGCCCCCTGGTGGGCGTGCCAGGTGGATCCCGGTCGGGCGCATGCGGGAGTCTGTCTATCCTGGTTTCCAGCTTCAGAAAAATACAAAAAAAAAAAAAAAGGCCCTCTCTGTTCTAAAATTCTACAAACTGTTTCTTTAAAAAAACTAGACAAGTTTAGAATATAGTCTGGCTCATAAAACGTATTACTTTTTTCATAAATTATCTATTAATCATATTCACATGCTTTCTCCATTCCTGTCTGGTCTGTGACCATCATACTTATTTAGCAAAAGCAAGGACCTTCAGGGCTTGGCAGAGGCGATTACATAGTCTGCAAGTTGGTGAAAGACAGCCAAGTCATTCCATCTCTTCACGTCAGGATCCAGGTCCCTATTTGTAGGAATGACGATGCTGATGGAGAAGGAAGTGTCACAGTCCTAGAATCTGAATCCCCAGCCTCCACCGCCCCACTGCCATCCTGGGGTCGGACTCAGTGAGATTTTTCTGAGAAAGGTAACTAACGTGTGAGCCTCAGAGCTGGGCAAAACATGTAGACCTGCCTTCAGATACACTTCTAGGACATCAGAGCTGATGTTAGTCACTCAGAGTTCTGAGGGACAAAGTCAGAAGGGCCCGAGACAGCCTCAGACATGATACAAAAAAAGACCATTTTAGTTGCTGACAAATTCTGCCCCAAGAGATTCAGATTTTGCTAGCCCTGATTTGTCTGTCTGCTTACCTTGGGGTCTTGTATATTCAGGAATGTATGCCCTACCTGGACTCTTACTCCACCTTACAATCCTGCAATTTTACATCCTGTCTACTAAACTCAGCTCATCTATGGTAAAGCAATGTCATGCTGTCTAACACGGGTCAGCACTGCCTCTACCAGGGCCCTGTTGCCATGGTAGCCAGTGCAGGTCAGGGACTATGGCTGATCAACAAATATGTACTGCGGTCTTACTGTGTGCAGAGCACTGAGTTAGCACTGGCACATCACACGAGTCATTGAGTTCCTGATGATAGCTAAGAGGAGGAATTAGTCAATTTAATAAAAAGAAATTAATAAGTTGATTTTCAAATTCACAGAGTTTTCAGGATTCTGGCCTCCTATGAGGAAAAGTGGAGTCTTGCTAGAAGAAAAAATCCTGCTAGCAGCTGATGGGGCTCTGCCTGCCTGAGGGTCCGCAGGGCTTGGCAGTAGTGTTGGTCATGATGGTGGTCTGTGTGGGCACGGGGGCCGAGCCACAAAGAGAGTGTCAAGTCTTTCCTCGGGGGCATGTGAAGTGCAGGCAGGTTTGGACAAAAGGAAATCCTAAAGCCAGTGTGTTTCAAAATAGTGGGTGACAGTCCATTTAATGGACCCTGCAATCAATTTAGTGGGCCACAAATAAGAATCCTTGAAAACTAAGTAGGAAAGAAGAGAATGGAGTGGAATACAGAATTGAGTGAGTACTATTTCATGACATTTTGTTTCTAGTTTATGTGTGTGAATACACAACTTGATACACACATCTGTTCTGAGAGAACACATCTTTCTTGCTCTAGATCCAAGTCAAAAGTATCTGAGAAATGCTACTCAAGAAAAATGACACTTCCCGTTAAGTCAGGCATTTCGATGCAAGAGTCAATAACTGTTTATCAACACAAGCCACTGCCTATGTGGCAGTCACTTTGGCTACATGAAGATGAGAAAGCATTGCATGCAAACACAAGCCAAGAGCTGCCAAAGCCATTAACTAAGCTTCCAGACATTGCCAAAGCCGGAGCCCCTGCCTGTGCTGCTGAAATCTCTGCTTTGGCTTTGATCATTTCGATTCTCAAGTACTGAAACTCCATCTCAGAGACCAACAGAACCTCCCATTTCCTAACTGAAGAAGGAAGAAGGCGTTATTAAACGAAAGACGTTGTGGCTGCCGAGCTTGGTTTTGGAGCATAACTTAAAAACTCAGAATTTGGGGCCTAACTTTTAAAAAAGGGTTATGTTTTACCTTTTGTATATGCTCTCCCTTCAATATAAAATTTCATGCAGGAAATCAAATCTGCACGCACCAGATATGTTTCTGCTGAATCTCATCACTTGATATTTTTCAAGTCCCTTTCATAGGACATTTTCAAAGAGTTGGGAGTGCCAGAGAAGTCACTACTTGCTCACCACATCAGATTAGAGAAGCTGAGCTGGCTGAGCAAGGTCAGGTGCCGAGCGAAGAAACCAGGTCCCTGAACTCTGAGCCTGATCTCCAACTGTCCAGCGAGGCAGGTGCTCAGGTCAGAAGACAGACGGCTGAGGAAAACTATTCCTCTCCATCAGTTTCTCAGGGACCACTTCCCTAGACCAATATCCAAAGTACCGATGAAGTCCTAGGGGCGTCAGGCAGAAGACTGAAGAAAAGATCATTGTGGCATTATGGAAGTGCTGTATAAAGCTCCTTCACACATTGTGTGAAAAACTTTAGGACTTGTTATTAACCTCCAGAACTGCACTGAATAAAGACAGGAGTGGATTCAAGAAATCTTTAGATACATTCATTAATGATAAATTCCCAATAGTTATGGAGGACACAAAGATATTTCATAATATGTCTGTAATTAAGTGAAGTTGATACCAGAAGGGGCAAAGGTTCTTTTCCCCATAAATAATAATACTAGTAAACATTATCAAACTCTGGGTAAGTGCTAGGCTTCAAGTTTTACATGTACTATTTCACAATCGCTCTATAAGTTCTTTCCCACTTTTTTTTCCCTTTTCTTATTTTTATCTTATTTTTTTTTGAGAGAGAGGCAGGGAGGGAGAGACAGGAACATCGAGCTGCTCCTGTATGAGCCCTGACTGGGTATCAAACCCGCAACCTAGTTATTTCAGGACGACACTCTTAACTGACTGAGTTAACCGGCTGGGCTCTTTCCCACATTTTATAGATAATGGAGGCTCAGGGAGGTGAAATGATTTGCCCAGTGTTACACTGCAATAAAGCAGCAGTGCTGAGATTCAAACCGAGTCTGTTTAATTCTAAAGACCACACCCTTGCCATCTTGCTGCTTTCTGGAAGTACCATGCTATTTGACTGAGGGCTCACTCTATGTGAGCTCTGCAGTCAGACACTGGGTTTGAGTCTCAATTCACTTACTTATTAGCTGTGAGACTTTGGGCAAGTTCCAGAATCTCTTAAGTCTCTTGCCTGTTAACTAGAGATAATAACAATATACAGCTTACTAACCTGTAAGGATTAAGTTAAATACTGCATAGAAAACATTGAGCAGAATGTCATGTATATAGCAAGTATGAAAAAAAAACTATTATAATGCTTGCTAGTATTAAGAAATCCATTGATTTGTAAAGTATATGATTGTCTAATTACACTATATACCTGAAACTACAAAATAGCACTGAATGTAAACTATAATTGAAAATTTTTAAAAATAAAGAAATTGATTGAATTAATGAATGGATATGTGTTGACCACTAAGGTATTCCTTAGTTATTGTGAAAAAGAGAAAAGAGATGAAGAAAGAAGAGTGGGAAATATGGAAGTGAAATGAGGAAGAGAAGAGAATGAAGAGGAAAAATTAAGAGTTACAGAGCTTTCGATATTTTTCAGAATAACTCAAATTTACTCCGAGATGAAAAAAAGTGTTTTTTATCTTATTTCACGCCCCATCTGAGAATATGCAATCTCGCTGGCATGTGACAGTATTCTGGATAGTGAAAGAATAACAACTCTTTCAGTTGTCTATAATTCTAGACAAACACATAAACAAGTAATGTTTGTAACAGATCAGATACTGAAGTCATAGGAGATACTTATATAATTTAAAATGAAAGTTCAAAGAATCACAATTTAGGGTATTCCTTTTTCTAGGAGGGCTAGAAACCAATCCATGTCCTAAATGCTCTCACTCCACAGGTACGAGGCAGGACTCTGGGGGGAAGGGTGAACAGATGGGTTCTGAGAGGCATCCTTCTCCCTCTAAAATGATCCGAGGGGTCTTCGTAGAGATGGAGACTTCAGCTGAGTCTGAAAGACAACTGCCAAGGTAGGCACCTGGTATTTTAGTGAAATGTAGTGTCTCTAAATAATTAATTGAGCCTTGATTGCATTTTAATATTTAAAAATCCATGCTTATCTCTTCAAGCTGAGTGTAATGTCCATGAGGGCAGTGTTCCTCGGACCCTTTACGTCAGCGGTCCTCAACCTTTTTTGGGCCACGGACCGGTTTAATGTCAGAAAATATTTTCATGGACCAGCCTTTAGGTTGGAACGGATAAATGTATCACGTGACCGAGACAAGCGTCAAGAGTGAGTCTTAGATGGATGTAACAGAGGGAATCTGGTCATTTTTTAAAAATAAAACATTGTTCAGACTTAAATGTATTCAATAAATAAAATGGAAATAATGTAAGTTATTTATTCTTTCTCTGCGGATCGGTACCAAATGGCCCGTGGCCCGGGGGGTTGGGGACCCCTGCTTTACATGACTGACCTACCTGTGGTGTTAGCAAACAGACACTTAATAACCACTTCCTGGCTAAATGGTAGCTCTAGCTCATTGAAAGTGAGCAGCTCCCCAAGGTTTAAAACTCAACCTTTGGTGTCTGAGCGACACTAGTTCCCTCAAATGTGCATTTTTCTCAGGAAGACGCCAGTTCTGACTCAGGACAAGTTATTTCAAGAAATATTTTCTAATGACTCAAATGAAGGAAGCTGTCTGCAAACAAATGGCACTGCGCTGTTCTCTGTGACTCTCCTGACTTTCCAGTGGGAAACAAATTACGCTCCTGGTTTGTGTGCAAGAGGAGCCTGCAGCAGGATGATAAGCTGAGAGTCCTCTAATGGGATCCCACAGCCCTGCCACTTGAAAGATTAATTCCACATTCTGGCGCTGCTGTGATGTTTTATTCATTTACTTATTTATTTTGGGGGGTGTACCACATAGAGTCCTCAGCCTCGCAGACGCCACTCTCCCGTATTATTCATCTTGATAAAATACTGTGGCATGCTGTCAGTACGAAGTTCCCCCCGCGAAACCCAACAGAACTCTCTAGGCGAGTTTCCCTCTCCCTGTTATTAATTGAAAGGCTTCCACCTATGGGGGCTGGGGGAGAGGAAAGGAGTGGAGAGCCCACATGTAACTCAGAAAGCCAAAATGGGCTTTTGCTTTAGATTCCAGTTACTGTCAGCTGCCGCTCCACACTGCTAGGTCATACAACTGCAAAAGTAGCTGATACATATTATCAGTCGCTCACAACCCAGGAAATAAAGCCAGGTGAGAAAAGGCTATCATTGGGCAGGTTGGATCTAGCAAGAGAGACTCAAGAACTTCAAAAGATCCTGATGACATCTGGGCTCCGACTCTTAGCTTATGAGGCCAAAGAGAGCAAACAGTCGGCAGAAGGGGCTCCCGCCACAGGGGTGTTTAGCCTTTCCTTCCCCACCAGCCCCAGGACAGATGGTCGCCGCAGAGCGCACAGCGAGGATCACACGCCACGCCCTTGCCCTAGTGACGGTGCATCTCTGACTCTCACATTCAGTGAAGCTCAGAAAAGGCAGGTAAATTGGAAGGACTTACAAAGGGGCTAACTCTGAATGCATTGCTTTTTTGAGAATTTAGGTACTTGACTGATAATAACAGTGCCTGCGGGATGCACCTTTGTAGAAAATTGCCGTGAAAGAGGCAAGAAGCTAGAGGTCATTCTCTGATATCATTAGGGGAGGAACAAGGAGGGCCTATTTTCTCATTTCCCAATCTCAGAGGATGAGTCCAGGGCCTTTTCTTCACATTCAACACATTTACCTTCTGCGCTGACTGACATCTGAAGTTTCCAAACAAGAGACTCTCCCATCTGTAAATTATCCTAGTCAAAGGCACTGCAATATGGGAAGATGCATGCAAAGCCCCCTTGTTGAGCTCAGTAGGGCATTTGGTATGTTGTAATTAAAATGTCTGCAGTAGGACTCAGGGTAGGTCCAGGCACTGTTGAGTTGGCTTTTGACATAGTTCTAATTCCAGTAAGGAGAAAACGGCCAATGGAGTCTTCAACTCAGGATTCTACCTCTGACAGTTGCTCTGAGAAACACTGTGAACAACAGCATAACTGCCCTCCACACTCCTGAGCCCACTTTCCTTCCCGCCCCTCCCCCCCCCAATTATCTCTACCTCAACTACCTTCATTTCCACTCCCCTCCCACATACGGCCCCAGGTGAAGATACATTACCTTTTCATTAAAAGAGATCAGTGAAGAAGGAAGGAAAGTGAGAGAGATGAGATTAGATGCTTGAGTTCCATTCAGCATTTTCTAGCTTCAGAGGATAGGAAAAAGAGCATCTCAGGGAAATTCTATTTCCCTTCTGTAAGACATAAGAAAGCTTCGCTGAGATCTGCATTGCCGGGCAGGAGACCTGGGGGTGCTCAGGCCAGCAGGGTGGGGCTGGCGATCAAAGCCTTAGGACCCTGCAGGTCTGGCTAATGCCTCCTGCCCAGCCCTCTCCACCAGAACCTACCTAGGGCAAATGCCAGACACTGCTTCCAGGCAAAACGGACCGACCAGAACCTACCTAGGCCAAATGCCAGACACTGCTTCCAGGCAAAACGGACCGACCAGAACCTACCTAGGCCAAATGCCAGACACTGCTTCCAGGCAAAACGGACCGACCAGAACCTACCTACGGCAAATGCCAGACACTGCTTCCAGGCAAAACGGACTGAGTCAGAGTCGTCACGTGAGGAACATATCATAGCCAATATTTTGCCTGAATCTTATTTAAAAGAAGAAAGAAAAAGCAATTAGCTGAATGCTAGGAAGGAAAAATCTGTCTAGACACCAACGACCTTAAGTACAAATTATTTGCAACCTCAACCACTGAAAATTCGATTTTTTACTTCTCTTGTATGAAGGGCATCAGAAGAGTGTTAGAGATCGTTGGTTGCAAGGTACCATTAGGTATTCTGCTCTTGTGCCTGGCCTCAGGAAACACTTGTCCCAGCCAGAGCAATGACTCATCCTCTGTTGCCAGTGTCACAATAGGAGCCTGATTTACTGCAGTCCAGCAAACAGTGCAACACTCCTTAGAAGAAAAACTCTGCTCTAGCATTTCGGAAGGATTTAATTAAAATCAGTGCAGAAAATGGAAAATTACTACCACCATTTTACATTAGAGAGATGACCAAAACACCACTTAAGAGTACCAAAAGCTTTAGTTCAGAAAATCAGCAAACATTTCTGCATTTGTTTGTTTTTGGTTGTTATTTATTTACTTATTGGCATGCAGTGAAATATTATATTAGAGGAATTAGGCCCAGAGAGATGATGAGGAAACCTAAGATTATTCTACACAGCCATTCTAAAGAAGTGATGAAACTCCTAGAAACTATATACCAAAGATAATTGCTAGAGTCCTTTAATTTCAATTCATACTTTCATTTACTCAGCAATTAATTGCCTATCCACTATGAGAAACACTAAATAGAAAGGACAGACCTATCCCCAATACAAGACAGGAAGTGGTATGTTCCAGGAGAAGGGGATGGTTGTTTCAAGGAGGGAATTATTTCAAGACCGGAAAGGCTTTCTGGTAGAAGGGGAAAATGAATGGGCCCTTGAAAGATAAATAAAACATGAGTGTTCAGAAGTCAGGGAAAACTTTCTGAATAAGGAACACAAAGACACGAAGGTGAGAATATGGAAGGAGTCAGGAGGCAGTGAGTAGATCAGACGGCCGGAAGCAATTCGTCAGGACTTAGAAGGAACGGTACCAGGTTTGTGGAAGGTGCTGACACAGGCCAAGCACTTGGATATGTGGGAAATGTGTTCAGCCTTCAGGAACCGGAGGCAAGTTAAATGAAAAAACTGCAGCAATCAGAGCAAACAGGACAGCCACAGGCTAGACACAGGGTCCGTGTGTTAACCTTGGGGCCATGTGTTAACCTGTTAGTCGCTGGAATGTGAGGTGTTGTGGGGCACATCAAGGAAGGGTTACCACAGGAGGGTGCTGGGGGAGGGAGGCCCTCAGGGGGGTGGGAGATGGGGATCCAGAGTATGTATCGGTGAGTGCAGAGTGTTTCTGAATTTTACCAACCAGTACGCCATTCTGGTGTATAGTAGCTGAATTTCAGTTCTGTCTCTGGTATATATACATATACATATACATATACATATACATATACATATACATATATATGCAAAAAGCTAATAAAAGCTTTTGTTTTTAAGATCTGTAGACTAAACCTTTACTTGGATGTCAAACTCAGTATGTCCAAAACTGAACCCATCATATTCCTTACTAAACATGCACCATTTTATGATTACATCAGGAATTGGCACCACGAGCTACTCAGGCACTCATTTGAGAGATCTGGGAGTCGTTACCAGCCTCTAACAGCACTGCCAGCACATGGTCTCCCTTTACCATTGTGGGAACCATCACCGTGGGGATTCTGACGGGGAACCAAGGCCACTTGCTCTTCTTGCCCCCAGCTTCTGACTTTTTGGTCAACTTATATACATATAATATCTTAGGGATTTGGCTGAAATACAGTCAACTGTATTAAATTAAAATATGTTAATTTAAAACAGATTAATTTAATTATGTCTATACATTTAATTAAATACTATTTCAACCTGGAAATACTACTCAACCCTGACATTTTATAATAATATACAAACTGTTTTTGATAATATTTTGGTAATTACCCTTGCTCCTTTCTCACTGTTTTGGAAACTCAGATTAGTCATTAATGCAATATTCTTCACTTTTCTTATTTTTCTCACCATTGCCCATCCTTCTGTTTTCAATTTTACTTTTTGGGAAATTTCGGCAACTTCATCTTCCACATAGTTTTTACTGAACTATCTGACTCTTAAATGATTACTTCCAAGAGTTCTTTATTCTCTGAATGAATAACATCCTGCTTTTTTGTTGGTTTTTTTCCTGTACACAGTATCTTCCTTTTCTCTGTGCGAATTTGAATCTATTCCCTTTGAAGTCTTCTTCTCTTCCCTGCATTGCTCTGATTCCCGAGTTCCCTCTTCCTGTCTCTTCAGTGGGGTTTGCTGACTTTCATGCTGGAAGCTTTCATCAAATGTCTGCTGATTCTTAGCTGTTCTTCCATATTTAATAAGGAAGTACATGGTAGGCTTCACTATAGAAGTATATAGACAAAAAGCCACATTTTCTTTTTAATGTATGTAAGTTAGGTTACATACTAAATTGCTTCAACAAAGAGGCCCCCACACAGAGTGACTCAAACAGGACTTCACTTCTTTCTCCTTTAACATTCCATAGTTGATGGGTGGTGCGGGGCCAGTGGCTGCTGCTACTGCTCTTTCTATTCTATGTGTTGCTCCCCTGACACCGGGGTCCTGTTCTTGCCTGACCAGCACCACATCCACATCCACATCCCATCTGGAAGGGAATGACAGAGAGCGGAAGAAAAGCAAGTTTCTTTAAAGACAGTAAAGTAGAAGCTGCTCGTATCACGGATAAAGAATTTAGCTAGTGGTCAGACTTCACTGCTGTGGGAACCTGAGAAATGTAGTCCTATCTAGGAAGCCAGGTTTCTTGCCCAAACTTGGGGGTGCTCTATTAGTAAAAGGTATAAGAAGGAGAACGGACACGAGGGGACATTAGAGTCTTCTCCAACTTAGGGACTCTCGGGAGTATCTCCAGGTTCTTCTCCGGTGTGGTTCGTTTTCTCTAGAGGCGGGTCCTCCATCTTCTTCTGCATGTTCAGGCTGCTGTTGACCGTCAAGTGTACAAACTAGGGCCCCTCACCCCTACCTCCTCTGGGCCTGAAATCTCAGAGTCTGTCTTCTGGTTTACTTCCTCCAAAAGATAAACTTCTGACTTTAGATGGGGGGGAGGAGGCCCGGTTGCCTGTGTGTGGTACAGGGTACAACTGCTCCTTGGACAGATTTGTCCCCTGAAATCCTCATTCTTGGCTCCCCATGTCATCGCCCTGTCTCCTGGGGGCCCCCAATGCCTCCACTTCTAAGGTTTTCACAAGCTCTTTGGGTACCTGTACTGTGGGAGCTTAGACTTGACCTTTTCGCTTTATCATTCCTCTACCGCTTGTTAATTTCACAAATTCCAGCTCAAGGTTACACACATTTCCTAGCATCCTCAAAGGTGACGTCCGCTTTTCTGTTCCTTGTTCTCTTTATTCTTGAGGGTGTGTGAGAAAGGAGAAGGAAGTGAAAATGGCTTTACTATCCTGAAACTAAAAATGTTTTTTCATCTGGACATGATGCTATCACTGGAAATTTTATCTCAAGCCGCAAACATCCATTTGCTTAAAATTAGAACAGTTTTATTTTTACGTTCGTCCTGTGGGCATATACTCATGATTCTCCACAGAGTAACCACTAATTGTGTTTCATTTTAAAGTGATTTCTAAAAGGCTTATTTGCCATGATATTTAAGACTTGCAGTTGTGAAGTCATTTCCCACTCGCATCCCCCCAAATACTTACTTAATCTATATTGAATTTCTTTGCTTCTTTTGTCAAATGACCTATATAAAAATACAAACCAGCAGTGACAGAGGCAGCTATGGGTTACTGTGTCTTTCCCTAAACAATTGTCTGTAGTTCAAAGTAAAGTCATTGAGAGAGTGCTCTGTCATATAAAAGGTTTTTGAAGACCTGCACATAAGTCAGCTCTCTTTGTTCTGAAAGAGAATTCTAGGAACAAAACTTGATATAAAAACTATAGTTTGGCATAAAAACTGGACCCTCTTTCACTTTCTTTTCCTTTCTTTTATTATTATTATTTTTGGCCTATGTTAGGTCACTTACAGGGCACCCCTCCTTCAGCTTCTTCCTCTGGCTGCCTCCCATTCATCCTTCAAAACTCATTTCTAGTGTCAGCTCCTACAAGAAGCCTTCCTTGACTACCTCCCACAGCTCTCCCAGAGCTGATCACGTGCAGCACCTGTGTATGTCCATAGCGCCCAGAATTTTTACTATATTGTAATCACCAGTTTATATGTTGGTTTCCCCCACCGAACTGTCTATGGGCTCCGGGAGGGCAAGGTCCATGCCTTACTTATCTTTATATTCCTGGCATCTGTCAACCAAGCCTGGAACACAGCAGGTGCTAGTCATAGCTTTACTTACTGAGTGAATAAGAGAAAGGCTCATTTTCAATTAGAAATAAAAATCCCTCAATGAAATCAGAAGCAGAGAAATCAGGAAGAAGAATTCACCTTGGTTACTTTTAATCACTCATTCCTTAATGGCTAAATATTAACTGAGCAAAGAATAGAAACACGTCTTCTACAAGACTCAAGTAAATGGATTTCAGAACTAGATACACCTGGGAGATTGAAGCCGCTGTCTTGCTGGCTAGATAAAAAGATGCATAAACTTGTACTTTGGGTATTTGTTTTAGTCAAGGCCCTTCAGTTGCAATGAATAGAAATCCACCCAGGTTAAAAATGTGGGGTTGGCCCTGGCCGGTTGGCTCAGTGGTAGAGCATCGGCCCAGCGTGTGGAAGTCCTGGGTTCGGTTCCCAGCCAGGGCACACAGGAGAAGTGCCCATCTGCTTCTCCACCCTCCCTCTCTTTCCTTTCTATCTCTCTCTTCCCCTTCCATAGCTAAGGCTCCATTGGAGCAAAGTTGGCCCGGGCGCTGAGGATGGCTGCATGGCCTCCACCTCAGGCACTAGAATGGCTCCAGTTGCAACGGAGCAATGGCCCAGATGGGCAGAGCATCGCCCCCTAGTGGGCATGCCGGGTGGATCCCGGTCGGGTGCTTGCAGAAGTCTGTCTCTGACTCCCTGCTTCTCACTTCAGAAAAATTTTTTAAAAATGTGGGGTTAATGAAACCAGGAAACACAAAAGTTCTGTAATGATCAGTCACACTGGGGAGAGGCCACAGAGGGTAAGCACTCTGGTTCACAGTCTGGCCTTTTCCATATGTCAACCAGATACAGGAAGAAAACAGCAGCTGCTCTTACTTGGACTTTGACTTGTAGATTTTGTTTTTGTTTTGGAGAAGCAGCAAAAGTTAGACTCAGGAGACTATTTCTGTCTTTGCCTGCAATGTAGTTGACACAGGTTCACTGTGATAACTATAATAATTTTACAAGCCAATAGCATACAGGATAATCTGTCTTAATAAGACAAATAAAGAAATACTCCAAACAAATGACAATTAACCACACTACTGTTCCAGGGAAGGGGAGGTGAAGGAATACAGTCCAAATGTAATGAGGTGTACCTTTTTATACAAGGAGGCAGTCGGGACAGCTGGCGACCCACCACGGAGCTGATTTCCAGAGTTGGGAGGTGCGCAGATGAGGAGGGCCCGCCCAAGGCAGAAGCAAATGGCCCAAGGGTCTTTGGAGAGAGAGCTTTCAGGTTAGCAAAGAGTCGCCTTGCCCAAACCAAAATTCTCAGTCTCACAAAGTCTCAGTATTTATAGTCCAAATGCTCCCCTGCCATGGTTCCTTCCCACATGTTCCTATCGATAAGCCCCTAGCGGGGCCCCTCCGCAGCTGGGCTGCACACTGCTTATCAGTGACAACAGGTACAGAATGATGACATCCTGGCACGGCTTACTTCATTCTCCTGTCAAAGTTTTTATTTTTAAAAAATGTTTTCTTCTGTCTTTGTCACTGTCATTAACAAATGGATGCAAGCAACTTCACTTAAGTCACAAACAAGTGAATTTGAAATCATATGAAACCTACACACAACCCAGACTTAACAGCTGACAGGAGACCTGAGCTCCTTCACTGGTTTCACCCATGAGGTGCCATGAAATAGACCCGTGCAGCCAATGTCCCCCAAACCCTGGCAGATGTGCAGATGGACTTAATCCCTGTTGCACTAACAAAACTCTTGGGGGCAGGCAACATATGAATAAGTTTCTAAGATGTAGAGAAATAGGCTAAAGGAGCAGAAGACACACTTCAAAATCTTTTTGTGTGTGTGTATGTGTGTGTGTGTGATAGAAACAGAGACAGAGAGAGGAACAGACAGACTGGAAGGGTGAGAGATGAGAAGCATCAATTCTTCGTTGCAGCATCTTAGTTTCTCATTGATTACTTTCTCATATGTGCCTTGACCAGGGGGCTATAGCAGACCAAGTGACCCCTTACTCAAGCCAGCGACCTTGGGCTCAAGCTGGTGAGCCTTGCTCAAACCAGATGAGCCCATGCTCAAGCCAGCAACCTTGGAGTTTTGAACCTGGGTCCTTTGCATCCCAGTCCAAAGCTCTATCCACTGAGCCATCACCTGGTCAGACTAGAAATATTCCTTTTAAAACTCACAGCTCAATGGAAGAGGACCTCTGTGACTGAGCCTATCCACCTATCCTCTGCTTTGAGTGTGGGTAGTCTGACCAAGCTATCAAGAGGCCAATAGAGCAAAACCTAAAACACATGCTGAGTAAGACTGTGTTGACAATTTTAGTGTGGCCTATTCATTCTTCTCTGGGGTGCCTGCTCCCCACCCCAGTTCGTGCTAGGTGTTCCCCTGGGCCACCCTGTGATACGGCAGACCTTCGGCATATTTCTGCCAGGGTTTGTATTGTCAGCATCCTTGCTGATCTTCCCCGCTTTCTTGAGGTTGGGAATGACATTTATTATAAACCATTTCATACACCTTTCGATGTAAGGAAGGATAGACACATTTAATACATGAATAAATGCCCTACAGCTCTGTATTCTCAGAGCCTAGTATGTGCCTGGATCATCTCAGACAAGTGAATAATAGTAAAAAAAGAATGAATGAAATTAAAATATCTGGACTTGAATTGCTTTAAAAATGTTCTGTACTGCCTGACCTGTGGTGGCGCAGTGGATAAAAGCATAGACCTGGAACACTGAGGTCGCCGGTTCAAAGCCCTGGGCTTGCCTGGTCACGGCACATATGGGAGTTGATGCTTCCTGCTCCTCCTCACCCCGCCTTCTCTCTCCTCTCTCTAAAAAAAAAAAAAATAATAAATAAAATCTAAAAAAATATATTTATATATATAAAAATGTTCTGTACTGAGTCATAGGTTTAATAATTTCTCATGACTTTTCATCTAGTTTAATTTTACACATCAACATCAACAGAACAGATGTTCATCTGTCCTTTTTGAAATTCTTGTATTTCAGAAATTGGTAAGTTTTGAGGTAATTACAAGAAAAGCTTTGTATTTTGGTCTGGTGTTCTTAACACATAGGAGACTGGGGTAGGGAATGGGGGTGGGGTCCGTGGTTTCCTGAAGCTGAATGCTAATTGACCCTGATGGTGGCTGTTTATCACAACGGTTGATTTCACCCGACAACTAGATCTAGGCCTTTTTTTTAGGTGCAAAGATGGCTTGAATTTATTCCAGGTTCAGTCCTGCTTAAATGCACATAGGTGGCATTTAGGCATTTAGGCCACTGCTCATTTCAGCTAAACTTGGAGAAAAGGAAGTTTTGATGTCTCTCTTTATCATTCTTCTATGAAAACAGAGAGTACATATTGATGTTTTACATTAAATATCAATGTCTATATCTGTGAACTGAGCACGACCACACCCATCTCCTGGGGCCACGGTGAGGGATAAATGAGAAGATGGCGTTCACACAGTGCTCCGTACGCAGTAGGTTCTTGGTACACTTTTGCAGATCTGAATTGATTTAATTAAACAGGAATTCTAGTCCAGAGATTTTTTTTTTTTTTTCCTCATGGAAGGCAACTTTTCTTACAAAGAATTTCTTTCTCAGGAGATTGCAGCCGAGAAAATCAGAAGTTTTGATAAAACAATGGGGAACATCAAGTCTGAAACACAGAAAATCTGTATATCATTCCCATTTTCCTCTGAACTGCTCCAAATACACTCAATTCTATTCTGTTTTTTAAACTGAATTTATTGGGGTGACAGTGGTTAACACAGCTACACAAGTTTTGGGAGCCCGATTCTATAACACATCATCTGTGCACCCGCATTGTGTGTTCATCCCCAAAGTCCAGTTACCGTCCATCACCGTTTACCTCCCCTGGGTCCTCTTCCCCCTCCCCCTTCCGCCCCCCCCCCTGCAATCATCACACTGTTGTTCATGTCTGTAAGGTCTTTTTCATTCTTTTTTGCTCGATCCCTCCCCCTCCCTTACCTAGCCCCAACCCCCACCAAACCACTGTCAGTCTGCTCTCTATGTATGAGCCTGTCTCTATTTTGCTTGCTAATTCATTTTGTTCGGTAGATAAATGAATAACAAAGGCTTTGATACATTTACACAATAGATTATTATGCATCCATAAAAAAGAAGGAAACCCTACCTTTCATGACAGCATGGATGGACCTGGAGAGCATTATTTTAAGTGAAATTATCCGGTCAGAGAAAGTCACCACATGACTTCACTCACATGTGGAATTTAATGATTCCACATTCTGTTGAGAAACCCTCGGTCGCCTCCTGCTACTTCTCCTGTCCCAGGGAGTGATGAGAAGACCAAGAGGAGCCAGAGGCATCTTTTCCTCCCTTGTCTGCCAGAGCAACAGATTAGAAAACCATGCTTCACTCTGGGCAGCCTCAGCATCACACAGCCATGCTGAAGTCACTCTGACGTCTTAGTGATGGATTTAGAAGAGGACACTATCAATAAGAATTGAACACTCCAGTGTCCTGTGATACACAAAGAATCAAAGACCATACTGAGGCCCTGGCCGGTTGGCTCAGTGGTAGAGCGTCGGCCTGGCGTGCAGGAGTCCTGGGTTCGATTCCCGGCCAGGGCACACAGGAGAAGCGCCCATATGCTTCTCCACCCGCCTCTTCCTCTCTGTCTCTCTCTTCCCCTCCCACAGCTGAGGCTCCATTGGAGCAAGGATGGCCCGGGCGCTGGGGATGGCTCCTTGGCCTCTGCCCCAGGCGCTAGAGTGGCTCTGGTGGCCACAGAGCAATGCCCCGGAGGGGCAGAGCATCGCCCCCTAGTGGGCATGCCGGGTGGATCCCGGTCGGGCGCATGAGGGAGTCTGTCTGACTGCCTTCCCGTTTCCAGCTTCAGATAAAAAAAAAAAGACCATACTGAAATGTGACCCAAAAAAAAGTCTAGTAACTCTATGTCCAGAGACCATCAGTACCCTTGTCCGGGACATTCACTTTTGCCTGGATGACTCTAATTCACTTATATGCTTCCACCTCCAGCCCTTTCTCAGCACTGTAACCAAGGGATCTTTTAACGAGGTGGTCTGAGGCAGTCCAGATCTCCAGCATTGCTCACCTGCCCTGGCCTTACCTGCCCTCCAGCCGCATCTCTGCTCACTCCCCTCTGGTCACAGCAGTTTCCTTTCAGCTCCTCAAACACATCAGAGTTCCTCTTTTCTTTGCTGCCTCAATGAAAATCTTGCCCCTAACTCTTGCCTAGATATCTCCTACCCGGCTTTCAGGTTTCAGCTAAGTGACACTTCCTTAATGACATTTAAACAGACCCCCTACTTTGTGCTTCACACATCCTGCACTTTTCCTTCACAACCCACTGTTTTCTATTTATGTTTCCCATGGTCACCAGCAGCGGAAAGGCTCCCTGAGGGCAGAGTCCGGTCCACATAGTGTGCCCTGGCCAGGGCTGTCTGCCCAGGTCCAACACAGCGCTTGACTCAACGCTGAGTAAGAGGAAGCAAAAGGCATTTGTCATTCCTATACAGTTTTGTTGGGGATACACTTTGGAACGGTACTGAGAGCTTTTCTAAGATACATTATATACATAAGATCTTCTTCATACACACAGGGTTCCTTTTTACATTTCTGCAAGAATGTTATTTTCAATCCACCATAGTTCCAAATGGAAAATTATTTTAATCACTGCCACATTCACCCAAAGTGTTTACTATCAATTCGACAGTACAGTTTTTTTTAGTTGCAAAGATGACTTGAATCAATTCAAAGTGCTGAGTTACCTGACATAAGCTTTGCATGAGTTTAGAGAACGTTGAATCACTTTGTATCACTGTACAATATTTGGAGTGGCAATATGTATCAAAATCTTAAAAAATGAATGATGCAGATTGTATTTTTCAAAGATGAGAACACAAATGTAACCTTTCATCCCATATGCTCTTCCTACAATGTTGGTTCTCCCTCCAGTGAGAGGAGGGAGTCCTGTGTGTCCTCCTCAGCCTGGGTGGGCTTGTGTAATGGAAGTAGTGTTGCATGGTTTCCAAGGCTAAGCTAGAAAAAGTGACAATGCTTCCACCTGGCGCTCTACTGATATGCTCTATGCTGCTGTGTAACAAGTCTAACTACCCTGAAGTCGACATGCTAGAGAGACCACATCCAAAAGGAAGAAGATATCTGAGGAGGCCCAGCTGTTCCAGCTCCCAGCTGTTTGACCCTGCCCTGCCCAAGCACCACATATGTGAGTGAAAGCCTTCGGAAGATTCCAGCCTCTTACCTTCAAGCCCCCCAGCCTATACCAAGTGGGACAGAAATAACCATGGCAACTGAGCCCTGCCCAGACTGCAGATTCATAAGTAAAATAAGCACTGTTGTTTGAAGTGCTAAGTTCTGGGTAGTTTGTCATGCAGCACTAGGTAACTAGAACATTATATACATATATACTGCTGGGTTAAAAAGATATCTATATACCTATTCATATGTATACATATATAGATACAGAGTTCTAAGGTAGTTTGTCATCTAGTACCAAATAACTAGCTTATTATATATAATATATAAAAATACATATTGCTAGGATAAAAGTGACCTATATCTCTATACATTTATATATGTATATCTGTCTACATACATATAGGTGTACATACAGTCAATTTTTTAACAGCAAATTCAGTTCTAGGAATTAATGCTAAGAAAATATTTGGAAAGTATACAAAAATGGCTACATAGCATTATTAATAAAACAAAATGTTTTGAAACCGTCTAAAATGTTCAGCTACACAGCTGATTAAATATATGATTTTATATTCACAGTCAATTGCCAGGTTGCCGCACAGCAGTGTGGTGAAGTGGAGCTGCACTTCCTGGCAAGACGGTGAGTCATGAATCAAAAATGATCCCTAATCCAATTCTTTGCACCAAGTCCATTTTTCTTATAATGTTTTATAAGACTTTATGTGCAAATAAATGAATGTTAGGTGCAAAAAAACAGACTAATGATGCTCATTATTGGTTCATGCTTGGCTCTCTTTATTTATACAAAGATACTAAAGCATAATGATTGTTTTTTTCTTTTTAACAAAAAGGAATGAAACTCTACAAATTACTCTTTGATTTTCTTTTCTGTTTCATAATATATCATATATACGTTATTCCTCCGGGTCATAGATGTAGACTTAACTCATTCTTTCTAATAGCTGTATCATTTCATTTAACCTTTCTCCCATTAATGGACATTCAGGTTGTTCCAGTTTTTCTTTTACGTCACTATCAGCAGTGCTAAAATAAGTATTTTGGTTCATTTATCTTTAGGCACTGATGCTTTTATTTCTGTAACTTAAGTTCTGAAGAATGGCATTGCTGGGTCAGTGTATACTTAAATTTTATATTCACACAGTCAACTGCCAAAATGTACATTGCTAGATTATTTTCCAAAAAGGTTCTATCGCTCATATTCCTACCAGCAGATTTTATGGATGAGAAATCCCTGCACCCTAAACAGCAACATATTTTCCCTCCCTCCGTCTCTCTCTCTCTCTCTCTCTTTCTCTCTAATGGGTAGAAAATGGTCTAGATGTTATACACTTTTTATATATTTAAGATATAAACCACATGTCTTATGTTGCAAGCTTTTTGTTTTTTTTGCCTTTACACTTTTCTCATGGCATAGTTTGCAGCACAAAAGTTTTAAATTTTATATGGTCAAGTCTAGCAATCTTTTTCCTTCATGGCTGCTTAGACCTTTGTTTTCAAAACTGAATACTGCCAGTGAATTCGCACTTCCGGACATGGGAGTGGCTAACTAAACTCACCGAGCACCTGCAGGATGACCTTCAGCTAGGACTTTGCTGCCACTGTCCAGGGAGACTATACTTGTGTGACTGAGTTCTAGAAGTGGTTTGTCTGATACCTTTGTTCAAAATGAGCAATTCCATTCCTCAAAGAACTGAGCTGTACTGATGGATGTGAGCTGGCAGTTAATGAGTCTGCAGTACTACTAAAAATGCTCATCTATTTCTTGTTCCCCCTAAGGAAACAAAACTCATCTTCAAAATACTCTTTCCATATATCTCACAAAAGGCAAGTTTCTAAATCCCATAATACTTCATTTTTCCTAAACAGAAGCCTTTAGTGGTTATGCAAATCCAGGTTGCTCTGGCTCTGTAAGTCTTATCTGGTTTTGATGAAAGCCCTGACTTTACAAACAGCCTAAGATTTATTGCTTTACAGCACTGGTCAGATACGAGTTAAGTGCTTTCACAGTTTCTTACCCTACTCTTTTTGTGTCTTTTCAAGCCTATAATCTTGCATTTTTTACCTATCTAATGAAAATATGGTGAGGCATTTTATTATTATTTTCAACCCACAGTTTGTAGACACCTTAAAAGTCTATTTTATCATGAAAATATAAATTTGTCAATGAACTGTTGAAAACCGTGCCCTTAAACACAATAGGACTCTACTCTGTGAGTAAGACTGGGGGGCAGGGCCGAGGGCAGAGGGCGTAATTCCCTAGTCGGGCCTGAGAGGAAACCAGAGTGCTCCCCTGGCTTAGTACTGCTTCGGTCATTTCTATACTTTCACTCTTTAAGATTTCACCTAAGTTTTTTGTCTACCAAAACTTTTCCACTTCATTCAAGTCATATAAAAGCAAATTAATTAACATCTCTACCATCTCCCCATTTCAGTCCATGGTAACTCGGGCTTTAGCCTTTACCCCTACCTTCCATTCGCCCCATCAAATCCTGTTGACTTTTCAACCATGTACCGTATTTCCCCATGTACAAGATGCAACTTTTTTGAAAAATTTTGCGTCTAAAAACTGAGTGCGTCTTATACAGTGGTTATAGATTTTTTTATTTGCATTCCCTGCTTTTTTGCATTTGTTTTTGTGCTCATTGTTGAAGACAGTGATTCGTCATCAGACATAGACGAGGACAAGCTAATGGATGAGAGTTTTGACAGTGATGAGGAGTTGTATGAATTTTATGATAGATAAAACTTGAGTTCAATAACTTTATGTAATTTTTTTTTCAAATTTCAGGCCCCCAAATTAAGGTGCATCTTATACATGGGAGTGTCTTATACATGGGGAAATAAGGTATTTATTCAACAAACACTTATTGCACATCTACATTTTTATTGTGATAAAACTACGTAACACCACCATCAATTTCCAGAACCTTTCCATCATCCCAAACTGAAAATCTGTATCCATTAAACAATAACTCCCCATTCCTGCCTCCCTCCTTCCCGACCTGAGGCAGGGCCAGGCAACCACTATTTTACTTCCTGTCTTTAGGAATTTGACTACTCTAGGTACATGATGTAAGTAGAATCATACAGCATCTATCCTTTTGTGACTGCCTTCTTTGACTTAGCATGATGCTATGAAGGTTCATCCTTGTGGTCCCATGTGTCAGAATTTCCTTCCTTTTAAAGACTAACACCCTGCTGTGTATAAACCCCATTTTGCTGTTCCATTCATCTGTCAATGGTTTTTTGAGTTGCTTCCTCGTTTTGGCTACTGTGCATCATGCTGCTATGAACATGAGCGAACAAATACCTATTTACGTTCCTGCTTTCATTTGGGGGGGGCAAATATCCAGAAGTGGAATAGCTGAAGCATATGGTACTTGTTAATTTTGATGACTTGCCATACCCTTTTCCAAAGCAGATGCCTCATTATACATTGCCACCGGTAAAGCACATGGCTCCAATTTCTCCACAGTCTCATCAACAGTTGCTATTTTTTAATATAGCAGTCATCCTAATGGGTATAAAGTAGTATTTTGTTATTTAGATTTGCATTTCCCTAATTATTAGTGATGTTGAGCATCATTTCATGTGTTTATTGGCCATTCATATATCTTTTTTTGAGGAATGTTTAAGTCTTTTGCCCATTTTCTACTCAGGTTTTTGTTGTTGTTGTTGTTATTGAGTTGCAGTTCTTTATATATGCTGGATATCGATCCTTTATCAGACATACGACTTGCAAAATATTTTCTCCTCTTCTACAAGCTATTTTTTAACTTAAGTATCCTTTGCTGCTTAAAAGTTCTTAATTTTTTAAAATTTTTTTAAATTTTAAATTATTTTTATTTTTATTCATTCATTTTAGAGAGGAGAGAGAGAGGGAGAGAGAGAGACAGAGAGAGAGACACAGAGAGAGAGAGAGACAGGGGGAAGGAGCTGGAAGCATCAACTTCCATATGTGCCTTGACCAGGCAAGTCCAGGGGTTCAAATAGGCGACCTCAGCCTTTCCAGGTTGACGCTTTATCCACTGTGCCACCACAGGTCAGGCCAAAAGTTTTTAATTTTGATGAAGTCCAATTTATCTATTTTTTCTTTGTTGACTGTGCTTTTAGTGTCATATCTAAGAAATCACAGCAACAAACATACAAACAATCCAATAAAAAATGGGGAGAGGACATGAAAAGACACTTCTCCCAAGAAGAAATACAAATGGTCAATCAATATATGAAAAGATGCTCATCTTCACTAGCTATTAGAGAAATGCAAATCAAAACTACGATGAGATACCATCTCACACCTGTTATATTAGCTATTATCAACAAGACAGATAATAACAAGTGTTGGAGAGGCTGTGGAGAAAAAGGAATCCTCAATTCACTGTTGGTGGGAATGTAAATTAGTACAACCACTATGAAAGAAAGTATGGTGGTTCCTCAAAAAATTAAGGATAGAACTACCATATGACCCAGCAATCCCTCTACTGGGTATATACCACCAAACTCAAAATCATTGGTACGTAAAGACACATTCACGCCCATGTTCATCACAGCATTATTCACAGTAGCCGAGATATGAAAACAGCTGAAATGCCCTTCAATAGAGGATTGGATAAAGATGTGGTACATATATACTATGGAATACTTCTCAGCCATAAGAAATGATGACATAGTATCATTTATGACAACATGGATGGAACTTGATAACATTATGCTGAGTGAAATAAGTAAATCAGAAAAAGCTAAGAACTATATTATTCTATACATAGGTGGGACACAAAATTGAGACTCATGGACATAAATAGGAATGCAGTGGTTCCCAGGGGGAGGGTGAAGGGGGAGCTGGGAGAGAATGGGGGAGAGGAGGGACATAAAGAGGTACAAGAATCAGGTGATGGAGAATGATCTAACTTTGGGTGATGGGTATACAACATAATCAACTGTCCAAATGATGTGGAATAAAAGTGAAACTAAGAGACATTGATAAGAGTGTGGTGGTTACGGGGGGAGGGGGGAGAGGGAGAGGGAAAGGGGGAGGGGGAGGGGCACAAAGAAAACTAGATAGAAGGTGACAGAGGACAATCTGACTTTGGGTGATGGGTATGCAACATAAGTGAATGACAAGATAACCTGGACTTGTTATCTTTGAATATATGTATCCTGATTTATTGATGTCGCCCCATTAAAAATAAAATTATTAAAAAAAATTGATGTGGAGATATTTGCCCAAAACCTATGTACTCTATGTGACCAATATCACCTTGTTAAATTTAACATCTAAATAAAAAATTTTAAATATTAAAAAAATAATAACTGCAAAATTCAATACCATTAAACTTTTCCTTTTGTTTTAAGTTTTATAGTTTTTTAAGTTGTTTTCTTGGGGTGAAACTGGTTAAGTTTTACAGTTTTAACTCTTATATTGATCCATTTTGAGTTAATTTTTCTATATGATGTGAGGTAAAGCTCCATCTTCATTTCTTTGCATTTAAACATCAAGTTTTCCCAGCCTCATCTGTTGAAAAGACTGCCCTTGCTCCTTTGAATAGTCTTGGCACCCCTGTTAAAAATCATATAACCATATATACAAGGGTTTATTTCTGAGCCCTTCATTCTAGTCCAGTGGTAGTCAACCTGGTCCCTACCGCCCACTAGTGGGTGTTCCAGCTTTCATGGTGGGCTCAACCAAATTGCGGAGCAACCAAAATTTGGTTGCTCAACCAAATAGCGGAGCAACCAAATTATAAATAAAAAGATAGATTTAACTATAGTAAGTTGTTTTATAAAGATTTATTCTGTCAAACTTAGCGAAAATCCGACATAAAGTATTTGGTAAGTAATTATTATTATACACTTTAACTTGCTGTAACTCTGCTTTATAAATTTTATAAATTAAAGTTACTTCCCTACTTTATAAATCACCATTACTGTGGATTCGGTGGGCAGTTAGAAAATATTACTACTAACAGAGATACAAAAGCGGGAGGTAGGTATAAAAAGGTTGACTACTCCTGGTTCTAGTCTGTTAGTCTAGAGGTCTGTCTTTATACCAGTTCCTCACTGTTTTTTATTTTTATTTTTATTTTTTACAGGGACAGAGAAAGAGTCAGAGAGAGGGACAGATAGGGACAAACAGACATGAATGGAGAGAGATGAGAAGCATCAATCATCAGTTTTTCATTGCGACACCTTAGTTGTTCATTGATTGCTTTCTCATATGTGCCTTGACCACGGGCCTTCAGCAGACCAAGTAACCCTTTGCTCGAGCCAGTGACCTTGGGTCCAAGCTGGTGAGCTTTTTGCTCAAGCCAGATGAGCCTGCGCTCAAGCTGGCAGCCTCGGGGTCTTGAACCTGGGTCCTCGGCATTCCAGTCTGACGCTCTATCCACAGTGCCACCACCTGGTCAGGCAGTACCACACTGTTTTGTTTACTGTAACTTTATAGTATGTTTTTTCTAGTTTTATTGAGATAATTAATATACATCACAGTATACATTTAAGGCAGACAGCAGATGGTTTGATTTCCATATATTGTGAAAATTAGAATAGGTTTAGTTAACATCCATCATTTCATATAGCTACAATAAATGAAAAAGAAAAAAAATTCTCTTTGTGATGAGAACTATTAGGCTCTATTCTCTTAACAACTTACCTATACATCATACAGCAGAGGTAAATATAATCATTATGTTGTACACTACACATCCCTAGTACTTATTTATTTTATAACTGGAAGTTTATACATTTTGGCCATCTTCTTCCAACTCCCCACCCCTACACTGTTTTGATAAGAAAGTGTGAGACCTCCAACTCTGTTCTTTTTCAAGATTCCTTTCGTTATTCTGAGACTCTTGAGATTCCACATGCATTTTAGGATGGATTTTTTTCTACTTTTGCAAAAGAAATTGTTGGGATTGCACATCTACTATACTTAAGGCAGTGTTACTTGTACTTATTCCTTACTTTCACTTTCATTGGAAACCTTCTGAATATGATACAATACTCTCCTTGCTAGTATAGGAGGTCCTGGAAAAATGTTTCATTCTAATGTTGATGAGATGCTGTAAAAACTTAACTCTAGTTTACATTAATTAGCCTAGGGTAAAACTGGTATTACTATAGTCGTTACACTTAAAGTTGCAGAACCTATTGATAGTGTTATGAGAACTTAACTATTTTCCTCTCACAACTCTCCACATTTCAATACATTGTATACACTGCTATAAGTATTCCTAAAACATCACATTATTATGTTACTCAGTGGATTAAAGACATATGGTGCTTCTTAGTGCCTGAATATCCATGTCCATGCACTTCTGCTTGGCGTTTAAGATCCTTCATCATGCCCTTGATCTACTTACAGTATTTATTTTCTACCACTTCTTGGCACCAAGCCTTGGCTCCAGTCACTGTGCTTTCCCTCCCCTGTGTTCTCCTGTCATCTGAAATAACCACACTGTCCCCCCCCCCCGCCATGTTTCTACATAACCTGACCCATCCTATGAGGCCATTTCTAGTCCCACTTCTTCTTTTAACTCATCAGTGACAGTACTATGCTCTTCTCTTTTTCTCTCACTATTT
Source organism: Saccopteryx bilineata (assembly GCF_036850765.1). Taxonomy (NCBI): domain Eukaryota; kingdom Metazoa; phylum Chordata; class Mammalia; order Chiroptera; family Emballonuridae; genus Saccopteryx; species Saccopteryx bilineata. Next base: position 226,025,055 of record NC_089494.1, read on the forward strand.
TCTCTGTTTTACAAAAAGAAAATTTTGTGTTTTTCTGAAGTGAGAAGTGGGGAAGCAGAGAGACAGACTCTCCCATGCACCAAACTGGGATCCACTCGGCAAGCTCGCTGAGGGCGATGCTCTGCCCATCTGGGGCGTTGCTCTGTTGCAGCTGGAGCCACTCAAGTGCCTGAGGCAGAGGTCATGGAGCCATCCTCAGAGCCCGGGCCGACTTTGCTCCAATGGAGCCTTGGCTGCGGGAGAGGAAGAGAGACATAGAGAGAAAGGAGAGGGGGAAGGGTGGAGAAGCAGATGGGTGCTTTTCCTGTGTGCCCTGGCCAGGAATCAAACCTAGTACTTCCTCATGCCAAGCCAACGCTCTACCACTGAGCCAACCGGCCAGGGCCCAAAAAGAAATATTTTTATTGTAACAACCTAAGTTTAAAATTAATGGAATCACCACACAAAAACTTGTATACAAATGTTCATAGCAGCATTATGGATAATAGTTTAAGAGTAGACACAATAAAATTGTCCAACTGATTTATTTATTTATTTTTTTGTATTTTTCTGAAGCTGAAAACGGGGAGAGACAGTCAGACAGATTCCCGCATGCGCCCGACTGGGATCCACCCAGTATGCCCACCAGGGGCGACGCTCTGCCCACCAGGGGGCGATGCTCTGCCCCTCCGGGGCGTCGCTCTGTTGCGACCAGAGCCACTCTAGCTCCTGGGGCAGAGGCCAAGGAGCCATCCCCAGCGCCTAGGCCATCTTTGCTCCAATGGAGCCTTGGCTGCGGGAGGGGAAGAGAGAGACAGAGAGGAAGGAGAGGGGGAGGGGTGGAGAAGCAGATGGGTTCTTCTCCTCTGTGCCCTGGTGGGAATAGAACCCGGGACTTCTGCATGCCAGGCTGACGCTCTACCACTGAGCCAACCAGCCAGGGCCTGTCCAACTGATTTAAAAATTCATATAATGCAATATTATTCAGCTACAACATGAATGAACCTTGAAAACATCATGTTAATTGAAAGAAGCCAGTAACAAAAGGGTATTTTTAAGTGACATTCTGGAAAAGACAAAACTAAATGCACAGGAAACATATCAATGATTGCCAGGGGCCATGGAGTAGGGAGTAATGAGGAATGATTGCAAAAGGGTATTCATTTGTTTTGGGGGAGGGATGATGAAAATTTTCTAAAATTAGAGAATGGCAATGTTACATGACACCTTGAATGTACTAAAAACACTGAATGGTATACTTTCAAAGAGTGAACTTTATAATATGTGAATTGTATCTCAAAACTTACTAAATTACGGAAACTATTAATAAGCTATTAGGACTAGTAGAAGAGTCTAGCAAGACTGCAGGATACAAGATCAATATAAAAATCAATTGTATTTGATAGTGACAATCAGAAAAATGATGAAAACAACATCATTTGTAAAATACAACCTACTTAAAATAAATCTAAAAAAGGTGCAAAAGACCTGTACACTGAAAAACTATAAAACACTGATGAGAAAAATTAAAGATGACTTAAATAATCAGAGTGATATTCCAGATACACAGATTGGAAGATTCAGTATTGTTGTCAATTTTTCCTTTATAGATTCAACACAATCCCAACCAAATTCTCATCAGGATTTTTTGTTGTGTCGACTGATTCTAAAACTCGTATGAAAATGCAAAGTATCTAGAGTTGCTAAAACAACTTTTAAAAAGATTAACAAAATTGAAGAAATAACACTGCTTGCTTTAAAGACTCATAAAATTACAGTCGTTAAGAAGTGCGGCATAAACATAAACAAATAGATAAAAGATAAACAAGAAGGTTGAAGAGATAAACAGAATAGAGTCCAACTCATATATAAATATACAGACAACTTATTTTTGATAAAGGTGTAAAGAAAGGCAGTTTAATTAAAAAATGTTAGCCTTTTCAAAAAATGATTCTAGAAAATGTGGATATTCATATGTAAAAAATTAACTTTGATCCACATCTCACACCATATATAAAAATGAGGTCAAAATGGAACAGAGACCTAACTATAAAACCTAAAACTATAAATTTCTAGAAGAAAAGAGGAAACCTTGAGAGCTCAGACTTGGCAAAAATGCCTTTAAATACAACATCAAAAGCATGATCAATAAAATAACACATTGGCAAGATGGACTTAATCAAAATTAAAAATTGTTCTTCAGAAGATACTGTTACAAGAATAAAATAAGTCACAGATGGGAAGAAAATATGTTCAAATCATATATCTGATAAAGGATTTGTGTCTAAATTATACAAAAAATTTTGCACCTAAATAATAAGAAAACAAGTCACCCAATTAAAAAAATGGGAAAAGAACTAAAGATTTCACCAAAGTAGATATACAAAAGGTAATTAAACACATGAAATATGTTCAACAAAATTAGTTATGAAAGAACGCATATTTTAAGGCACAGTGAGACACCACTACACACCTATTACATTCACTAAAATTAAATGGACTGAACATACCAACTGCTGACAAGTGGGGCAATTGGAACCATGTACTGCTGGGGGAATCAACTCTGGAAAACACTTTGGCAGTTTCTTCAAAGTTAAGTATACATATCAGCCATTTCACTCCTAGGAATTTCCCCAAGAGAAATGAAAATATACCCAAGAGAAGTGAAAGACTTACACTAGAATGTTCATCCACAGCAGTCCCAAAAGGGAAACAGCTCAATGTGTGTCAACCAGTGAATGGATAAACAAACATGACTGCATCCATAGCACTCAGCAGTTCCACGTGGCAATGGAAAGGAAAGCTATTCATGCACGCTGTAACAGGTGAATCTGAGTTATTCTCAATAATTTGATTGTTTAAAGAAGCCATACAAAAAGGAGAACAAACATACAGTATGATTCCATATTATAATATTCTAGAAAATCTAAACTAATATATTGTGACAGAAAGCAGATTAGCCTGACCAGGCAGTGGCACAGTGGATAAAGCATCAGACTGGGACACAGAGGACCCAGGTTCAAAATCCTGAGGTCGCCAGCTTGAGTGTCGGCTCATCTGGCTTGAGCGAGGACTCACCAGCTCATGGGACATGACCCCATGGTCGCTGACTTGAGCACAAGTTGTTGGCTTGAGCCCAAGGTCACTGGCTTGAGCAAGGTGTTATGGTTCAGCTGGAGCCTTCCGGTCAAGGCAGAAATGGGAAAGCAATCAATGAACAACTAAGGTGTCATAACTATGAACTGATTCTTCTTAGCTCTCTACCTTCCTGTCTGTCTATCCTTCTTTCTCTCTCTAGCCAATACAAACAAACAAACAAACAAACAAACAAACGAAACCTAATATATAAAAGCAAGAGACTTAGAACATTGGGAAGAGGCCTCGATAGCCAGACCCCTACCTACTTAGCCCTGTAAGGTAAACAGGTCCTAAATGTCAAAAATCTTTAAGAGACACTGTTAGAAAACCCTGACTCGATTCAATCCATTCATTTCCCAGAGAATGAAGTTTAAGCAAGGCCATAAAGCAAGTTAGCTGCAGAGTCAGATCTTTTGACATGGAGTCTAAGCTTTTCCAACACAACACTGTTTTTCAATTGAACACCATGCTCTCTAATTACAAGAACAATGCCTTATGCCCCTGTCTCCCACCCAGGCCAGCAGAGACAGCAGTGCTAAAGGCAACTTTTTTAATCAGACAAATGATGTATGGCTGTTATTCAACTGGAAAAGAAGAGGTTACCACCAGGGTTAATTATACACAGAAAAAGCGATGTATATTTCTTGAAAAAGGAGCTAAGGATTATTTCAGTCTTTATACCTAACCTCAGTGGCACCAAAGACATTTTCCAATACCAATAAGAGGAAGATTAAGAAGTTAAACAAAACAAAATAAAAGAAATTAAACAATAAAGCAGTTGAGGTATGTAACGGACTTAAAAATCAAAAGCAGGAAAAGATATACACTGAAGGCACTTCTTCCTGCCCAGAGCAATTAATGTGGTGAACAGATGGTGAGGGAAGCAAATTATTTTCAAGCTTTAAAGAGAAGATAAAAGGCTTGCAGAAATAATAAGCAGTAATCCCACAGGGCATGGGCAAACAGGAGGGCATGTTTTTCTTTCTTCCAGAAGATATTTTTATTGCTGGCAGTAATTGGTCAAAGTTTTATCCTGTTAGTTGTTTTCCATCAATTATGGAGAGATAGTAAGACATCCAGAGAGAAATTGCACAGCAGAGACATCAATGCCAGCAATGGGGGTGAAAACAAGCTCCTGAAATCTGGTACAGGTCTCACCCCCAGCTGAGTTTATATAAAAGCAAGTTTCCCATTACTAAGAAGGTACCACACGTTCTCTAAGAATTGACGCTTGTAATGATGATTATGAAGTGGCACTTGTATCAGGGAAGAAACCTCAGGGTACCTGTTCACTTACGTTTGGGGATTTTCTATTGTGTTGGAGTTACTCCTCCAAACCACACACAGCACAGTACCAGCCCTCTTCTGCCCATTCACACGCTACTGGAACAAGCTCAGCTCCTCTGTCTAGTGTCTCCCCTTACATTCCTTTTGCTCATACCTACCTGCGTATGCATCCTGATTCACCACTGTCATAGTATCCCTGCGCTTTCTGACACAATAGAGAACTTTTTTAATGACTTTGAAAACATGTTTCACATCTATTTTCTCATTTTACCTTCATGACATCTCTGTGATGGGTGCTTGCATGTGACGGATAAATAAATTTAGACTCCAGGACTGTAAATGATGACTCCAAGAATTCATGGTTAATAAGGGTCAAAATGGAAACCTTGAACCTCTGGTTTTCAGTCCATCATTCTTTTACTACAACTTACTTTCCACTAACCACACAAAACACCATCAAATGTCCCTTACTGTCCTGATAGACTGCCCAGCCTCAGAGACGCCCCACCTGGCGCCTTTCCCTGTCTACCCTTCTCTCGCCCTTCTCTCCGACATACACTTGCTGCTTGTTCGTAACAGCACTTTCACCTAAAATGTCCTCCTTTATTCCATTGTAGTAAATTCTATTTAGTCTTCAGGGCTCGAGAAGGGTCTAGTAGATATAATTTTCCAACAAAAGCAATTTATGTCTGAATCACACATTTTCACATTTAATTATATTCAATATAATTTTTAGTAAGGCAGAGATGTTAAATTATATTATACCACGAGTTAAATTATTTTATATTTAATTGTTTAATGTCTTAAAGTCTGGTTTCTGTTAAAGACCACACCTGTTGGTGGTAAAGACAGGCACCATATACATTTACTCACAAGCATGTACCAATGTTTAGAACAGGGTAGGTACTCAATAACAAAGAGTAATGACTTTTTTTTTTTCTTTCAATACAGCGTCTAGCATTATATGAAAAAATTGTCACTGAAATGATGTGGGTAAGGAGAATAAGGCAGAATTTTAGTCTTAGAGGAACTGGGGTACCAGGAGGACTTGCAAATAGGGTTTTAAAACCTGAAACTGGGTACCAGTGAATGCAGCCAGGCAGCGGGCTGAGCCGACACTCTGTGTATGTCTCCTGCTTAAGGCAGAAGACTGGCTTCAGCACTGGGCTAGGACGGAGCACAGGTGGAGGGTAAGCAGCCCCTCAGAGACACAGAGAGCAAGGGGGAGATAAAAAGAGAAAGTGATTAGGTAGTCATTGACGGGCTGTGTCCTAGAAAACAGTTATCTTCTAAAACAGTTTGTGTGTATGATATACGACACCTGTTCCTGATCATGGGAAATGGGATGATCATTTCAAAATTCCACTCTTGTCTTTTTCAAATAAAGTTTTATGGGGACATATCCACACCCTTTTGCGTAAGCACGGACTATGCCTACTTTTACACTAAGAGGATGGAGTAGTTGCAGCAGACCTTAAAATATCTGACCCTGTACAGACATTTGCTGACTTCTGCTCTAAAATTCAGTTCTGCTTCTTATAAGATGATCACAAAGCAACTTTTGGCAAGGAGGACCCAGAAACTATCAGTAGATTCAGAAAGGCCAGATCTTTTCCTTCTGTTACTGACAATTCATTGCTCTGGCCTATGAACCCATCACTTGACCATTCTGTCTTACTGTATTTATTTGTGATGCTGAGATTATTCTATCCATTCCTGAGTCTTGGGTCTGAAGTTTTCTAGCACTTGCACATTGTCTAGCTATGATTATTCCCTAATGCTCATGTTCTTATGAAATGTTAGGGCAGAAAAAAAAACGAGTTGTTTAGCTTGACCAGGTAGTGATGCAGTGAATAGAGTGTTGGTCTCGGAAGCAGAGGATACAGAGGATCCAGGTTCAAAACCATGAGGTTGTTGGCTTAAACATGGGCTCACCAGCTTAAGAGTGGGTTCACTGGCTTGAGCCTAGAGATTACTGACTTGAAGCCCAAGGTCACTGGCTTGAGTAAGGGGTCACTGTCTTGGCTGGAGTACCCTGGTCAAGGCACATATGAGAAGGCAATCAATGAACAACTAAGGTGCCGCAACGAATAACTGATTCTTCTCATCTCTCTCCCTTCCTGTCTGTCTGTCCCTATTTGTCCCTCTCTCTATTCCTCTTGCTAAAAAAAAAAGTGTTTATATATTGGTCAGTAAAAGTAGTTAGAGCCACAACTTTCTTATCTGCTCATAAAAAAGTAGCAGACTTTCTGAGTTTACAAAAGTATATCCTTGAACATTATTATTTTTATTTTATTTTATTTTATTTTCATTTTTCTGAAGCTGGAAACAGGGAGAGACAGTCAGACAGACTCCCGCATGCGCCCGACCGGGATCCACCCGGCACGCCCACCAGGGGCGGTGCTCTGCCCACCAGGGGGCGATGCTCTGCCCATCCTGGGCGCCACCATGTTGCGACCAGAGCCACTCTAGCGCCTGAGGCAAAGGCCACAGAGCCATCCCCAGCGCCCGGGCCATCTTTGCTCCAATGGAGCCTTGGCTGCGGGAGGGGAAGAGAGAGAGAGGAAAGCGTGGTGGAGGGGTGGAGAAGCAAATGGGCACTTCTCCTGTGTGCCCTGGCCGGGAATCGAACCCGGGTCCTCCACACGCTAGGCCGACGCTCTACCGCTGAGCCAACTGGCCAGGGCATTATGTTTATTTTACCACTTCCAGTAGAATCCTTTCTTAAATGGATTTCTTAAAGTATCTCTTAGCAAGAGTATATAAAATATAATTTAATCTTTTTCTTTTCTTTTTCTTTCCTGGCTCAGAATCATCATAATGAAATTATTGCATTACAACCCCCTGGGGCTACTAAAGAATGGAGGTTAATTGAACCAACACAAAAGAGCCAAGAAAACTGATTTCATAGTTTTTTTATCTGCTTTTCTCTTTTGTTCACTCTCAGGAGTCATTCTGCAGTGGATTGCCAAGACTAGAAGGTGACCTAAACCACCAATCTCATGCCAAAATGCCTAGATTAAAACAAAACAGTGCCCATTTAATGGAATGGTCTTCGTCTTGGTCTGTTTGGCTGCTATAACAAAAACCAGAGACTGGATGGCTTATAAGCAACAGAAATTTATTTCTCACAGTTCTAGAGACTGGAAATGTGAGCTCAGGGTGCCAGCACGTTTGGGTGAGGGCCTCTCATCGTAGTCTCACACAGTGGAAGGGGCAGGGATATCTCTAGGGTCTCTTTTATAAAGGTACTCATCATCCCATTTATGAAGGCTCCGCCTCATGACCTAATCACCTCCCAAAGGCCCCGCTTCCCCAAACTGTCATGTTGGACATTAGGATTTCGACATACAGATTTCTGGGAGAAGACATAAACATTTAGACTATAGCAGTCTGATCTGGTTTGATTCACCAAATCATCAAATATTTATAATATGCCTCCTCTGGGCCAGTCATAATCTTATTCAAAGATGATTAAGATGTGGTTTCTGTGCTTATGAAGCATAAGATTTCAACCTTCGTAGAAAGCCCGATGTTCTCCTACAAGATTATAGATAGATAAGAAGGGCCCCGCTTTGTATAGCTTCACATTTTGCTATCTGATAAAGCCATCTTGCTTTACCATATCCACGCATGTGTTCTATTTTCTAACGACATTGAGCAATGTCTAAATAGATAAGAAAGTTCATGAGCAGTTAGCATACTTGCTTCTCCACGATCAGGATTTTGTCTCACCAAGAGCTTTGAGATATGGTTTCCAAGAATAAGTACTAGCTAAGAAGGAAGACTGCTTTGTATTACTCAGCACAACTTCAAAGAATTGTTTTACAACGACTAATGTTCTGATCATGAAGGACTTGCTAAAGGTCCAAGAGGACATTAGGTAGACTTTGACATAACGCTTCCACAGTACTAATTTAAAAATTCTTGTCTTCATTTCACAACAGTGCGCTAAAAGAAAGTCCTAAATATTTCTACTACTCAACAAAGCACGGTAAATCCAGCGGTAAGAATTTTCCTTTATAAAAAGAATTTAACCACACCACGACTCAAAACCAAATATAATACAAAGAATATGGGCTACCTGAGAAAGAGAAAGATGGAAGAGAGAGAAGACAGAAATAAATGAAAGAGAGGTAAGAAGAAATGGCACAGGAAGGCAGAGAAAAATGGAGGCAAGAAGAAAGAAGATAGGATCAAGAAGAAAAAGCCATAAAAGATAAATATTTCATCAAGATGTCTTTATTTAAAAACTCACAATGCTGTGAGAAGATCACAAATGAAGAGCTATTTACCCAATTTCCTTACAAGAATAAGGGTGTGGAGAGTCTAGGCTGGGACTGAAAGGCATGACCTAAGGCTGCACCCTCAGACTCCCAGCCCTCTCTAGATCTGGTACCAGTTGATTACACCTAGCTCCCAGCTCCAGGGCAAAGGAGCCGGTCTGTCACCTGCTGCCTGCTGGTGCCAGAAAAGCTGGATTTAAGCCAAAAGCTATGTGGTAAAATAGTACTGTATTAGCAACTATTTGAGGAAATAACAGATTTGAATCGGAACTAAGAAAGGACTACATCAGACTAAGAAGTTTTTGCTCAGCAAGAGAAACTGATAACAAGATAAACAGAAAGCCAACTAATTGGGAAATGATATTTTTAAACACCTGCTCAGATAAGGGCCTAATATCCAAAATATACAAAGAACTCATAAAACTCAACAACAAACAAACAAACAATCCAATAAAAAAATGGGAAGAGGATATGAACAGACACTTCTCCCAGGAAGAAGTACAAATGGCCAACAGATATATGAAAAGATGCTCATCTTCTTTAGTTATTAGAGAAATGCAAATCAAAACTGCAATGAGATACCAACTCACACCTGTTAGAATAGCTATTATTAACAAGACAGGTAATAGCAAATGTTGGAGAGGTTGTGGAAAAAAAGGACCCTCATCCACTGTTGGTGGGAATGTAAAGTAGTACAACCATTATGGAAGAAAGTATGGTGGTTCCTCAAAAAACTGAAAATAGAACTACCTTATAACCCAGCAATCCCTCTACTGGGTATATACCCCCAAAACTCAGAAACATTGATTCGTAAAGACACATGCAGCCCCATGTTCATTGCAGCATTGTTCACAGTGGCCAGGACATGGAAACAACCAAAAAAACCCGTCAATAGATGACTGGATAAAGAAGATGTGGCACATATACACTATGGAATACTACTCAGCCATAAGAAATGATGACATCAGATCATTTACAGCAAAATGGTGGGATCTTGATAACATTATACGGAGTGAAATAAGTAAATCAGAAAAAACCAGGAACTGCATTATTCCATACATAGATGGGACATAAAAGTGAGACCAAGAGACATTGATAAGAGTGTGGTGGTTACGGGGGGAGGGGGGAGAGGGAGAGGAAAGGGGGGAGGGGGAGGGGCACAAAGAGAACTAGATAGAAGGTGACAGAGGATAATCTGACTTTGGGTGATGGGTATGCAACATAATTGAACGACAAGATAACCTGGACATGTTATCTTTGAATATATGTATCTTGATTTACTGATGTCACCCCATTAAAAATAAATAAATAAATAAATAAAATTATTTAAAAAAAAACTTTAAAGAAAGGAGAAGGTTTAGCCAACACAAAACAAAGGAATTATATGGATAAAAGACTGAAAAAGGGTAGGTTAAATTATCACTATTTATAGATGATATGATGGAAAACCCAAGAAAGTCCATGAAAACCTAGTAAAACAGAAGAGAATTTAGCAAATGTGATGGAGTATGAATCAAGGCCATTCATAATCAACAAACAGAAGGTGTATGGATAAAAAGACTTCAATTATAATAACAGCCAAAACAACAAAATGCCTAGGAATTAAATTACTAGAAATGTGAAGAAAATATATGAAAAAACTTCAAGATACGTTTAAAGGACAGGCAAATGGCCCGAAGGAAAGGCACACCCTGGTCTTGGGTAGGAAATTGACATCATGGAGATATCATTCTCTTTAATTTAACCCAGAAGTCAAATGCCAATTACAATAAAAATGAAGTAAGAAAAGCTCTGGGAAGTGGGGGGAGAGTAATAAAGGAAAACTAGCCCTATCAGACATTAACATGTTTATAGAGTCTCAATAAGTAAAATACTATGACATTACTGCATGAATATACAGATAGATCAATAGAACAGAATAGTAAGCCCCCAAAATAGACTCAAATACATTTGGGGATTTATGATATGAATGGCATTTTAAAACCAGTGAGGAAGATAGACCATTCAAAATACTCTATGTTTTTGGGATAGCTGGATAGATAACTGGAACAAGAGAAATTTGGAATCATGCTCACACTATACACCAAGATAAACTCTAAGTGAAGCAAAGATTAAAACGTTAGAAATGGAAGAAGACATCACCTATGATGTAATCTTGAAAAAAATAATCAAATCTAAATGTGATAGCACCTGGCTCGATCCAACTACCAATTTAAAGAAAATATAGAGAACAGAGAAACATATAAACTACACTTCGAGAATGCAAACAGCAAAATCAGACTATGAAAGACTACAGGACACACTCATGGTGTAATACTGAAGTAAAAAAAGCAAGAAGAGTATGTCTGGTATACATATTTATCATTAGGGCGAGAAGAATATAGATTAGTATATTCTGGTGTATTCATAATTTTTTTTAAAAGAGAGATTCAGAGAAAACTAAAAACATTGGTATCTTGGAGCGGGAGAAATTGGCATGAGAAATGTGGTGGAAAGGAGACTTCACTTTATTTCTTTCAAGCTTCTGAATTTTTGGCCCATGGAAATTTATTACCTATTTAAAAATTAAAGAAAGAAGGAAAAGTTAAAGAACCAATGAATTTGAAAAGAAAAAACAGCAGCTCTTAACCTTGTAATGACCATGATAAAACCTCCTGTGTAGAAGTTACTGAAGAGGTTAACAGCATGCAAAGAATAATGAGCCCCTGAACTAAGGGAATGTGTCTTACTTTTTCACTGGAGTCTTGCTATAGTTTCCAGATTTATTTTCCTGACTTATTTTGCACTTTCCAAACCATATTCCACATGGCTATTGGGATGATCTTCCTAAAATGCATGTTTAAAACTTTCCAGGCTTTCCTCAAAAAAATAAAAACCAACTACCATATGATCTAGCAATTCCATTTCTGAAACTGAAAACAAAATTAAACTTCTGAAAAAAATGAAAACACTTATCTAAAAAGATATCTGCATCCCTATGGTCACTGCAGCATTATTTACAATAGTCAAGATATGGAAACAACTTAAGTGTCCACTGATGGTGAATGGATAAAGAAAATGTGGTGTGCAACACACACATATACACAAATACATCTACAATGGAATACTATTCAGTCATGAAAAAGAAGAAAATCTTGTCATTTGCAACAACATAGGTGCCATTTTAAACAAGGTGAAACTCAAGGACATTATACTAAGTAAAATAAGTCAGACAGAGGAAGACAAATACTTTATGATCTCATTTCGATATAGAATCTAAAAAAAGAAAAAAAATAACCCAAGTTCATGGATACAGAGAACAGATTGGTGAATGCCAGAGGCGAGGAATAAGTAAAATGGGTGAAGGGGTCAAAGGTACAAACTTCCAGGTATAAAATAAGTAAGTCATGGGGATGTAATGTACAGCACAGTGACTATAATCAATAATACTGTATTGCATATGTGAAAGTTCCTATGCAATTAGATCTTAAAAGTTTTCATCACACACAAAAACATTGTTAACTATGGTGACAGATATTAACCAGACTTCTTGTGGCCATCATTTCATAATGTATACAAATATTGAATCATTATGTTGTACATCTGAATCCAATATAATGTTATATGTCAATTATTTCTCAAAAGAAAAAACTTTCAGTGTCTCTCTCTTACCTACAGAATCAAGTCCAACTCTCTAGCATGGCGCAACATTTAACATCTTTCGTAATCTAGCCTAATCTACAGATTTTCAAGAGGTTTGCCGTCACTTTTCACTACAAATTTCTACCCCAATCCCCTCTGAATTACTGATATGGCCAAAATGCTGCATCCTTCGGGCATCCTGTCCTCACTTGCTCAAGCAGCAGTCCCAGGGACCATGCTCCCCTAGTAGAACTAATTTCCCCCTTCCACAAGGTTCACAGAGTGCTTTGTTCAAACACATAATATACTGCATGTCACAGCATGTTGTAACTATTATTTGTTCTAGTCAGTATTTAATAAACAGATAATCATGCCTTATGGCCAATCCAACTCCTTTTCCAAAGGTCCTAAGTTCAAAGAAAAGGATTCCGAAAAAGAATATAAAAAATCAGGCTTGCAAAAAAAGAGAAAAATTACTGGTCCATTGAAATGAATTTATCGGCTCGTCTTCATTCCAGATGGTCCTTGAAATCAACATCCGTAGTGTTCGCACAGCATACCAAGAGCTGCGGCCAGGCTGTGTTCCTCCTCAGCAGGCGCCAGCAGGCTAGCTGACTCCTTCAAACAAGAGCAAGTTCCCTCAGGCTTTTACCAACTAAAAGCCCACCATCTGTTTTCTAGGGAGCAGAGTGAAACTCAAAGAGCTTGTTTATAGACTCGAGTTGGTCATAAGTGCAGAAACTAGACATCACAAGTGCTACTAATTAGATCCCTGTGCTCATCTAGAAAGCAAAGGAAGCCTGCAGTCTTACTGCTTTTTTCTTGCATGTCTGTCCAGGATATATGGGTCGATGGGGAAAGTAACGATTTGGCTGCAGAAACACACAGGAAAGTGGTAAAGATGTAGGTGTGGCTGATGATCCAAGTGCTGGAGCAGACACCCCCCCCCCACACCGCATCCCCCCCCCACACCGGTACCTGCCTACTTACTGTCTCTATGCAAGGTTTATGAGCATTTTCTTGTTTGCACCCAAATACAATCTTCCATGCTCCTCTCTCATATCTCTTACAGCCAAATTTCCCTAGTTAGTTTTCTCATTGCACCTCCCTGCATGCAGTATAACACGGAGACTCAATGCACTGAATAATCACTTATGTTTTTGCAGATTATGCTGAATCTCTTACGCAACACCTTTTAAGACTTCACCCAACACATATATTTGAGCACTGACCTATATCATTACTATCTAACAGTAACACTGGAATCACAGGACTTCAATTGGAAGCTATCTGAGAGACCACTAGGTGATCCGAAGCCCACACTATTCAGTTAGTGTCCAAGATCACGTTACTTAACTGCGAAACAATGATCAGTCTGCTTTTCTACTATCTAATGCAGTTACTTCTGTCACATCAGGCAATTCCCATTCATTCCATTTTATTTCCTTAGTTTTAGATATGGTTTTCCAATTTCTGTTTCATAATAAACTGTGGTCTAGACACCAGAATCCTCAGAGGAATTTCCCGATACCAGGAGCATCTTCTTGAATTCTATTCATACTCCTTCTTGCAGCGTGGAGTAGAAGTGGGGGCAGGGAAAGAACTGAGGGTGTGAGGAGACCTGTGTTACTCATCTTCAATGACACGAATTCATTTTCAATTCATCTACCAGTTACACAGTTTGCAGTGACCTGCCGTCATTGATTTTTTCCTAGTATCTGACATTCAGTAAGCTGTATGTAGGGCAGTGAAGGTCAACAAGCATGCCGGATTCCACCACAAGCACTTGGCCAGATGCAAGGAAAGACTGTAGATTTAATTACTCTGTGTTACAGCCCAAAAGAAATGAAAGGAACAGCATCATTCTAAAATAAATAATTCTTGTGAGGTCTTCCTGTAATTATCCAAAAACAGTTCAGGGCACAAATTATTTGCAACCATTACAAGAAAAAATTTACTGCATATTCAAAAAGGACATCTGTTGTGGGTTGAACTGTGTCCCCCTCAAAAATACATATATGTTGCAGTACTAACCCCAGCACCTCAGAACGTGACCTTATTTGAAGACAGAGCCTTTACAGAAGTAATCAAGTTAAAATAAGGTCATTAGGGCGGGCCCTAATCCAATATGACTGATGTCCTTATACAAAGGGGACATCTGCACAGAGGCTCACGCACCAAGGGAGACACTTTGAAGATACAGGGAAAGCATCATGTCCAAGCACATACATGCTATGATAAGGTTATCATACACCAGGAAAGAGGAATGAAACACATTCTCCTTCACAGCACTCAGAAGGAATCAACCCTGCCAGCACATTGATTTTGAACTTCTAGCCTCCAGAACAATGAAACAATCAATTTCTGTGGTTTAAGCCACCCAGTCCATGGTAATTTCTTATGGCAGCCCTAGCAAACTAATACAACAGCTGATGACTAATGGGTTCCAAAACTCACCCCCGACTCCCACCAATGACGGCAGGAATCAACTTCAGGTTAACAGAGGGACTACCTCTGAACGTTAACGGAAGGTATAAGCAGCTTATTGCAGAAAATAAACCCAAGAGTTTTTCCACTTCAGAATAATTGACTAATTTATACAAAGGCCAATAAATACCACACTGCCACTTTGGCGAACCAGAGTACAGAAAGTGGCCACACACACACACACACACACACACGTGAAGAATATCCCTGGATTTGGCCTTGAATAGATCGGAAGTTCCCACAGTTGCTGGGACTATGATTCCAATAATTCCTGTCAGTTTAGCAGATGAGATTGGAGCAGCTGCATCTTCAATACACATCATTGTCTTAAAAAGATGCTCAGAGTGAATTACAATTAAATTACAGAGCTGTCAAAGAGGGTTATAATTATAGCATTTATTCAGCACATCTACAAGGCCAGAGACATACACACAAAAAGAACTGAAAGCTGAAGAAAGAAAACCCACTCCACATTACTTACCTCAGCAGGAAATCTGGTGGAGGGGAGTGGAGGGGCGAGTTACCATGCAAAGAGCCCGCTGACTGCAACAGCAGTGCTTTGTGTTTCCAGAGGGCCTTCCATTCCAGAAGTCGGAGGCACTTTAAGACATCATCTGGTAGCAACTCATTTCTCTTTCACAACTGGGAAAAGGGGTGCCAGCAAGGTGGCCATGACTCACTGACAGTTACAGACAAGCCAGGGAGGGGCCGGGACCCGAACCAAGAGCAAGGTGACTCCCGCCCGTGGGCTGAACAGGGGAAGCAGCACAAGGGACAGCCAGACCTGCCCCTGTGGTGCTCTCGTCTGGAAGAGGATATTAATTTGACCAGAAACTATTGATCACACAGCTCTTGAAGAGGCCTGAAAATTGTCCTTCACTTCTCCTGCCAAAACCACACAAGGGAAGAGAGAGGAAGAAAATCTTCACCTGACATTTATGCTAGTCAGTTCTGCCCCTAATCAATAATGTATTCAGAACTACCGGAAGAAGGGTACAATTCACTCAGTCATCTTTAAACTCAGTGTGCAAAAAAGAAATTGAGTATAGTAATGCTTATGCAGTCAGCAAACTCCTTGAATAAAAATAAAAATAAAAAAAGCAAGCTCATTTGAGCACCATACACAGTTTCAATCCAGCAATCAACAACGATCTCTTGCACTGTCTCTCTGTGTAAGATATCGTGCTGGAGACTGTTAGGGACACACAGAGGTGTCACATTTAGACTTGTTTCTCAGAGTTCGTAGTTAAAGAGACACAAAGAGAGAAAGTAAAACAGGGCAACACACACACAGTATTTTAAACTACTAATTCAGTCATACAAACAAGTTCTCAGTCATACAAACAAGTTCAGAGCAAGGAGAAAATGAATTCTTTCCAATCTTTTTTTCACCCCTTTCCCCCTGAATATGACCACATAATGATGGCTTTTTGATGTCTTTAGGTGTACCTGAGTGTTCTAAAAATGTATTTCAATTGGTAATTTAAATAAACCTTTCTTTCCACTGTGTGTGCAACATGGCGTTGAGTTGGTTCTGACTCCTGGTGACCCTCTGAGTGAGTCCTGAGCAGCTCTGCTCAACTCCTATCCATTCATGCCTACGGCTTCCTTTCCTGAGCAGCTCTGCTCAACTCCTACCCACTCATGCCTGCGGCTTCCTTTCCCGAACAGCTCTGCTCAACTCCTATCCACTCGTGCCTACGGCTTCCTTTCCCGAGCAGCTCTGCTCAACTCCTATCCACTCGTGCCTACGGCTTCCTTTCCCGAGCAGCTCTGCTCAACTCCTACCCACTCGTGCCTACGGCTTCCTTTCCCGAACAGCTCTGCTCAACTCCTACCCACTCGTGCCTACGGCTTCCTTTCCCGAACAGCTCTGCTCAACTCCTACCCACTCATGCCTACGGCTTCCTTTCCTGAACAGCTCTGCTCAACTCCTATCCACTCATGCCTACGGCTTCCTTCATAGAGTCAATCCATCTGTATTTGGTCTCCTTCTTCTCCTGCTGCCTTCCAGTTTTCACAGCATTACTGTCTTTTCTGAAAGAATTGTCTTCTGATGATGTGCAAAGTAGGACAGCTTCAGTTTTGTCACTTTCTCCTCCAGCAAGGTTACAGGCTTTTTCGTCTTTCTGGAGGTCTGGATAGCCATTGAGCTCTCCTCCAATACCATATTTCAAATGGATCATTTTTTCCCCTATCAGCCTTCTTCCCTGTCCAAATTTCTATCGGTTCATAGAAATTAGGAATACGAGGGTGTGGATGATCTTAGCCTTGATCTCTAGTGACACATCTTTGCTCTTGGTGATCTTACCTAACTCTTTCATTGCTGCCCTTCGAGTTTCAGTCTTCTTTTGGTTTCTTGGCTGCAGTCCCCATGTGAATTAATAAGTTAACCAAGGTAAGCGAAATCTTCAACAATTTCAGTGTCTCCATTTTCTATGTTAATGTTGTGTATTTCTCCTACAGCATGATTTGTGTCTCTAGATGTCCAATCCAAGTGCAGCCCTGCTTTGGCACCTTCTTCTTTCACCTTCATCAGAAGTCATTTACAATCATTGCCCCTTTCTGCCAGTAAGATGGTGTCATCTGCATATCTTAAGCTATTAATATTTCTCCCATCAATTTTTCACTCCTTCCTCTGAGTCTAGCCCAGTTATTTTTCCTCCCTCCCTCCCTTCTTTCCTTCCAGTGAGAGGAGGAGAGATAGACGGACTCCTGCATGTACCTTGACTGGGATCTACCAGGCAACGCTGTCTGGGGCCAATGCTCAAATCAACCAGGCTATCCTCAGTGCCTGAGGCTGATGCTCGGACCAACTGAACTATCCTCAGCACCCAGGGCGACACTCAAACCATTCAAGCCACTGGCTGTGGGAGGGGAAGAGGGAGAGAAGAGGAAGGAGGGGGAGGGCAACATTTCTCCTGTGTGCCCTGACTGGGGAGAGAACCTGGGACATCCACCCTGGGCCAATGCTCTATCCACTGAGTCACCAGCCAGAGCCCCATTTTTCTTACGATATATTCTACATACAGATGAAACAAACAGGGAGATAACACACACTCCTGTCTGATGCCTTTGCCTACAGGAAACCATTGTCTCTCTATATTCTGTCCTGACTTGGCTTCCTGTCCCCAGTACAGGACACTCACCGGGGCAATCCAGTTCTAAGGCATGCTCATTCCAGAATAACCCCCAGCATTTCATGATCCACACAATGTCTTTACTGTAGTCTATAAAACACAGACTAAACTTCTTCCAAAATCTTTGGTATTACCATGTTATATAAATTCCCAGTCATCCCTCAATTTAAATGTTTGCTGGCAGTGGAATGAATCAGTGGGGGAAAAAAGAAAGCATCTCTAACTGCAAGGCTGATAATAAAATCTTAATAATAGAAGTCCTTTCCTGAGTTAAAACTAAGTACAGCAAATACATGACATTATTCTCCTATCCCATGCCCAGGGCAGGTATCACTAATTGATCATGTAATTATTGCCCTGCTCAGTGTGAGGACAGCCCTACTATCCTGCTCAGTACCACAGGAGCCACTGGCTAATGACCAAAATCTACTTGGGAAACGGAGGCCATCTGCAATCAAAGTCAGATTTTTGTGTCTAACTTCCTAGTGTGCTAATTATGCCACACAACATGTAGTGTTCTAGGTTCGAAATGTAATGAGCAGGATATGACCTCAAAGAAAAGTGTGACAGAGGCTATGCCCCAGTGTCTGTTCTCCATTTCCTCAGTGATGTTAAAGTGCATGATTTTCTTTTTCCTTTATTCCTTAACTTTTTTAACTGCATGATTTTCATCTGCGTACCTGACTGTCCACCAAAAAGTTTACGGCTACGTTCTGGCTAGTGGGATGGAGGCAATTTCCAAAATGTGTGTTTAATGGAAAGGCATATGCTAGTTTTGTTCCCCTTCCCCCATCCTGGTGCCCAGGACATGGATGTGGCGGCAAGCCAACTTGGCCCACATGGGGGAACACACACTAGGGATGACCGAGCGGCAAGTAGAAGAAACGCAGGTCCTACGGAATAGAGCCACTGCTATATTGTCCCTGAACTGTCTGGCCCTGAGTAGTTACAAGAGAGAGAAGTAAATTTCGATCATCTTTAAGTTACAGTTATTTTGGGCCTTGCTCTTCATGGTCAATCTTACATCCAAACTAGTGAAATAAACACATATTAATTTACACTAACCTAGAAATTCTTTTATCAGTAACAAAGCGACATGGAAGAGTAAAAGGTAATTTCTAAATAAAAATCAAGAAAATATTCCTCTAGTCTGCCTTAAATATATATTTTTTTATTTTTCCGAAGTGAAAAGTGAGGAGGCAGACTAGATCCCGCATGTGCCTCACTGGGATCTACCCGGCACGCCCACTAGGTGGCGATGCTCTGCCCATCTGGGGCGTTGCTCAGTTGGGGCTGGAACCATTCTAGCGCCTGAGGTGGAGGCCATGGAGCCGTCTTCAGTGCCCAGGGCCAACTTTGCTCCAATGGAGCCTTGGCTGCAGGAGGGGAAGAGAGAGACAGAGAGGAAGGAGAGGGGGAAGGGTGGAGAAGCAGATGGGAGCTTCTCCTGTGTGCCCTGGCTGGGAATCAAACCCAGGACTTCCACACGGCAGGCCAATACTCTACCACTGAGTAAACCAGCCAGGGCCTGCCTTAAATATTTTTAATGGTAAGAATATTATATTCCTATAAATTCTAGATTTATCTAGAGAAAAGATGGCCAGGTACACATGCACACATATTATATATCTTTGTTTATAAATCAGTATACATATAATATGTCTACATTCACAGGCACAATGCTGAGCCATGGGAGTACTGAGCTCTGTTTCAAAACCACAAACTCTGAATTTTTGTCACAAAAATGACAGGCAAATCTGAAACAAACCTGAGGATCTAAGCAAGTATGTAATATATAGCTGACATATTAAAGAATTGTACACCTGAAACATGTATAATTTTATTAAGCAACGTCACCCTAATAAATTCAATACAATTTTTTCTAAAAAGAAAGTTTTTCCTACAAGTACTGAAATTTTAGTTTCTAGCCCTCTCCCCAACACACACACACACACACACACACACACACACACACACACACACACACAAAAACATTTAAATGCGTTTTAAGAGTTTAGAAAAGTTCACGGGGACTTTGTAATCAGTTTTGGGTTATTTTGGCTCTTTAAAGTACACCCCTGGCCTTGGCCAGGTTGCTCAGTTGGTTAGAGTGTCACCATGATAAACCAAGGTTGCAAGCTCAATACCTGGTCAGGGCATATATAGGAATCAATCAATGAATACATAAATAAGTGGAACAACAAATCTCTCTCTCTCTTTCCCTCTCACCCTCTCCCTCCCTTCCTTTCTCTCTAAAGTCAATTAAAAATTTTTTAAAAATTCCAGTATATCCCCGTAGTCCCTGTCCCAGCTCAGTCTACTCCTAGGTGCTACCGCCATCTGCCAACCAGGCTGGATGGTCACATAGCCGCTCGTGTGGCCCTTCCGCTACTTCAAGATCATTCCATGGGAGGAATATACACGGAGTTTAAAAAGCCAATATAAACCGATTTCCATCGCCCATAACTGCTTCTGGGCGTGTGCATTATTTATTTTTGGTGGGTGTGAAAAGGAAGGGAATCTGATGTCCTTTTAATTTTTAACATCAGAGCTTGATTATAAAAAAGCCTCTCAGAACCTGACTTCGCTTGCTCTTTTCCTTTTTCCCCAGTCCTCACCATTCCCTGGCTTATTTTCAGGTAAAGCTGGGCAGGAATTACAGAAGGCTATAAAGATTGTAATTGTTCATTTTTATCTTTTTATATTTCATTACTTTTTACATAGACATATGTTACTTTAGGAGTGAGACCTAAAGGCCCATCGACTCAGAACCGAAAGCTGGCAGAAGAGCCAACTGGACCTGCAGCCTGCTACCCCAGACACCCACTCAGCGAGGCTCGGCAGGGTGACCGGACCTGCAGCCTGCTACCCCAGACACCCACTCAGCGAGGCTCGGCAGGGTGACCGGACCTGCAGCCTGCTACCACAAACACCCACTCAGCGAGGCTCGGCAGGGTGACCGGACCTGCAGCCTGCTACCACAGACACCCACTCAGCGAGGCTCAGCAGGGTGACCGGACCTGCAGCCTGCTACCCCAGACACCCACTCAGCGAGGCTCGGCAGGGTGACCGGACCTGCAGCCTGCTACCCCAGACACCCACTCAGCGAGGCTCGGCAGGGTGACCGGACCTGCAGCCTGCTACCCCAGACACCCACTCAGCGAGGCTCGGCAGGGTGACCGGACCTGCAGCCTGCTACCCCAGACACCCACTCAGCGAGGCTCGGCAGGGTGACCGGACCTGCAGCCTGCTACCCCAGACACCCACTCAGCGAGGCTCGGCAGGGTGACCGGACCTGCAGCCTGCTACCCCAGACACCCACTCAGCGAGGCTCGGCAGGGTGACCGGACCTGCAGCCTGCTACCACAGACACCCACTCAGCGAGGCTCGGCAGGGTGACCGGACCTGCAGCCTGCTACCACAGACACCCACTCAGCGAGGCTCGGCAGGGTGACCGGACCTGCAGCCTGCTACCACAGACACCCACTCAGCGAGGCTCGGCAGGGTGACCGGACCTGCAGCCTGCTACCCCAGACACCCACTCAGCGAGGCTCGGCAGGGTGACCGCCAGATTACAACAATAACCATTTTTCATCACAGGAAAGGGGATTTTAAAAACAAGTGAGCAAAACCAACCAATAAAAACGGTGAAGAGCTACAGCCATGAGTGCAAACCAGAGAAGCCTCGGTCCTTAGGGACCCCACATCAAGGGCTTTGGAATAGCATGTGGCAACTATTAAGAAGAAAGAACATTTCAGCCTGGTGATCTTGCCATTCGGAGCAAGGGAGCAGCCAGATTGTCCCCTAGGCAAGGCAACTTAAGTAGGATTATGTAGGCTGTTTTGTGCATGAGGACGCCCAGCCAGGCATGCTGGAGGTGAATGAAATCCCGCCTGCCTGCCAATCACCAAGTGCCAGGTAGGGCAGTTTTTAAATTATGCACAAGGTTTCAAGTCATGGGCCTGGGTGGGGGGCTTCATCTGCCCAGAGAAGACACTGTAGGATAGCAGAAAATGCCATCACATAATTTACAAAGGTGACCCTCCCCACCCTACACACACACACACACACACACACACACACACACACACACACACACACACCAGAAGAACATGTGTTAACTATTAGAGATAACTTTAGGCTCTCATCAACCTGGAGATGGCACCAGAAGAATTTACATAACAAATCGTACTAACTAGCTCTTATCATCCATTAGTTTCCTCATATATTTGCCTTCCAGCATTTGCTGCTCCTAGAAACTCAAAGACCTTTCCTTTGTATTCTTGTAAACATTTACAGTTCCTTTGCTAAGATGCTACATAAGTCAAAGTTCTAACCACCTCTTGGAGTTAGTCATTTCTGGGTATTCCCATGTGAATGCCACAATGCACGTGTTAATAAATGTGTTTGGTTTTTTCTTGTTAATCTTTTGTCAGTCTAATTTATAAGGCCTCGGACAGAGAACACAGGAGGGTAGTAGGAAAAAGAGCGTTTCCCTTCCCCTACAATGCCTGTCCCTCATTCTCAGAGTAGTTTTGTCCCAAGGTTTAGAAAGCCGGTAGCCCCATTAGGAGGTAAGCACTAGATGACATCAAAACAGGAAAGCAGGCCCTGGCCGGTTGGCTCAGCGGTAGAGCGTCGGCCTGGCGTGCGGGGGACCCAGGTTCGATTCCCGGCCAGGGCACATAGGAGAAGCGCCCATTTGCTTCTCCACCCCCCACCCCCTCCTTCCTCTCTGTCTCTCTCTTCCCCTCCCGCAGCCAAGGCTCCATTGGAGCGGAGATGGCCTGGGCGCTGGGGATGGCTCCATGGCCTCTGCCCCAGGCGCTAGAGTGGCTCTGGTCGCAGCGGAGCGATGCCCCGGAGGGACAGAGCATCGCCCCCTGGTGGGCGTGCCGGGTGGATCTCGGTCAGGCACATGCGGGAGTCTGTCTGACTGTCTCTCCCCGTTTCCAGCTTCAGAAAAATACAAAAAAAAAAAAAGGAAAGCAGGAGGACTGGGATACTATCAATGCACCCTCTCTCAGTGATAGAATCCCCTTGGTCAGGAGGTAAGGTTCAAGTGACCAGAGCCAGATTCTTGGGCATGCAACATATGTAGTCCCCAAGAGTCCCACACTTGTTTTAATGCTTTGCCTGTACTGTCTTACAATTCTTAACCCTTTGAGTAGTGAGTTTTTTTCATGCTCACTGACCCCTGGGAGTGAGCTTTTTTCAAAAAATAAAATTAGTTCCAGTTTTATTAAGTTAAAATCATGTTTGTTTGATAACTAATTTATGAAAACAAGAAGAACATATATTTGTCTTTTCTTAATGTTGCCTTACACATGTACGATCATATTCTGGATTGTCAGGAGGCACAAGGATGTACATGGATGTTTGTACTACTCAAAGGGTTAACTTTTAAACAATAGCCATCACATTTCCATGTTGCACTGGACCCACAAATTATGTCCTCCTTAAGTGCTGAGAAGTTAGAATCTACTCAATGCTGGACAGAATTCAATATGCAATTCTGGCCTTGGGGGTAAAGGGGGGGAAAGGACCCACCTGAAATCTAAGAGCGGATGGTGACAGAGCACCCCAGGGCCTGTCATGGAAAAGGGAAGACTTAAGATGCACTCCAGGGTGAGGAGCTTAAGGTAGTTAACTTTGTAATCCAATTGCTCTTCCTATAATTATGAATATATTGTGAGGATTTGAAACCCTCAGCGAATTACTCTCCACCAAATCATACAACTATTTCAGGTCAGTGACGGTCCTTCCCATTGTCACCAGCCCCTTGATTACTGGCAGGCTGCCAGAACAAGACAGTGAGAGAGGAGCAACAAAGAGAAATTTCTTCACTGGCTGGTTTGGTCACAGATACTTTTACTCCCTTCTTTGGTTGACAACATGAAAATTTAGGATTAGATTGTCACACTTGTCTATCCTCTTAGCTCCTTCTTTCTACCTTTCAGCATTTCTATCCTATTTCTTATTAATAATGTGCAATGTTACTGAAACTAATTATTGATAGGAAAAATTCAGGGAACTTCATGAAGATTGTATGTATACCCCCCATCCCAAGGCTTCAGCAATTTAGACAGCTGACTAGGGTGAAGCATACTCTCATCATGAAAATAAAATCTTTCTAAAATTTCAAAGTGATAACAGAAAGAAAGTTTTAAAATTCAGCCTACCGGCCCTGGCCGGTTGGTTCAGAGGTAGAGCATCAACCCAGCGTGTGGAAGTCCTGGGTTTGATTCCCAGACAGAGCACACAGGAGAAGCGCCCATCTGCTTCTCCACCCCTCCCCCTCTCCTTTCTCTTTGTCTCTCTCTTCCCCTTCTGCAGCCAAGGCTCCATGGGAGCAAAGTTGGCCCAGGCGCTGAGGATGGCTCCATGGCTTCCGCCTGAGCCTCAGGTGCCAGAATGGTTCTGGTTGCAGCAAAGCAATAGCCCACATGGGCAGAGCATCGCCCCCTGGTGGGCATAATGGGTGGATCCTGGTCAGGTGTATGTGGGAGTCTGTTTGCCACCCTCCACTTCTCACTTTGGAAAAATACAAAATAAAAAAAATAAAACTCAGCCTACTATTATCTCTAAGTGATAGAATTAGAGGTAATTTTTAATTAACTTATTTATACTCTTATTTTTTCAAAATATCTTATAATGATATTTACCTTTATGATTAGAAAAAAAATTATTTCAAAAGATTATAGAAACATCTTTTTCTGTAAAATATTTCAACATACTAGTTAGAAATCATTTTTACCTGTTCCTTAAAACTAGCTCCTAAACAACTTCTCATTGACAATACTTTGACATGTCAGCTCAAACTGTTGTATTCTTTCATACTGAAAGCTTAATTAAGAATGTCACTTAATTTTTCAAATTTTGAGTTTGAAGAACACAGATTGGGAAAAAAGTAAAAAAGCACTCATAATTCAATCAATTGAGAGCTCTTATAAAATAAAAAGTAAATTATCTCCCAGTCCCAAAGTTTTCCTACACACAAACAGACATATCTACGAATGCACTCTTTTTTAAATAAAGGGGTGATTTTAATATTTCACATATACTTTTTTCACATAAAAGTATGCACTGAGAAGTACATACATATGTATGTACCTGTCCTTTTCAATGACAGTCTGAACCATGATATACAGTGTGTCCATAAAGTCATGGCGCACTTTTGACCGGTCACAGGAAAGCAACAAAAGATGACAGAAATGTGAAGTCTGCACCAAATAAAAGGAAAACCCTCCCAGTTTCATACCTATGCAGTGCAGTTCGATGTGGGCTCACACACAGATTTTTTAGGGCTCCTTAGGTAGCTATCCCGTATAGCCTCTACAGACTTGTCACTGACTGATGGCCTACCAGAACGGGGTTTCTCCACCAAACTGCTGGTTTCCTTCAACTGCTTATCCCACCGAGTAATGTTATTCCTATGTGGTGGCGCTTCGTTATAAACGCGCCAATATTCACGTTGCACTTTGGTCATGGATTCGAATTTAGCGAGCCACAGAACACACTGAACTCTCCTCTGTACCGTCCACATCTGGACTGGCATGGCCGTGGGCTGCTCCGCTGTACACATGGTGTTACGTCATCATCTGCGCATGCGCACATGCTGCCACATCATCCTACAGAAACTGGGAGGGTTTTCCTTTTTTTTTTTTTTTTTTTTACAGAGGCAGAGATAGACAGGGACAGACAGACAGGAACAGAGAGAGATGAGAAGCATCAATCATCAGTTTCTCGTTACGCATTGCGACTTCTTAGTTGTTCATTGATTGCTTTCTCACATGTGCCTTGACCGTGGGCCTTTAGCAGACCGAGTAACCCCTTGCTGGAGCCAGCGACCTTGGGTCCAAGCTGGCGAGCTCTTGGCTCAAGCCAGATGAGCCCGCGCGGGACCTCGGAGACTTGAACCTGGGTACTTCCGCATCCCAGTCCGACGCTCTATCCACTGTGCCACCGCCTGGTCAGGCAGGGTTTTCCTTTTATTTGGTGCAGATTTCACATTTCTATCGTCTTTTGTTGCTTTCCTGTGACCGGTCAAAAGTGTACCATGACTTTACGGACACACTGTATTTAGCCAAGTTTCCTACTGCTGAGCAATAGACTGTTAACAGTTTCTTGCTATTGTAAACATGGCTTCAACGAACATCTCTTACATATTTTTTATATAATGCTATCATATCACTTCTGCAGAATTCTTAAGAGTGTTATTCTTCAATTAAAGAGGACAGACATTTTGAATCTTAATAAATGCCATCAAATTAGCCTCTTAAAGGTTAATCAATTACACTCTCAAACCATATAAGTACCCCATTTCCACATCCTTTATTGCACTTAACATTATCAATTTTTTTCAACCATTCTTAATCTGATTCTAGAAAAAAATTTTCATTCACATCTCCCGAGCATCTTTTCACATTATTTCGGGCCATCTGTAACACTTCTGTAAATGCGTTCAGACCCACTGCCTATGTTTCTACTGACTGGCTTTCTCTTGTTCACTCATACACTCATTGCTGCGTCCCTCCCACCGATGCTCGGTGAAATCACTCCTTCCAATGTCCAGCGCGGAGTCTGTCTTTAGTTTGAGGGAAGAGCATCATCTAAGGACACACGGGCGTTACTAATTAATGTAAGCTTTCAATGTTTTCACACCTTAGCCCAAAGGAGTAAAAGATATCTATCCACTACTAATGACCAAAAGTCTGAAGCTGCAAGCCGAATTCTGGAACGCTCAATACTAAGAGCGCTGCCTTAATGGAAAACACCACACCACCGCACACGCAGCCATGAAATTATTTTCTTTGCTTGAATAATTTCATGTGCACACACAGCAGTAAGAATCACAGCACACCTCATCACACTGTGAGCAGCGTTAAAGAGACAGAGCCATTAGTTCTCACAAGAAGAGTTTAAAATAAGTGCATAGAACATTCTCATCATTCTCTGTAAAATTATCTGGATAAATAAAAAAACTACAACAAAATACACGAAAAATAGACAAAAAAGTTGGGTTAGAATGGCGAGTTTGGGGATAGTTTTTCTCCTTGTCTTTAAATGTTCTAAATGGTAGTTTAATTTTGTTATTGAAAAGAAAAACTTTAATTTTGAAATTAGAGAGGGATCATGGGGTTGCATAACTCTGTGAATATACTGAAATACACAGACTTGTACACTTTAAAATGGTAATTTTATAAAATGTGTGTTGTATCTCAATAAAGTTGTTGTTTTTCTAAAAGTGAAATGGTTTGGTTCAAGTACTACACTGCGGGGCAAGAAGTAGATGGGCAGGCACTCTGTGCTTTCTGCTCAATTTTGCTGTGAACCTAAACGGCTCTAAAATATATATAGTTTATATATTTTAAACTATATATATTTAAATATAGTTTAAATAATTAAACTGCTAAATAATATAGTTCCTTCTTGGTTAATTTCCCATTAATTTTATGTTTAAAATTCTGGAGGGCAGTACAGTATGTAAAAGCTACAGTCTGGCAAGCCTGTCGCAACCCCTTACACTTGGCAATGGTGTCTCATGAGCAGCTGAAAGTGGCTTCTTGAAGTATCAGTGAAATGAGCATCAGCACATTCAAAAACCTGCCGGGGGACTTTTATCCTGGAACCACTTAGAGACCCTGTGCAGAGTGATCTGTGCTCCCACTCCACTTATTAGAATTAATGATGTTCATTTTTTTGGGGGGGATAGCTATTCCTTCTCACTCTATTCTGGCTTGGCTCTGGGGTCACAGTTGATAATTAATGAAAACTTCATTGAAAAAAATTGTTCTAGGTTAATTAAAAACCCGCAGAGAATAAATTAGTTTCATTTATCACTAGTGTAATGTGATGGATGAGAGCACTCAGGGGGGTGGGAGGAATGTTCTTTTAGAACTTTCTACTTGAGCGCTAAGCCAAAAAGGAAGGGAGAACTTACGACAAATGTCCCATCTAGGATGCTAGATAAGAAGCCAGAGTGACATTAAGATGTAAGTAAGGCCCTGGCCCGTTGGCTCAGTGGTAGGGCGTCGGCCTGGCGTGCGGAAGTGTTGGGTTCGATCCCTGGCCAGGGCACACAGGAGAGGCGCCCATCTGCTTCTCCACCCCTCCTCCTCTCCATCTCTCTCTTCCCCTCCCGCAGCCGAGGCTCCACTGGAGCAAAGATGGCCCAGGCGCTGGGGATGGCTCCTCAGCCTCTGCCCCAGGCGCTAGAGTGGCTCTGGTCACAACAGAGCAACGCCCCAGAGGGGCAGAGCATCGCCCCCTGGTGGGTGTGTCGGGTGGATCCCGGTCGGGCGCATGCGGGAGTCTGTCTGACTGTCTCTTCCCATTTCCGGCTTCAGAAAAATACAGAAAAAAAAATGTAAGTAAGACTGTTTCTTTATAATGAATTTGGTCAAAACAGACTTCCAAATGTTTTAACGTTTCTACTCTTTGAAAGGAAGTAAAACTAAAATCCACTTTTATTCCCCAATGATGAATGGGAAGAGAATATGTTATGATAGGTTCTGGTCTGTGAAAAGTGTCCCTAACTCCCACTTGAGGTCACAAAAGTCAGCAGTTTAAATTAACTTTCAGTGATGTGAAATCTGTTCCCTGAAGCTCCGGGGGAGACTTCTTTCTGGAAGGAAACATGAGAAGTTCTTGGGGAGTGAAGCATAAATCACAACAAAATGTCACTGACCTCAAAGTTAGGGCATAAAGAAATGTCAAGGTGTCTAACCAAGCCTGTTGCTCGCACCTAAATTAATGTACTGCTAAAAGCATAAGAAAGACCTAAACAAGATTTTCCACAAATTTTCAGCACTTCTTTTATTTTCAGTTTTCTTCCTTGATAGTATATTTTGGGCTATCCCTCAGTCACGTGGTTGCTTTTTCGGGTCCTCTCCCCGACAGTGTAACTGAGGGGGGCACCTGTGACTGCAGACAACTGTCTTTAGGATTTGCCTTGTTTGCTACTCATCAAGCTGTGGAGGCTGACCTGCCCAAAAGGCCACTCTGCTCGGGAAAAGCTGAGAAAGAGCCCAAAAAACACAAGCAAAACCCCAGAAGCTGATGAAATACAAGGGGATCCATCTGATGAATGAAAATGTAGGAAACTTTTGACTAACCTAAGCAATCTGTGGCCACTCAGGTTATACTAAATCTGAATCGCCAGTCACCAAGACAAAACTGGTAGCCTGAGGCTAATACTTTGATCTCATTTTAAAGTAATTAATTTTTCTATGATATTTATTTTCCCCTTCAATTTCAAGGTCACAAATCTAGTCTGTCTTTTTTTTTTTTTAAGCCAGCATGGGAAAGAGACAAATTTTCTTTTCTATCCTGTGGACACTAAAAGAACATGGTTCTAAGAAAAATAATACTTGTGAAGTAATGCTAGAGCACAGTGCCTGGCACACTGTAGTTAATGAACTCTCATAAGCAGAGAACCAAAGCTCTGCTTATGAAGGCTTTATGTGTCTAGTTCTTCACAGGTACTAAGTAGTTCGGTTCTCCCTCCCTCCCTCCTTCCTTCCTCCCTCCTTCCCTCCTTCCCTCCTTCCCTCCCTCCCTCCCTCCCTCCTTCCTTCCTTCCTCCCTCCCTCCCTTCCTTCCTTCAGGTTTCTATTCTAAATACTACCCCCTACCCCATCCAAGAAACAGAAATTTCTTGCTGTATCACAGGAGAGTAGGAATGTAATCATTATGGGTCTGTTTCTTCCACAATTAAATACTAAAGTCAACTTCTAATGTCAGAGACCTATGTGATGTTACAACTAATGGAATGGCTGCGTGAAACGATCTGATGCTTCTCTCTCTCTCTCTTTCTCCCTTCCTCTCTCTCTCTCTCTTTCTTAGATCAATGGAAAAATTAAAAGAAAATAAAGACCTATGATAATACAACTTCCCTCAGGAGAACGTGGTCAGTGGGCTACACAATTTCTTATGCCTCAAAGAAATGACAACTGAAAACATGTCAGGGGTGCTGCTTTTAGCTATA
The DNA here is from genome assembly GCF_036850765.1 of Saccopteryx bilineata. NCBI lineage: Eukaryota > Metazoa > Chordata > Mammalia > Chiroptera > Emballonuridae > Saccopteryx > Saccopteryx bilineata. The sequence continues at coordinate 226,054,983 of NC_089494.1, forward strand.
TGGCAGTATGGATACATTTCTTCCTAACCCAAAATGAAATCTGGTTTATTTGGGGTTTAGATAAGAGAAACCTGAGGAATCGACTCCTTTATACCCCAAATAACAACAAATAACAGTAGCGCTGTGTAGATAAATCACACAGCAATGTAAACCTGTGATTTCCAATGAGGAAAGAAGAAATAATGTAGTCAGGGAATCATCTAAACAAGACAAATAAATACATTTCTTAGAAAAAATCAACCTATACAATAAGGAAATAAGGAGATCTAATAGATTTTGTAGCCTCCCTAGAGATGCAGTAAAAGCTTCACAGTAGGAGTCACGTACATTATTCTGGGACCAGGCTTTCAGAAACACACAGTCAGGCATGCTGGCCGAGGGCGTGTGCAGCTGAGCCGTGGGTCAGGAGGGAGGAAGAGATCACTGCCCGCATAATGCAGCATGTTTCTAAAGCTCGCATTCACCCTCGTTTTTAAAAAATTGATTTTTTAAGAGAGAGGAATGAGGGGAGAGAGAGAGAAAAAGAGGGGGGAGAAGCAGGAAGCATCAACTCATAGTTGCTTCCTGTATCTGCCCTGACCAGGCAAGCCCAGGGTTTCAAACAGGCAACCTCAGCATTCGAGGTCGACACGTCATCCACTGCACAGCCACAGGTGAGGCCAGCCTCATTCTGGTGCATACTTTCCAAAAGAGAGAAGTGTATAACATCCAAATAAGCTAACTTCAGCCTACCATCTTTTTAAAGGGAGAGAGACTGCTCTGCATAAAACAAAAGCATATAACACCCAGGAAATTAACAAGCAAGAATGGACTAGTATACACATATCTTTTTATGGTGGCCAAGATAAGGGGGTGGGGTAAATCCAGTCATTGGTGGTTTCCATTTAACTCATTTGAAAGAATTTGGGGGAAAAATTAAAATCGGAATGTTCTGATAAGCAGTAATAAAAATAGATGTATGTTAGGGCTCAGTCAATACATTATATTTGGATAATTCTTATTTATATGGTATTATTGAAGGATAAGGCTAACTAAATGTTATCCCTATGAGTATCAAAATTTTTAAAAACAAAAGCATTTTAAATAGAAATTTTTATATAATAGGTCATGTAACAAATAGAATGTACACTGTTCTTGATATTTCAGGGATATTACTATGAAATTTAGATGCAATACAATTATATCTTGAGGAGAAACGGAAGCAGAAGTAGGAAACTGATAATCAAGCACGACAGAATTAGAGAATTTCTCAGTGTAGAGCGAAAGCCTAAGATGGTTCCCCCAGTCAGAGGATGAATGGCATCTGTCCTGGCTGCCTCTGCTTTGCTTCGCTCACTGCTGGGTGCTCTGGCTGCGCCCCAGATGGTGGAGGTTAATGGACAAGTCATTTATGGTTAAATCCAGGTATTTCTGTACACTAAACACAACAGGGAAAAGATGGCTACTGTCTCTTTAAGGTGCAACTCAGAGTTTGTACCATACCTGAAACATTGGCACTCAGAGCCTCATTATGGACATCCTGTGTAAGTTTAATTTCCTCCATGGCCATGGCTTTGTTAAGTGTGACTGAAATAAAAAAGCACAGCATGCAGTCTATGAGCACAAAGCTTGTAACACGGGGAGGAAAGCACCCCACACTTACACGGTCTCGTCTGCCCTATCTCCCACTTCCGAGAAAGAGAAGCACTTTATCTTTCAGCAAGTTGATGCAGGTAATATGTCATAAAATGGAAGAGATGGAGGAAACAAAGTGATACCTATAATAAAACACTGAAATTATGATTATATTTCACAGTCTATAAAAACTGCACATTCACTGAATCACAGTTTCCATCAAAATTGCTGACTCTTGCACCGGAGAGACACTGGCGGTGTTTCTCAGACCTGAAAAGGAAAGGCCAGGATGAGTTCAGCGATGTTTCCCTTCTTAGCAGTAAGAGAGTCAATGTTTATCCTGGAGGGAACAACACAATTCCCAAACTATACATAAGAAGACTAGATCTTGCCATATTGACAACCCCCTCGCATTTCATCTCTTCAAAGTGCTCTCTAAAACCCAAAGATACATATTCCGTTATTACAATCTAATTTTTTCATAGTATTTTAGGATAGCGCAATAGGTTTATATCATCATCATCGTAATTCTTTTGTTCCTGCATTGTTTTCCAAGTAATTCAAAATTCTGTCCAGATATTTATTCTCATAGAGGTTGTTTATTAGAGAAAAAATATCCTGTATTGACAACTAAGGCAAAAATTATTTTTGAAACATTTAATTTATATAAAGCCGAATCTTATCCTCCTACTGTGCCAGGTATAACGCATTTCCATTTTAAGTTCTGTTTCTTTAGGAAAATTGAAATTCATGTGCTTTTCTAGCTTATGCCCGTAGGTCCCTTTGACATCCTTCTTCCTATGTGGTATGAATAATCTAAATTGTCTTAATGTTACAATGTCATATGTTTGATCTTCCTTAACATTTTTCCAGGTACATTAGTGAAGCATTCATTTCTCTGCATTTCTGTAAATTTTCTTTTCTTTTTTTTCTATTAATTTATTCATTTTAGAGAGGAGAGGAAGAGACAGAGAGAGAGAGAGAGAGAGAGAGAGAGAGAGAGAGGAGAGACAGAGAGAGAGAAGGGGGGGAGGACCTGGAAGCATCAACTCCCATATGTGTCTTGACCAGGCAAGCCCAGGGTTTCGAACCGGTGACCTCAGCATTTCCAGGTCGACGCTTTATCCACTGCGCTACCACAGGTCAGGCCGCATTTCTGTAAATTTTCAAGTCTTGATCTTTGTCATCTGTACAGCTTTTATGAGCTACACAACATTTTACCATGAAGTATTTGTGCATCTTTCTCCTATCATAGCCATGTGTTGAAAATGCTCCCTTTTGTGCCTTGAAACGCCCATAGTCTGGCCCAGTGGCTGCACTAAGCAAGCTGTAGATGCTCCTTGAACTAAAAACATCCTTTTCATGGCCTGTTCCCTTCCCAGGTCTTATCTTTGAAACCAAATCACTCACCAAAAAATATCCTCCAAAAACATAAAGATGAAAATGAATACCTTTCTTATACTTTTTATCAGCATCACAACAAAAATCTCTTCCTTTAAAAATTCCTAAATTTATTACTTCCATCTTTCTCTTAATGTTATTGAATTTATTGCTATGACAACAAAATCTCAACACAAATGTCATCTCTCCATTTAGACTTAGCCAGATCTAAGAGGTTCAAACCATTGGAGGAGGTCAATCAACTTTCAGAGAACTATCCCTTTCCTGTGTTTTCACTTCTCATTTTGAAACAAACTATAACATTAATGGATCCTGTTTCAATTTTGACTCCCCTTATGTCTCTCTTAGCTGTTTCCTTAGCTTAATTACTCTGTTAGTGGTACCCTGAAACCCCATTATTACTGAAGAACTGAAGCTTTGGAAGCTTCACTATTCTTTTTAAAATTTGTTACCACTATCATATTGCTGTGAATACCACAATTTTTCTCTTGAATGCAATTTCCTGGGCCTGACTTACAAATGTCCTTTATTAGATTGGCCTGAGATCAGTTACTGTTTTCTACTATGGGATCTGTCAATTTGTCTTTTATAATTTATTCCTCTGATCACGAAATGTTAGCCAAGAGTCGGGAAAATACATCAATAGAGTTCATTGCATATGGGAATGTGTTTCTAATAATTTTATGCCTATCCTTTAGAAAAATAGAATTCCATGTGCTCATACTGGTATGTTTTTCTATTTAATCAAAGTCATCAACTACTTATTGAGTGCCCATAAAGTCACAATATTATACTATGCAAATTGGGGATAAAAAAATAAGCATAAATCATAATCTGTTCTCAGCAAATATATAATCTCAACAGAGCCAGGACAGAGAATAAGCTTGTACTAGAATATAAAAAAAAAGAGACATTCTTCCTCCTGATCTTCTAAATCAAACACAGTAGCCTAAAAACACTCTTGATTTAGTATTGCCAATATGATTATTTACAAATGATTCCCTGAGAATACGTATACAAGAGCAAGCAGACAAGAAATAGCAATTTGCGATTTAGTTGAAGAATGATTCTCATTACTTAATATCAACATCTGAATCTCAATATACTTTTGTTGTTCTCTACTCATAATGCATATGGTTTTCAGTGGAAAATTGTATGATGCACTGAAATGAACAATTTGGGAATGAAGAAAATTTCGAGATGTGTCCTTTGAAAATCTCAATAGTCTACTTCATGTCACACTTGTTATCTTTCTTCTCTCATATGCCCCATCCCTTGTCAGTTTCTTTTAAATACTTTTCCCTAAATGAATCAGTGCTGTGGTGTGCATAAGGGATTAACTTTGCAATCATTTCACTTGGTGTTCAACAAACTTGATGGCAACATGCCAAACTATGTGCTAGGGTTGGGGACTCCAAGATTAATAAAATGTTGTCCCTACCCTGGAGGAACTCACAGTTTTATGAGTCATTGTTTTCTGTGTCTGTTGAAGGGAGGCTAATATTAACCAATCTTTTTTTAAAAAAATAGACTTTATTTTTTTAAATGATTTTATTTATTCATTTTAGAGAGGAGGGGGGGGAGAGAGAGAGAGAGAAGGAGGGGAGGGGCAAGAAGCATCACGTCCCAGGGTTTCGAACCAGCAACTTTAGCATTCTACGTCGATGCTTTATCCACTGCGCCACCACAGGCAGGCTGGTATTAATCAATCTTATACCACTCCCCTTTAGTGTCTGACATCATAATTCTATGTGGAATTTCAAAGATCTTTTATGCTTCTATTTTGTAAGATAAAGTTCACTTTTATTGAGACTAGGAAAAAAGACTTCTCGCTCTATGTATTTGAAATCAAATACCTTCCTATGTTACTTGGTTTCCTCTGCACAGGACAATATTTATGTTTATTTTCCCCAAAGCCTTTTAAAACATGACTCATGCCCTGACCGGTTTGCTCAATGGTAGAGTGTCAGCCCAGCATGTGGATGTCCCGGGTTCAATTCCTGGACAGGGCACACAGAAGACCATCTGCTTCTCTACCCTTCCCCTTCCCCTTCCCCTTCTCCCTCTTTTTCTCTTCCCCTCCCGCAGCCATGGCTCAATTGATTCCAGGTATTTTTCTATCCCTTGGTCAGCTTTCTTTTCTTCTCTTGTTAATTTCTCTACTTTTCCTCATAGTCAACCTCTTCCCATAAGTCTTCACAACATCATTAACCTCATCACTGGAGCATGCAGTTGAAATCTATGGGTCAGTGGGCATGGCGTTGTTAAGAGCAAGACTGCCAGCACAATACACCTGAACAAAGAGTAAACACTCATTACAAAATGATGAGTTTTGCTCTTCTTTCAACGTATAGTAGGTTCGTATTTATGTAGACTTTAAAGGTCTTGAAAAACTCTGACAGGAAAAAATCCTAATGGGCATTTCTATCACACGATTTGTCTTATGTACAGTATTGCGAAAACAAGGACTATATATCTGGGACTGTGAGAGAAGAGAGGTTAAGCAGATTCATGTTCAGGAAGGCCAGTCGTGATCTTTACTGTTACGACTGCTGCTGGTAACAATTTAAAAAGTTCACAGTTATCCACTGTTGTATATCAGATGTGTATTTGTTTTGTATCACAACTTAGAATTATTTGCCCTTACAAATAATGTTGTAAGCAGTGGTTGTGGTGTGCCACCCAGATCTCCATCGAGGAACGTAGGGCTTCTTTCCCTAACCTCTACAGAGCACAGATGCTGGGGTAGGTAGAACACTGGCCCCGCACTGGCCACTCTCTAATCCCTGGAAACTGGGACTATGTTACGTTCTACGGCAAACGGACTTTGCAGATTCGATTAAGTTAAGAATGTTGAGATGGGAAGATCATCCTGAATTTCACATGTAAACCCAATGCAATCACAACCATCCCTTTAAAAGGGTGGCAAGAATGTCAGGAGTCACAGGAGGAGATGCAATGACAGAAGCAGAGGTCAGAGAAACAGAGATTAGAAAACACTACATTGCTGGCTCTGAGGGTGGAGGAAGGGGCTACCAGGCAAGGAAAGCAGTTGCCCCCAGAGGCTGGAGAAGGCAAGGAAAGGGATGCTCACCTCAGTGTCTAAGGAACCTCGCCCTGCTGACTCATTTTAGACTTCTGACCTCCAAAACTATGCAATAATAAAATTGTGTTGTTTCGAGCCACTAACTTTATGGTAAGTTGTTATAGCAGCAAACAGGAAACTGATATACACCCTGAAAAAAATTTCCCAGGTTTCTGAGTTCAAACAATTTTGGGGAGCTTTCTTCACTACATATCCTTCACAATGCCTACAGTTTGAGAAGTCCTCTAATGAAGAATCTTGTTTACCTTTGTTTAAACCGGTCCATCAACATTTTTTTTTTTTTTTTTTTTTTTTTTTTTTTTTTTTTTTTACAGAGCCAGAGAGAGAGAGGGATAGACAGACAGGAACGGAGAGATGAGAAGCATCAATCATTAGTTTTTTGTTGCGTGTTGCGACACCTTAGTTGTTCATTGATTGCTTTCTCATATGTGCCTTGACCGTGGGCCTTCAGCAGACCGAGTAACCCCTTGCTCGAGCCAGCGACCTTGGGTTCAAGCTGGTGGGCTTTTGCTCAAACCAGATGAGGCCGCGCTCAAGCTGGCAACCTTGGGGTCTTGAACCTGGGTCCTCTGCATCCCAGTCTGACGCTCTATCCACTGCGCCACCGCCTGGTCAGGCCCGTCAACATTTTAAGGACTATCTTTTAACATTTCTAGGAATTACTGTTCACGGCACCTACCTAAGGAAACAATGGTTTAAGGATTTAAGTGATCGATGTCAGAGAATGAATTATGAAAGAGCTGGCATTTGAATTTGTCCTTTAGGAACTAGGCTCATGACAGAGAGAGACAGAGAGAGAGAGAGAGAGAGAGAGAGAGAGAGAGAGAAAGAGAGAGAGAGGAGAGGGAGGGCATCCTCAAACCACAGCAGCAGGGTGAGCAATCCTACCTATTACAGGTACTGGCCCACTCCGGACCAACGTGAGGAAAGCCAGACAAGCCTCAATAAACCACATAGTTTTCTGTGTGATAATCAGAATTCTAAATGGGGCTTCCAGTTCTAGAAAATTAAATCCCACAAAACACCAATATTTATCACAAATAAATAAAAATAAAATGATACACAGATGCTTTTGAAATACATAAGTGTATATAACCAGATATTTAGTATAAAATTTAAGTTCAGTCTTAAATGCTCCTTTTGGGAGTATTTTCCTGCATGGAATGGACTTTCTAAGGTTCCTTAAAATATGCATCCAATAAAGTTCAGACTGAAAATGATTTTTTCCTTGTCCTGGTAAATCTTTCTGTGGTAAGTATAGCTTTTTTCACGATTCCTTGGACCTCTGAACTTTCAGTTCAGAAGTAGAGTCATCTGTTTAAAAACGTTTCAATGACAATTCTGTGTGCGTGGATGTAACCAAAAGTCTTTGCTTTAACAGTGAATGGTGCAGGAGCTGTGCTGCCATCAGCTTCTGTTTGGTGTCAATTTAGCCTCCCTGGGAGCAGAAACGATCTCACAGTTGGTTCTCTGTAAGCCCAGAGCCCAGCGCAGGGCCTTGGTGTGCGAGAGCCTCAGGGCACGCTTAGAGAAACAGTGAGGGGGTCGCAGAAGTCGACAGGACTTGGGCAGCCCCCCCCCACCCCGAGCCCCAGAATGCACCAACCTGGCACGTGGGTTATTTCCAGCGGAAGACAATCAAGGCCCAGCAGACTGAAGGAGAGCTTTCCCTTCCCCTTGTTTTCCCTAAGACAGGGGTCCCCAAACTACGGCCCGCGGGCCACATGCGGCCCCCTGAGGCCATTTATCCGGCCCCCACCGCACTTCCGGAAGGGGCACCTCTTTCATTGGTGGTCAGTGAGAGGAGCATAGTTCCCATTGAAATACTGGTCAGTTGGTTGATTTAAATTTACTTGTTCTTTATTTTAAATATTGTATTTGTTCCCATTTTGGGTTTTTTTTACTTTAAAATAAGATCTGTGCAGTGTGCATAGGGATTTGTTCATAGTTTTTTTTATAGTCTGGCCCTCTAATGGTCTGAGGGACAGTGAATTGGTCCCCTGTTAAAAAGTTTGGGGACCCCTGCCCTAAGAGAACTGGGATAGGGCCTGTACCAGCAGGAACGCTGTAACCAGGGAAACATGTATCAAAGAGATGTATCTGCGTGGCATGGCAAATGTTTGTTCACCAAACATTTGCTCTTCCCATCTTCCCATGAACCACTTCCCTCCCCCTGAAGTCCCACACCCGACCCCTTCTCCTGAGCTCAGGATGGCACAGAAGCCTCCAGTGCCTGACTGTCTGCGAGCCTCTCAAGTCTCTGTGGGGCTCCTGTGTGTGCAAAACTACATGTGCCTTCCTCCGGTTAATCTGCTTTCTGTCAGTTCAATCACTAGGCCAGCCGAAGAACCTAGCCGGGAAAGAGGGAAAAGGCGTCCTCCTCTCCGCAGTGAAATCTTGGCTCCACTTGAACCAGTTCAGACGAGGACATACAATTGTTTTTCCATTTACTTCAATAAGGAAAAGGAAGGTTCAAATAGATGGTATTCTAAGGGTAAAGAATCCAATAGAATGTTTTGGTGTGGGAGGGGCTTTCAGCCCCTAGAAGAAACAAGGAAGGAAAAGAGTTTTTGGAAGAGATGCATATATTGTCTCTGGGCTTGATCCAAAGCTACTGGCGAATCAAGCAGTTATTTCCTGAAGTTTCATTAAAGAAAGGGCAGGATTCAGGGGATCAAAGGCCCCCCCCCAAAAAAACCACTCCTGTGACCTCTGGAGATTGTGCGCCACCCTTGCTTGTCTGGCAAACACCTTCTCATCTTTCAAGACAGCTCAAATGACGCCTCTGGGAGGCCCCTGGCTCCTTCCGGCTGTTGTTTGCTCTGCCCTTTGTGCCTCCCAGCACTCCGCGTAAAACTCTCTCGAATATCACTAATCACATTTTATCCGGTTATCTGTTTACATATCTGGATTCAATTCAATAAAGTTCTGCTCAGTCAATGCTGGATCCAACACTCACAGGCAGGAAGGACTCTGGCCTTTCAAAGCTACTTCCTACTCTGGGAGACAGACAAGTACACAACTACAGCTCTGTGTAACAGCAGAACATAATGCAGTAGACAGAGAATAGGAAGGAGCGAGTGACCCAGGCTCCTGGGTGCCAGGGTCTTACTGCATATCCTTAACCCTTCTCAAGGTGTCTGGCACTTAACAAGCTCCATGCATGCTAACGAAGAAAGGGAGAAGAGAAGGAGGGAAGACAGGAGGGAGAGAGGGAAAAGGAATCAACAAAAACACCCCACCCCCCTTCACTCTGCAGCTGTTGTCAAACCCACTAATTACGCTCAAGGTGCTATTTTTTTCTGGCTCCTGGAAGAGGTATTTTGGAGCAGATAGTTGGTGATTAAGTCACACCTGGCACATAATACAGTACCTGATAATTACCATTTGAAGGCGACAAGCCATAATTTGTCCTATATGTAACTGTCGGGCCATAGTCCATGTTAATAACACTCCCAGGGGGTCTAAAAAGACTCACAGAGGTTGTGCTGGCTGAACCTACTAGCACTGCACCAATTAATTCTTGGGTTTTGCACTCTTAGACCAACAGGCTCTTGTGCTCCTGCAAAAGGATTTAACTAGAATTTTGGTCCCCTCAGAACCTTGTTTGCCATCCAGTTCGCCATTTCTCTGCCAGCTTCATCTGTGCAGCTCTTCTTGGGTTACGTCTGGCAGATGGAGAGAGGACTCTCATTTCAGGCCTCCGCCGTCTGCATAGCAGAGCCCGCCCTGAGCAGCCTCTATTTCACCGGGGAGAGAAGAGAAGAGGGGGGGGGGTGATCAGCCTCCCCAAGAGATGAGAGTGTAAAGTATTTCTCAAATTTTCATCTTCAACGGCTGGTATCATTTAACTCCCTAGGGGGGGAACCATGCTTTGTTGCTTAAGCTAGCAATATAATCTCCAGCTATCCCAATGCCAAAATATCAATTACAGGTTCATCTGGATGATGGGATAAACTGATGTTCAGACCACTAGACAATGACATAAACTGGAGGTGGGGGGAGAAGGTCCGGGAGGAGGCTGAGTCTCAGGATAGAAAGGGCACTAGGTAAAGTTGAATTCTTCATATCCCTGCAAACTAATTCAATTCTAAACTGCCATTTGTCTCACGAAGAGAACGCACCAGCAACAAACCTGAAGCAGGTTGTTGGGCAAATAAGTTTGTAATATTTGTGGTATTTGGTTTTGCTTGCTTTTATTAAAAATGGTGCTGACCATGTGGGGTGGCTGATTGCCTTCATGCTTGGGAAGGGGCTTGGTTATGCTAATGTGTGCTGGAGAAGGGGGTTGTCCTGCGGAAAAATTTTAAAAGGAGGAGCTAGGAGGCCATTTTGGAGGAGACTACATTGTTGCAGAGAGGAGAGACCATGTTGTTCCAGGAGAGAAAGGTGGTTAGAGGAGGAGGCAGCAAAAATGGAGGCATGTAGAGGGGACTGAGTGAGGCTAATGAGACCTTTGATTCTAGGAGAAACCAGAGAAAGTCAGTGCCTTTGGGAGCCCTGAATGGAAAGGGAAGTGTTTTCCTGCTGTGTGTATTTTCTTGCCTGCTGGTTGCGAGCAGGAATAAAGGTAATGGCCCACCAGTTCTTGGTTCTGTTGTTTCATTACCGTCTGTCCGAATCTAATGCGAACCTGCATGGGCCAGGCGGCTGTGATGGTGGCCACGACTACTGGCTTTACACAGGTATTCCTGAAGAGGTTTTCTTCTTGGAGGTTCTAATTAGAGAGATGCCAATACTCCCGTAAGAGAAGACTGAAATGAAAAATAAATCTCTCATGCAACATAGGGAATCAGATAGTGATTGTTGTTGCTTTTTTTTTTGTTTGTTTGTTTTTGAGAGAGAGAGGCAGGGAGAGAGAGAGAGACATGAAAATTGGCTGCTCCTATACATGTCCTGACTGAGGAATCGAACTGGCAATTTCCATGCTCCAGAACAACACTCCAACCAGCTGGCCTATCTGGCCAAGGCTTAATTTTTATTGACTCTTAGAAAGACAGAGAGTAAGGAAGATGGGGGGGGGGGGGGCGTTCATCCATTGATCCATTGTTCCACTCAGTTGTGCATTCTTTGCCTGCTTCCTGGGTGTGTCCTGACCAGGGATCAAACCTGCAACCTTGTCATTTCAGGACCACACTCTTAACCAACTAAGCTAACTGGCCAGAGCTGAAATATAGAAAAGAAAGGCCCTTAGCATGAATAAGTCTTAGCAGAACTTACTTTCTCTAAAACAAAGAGACTTTTAGCAGGACTTACTTTTCTAAGAAGACTCCCTATTCCTGGCCTTGAGGCTGGCCTCCCAGACTGTGGCCTTGGGCTAGCTTTGCAAGGTTGCAGGTGTTCTCAGAATGTTTCTCCCTGAATTAATCCTACAGATAAACATTGTAAGCAAGCTTGTTTCACTGCTGTGTCCTACTGCTATGCTTCCCCTCCTCCCCACTCCTCAATCAGTATGTAACGTTGTCCTTAAAAGTTAGCCCAGAACTGTGTTCAGGGATGCATTGATTTGAACGATTTAGGTCTCCATGCGGTCACGCCGGCATTAATTAAAGATTCCTTAATTTGGCTACTTAATTGTGTGTGTGGCAAGAGGTCTGTATCTCGCTGTTCCGATACAACAGGGCCATGCTTGATTCCATTAATATAAAATAGCCAGAACAGGTAAATCCATAGGAACAGAAAGCAGATTGGTGGTTGCCAGGGTCACTGAGAGGAAGGAAAAGTGGGGAGCAACTTTGGGTACGGTGTTTTATTTGGGGGTGATAAAAATGTTTGGGGATATTTGGGTTGTACAATATTATGAATGTATTAAATGCCAATGAATCATTCAACTTTCAAATGGTTAATTTCATGTTATATGAGTTTCACCTGAAGAAAAAAATTTAATACATATTTTATATCAAAATATTTTCTAACTAAAGGCCTAACTATGTCTCATTGCTCAACAACCTACTACTACTGGGAAATAAGGAGGATTTTATTCCTCCTCCACAGTGATAAGAGAGATGAAATAGGTTTCTAAACTCTAATATTTGTTACCTTTTGGTCTTTCCTGTAAAAAGCCTGGTATTTTCCCAGAATGACTATAGCTGGGAAGTAATTCAAATCAGTGACCCCTGGCTTGCTTGGCCGCTCACAGTTAGCAGCAGCAGCAACTGGTTATCTGTCGTCACAAAGTGCTGGCTAGATAATCAAAAGTCGATGGGGTGCCCCTGTGTTTGCTGGACCGTGCGCCCCCGGCAGACTCTCGGGATCCAGCCTTGCTCTGGGGAGTGGTGGTGATATCGGACGACTGGAGGCCCCTTTCATTCAATAGAAAAACACAAAGACCTTGCTCTTTCCACACACTTTCAAGATCAAAAAATGAAAAAATCAATTTCAACAAAGAGAAGAAGCATCCTTGGAAGAGAGGCAGCTTTTTTCCTTCCTTTTGATACTGAGAGGAACATATGCTTCAACACACAGATCCAAAGCGGTCAGCTGTTAAGTGGAAAGAGAAGCCCAAGAACTTAGGGGGGGATGAAAACAGATTGAGAATAGAGATGAAAAGAAGGGGCCTTGAAAAGAAACTATAAAACTATGTAACAACAACAAATAATGGCAACCAACCAAATTTGGGAAAAGCTGGTAGGGGACTGCCCAGTTTTACCCAACACCGCCCCCACCCCCACCCTGTGCAGTCAGGGCCGCGGACAAACAGGCCTCCACCCCTCACCCGATTTTCAGAATCCTTCAGTTCGTCTTCCACTCGACTTCTCCATAGAGCTCTGAACTTTCCAGTTCTGATATTATGACCTTTTTTCCCCAAGGATTTATCTCATCTCCCAAACCCAAGGCTTAGGCTTTAAGCATTTGCTTTCCTTGCCCCAGCTTGAGGCATTTCCTCTGGGATCACAGCCTCTGGCGGCGGCATCCACCTCCGACCTGGCCCAGGGACGTCACTCGTCACTGTGCTCAGGAGAAGTATTCAGTTAGGTCCTGCCATGCTCTTCCTTTTCTCAGGTGAATTCCTCAAGGCTACGCCTATAATCAGGCTCTGGGGTTGATTTCTGGCTCACAAATGGCTAGACGAATTTCACGTCAAGAGGAATTATTAAATATAATGAGAGGCCCTGGCCAGGCAGGTCAGTTAGTTAAAGCTGCGTCATCCCAAAACGCCAAAGCTGCAGGTTAGACCCCCCAGTTAGGGCACATACAAGAATCAACCAATGAATGCATAAATAAGTGGAACAACAAGTCGATGTCCCCCCCTCCCCAAACCCCGTTTCCACTTCTCTAAACATCAATTTGAAAGAAAGCAACACATATTCAAAGCTTTCAAAATCCCCTATTTCTACTGCTCTATTCAACTGACTCAGAGAGCCATATATTTTTTCCTATGTTGTGTGAGGGGGAAAATAAAACATGTGGTCCTGTCACAAAATGTTCACACGCCACAGACACTGCCCTATTATTTTTCTGGAAAAATTCCTAAAGGGGGGGGGAAGCATCTGTTTCCCATGTTTGTCGTGCTAAGGAATGAAATGCAGAATGGGGAGTGGGTGGTGGAAGGGGCATCTGTTGCCCTGATAGGAAGGCTGGAATTGAGCATCGATTTTGAGCCGTGTTCAGAGTAGGCAGTACCACATGGACAGGGGCTGCAGTGTTGCGCGTGTGCAGTTCCTGTCCTGAGCCACAGCGATCCCCCAGCCCCTCCCTCCTCACACCACTGCCATGGTGGCGCATGGAAGAATTGCACTGACCTGGCTCTCGTGCTTACTGAATCCGACCTTGGGCATGTCGTTTAAGTCTTCTGAGCCTGTGTCTCCACTTGTAAGATGGTAATACTTATTGTTTATTACTTAAAGTGGTTGTTATGGGTTGAGTTGTGTTCACCCAAAAGATATACTGACGTCCTAATCTCCAGAACATACAGGGTTGTGGCAGATATAATAGTCAAAGTGAGGTTGTGCTGAAGTAGGTAGGCCCTTAATCCAGTGAGTCTGCTACCTTTACAAGGAGAGAAGACAGCCATGAAGAGACAAACACACAGGGAAAGGCCATGTGACAAGAGAGGCAGAGACTGAAGTGATGCAGCCATAAACAAGGAATGCCAAGAGCCGACAGCCACCTCCCTACCTTGACTTTGGACTTCAAACCTGCAAAACTGAGACAATAAATTTCTGTTGTTTTAAGCTCTATGGTCCCGTTTGTGTTGTTTGCTACAGTAGTCCTAGGACACTATTAATACAGTGGCTGTTTTGTAATTTATTTAGTGTGTGTGTGCACACTCACCTGTTTTAATCGTAGAACGAAACACACTAAGAATAAACCAGGTAGACAGAAAGAAAACAAGGTAACTTTTCTTACGTATCTAACACAAGGAAATGACATTATTTATTTGAGAGTCAATAGTGCCTTTTTAAACTCACCTGCCAATACTTTCCTTCCTATTTAATCCGCCCCAGAAGCCTGGCCTTCTGTCTGCACCGAGGGCCTCTGCATCAGCTGCTTCTGCCTGGAACGGGCCCAGGGCTGGCCCCTGACTTCCTGTCCTTCCTCAGTGAGCCCCTTGCCCACCCTGGCCACTCCATTTAAAACTGCACTCTGGACTCCCGCTCCACCCAGCACTCCCAAATCCTCCTACTCAGCTCTACCATTTCTTTTTCCCATGTTCTAATTGGCTTCTAATATCCTAGTAACATGCTTATTTCTCTATTATGTGCACTCCTTATTATCTGTCTCTCTCCACATTCAAACATAAGCTCCAGAGGGAACAAGCATCCAGAATGGCACCAGGTCTAATATGTGCTCAACAGGAATTTTTAAAACTCCATCATTTATTTTTCATTAACCAATGCCTGCCATAATAACTAATACATTACTGATCTTGTCTTCTACTTCTGTCCTTTCCCCTAACTTCCACGAGTAGTTAGCAGATGTCTGCCACCAAAAGAATGGTTTGATGCTGTTCCCAGAGGGGAGGCAGGTGGGAACAAGACAAAGTTCCCGGATCCATAGCACCAAGCTCCATGGTCCAAACACACCGTGAGACACGAGGCCACCAACTAGTCCACAGACTTTTATAACAGCAGCAAAACAATAAACAATGATAATTACGTTTTTATATTACTTTCTTCCATCTGCAAAACATTTTCATACAAAATTTTCCTTTAAGATGAAAGAACTGAGGCTCAGAGAATTGAAGTAATTTTTGTCCAAGTTTACTCCGCTGGTGGTAGAAGCGCTGAGAATTAAATCTAGAATTAGAAGCTCAACAGTGACAAGAATCTTTTAACTTGGTTTTTAGAGAAAGGCGTACTATCCCTTTCTAGAGTTCTACTCACAATAAAGGAAATACTCCTTAGTATTTCTTCTATAAGCTATTTCCCTCCATTCCCCACCAGAGGTAGTCAACCAGTGGTAGTCAACCTGGTCCCTACCGCCCACTAGTGGGCGTTCCAGCTTTCATGGTGGGCGGTAGCGGAGCAACCAAAGTGTAAATAAAAAGATAGAGTTAACTATAGTAAGTTGTTTTATAAAGATTTATTCTGCCAAACTCAGCGAAAATCCGACATAAAGTACTTGGTAAGTAATTATTAGTATATGCTTTAACTTGCTGTAACTCTGCTTTATAAATTTTATAAAGTAAAGTTACTTCCCTACTTTATAAATCACCATTACTGTGGAACCGGTGGGTGGTTAGAAAATTTTACTACTAACAGAGATACAAAAGTGGGCGGTAGGTATGAAAAGGTTGACCACCCTTGCTCTAAACGAATAACTTTCTTACCTTAATAGCCACACGTCCTTTCCTTGTTGGGTAGCTCTCCACCAAAATTTTCTTCAGGTTAAAAAGAGAAGGAGAATTGACCTTCAGTGGTAAGTGTGCCAGAAAACAAGGTACATTTCGAGAAAGCCTGGGACTCGCTGCTCTTGTCAACTGTTCAAAAAAACAAAACAAAATATCAAGAGGTTTATATCTTCAATCCTCTCTGGGAATGCATTCGAAATGAAGCTCTTTTCCATTGTATGGCAGAAATCAGTACAAAAGAGTTTTTCACTGAGATTTCCAATTAAAGTCAGCAATATTACATTTGAATTCCTTAGTCTAAATTTATTCTAGGGCTTTAATAACACTTATTATAAATGTTTTCACTTTTGAAGGGACTAAAAGAATCATAACCATGAATACTGAGGCTCCCATCCTTTTTACAGACAGAATTCTCACACTTATTCTGCATGACAGTTTAGCTAAAATTCAAGGAGCAGGAAGACACAAATTCAACCCAGGAGAAGCAAAGGCTGTAATCATTAGATTACTTCTTCCCCCAGAGATATCAAAGGCACCTTTTTATTCAAATGCCAATCCCAGAGTTAACTAGGTGAACGAGGGCTCCGTCTGGGTAGGTGTGCACAATTCTTTCTAAATATGCCAGAATGAAAACTGTGATGTAGCGACTCTAGAATTTAACTGGAATGGAGGTGGAAATGTCTGAGCAACAATCCGATACTCAACTATGCCCATTACAAAACCCAGGAAATGAACACAACTTTCTGGGGCAATGGTACAGGAGGAAATCAGTTCTAATCTCAGGATGACAGTGGTTGGCTGGCTCGTGCGGGGAAATCACCGCGTGGATTTAGAGAAGGAATCCCCATTCTGGCTCTGAGGATTGATTAGCTTGTACCAGTTCGTCACCTTCCCATTGAACACAACTAGAGAAGCCAGACAGAAATTATTTAAAAAATCTGTTTAAGGACACTGGAGCGTTATGAAGGCAGCCAGGTCATGAGAGGCCAAGATCTTAGGGAGAAGCAGAAAAAAAAACAACTAAGGCAAGTCATGGTTCCACTTTTCTTCTGAAACACCTACTGGCAGAACTGCTGAGAATCACAGTAGAAAGCAGCTGCTCAGAGGCACAGACAGTGAGCCAGCCTTCTGGCAGACTGAGGATCCCTGAAGAGAAGGGGCACGCCAAGGAGCGAGCTGGACATTCTGCCTCTCTAAGCACTTGCTAATTGATACATTGGGTAAATGAAGCGGAAAGCAGCGCCAAGAAGCTGGGGAGTTAAACAGAGCTTTGAGCAGCTTCACAGTGTTGAAGGAATTGATATTAGAGTTCAAGACCCAGCACAAAGAATTGAAAAGACCAGGTAAATAATCCTTGCTTTTAGTTAGGACCCCTGAAGGACTACCCCTACCATGAAAGCCTAAAATAACACCAGAACTGCGCCTGAAATCAGTTTAGTCCCTCACTGGATTAAGGAGTCTACCCTACTATAACTGCCTATCAGAAGCAAAAGTGGCCTCTGGAGGAGTATTTATAACTCTTTACACAAAACGTCTGCATTCAACCAACAATTACTAGGTATACAGGGCATGGGTTCAAGAGCGAAAGAGACGATAAAAACAGACCCAGATATGACCCAAATAGAGTTATAGAACATGGTCTTTGAAATAACTATAATTAATATTTTCAAAGTTATAAAGACTGTAAAATATTTTAACTCACAGCAGAAGCCCCCCAAAATTAAGGATACAAAAGATTTGAACAATGCAATGAACAAACTCAACCACAGTAATCGATATAGAATACAGTACCCACCAATGGTGACTATATATGAAACATTATGGTAGACATGAAACACAGAATTAACCACATGTGAGTCATAAAGTAAGTTTATGGAAATCATAGTGTATTTTTTTGAATTTATGATTTTGAAATAATACAGATTCACAGGAAATTGCAAAAAAAAGTATCTTTTTTTTTAATTGAGGAAAAATTTACATACAGTAAAACATATAATTCTCTAAAGTGTACCACTGATACATTTTTATAAAGCAATCCAACTGTGTAACTGTCAACAAAATGAAAATATAGAGCATTTCCATCACTCCAGAAAGTTCCCCCATGCTCCCTTCCATCTCTCCCCACATCTCAAAGACAATCACTGCTCTAATTTCTTTGTTTCTTAATGTTTATTTTATTGATTTTAGAGAGAGAGGGGAAGGGGGAGAAAGAGAGAGAGAGAGAGACAGGAACATCAATCTGTTCCTGTATGTGCCCAGGGATCAAACCAGTAACCTCTGTTCTGGACGATGCTCTAACCAATGGATAATGCTCTACCCAACTGAGCTATCTGTCCAGGGCCACTGCTCTCATTTCTATTACCGTAGATTAATTCTGCCTGCTCCTGACCTTCTGACAGATGGGCTCACATAGTATGTCCTCTCGTGTCTGGCTTAGTTCACTCAGCATGTCTCTGAGACTCAGCTGCACTGCGGAGTATATCAACAGTTTAACTCCTCTTTATTCCTGAGAAATAAATAGTCTAAACAGTCCATTGTATGAAAATACCACAACTTATTACATATTCACCTATGGATAGAAATTGGGTTGTTTCCATTTGAGGGTTACTATGGATAAAGCTACTGTAAATATTCTTGTACAAATCTACTTGTGAACATATATTTTTATTTCTCTTGGGTAAATACTTAGGAGTGGAACTGCTGGGTTATAGGATTGATAAACATTTAACTTTATAAGAGACTGTCAAATATTTTTCTAAAATGGCTGTATCATCATATACTCTCATCAGTCATACCGTTCTAGTTTACACTGTCATGTCAGCTTTGCTATGAGAAGATTTTAGTCTGAGCCATTCTCATGTAAGGTTTGTTTTTTTTTTTTTTTTAGTATTTTTCTGAAGCTGGAAACGGGGAGCGACAGTCAGACAGACTCCTGCATGCGCCCGACTGGGATCCACCCGGCACGCCCACCAGGGGCGAAGCTCTGCCCACCAGGGGGCGATGGTCTGCCCACCAGGGGGCGACGCTCTGCCCACCAGGGGGCGATGGTCTGCCGCTACCAGAGCCACTCTAACGCCTGGGGCAGAGGCCAAGGAGCCATCCCCAGCGCCCGGGCCATCTTTGCTCCAATGGAGCCTTGGCTGCGGGAGGGGAAGAGAGAGACAGAGAGGAAGGGGGGGGTGGAAAAGCAAATGGGCGCTTCTCCTATGTGCCCTGGCCGGGAATCAAACCCGGGTCCCCTGCACGCCAGGCTGACGCTCTACCGCTGAGCCAACCGGCCAGGGCCTCTCATGTAAGGTTTTGATATTCATTTCTCTGGTGACTAATGATGACAGCTTTTCATATACTTCTTTGTGTAATGTCTGTTGAAATATTTGGTCCATTTTTTTAAACTATAGGGTTTTAATTATTGATTTATAGTTCTTTATATATTGATATATCTTTTGTTAGATATATGTGTTATATTTATTTTCTCCCAGTCTGTGGTTTGCCTTTTCAATTTCTAACAGTCTTTTTTTTTGTTTTTCTGAAGTTGGAAATGGAGGCAGTCAGACAGATTCCCACATGTGCCTGACCGGGATCCACCCAGCATGCCCATCAGGGGGCGATGCTCTGCCCACCTGGGGCGTCACTCTGTTGCAACCAGAGCCATTCTAGCACCTGAGGCAGAGGCCATGGAGCCATCCTGAGCGCCCGGGCCAACTCTGCTCCAATGGAGCCTTGGCTGTGAGAGGGGAAGAGAGAGACAGAGAGGAAGGAGAGGGGGAGGGGTGGAGAAGCAGATGGGCGCTTCTGTGTGCCCTGACCAGGAATCGAACCCGGGTCCCCCGCACGCCAGGCCGACGCTCTACCGCTGAGCCAACCAGCCAGGGCCCTAACAGTCTTTTGATGAACAGATGCTTTTAATATTCATGAGCCCTAAATTATCATTTTTTTCTTTATGTAAAGAAAAGGACATTCTGCTTTGGGTATCCTTTAAGAAATCTTTGCCTACCTCAAAGTCTAGAAGATTTTCCTACTTTTTTTTTTCTAGAAGTTTTATAGTTTTAGCTTTACACTTAGGTCTATGATCTATCTCAAATTAATTTTTGTGTGTGGAATCAGGTAGGGGTAAGAGGTTAATTTCCCCCTCACTTGTTTCAGCAGCATTAGTTGAGAAAAAGTTCTCTTCTACATTGAATTGTCACAGCACCTTGATTGATAAATTGACACATAGCACAGTTTGTTTTCAGTTGAGCTTAGAATTAATACAAAATTGATAATCAGAGAATCCTCAAATGTTTGAAAATTAAGCACTCATCAAAATAATATGGGTCAAAAAATAAATCACAAGAATAATTGGAAAAACTTTTTTTGAATTAAGCAATGAAGTGATGACAAACAAAAAATAAGGCAATGTAGCTTATTTTAAAAAGGTTTTTAAAAAGGTTGCAAATCAAACATTTCTATATCCATCTCAAGGAATAAGAGAAACAGAGAAATACATCCAAAGAAAGGAAGAGGAAGTAAATAACAATCAGGGTAGAAACAGATGAACCAGAAAACCACCAAACGTCGAGAAAAATCAACAGAGGCAAAAGTCGGTGCTTTGAAAAAGACTAGTAACACTGATATGCCCTTAGCAGGTCCTCTAAAGCAGAGCCAAAGCTTTTCATTTCAACTTTATGACCTAAAATTCTCCTCACACTGATTTCAGACAGATTGTCTCCTCAGTTCCCCTGCTGCTCCTCCCAAAGACAAGCACAGAGTCTGTTTTGATTTTATTCTTTACAGAGAAACAAATAAAAAGTAACCGAAATAAACAGGGGAATGTTGCAAAGTTTCCAGAATCTTGATGAGCTCTTTGTCAGTTAGCCTCATTATGAGGTTAAAACAATGTTGACCTAATACTTGACAAGCCATCAGCTCCCAAGATATGAAACTGTCATTAAGACTATCTGGCCTGACCTGTGGTGGCGCAGTGGATAAAGCATCACCTGGAATGCTGAGGTCGCTGGTTCATAATCCCAGGCTTGCCTGGTCAAGGCACATATGGGAAGCAACTACTATGAGCTGATGTTTCCTGATTCTGCCCCAACTTTCTCTCTCTCCTCTCTCTAAAATCAATAGATAAAATATTAAAAAGAAAAACAAAAAAATGAAAAACTGAAATACTGATTTACATCATTATTAGGAGTGAACTTAATTCTAAGTCATATTGTGCTTTAAAAGGGCAACTAACAACACTATAAAGCCAATGTGATTAGCAAAACTTTTTTTTTTTGTATTTTTCTGAAGCTGGAAACGGGGAGAGACAGTCAGACAGACTCCCGCATGAGCCCGACCGGGATCCACTCGGCACACCCACCAGGGGCGATGCTCTGCCCACCAGGGGGTGATGCTCTGCCCCTCTGGGGCGTCGCTCTGCCACGACCAGAGCCACTCTAGCACCTGGGGCAGAGGCCAAGGAGCCATCCCCAGCACCCGGGCCATCTTTGCTCCAATGGAGCCTTGGCTGCGGGAGGGGAAGAGAGAGACAGAGAGGAAGAAGGGGGGGGTGGAGAAACAAATGGGCGCTTCTCTTATGTGCCCTGACCAGGAATCGAACCCGGGTCCCCCGCACGCCAGGCCGACGCTCTACCGCTGAGCCAACCAGCCAGGGCCAGCAAAACATTTTAAAATTAAGTCTCCAGAAAAGAAGAATGCTCATTTACTGCTGATGGTAATGTAAACTGGTACAGCCACCAATGGAAAACGGTATGGCAGTTCCTCAAAAAATTAAGAATAGCATTACCACATACCCAACAATTCCTCTGCAGGGTATCTACTCCAAACCTTTCAAAACATTTATTAGTAAAGATATATGCACCCCTATGTTCACTGCAGCATTATTCTTGGTGGCCAAGACATGGAAACAACATAAGTGTCCTGGAGAAGATGATTGGATAAAGAAGGTGTGGTACATATTTACAAGAGAATACTACTCAGCCATAAGAAAAAAAAAATACTGCCATTTGTGACAACATGGATGGATCCTAAGAATATCATGCTAAGCATAATAAATCAGACAGACAAGGACAAGCAACAAACAAAACTCCTAGACACAGACACATAGTGGTGGTTACCAAACGGTAAGTGGTGTGAGAGGAGGTGGAAGAGGGTAAAGGGGGTCATATATGTGGTGATGGAAGGACTTTAGGTGGTGAACA
The DNA here is from genome assembly GCF_036850765.1 of Saccopteryx bilineata. Taxonomy (NCBI): domain Eukaryota; kingdom Metazoa; phylum Chordata; class Mammalia; order Chiroptera; family Emballonuridae; genus Saccopteryx; species Saccopteryx bilineata. The sequence continues at coordinate 226,077,085 of NC_089494.1, forward strand.
CACAGTGCAATATGCAAATGATATACTTTATTTTTTAAATTGAATCTACACTTTAAACTTGTACAATCTTATAATGAATGTCACCCTAATACATTTAATTTTTTAAAATTAAGGCTCCAGGATGTGCATACAAATCTCTATGTAGTTTTCACTGATGTTGTCATTATGATACTCAATACAATACTTAAGCAATAAGTATTTTCAAATAAAAGACAAAAAGTCACACACCATCTATGAAATATTTGATCTCCTGCCACTGTAAAAATGATTCAAATAATATACACAATCAACCACTTGTATTAATAAATTACAAAACAAAAAACATATGGCAATCAATCTAATTCATTCCTTAATAGTTGAAGAAAACATTAAAGATTTGAGAAAATATTTAAAAATTATTCGACATGCAAAATTTAGAATACTGTTCAATGAAAATGCAGATGTTTCTGTCTCAATAATGAAATACATAAAGAACTAGATTTTTAGTGAGCCACTAAAAAAAGAAGAGCAGAAGAATACATTCTAAGACTTCTTTAATGAAAACCATGTTTCATGGAGAGCCTATGTGTAATGATTGAGTGGAGTGAAGAAAGGAGTCCAGGAAAAGATAATACCACACCTGAAATGCACTCACAGGCAAACTATTATAGAAGAGAAATTGAATTCAGAAGAGCACCAGTGCTACCGAATGTCATGGGCACAGTTAAGTTAGTAGAATCATTATAAAGCCTTGTAATAAGACAGGGAGTGATCATGAAAATCTTATATACTACACAGTGGTTCCTTGATATTGCATACCAGAGTACCAAGAAGAGTTGTCAAATTATGAGTTGCCTCATATTTTTTCTTTTGCAAACTGACAAGTGTTCTAAAATAGACTCACCACTTCACTGATGGCAACTGTCAGTCATACGTTTCAGAAAGAGATATTTTTGGTGAAAAAAAAATGAGCATGCTTATTCTTTTCCCCAAATATTTTCTAAATAGCAATACTGCAGATATCCAGTTGTTATTTATTTTTCTGATAAAGTTAATGCTTTAACAATGAGTGATAAAGTAACTATATATTTTTCAAGGATTTTCACTCTACAAGGAAAGAATACTTTGAAAGGGCATGTTTGAGGACGTTTCCATCAAGTGATTGTTTTGCTGCTGAAAATGATGGAAGTCATCACCTTTAGGAGTCATCCTTGAATACTTTTTCACACTTCCCACCACTAACTGTCAGCAAATCTTGTTTGATCTGCTTTCAGAATACATCATGAACACATCTACTTTCATCTTCTGTGATGGTACCACACTAGTCCTGGCCATTCACATGTCATTTCTAGATTACAGAAACAGTTTCCTATTGTAGTTGAACTTCCTATATATACTCCTCCCCCAACTCCTCCACCACACCACTGCCCCCATGAGCCAGTCACCTTATTAATACCTAAGGATGTAGATCATGATACCCACTTGCTCAAAGCTATCTAATATAATAGTTTCTCAAATATCTCAGGGTAAAAGCCAAATTCCCTACTATGGCCTACAAGTCTCTACATGATTTAATGATTGCCTCACTGACATCATTTCCTGTTAAACCCTTCTTTACTTAATCTACTCTGCCCCCAATGGTGCTGTCTTTCAAAGGGGCCAGGCACAATCTGCCTCAGGGCCTTGCACTGGCTGTACCCTTCACCTGGACTATGTCCTAAGATATTTACCCTCACCTCCTTCAGGTCTTTACTTAAATATCCCGTTCCCATGAGGCCTTCCCTAGCTTTCGTATCTGAAATAGCAACTGCTCCCAACACTTCCCATTCCCTCCTTTTGCTTTATTTTTTTTCTTTAGTGCTTATCACCATCTAATAGTATATTTCAACTATACTACACTTGTTTACAGTTAATTGCCTATCACCCTCTTCCACTGAATTAGGGCAGGACTTTTTGTCTGTTGTGTGTTGACTGCTCTAGCTCCAAAGTCTAGGACAATGGCTAGTACTAACACTTGAAAATGTGAATGCTGAAAGAACCAGTGGACTATAAAACTCTTCAAATCTGCACACTTTAAAAACTTGGAAACAGTTTTCTAAATATTCCAAATGATAAATTTTAATGAGTTTTGCATTGTTTTATAGAAATTAAAAATGCAATACCTTAATAATGATTTGCAAAAATAACTGAATGATATGAGAAAATAAAACTTACTAGTTGAATTGAAACAAAACTCTTGGCATAGCTGGTGGATATGATTGAAAACATTTATTATAATTTACCAAGTGCAGGCAATGATGCCATTCTTGTATCTAAATCAACACCTTTTGTGAGTTGCCTTTCTTAGTTATTGACATCCATTATTGGCCCTGGCTGGTTGGCTCAGCGGTAGAGTGTCGGCACCATGTGTAGAAGTCCCAGGTTCAATTCCCTGCCAGGGCACACAGGAGAAGCGCTCATCTGCTTTTCCACCCTTCCCCCTCTCCTTTCTCTCTATCTCTCTCTTCCCCTCCTGCAGCCAAGGCTCCATTGGAGCAAAGTTGGCCCAGGTGCTGAGGATGGCTCCATGGCCTCCGCCTGAGCCACTAGAATGGCTCTGGTTGCCACGGCTCAATGCCCCAGATGGGCAGAGCATCGCCCCCTAGTTGGCATGCTGGGTGGATCCCACTTGGGCACATGCGGGAGTCTGTCTCTCTGCCTCCCCATTTCTCACTTCAGAAAAATATTAAAAAAAATCAATTATCAAAATAAAGTAAACTTATAACTGCACCATCAAATGCCTGTATCACACAGTGTTAAACCAAAATGATGCAAAATGACATTGAATTACAGTGTTGTAATGGAGCAAAGGGAATTTTTTGTACTGTTAATCAATGAAATTTTAAAATATTTTCTTTATTTCACACTTGAAAATTTCAATTTTATGAATGTTTTAGGATACTCAAAATATTCACACACTCAACATTTGGAAACAAACATTTGTAGGAAGTGAATCTTCATTTATAGCTTGGAAAGCAGTGTGCTCAGACTTGGGAAGGTGGGAGGAGGCACATCTTGTGGGAAAATAATTACATGATTAGGACAGTGTAGCAAGTATTACGATAAAAGGTCCTTCACGACTGAGCCTCTGCCTTCCTCTGTGGCTTTATCCCTCATTATTCCCTTATTACTCAAAGTCTACAAAGTGTATGTTCCAGCAACACCTAACTTCTGGTCATTTCTCATGTACAACTCTTTTTTAAATTAAGGTTTATATATTTTCACTTACTATTTAAAAATATTTTATTGAATTTATTGACATTGGTTAATAAAACTATATTGGTTTCAAGTATACAATTCTATAATACATCGTCTGTATACTGCATTGTGTGTTCACCACCCCAAGTCAAGTCTCAGTGCATCACCACTTATCCCCCTTCTACCCTCGTCTACCTGCCTCACCCCTTTCCCTGTGGTAATCACCATACTGTTGTCTGTGTCTATGAGTTTCATTTGTTTGTTTTGCTTAATTCCTTCGTCTTTTTCATCCAACCCCCCAACCCCCCTCCCCTCTGACAGCTGTCAGTCTGTCTCTGTATCTATGAGTCTATTTCTATTGGTTGTTAGTTTATTTGCATAACTCTTAATTTTGGACCCCTGTGCTTAGATCTAGGGTTGCCAAGTAAACAACAAATAATTTTTAGTACAAGTATAGCCAGTGCAATATTTGGGTGTTGGTATTTTACGTGGCAACACTATTCTATGGAAACACTTAAGTAGGGTCCCTAAAAGACATGATAATTGAAAAGACACTTGTCTCTCATTTCCTTTTCTTACGTGAATGAACTCTTAAAGGGACAAAACATTGGTGGCAATTTAACATTAATAATCTTGGAGGAAATCTTTGGCTACTTTACTAAGATTTTAGAATAAAAATGGAGTGAGAAATCTTTAGATAGGTATCATACTGTATTTGTTAGGATTCATTTAGTTGTAAGTAACAAAAATCAATTTAAGCAAGCTTGAGAAGAAAATAAGACATTTTCTCTTATCTGCTTCCCTGTTCTAATATACTTTCTTCCCTCCCTCTACAAGTCTCTCTACAGCTTACATAAGACAGGCAGAAGATGGTTATGCTGTTATCTTTTAGATCTCTTCTGTTCAGTGGAATATAGTCCAGATTAAAGTTTAAATCTCTTAATTCCCATTCACATTTTCCATAAGAATGACTCTAATTTGGCCAAACTTTGGTCAGTACAATTTATCATGGTCTAAGAGACATATTTACATAATGTAAAAATGGCTGCCAGGGAATCATCCCTGAAGAATTGGAATGGGGACACTGTAATTCCCAAAGAAAAAGGAATTGCCGGTATTGGAACTTAGGCAACTACAAAGGGGCATCCAGCACACCTTCTGTAGACGACACACAACACTCACATTAGCATCACCGTCACCATCACTACCCACTGCCCCCACAACCAACACCACCAGTACCTCCACTACCTCCTCTCCCACCTCTTCCACCACCTACAACCATGACCTCTCCCACCACTCCCACCACCCACCATCTACAGCCACCACCACCTCTACTCGATCTTCATGGTGCACATTCTTCTCTTGATCTCCACTGTTTTTCTCTTTAAGAAAGAGATAAGGCAACGAGAGACTGAGGTATTTGCCCCCGAATATGGCTTCCTAATGTACACTGGATGTCAGTCTGCCCTAAAGAATTACTACAAAAGGACAGAGAAAAGTATCTAGAATCTTTGCTGTTAAAATCAGCCCGACTCCAAAAGGCTACAAATGATTCAGTGTTTGTTTAAATAAATTTAAATAAAAAGCAAGACAGGCATTATTGCTTACCCTTTCCAGTTTTTCTTTGTTTCAGGCTTGCCACAATAAGACAAAAAAAAAATAAACACAATATCCTTCTCAACCACACTCCAAAAATAAGCACAAAAAAAGGAAGTCAACTCAGAAGATGTTTTCTGGTGTTTGGGATCAAAACAATGAGCAACATCGATTTCCCTAAAAAAACATTAAAGGCAGAAAGCAGCAGAAGAGCAAGAAAGGAGGAAAAAAAGATACTCTTCAAAAAATTGCCCTTCTTCTCATCTCTTTAATCTGCTGTTAGTGGCAACTAAGAAAAAAGTTTAAATAAAATCATTGAGCAGAACTTTCTAGGGAGCCTACCCAAATCTACTAATTGCTGAATGAGCTCCTTTCCTGTCCTAGAGAAGTCTCTGTCTCACAGGGTTCAAGGGCCTGGCAATACTTCTGCTTCTCAGGCTACTGGAGCCTACTTAAAGTCTCATGATGTTTATAATTCTCATTAATCATTTGGGATGGCATTTAATATTCACCATTAACCCAACATTATTAGTGAAATATATCTCATTCTAAAGGAAGCACTTGTTTATATGCAGTTGACTCACATTATTTGCAGCAGAAAGTAGCCAGATACTAAATGAATAAGTAACCATGGTTCCCAGGGGAAATACAGGGCTAGGTTCCTGAGAGACTCTGGTCATAACATTCTCAGTACAAGCAATCAGTACATATACATAATCTCATTTTATAGGTGTTTCTGTTTAAAGACACCTTGTTTTATATATATTGTTGATGCATTAACATTGAACTCATGACCAACAGGACTATAACGCAAGCCTGAATGAAGCCCATCTGACATACGTATTTCTCCATAAAGCACATCCCAGCCTTCTTCTTTTATTCTTTTTAATTGAATTTATTGGGGTGACCCTGGTTAATATAATTATACAGGTTTCAGGTGCCCAATTCCACAACACATGACTATACACCGTATTGTGTGTTCCCCCACCAAGTCAAATCTTCATCCATTACCATTTATCCTTCTATAACAGTGGTTTTCAAATTTTTTGAAGTCGGGGCACATTTAAAATCCTACAAATAATTGTAGGCGCACTATATGTAAATTTCTGAGAAATATGTTATAATAATTAAGTTAAATATTAAAGAAAAAATAGATAAAGTCCAAGTGTGCTTTTATGGTAAATTAAACTAAATACGACAAAATTAAATTTATTCTGACATTAAAAAACATTTTTATGTTACATATTTTGTTATGCTTTGTAGAATTCGTAAAAAAGTGGTTAAAAAATTAAAAAACAACAAGAAAGTTATCTTTTTATATATATAGATACATTCTTAGTAAGATTTAGTAAATTTGGCAGGTCCCAGTGCAAATGTGTTAAGTTTTTTCATTCTTGTGTTTATGAGAAATAATATAATGATGTGTTAATAATAAATATAATAATGATATGCTAACAAAAAGAGCAGTATTTCCGTAATGAAATCGTATAATAGAGTAACTATATTTATTTTTATATCTGGGCACATGCCGTGAACCAGCGCAGCTAGTAATTCCAGGTCTCGAGTGGGAACGGTGCAGAATTAAGAAAATATGAGGAATTAAGAAAATATGGTGTCGGGAAGGCCCTGTAATTGCTGCCGGCATAAACAAAGTGCACCCAAAAACAACATCTCGCTTTATTTATAGGGCAAAGTGAGGCCATTAGCAAATCTCTGGTCTCTGATCACGTTTCCAAGGCAACCCAAGAATTTTACCAAGTGCAGAAAACCCCCACATACATATCATCTTCACTTTACACCAAACAAAGAATAGAAGAAATTTGCCTCCAATCTTTCCGGGGAGCATGGGGGGTAGTGTAAACAATCCAGCACCACAGCTTAACAGCGTTTTGCAACCTAATCAGGCAAATGAGGTGGAGGGTTGGGCAGACTGTCAGCTTACAGTCAATTCCCCACATCTTTGTCTTCCAAAAATCTCCACATCCCAGTGCTACACTCTATCCACTGTGCCATCGCCTGGTCAGGCTGTCTTCCAAAAAGCTAAACTCCAAAAACCCTGTTGGTTTTTTGGTCCCCAACAGGCACATATTTCTCTGGAATACCATTGGGCGCACCTGGAAATCTTCTAATGTGCACCAGTGCGCCCTGGCGCACACTTTGAGAACCACTGTCCTATATACCCTTCTCCACTCCCTGACCTTGTTGATCACGTTGCTGTCTCCGTCCATGAGTCTCTTTTTTCTTTTTTTGCGCAGTCCCTCCACCCTCTTCACCAACCCCGCCCCCAACAGCTGTCAGCCTGCTCTCTCTGTATGAGTCTGTCTCTATTTTGCTTGGTTGTTCATTTTGTTTATTAGATTCCACATATAAGTGAAATCCTGTGGTACTTGTCTCTCTCTGACTAGCTTATGTCACTTCACATATTTCTCCAGATACATCCATGCTGTCACAAAAGGTAAGATTTCCTTCTTTTTTATGACCACATAGTATTCCACTGTGTAACTGTACCACAGCTTTTTATCCACTCATCTATTTATGGTCACTTGGGCTGCTTCCAGATCTTGGCCATTGTAAATAACGCTGCAATGAACATACGGGTGCATATATTCTTTCAAATTAGTCTTTCAGGATTCTTAGGATTTTTCTCAGAAGTGGAATCACTGGGTCAAAAGGCAATTCCATTTTAAATTTTTTGAGGTAACGCCATCCTGCTTTCCACAGTGGCTGCACCCATCTGCATTCCCACCCACAGTGTGCAAGGGTCCCCTTTTCTCCACACCCTCACCAACACGTGTTGCTTATTGATTTATTAATAATAGCTGTTCTGACAGGTGCAAGGTGATATCTTGTTGTGGTTTTAATTTGCATTTCTCTGATGATTAGTGACAGTGAACATCTTTTCATATGTCTATTGGTTATCTGTATATCCTCTTTAGAAAAGTGTCTATTCAGGTCCTCTGCCCATTTCTTAATTGGATTGGTTTTTGGGGGGGTTTTTTGGTGTCAAGTTTATAAGTTCTTTATAAACTTTGGATATTAATCCCTTATCGGATTTATCGGGGAATAATTCTACCATTCGGTGGGTTGTCGTTTAATTTCATTGATGGTTTCTTTTGCAAACTAAAAGTTTGCAAAAACTTTTAGTTTGCTATAGTCCACTGTGCTTATTTTTTCTTCTGTTTCTCTTGCCTGAGGAGCTATATCACAGAAAGTATTGCTATGAGAAATATCTGATATTTTACTGCCTGTTTCATTCTAGTATTATGGTTTTGAGTCTAATATTTAAGTCTTTAATACATTTTGAATTTATTCTTGTGTATAGTGTAAGAAGGTAGTCTAGTTTCACTTTCTTTTGCATCTATCTGTTCAATTTTCCCAATACTATCCAGGGGTCTCAAACTCAAAATAAATATTCAAAATATTTATTTTGAACTTTGTGGATTAGTCTGCAGGCCGCTCAAAATTGTTCAGCGGGCCGCGAGTTTGAGACCCCTGGAACAGACTGTCTTTAGATTGTCTTTACCTCACAGTATGTTCTCACTTCCTTTGTCTTATTTATTTATTTATTTATTTATTTTTAGTGGCAGGAACAGACAGACAGGAAGGGAAAGAGAAGCATCAATTCTTTGTTGTGGCACCTTAGTTGTTCATTGATTGCTTTCTCATATGTGCCTTGACCAGGGGGCTTCAGCAGAGCAAGTGAAACCTTGCTCAAGCCAGTGACCTTGAGCTTCAATCCAGTAACCCTTGGCATCAAGCCAGAGACCATGGAATCACATCTATGATCCCATGCTCAAGCTGCCAACCTTGCACTCAAGCTGGTGAGCCCATGTTCAAACCCAATGAACCTGGCTCAAGTCAGTAACCTCAGGGCTTCGAACCTGGGTCCTCAGCATTCCAGGCCAATGCTCTATTCACTGCACCACTGCCTGGTCAGGCCCTTTGTCAAATATTAATTGACTATATAAATGTAGGTTGATTTCTGGGTTCTCTATTCCGTTTCAGTGATCTATATGTCTGTTTTTATGCCAGTACCGTGCTATTTTGATTACACTACTGTGGTCTTATATTATAGTTTGATATCAGGTAGTGTGATTCCTCCAACTTTATTCTTCTTTCTCAAGGTTGCTGTTGCTATTCAGGGTCTTTTGTATTTTCATAGGAATTGTGTTGAATCTATAGATGACTTTGGGTAAATAGATATCTTAATAATGTTAATTCTTCCTATCCATGAACACAGTGTATGCTTCCATTTATTTGTATCTTCTTCAATTTCCTTCTTCAGTGTCTTATAATTTTCTGAGTACAGGACTTTCATATCCTTGGTTAAACTTATTCCTGGGTATTTTTTAGTTTTTGAAGCAATTGTGAATGCGATTGTTTTCTTAGTTTCCCTTTCTGATAGTTCATTATTGGTGTACAAAAATGCAGCTGATTTCAGGTATTTATTTTGTGTTCTGCTACTTTACTAAATTCATCTGTCAGTTCTAGCAGTATTCTTGCAGTCTATAGGATTCTCTACATACAGTATAATGTCATCTACAAATAATGACAGTTTGACTTGTTCCTTTCTAATTATTTTTTACAGGGACAGAGAGAGAGTCAGAGAGAGGGATAGATAGGGACAGACAGACAGGAAGAGAGAGAGATGAGAAGCATCAATCATCAGTTTTTCGCTGTGGCACTTTTGTTGTTCATTGATTGCTTTCTCATATGTGCCTTGACCGTGGGGCTACAGCAGACCGAGTAACCCCTTGCTGGAGCCAGCGACCTTGGGTCCAAGCTGGTGAGCTTTTTGCTCAAGCCAGATGAGCCTGCACTCAAGCTGGCAACCTCGGGGTCTCAAACCTGGGTCCTCTGCATCCCAGTCCAACGCTCTATCCACTGCACCACAGCCTGGTCAGGCACCTTTCTAATTTAGATGCCTTTTATATCTTCTTTTTGTCTGACTGCTGTGGTTAGGACTTCCAGGACTATATTGAATAAGAATGGTAAGAGCAGACATCCCTGTCTTGTTCCTGATCTTAAGGGAAACACTTGTAGTTTTTTGCCCATTGAGTACAATGTTGGCTGTAGGTCTATCATATATGGCCTTTATTATGTTGAGGTATGTTCCCTCTATTTCCACTTTGCTAAGAGGTTCTTTTTGTGTGTGACAGAGAAAGAGACAGAGAGAAGGACAGATAGGGACAGACAGATAGGAAGGGAGAGAGATGAGAAGCATCAATTCTTTGTTGTGGCACCATAGTTGTTCATTGATTGCTTTCTCATATATGCCTTGACCAGGGGGCTACAGCAGACTGAGTGACCCCTTACTCAAGCCAGAGACCTTGAGTTCAAGCTGGTGAACTGTGCTCAAACCAGATGAGCCTGCGCTCAAGCCAGCAACCTCAGTGTTTCAAACCTGGGTCCTCTGCGTCCCAGTCCGACGCTTTATCCACTGTGCCACCACCTGGTCAGGCTGATGAGAGTTTTTAACATAAATAGGTGCTGGATTTTATCAAATGCTTTTTCTGCATCTAATGATATGACCATATTGTTTTTATCCTTCATTTTGTTTATGTGATATAACACATTTACTGATTTGCAGATGTTGAACCAACCTTGCATCTTCAGAATAAACCCCACTTGATTGTGGTGTATGACCTTTTTAATGTACTGTTACATCCAGTTTACTAATATTTTGTGGATGGTTTTAGCTTCTATGTTAATCAGGGATATTGGCCTATAATTTTCTTTCTTTGTAGTGTCTTTATCTGGTTTTGAATTAGGATACTGCCGGCCATCTAAAATGAGCATAGAAGTCTCCTCTCCTCTTGAATTTTTTGGAATGGTTGGAGAAGAACAGGTGTTAATTCTTCTTTGTATTGTTTAGTAAAATTCATCTACAGAGCCATCTGGTCCAGGACTTTTGTTTGTTGGGAGTGTTTTGATTATTGCTTCGGTTTTACTAGCTGTAATCTGTCTATTCAAATTCTCTGATTCTTCCTGATCTAGATTGTATGTGTCTAGGAATTTCTTCTAGATTGTTCCGTTTCCTAGCATATAGTTGTTCATAATATTTTCTTACAATCTTGTGTATTTCTTTGGTGTCTTACTCCTCCTCTTTCATTTCTGATTTTATTTACTTGGGTCCTCTCTCTTTTGTTCTTGATGAGTCTAGTTAAAAGTTTGTTCATCTTGTTTATCTTTTCAGAGAACCAGCTCTTGGTTTCATTGGTCTTTTGTATTGTTTTTTAGACTCTATTTTGTTTATTTCTGCTCTGATCTATATTATTTCCTTCCTTATACTCATTTTGGGCTTTGTTGTTCTTTCTCAAGTTTCTCTAAGTATAAAGTTAGATTGTTCATTTGAGATTTTTGTTTCTTTTTTTTTTTGCATTTTTCCAAAGCTGGAAACGGGGAGGCAGTCAGACAGACTCCTGCATGCGCCCAACCAGGATCCACCCAGCATGCCCACCAGGGGGCAATGCTCTGCCCCTCTGGGGCGTCGCTCTGTTGCATCCAGAGCCATTCTAGCACCTGAGGCAGAGGCCACAGAGCCATCCTCAGCACCCGGGCAAACTTTGCTCCAATGGAGCCTTGGCTGCAGGAGGGGAAGAGAGAGACAGAGAGGAAGAAGAGGGGGAGGGGTGGAGAAGCAGTTGGGCGCTTCTCCTGTGTGCCCTGGCTGGGAATCGAACCCGGGACTCCTGCATGCCAGGCTGACGCTCTACCACTGAGCCAACTGGCCAGGGCCAAGATTTTTCTTGTTTCTTGATGTTGGCCTGTAATGCAATGAATTTCTCTCATAGGACTGCTTTCACTGTGTCCCATAAATTTTGGGTTGTTGTGTTCTCATTTTTGTTTGTTTCAAGGTATCTTTTGATTTGCTTCTTGACCTCACTGTTAACCCATTCATTGTTTAGTAATTGCTCCATAATCTGAAAGCTTCTCTGCCTCTCAGTGTGTATGTCCTTCCCCAGAACTCACTAACAGCTCAACAGTTTGTTCAGTACAATATGGCAGTGAAGGAAACATTTAGTTAAGTACGAAAACATTCTATGTGTGGCTGCCACTTGGACTTCAATATGACTGAGTTACATAACGCAATTAATATGCAGACCATTGTCTGAATGACTGCCATCTTTCCAGGCCCATCACTTTTCCTCTGTGCTCACTGGGAAGAAAGTTCCACGCATACAAACCAGACCAAAGCCACTCCAGAACTCCGAAGACAGTTAGGTCTGATCTCTGCCCCACAGCGTCTCTCAGAGATGCTGCTCTAAGTGGGGTGCTCTACCCAGCAACAGCCGAGAGGCAATGTAACCACAGCTGAGTTTTCATTTCCTTAGAGGTGTTAATTACACAGCTAGTCATTCTTTGATAAACATACAGTTAAAGCAAAAATAAATAAATATATCAAGTGTTGCAAACATTGTTTTTAGGGTTACAAATAAATGTACCCATTAGGCAAACTGGAAAATATGGAGTCTGAGAATAATGAGAATTGACTATATGCATGGTTCCACCTCTGAAACCTGGCCTTCCTTTCAAACTTCTTCCCATTTAGACAGAGTAAATTTCATCACTCCCAGCAAGGTTTTAGCTCAACTGAACCAGCTTCATGGATGCTCACTTACTGTTGAGGTGGCATTTCGGTTTGGAACCCTTAACCCATCTCTATTCATTTTTTCCCTCATTTCCTCAGGAGGAACTTTATAGAACGCCTGAAATGTTAACCATTTGTTTGTAATTCAAGAATGAGTGTATCTTGCAATAATGGGGCCATCTATGTGTGGTACAACACTCTGGAGATCGAGGGGAAGAGCAAGAAGGGAGAAATATGTGATCCTTCAGTGGACGTATTCGAGCATTATTAAAAAGTGGACTTCTCCCATTTGCCATGGCCACTTATAGACAGTTCAGAGCCCCCGCTGCCTGTGGGGTCTACCCTGAAAAACAGGCACTAAAAATCAGTTTCCTGGCCCTGGTCAGTTGGCTCAGTAGTAGAGTGTTGGCCTGGCTTGTGGAAGTCCAGGGTTTGATTCCTGGTAAAGGTACACAGGAGAAGCGTCCATTTGCTTCTCCACCCCTCCCCCTCTTCTCTCTTTCTCTCTCTCTGCTGCTCTCCTGCAGCCATGGCTCGAATGGTTCGAGCAAGTTGGCCCTGGGCACTGAGGATGGCTTCATGGCCTCGCCTCAGGTGCTAAAATAGCTTGGCTGTTGAGCAATGGAGCTGCAGCCCCAGATGGGCAGGGCATCACCCAGTAGGGGGCTTGTCGCATAGATCCTGAATGGTGCACATGCGGTAACCTGACTGCCTCCCTGCCTCTCACTTAATTTTAAGAAAAAATCAGTTTTCCATATTTCAGGCTCTCAGTCCAGCAGGCAGAAAGACCGGGTGTCAGGACCCCATCTCCAGGATTCATTTACGGCTGCAAGTCATGATGCCTGTGACCTGCCACTTGAGAACAGACTGTAACAGAGAAACTACAGCTGAATTATTCGGACGGTTTCTTTTTTTTTTTTTTTTTTTTTTGCATTTTTCTGAAGCTGGAAACAGGGAGAGACAGTCAGACAGACTCCCGCATGCGCCCGACCAGGATCCACCCGGCACGCCCACCAGGGGCGAAGCTCTGCCCACCAGGGGGCGATGCTCTGCCCATCCTGGGCGTCGCCATGTTGCGACCAGAGCCACTCTAGCGCCTGAGGCAGAGGCCACAGAGCCATCCCCAGCGCCCGGGCCTTCTTTGCTCCAATGGAGCCTTGGCTGTGGGAGGGGAAGAGAGAGACAGAGAGGAAGGCGCGGCGGAGGGGTGGAGAAGCAAATGGGCGCTTCTCCTGTGTGCCCTGGCCGGGAATCGAACCCGGGTCCTCCGCACGCTAGGCCGACGCTCTACCGCTGAGCCAACCGGCCAGGGCCTATTCGGACGGTTTCTGTCTGGAGTAGTAACTGTGCTGCTGGTTCTGCCCAGCTGGAATCAGGTTTCTATCTGGGTGACTTGGGCTTTGCAGACCAACACAACACTCTTACTTTGAGCAGTGTATTCTCAGGCCACTCTCAACAGCCATTGGCAAGAGAAGCTGTGACACCAGTCTTGGCTGCTCTCAGCGGACAGCAGGACCCAAATAGTGACACGATCCTCCTTTCCCTCCACTAAGGCCCCCAACTTGACAGCCGCGTGCAGGAGGAACGACCTGAACTTTGGGCCAGGAGATCCATATCCCAGTCTTGGCTGGATGTGAAATTATAATCCGAAGCTGAAAAGAAAAAGATATAAATGACCTCCTTCCCTTTCTCCACTTCCATGCACTAGTGGGAGGAGTCCCGAAAATCTGCAGCTTCTCCATCTCCCGCCTCCCAGCCTCTTACCAAACAGAACTTCTGGCACCATGTAGGCGCAAAACATCTGCCTAATACTGTGTGACTACATCTATAAAGGAAAAAAATCTAGGGCCATTAAGTACGTAAATCATCATCACAGATGTCTTATACATAGGAGTCAGGCTTAGGGTTGAAATCCACCCCTACTCACCCTATCCAACCTCGAATCTTATAATTTTCTACTATTCCTCTACACACACACACACACACACACACACACACACACACCACTTCTTAGCCAAACTACAAGTTTTGGTTTTCTGTAAAGTTGCTGTTATTGATTTCATTTCTCTTCTTCCTTTCACTGTTAATCTTCAGAGACAAATGGTCTAAACCTTTCATTGCAGTATTATTCTCTGCTTAACCCCCAAAATCACTCCTGAGCTCACCATTCTACTTAAATTGCACTTTTGAGAGTCAAAAACGACCTCTGAATGCCAGAGAAAAGTCTTTGCTCAGTTCACTTGTCTTGACACTCACCACTCTCCCTCTACAGTCCCCCAATGCACTGTTAAATGGACACCACCATCTGAAATTGTTTCTTTAGTTTCCTTGATAGATGTCTTCCTGGTTGCTTTCAACCCTCTACATACTCTCTTCCCCCTCCACACATAAATCTTTAAAGCAGAGCAAACATCTATTCCTCAGCAGCTATAGTGACAATACAGTTTTGCTAAGACTGACACCTGTCATTTTACTTTTTCATGCTCATTCGCCCTGCCTGGTTAGTTTTTCTTTTTAAAAAAATCTTATTTCTTTTTTTGACTGTCTCTTTAATCTGTTCTCCCCGTCATCATCCTGATCCAGGCTCTCATCTACTAATGTCTGACATAGAATATTGTTACAATATCCTATTATTCAGTTAGTTTGCCTCTGCTGTGCCATAAACATTACTGCCCGATTAATTCAGCAAATTCTGCTTGCATTAAGTTACTCTCATTCTACAAAACATGCAATGACTCCCCATTAGAGATAGAATAAATTTCTAACCGAGCCTGGCATTCAAGCCCCCCAAAACTGGCCCTACTCAACCTATCAAAGCTTCTTCAATTACCTAACATCTACCAGCCCCAGCACAAATTATCTACTCTGGACACATCATTGGCCTTCCACACCATCACTACCCAGGATGAGTCTCAATTCTAAGCCTTCCTTATTTTCAGTGAGCAGCATAGAATAAAACTTGGTTTTCCCTGGACATTACACTTAACATCCTCACGACCACTGTGATTCATGTTCTCAACAGAGCAACAGCACGTGCATAATCCTCACAAGAGCTCTTCAGAGTTACGCAGATTCTACCAGGAACTCGTCCTCTACTCAAACCAGAAAGCACGTGACAGGCAGGGAGCTGCAAGCCAAGAAATGAAGGGTCCTCTGTGTCTGTACTGTTGGTATCGGGGGCTTATTCCGTTACAGAGGGCGGAGAAGGAAGAGCGGGAAAAAGGAAGGGGTTTTGTTCTGCTGGTCAGTGAAAGTACAAACAGAACCTGAGCATCACTGACTGAACTCATTCAATTCTTTGCAGTAAAGTAGCTCACCAGATAAATACCTCTGCTGGTTGTCTGAATTACAGATGAGTAAACTAATCTGTTTCTTTATTTTCAACTTCTCAAAGGCAACTGTTCACAAGCACATCTTAGGAAATAAATTGCATCTCCCCGATACTTGGCTGGAGAATAAGTGGCTATTAATTTCCTATATTTTTCAAGGAAATCTAAGGTTAAGGCATGAAAGGCTAGGCCTGTTACGGGGTCAGGAACCGTTCCCCTCCTGAGACTAATGACCAACAGTCCTGACCTTTTGAGAGTACTAATCCCTAAGCTAATGCTAGGCACACATGGTTCCAGAACAGATGATAAAAATTATTTATACTTCAGACGTGATGCTAGGACAAGAGTATTCAAATCTGTAACCTTCTTGAAGGCGCTCCTGAATTTCCATTCTCCTTATTTTCATTTTTCCATCTCTTTTCCACCTTGTTTTATCTTGCACTTTCTGACTCAACTCGGGTCTGCTCTTCTTCGCTGTGATTTGAGAATACAGTAGGGAAGCCTCCCTGATTCACTAAAAAGAAACGGCTTAGTGCCTCTCTGTTGGTTCGCTCTCCCGCAGCGAGAACAGACTTTCACTATTCCGTCCGCACTCCAGCCCCTGCTACCGGTTTCACTAAAGCCTTTATTTTATTGTGTGTGCCGCCAACGTAGGTCATCTTTAACCTAAAAAATGTGGTTTGTTTTCTGTGCTGGTTTGTAAAGTCAGTTGTTGAAATGCTGATAGTCGTTTCCTAAAGAAACTATGTGATACATGGTGATTTATTTACTATAAGTGGTTAGGTTCCTGGGCTAGCTCTCACTCCTACTTACCCATATCACTGCCGTAAGTGAAAGAAGGATCCAAGTCCTTCTGCGTTCCTGGAAAGGGGGAAAGGATGGCCCCAATTTCTTCTGTGCCCTTCCAGGGAGCCTTCGCATATGCATAGACAACTATGTATGTGTATGTCTTCAAACCCTTTCTCCCTTTCTGTTTCTTAAGGTAAAAATTAGATACAATACACATTGTCCTACACATTTCTGTTCTCCCTTTATAGGAGAGCGCTGTGTATTGGTCAATACACAGATCAGTCATATTTCCTCTATGGAAATGACAACTTTTTTTAAAAAAAATTATAAATTTATTAATAGTGTAATAAATTGGGTTAAGGTAAATTAAAAATATTTTTTTCATTGTAAAAGCAGTAAATGACCACCACAAAAGAAAAATCAAGAAGTAAAAAAATTTATCCACAATCCAATCCCACTAAAACTATGCTGATGTTGACATTATTTTTTTCCCCCAAAAAAACTGAAAACAGTTTTTGATATAACAAAAGCTCCCAAGTGACACCAACGCTGCTGCTTTGTGGCCACACTAGAGGAGCAAGAGGGACTCTCCCATAAGTGCCAACAAAGCAAAGATAAGAGTGTTTGCTGCACAGCTGTTCTTGCAAAATATTCAATAAGACTCCAATACCATCTTGAGAAGAATCGATCACTTATAGCACGTCTTACATCACAAAATTATAGAGCATGAAAAATAATAAAATGGAGCTACATGTATCAAATCAACATTATTAAAACACACAAAACTGCGTTAAGCATAACAATAAACTTCCAGGATGTTGTGTACAGTCTAATAGCACTTACGTAAAATTTAAAGCACGTACAGTAATATTAAATATTGCTTAAGAATTTTCACATGTGTTGTAAAAGTATAAAATCATGTTGGAGAATGATGACACCAAATTCAGAACAGTGTTTTCAAAAGGAACAGGGAACATAAGGCAAAATGTTACTATCTTGCAAAGATAGGACGGTGAGCCCACCGGTACTTTTTACATTATTCATCCCATATTTCAGAATAAAAAAAATGCTTATTCAACTTAGTGATTTTAATTATCTGTGTATTAAAATGAAATCATACTTGTAAAGGCTCTGATAAAAGTAAAATCTCTGAATATTCAGGTTTTTTTTTAAATTAAATGTTTTTCAATTACATCTTATATTCAATATTATTTTATATTAGTTTCAAACAGTGGTTAAATAATCATGTACTTTACAAACTAATGCCCCTAATGTTTCCAGGCCCCACCTGGCTCCATACATAGTTATTAGAGTATTATCGGCTGTAGTCCCTAGGCTGGACTTTACATCCCCCTAACTATTCTGTAACTACCACTGTGTACGTCTTAATCCCTCTACCTTTTTCACTCAGTCTCCCAACCTCCCTCCTGTCTGTCACTCACCAATCTGTTCTCTGTATCTATGATCTTGTTTCTGTTTTGTTTGTTCGTTTATATTGTTTTTTAGATTCCACATACAAGTAAAATCATATGATCTTTTCTTTCTCTGACTGACTTGTTTCACTTAGCATGATACCCTCTAGGTTCATCCATGCTGTCACAAATATAAAATTTCATCCATTTTTATGGCTGACTAATGCATTGTATACATTTACACAGCTTTTCTTATCCACTTGTCTACTGCTAAGTACTGATGTTGCTTCCAAAGCTTAGTTATTGTAAATAATGCTGCAATAAACATAGGGGTGCATATGTGCTTTTAAAACAGTGTTTTGGGTTTCTTTGGATATAATGATGTAGTTCTTTTAACATAGTGTTCTTAAAGTCTGATGGGTGGAGCGTTCACACCAGAATCAGCTCGGCCTGCCAAGTAAGCAGATTCCAGGGCACTGTCCCATATATTAAATCAGACTTTCTCAGTATGGGGCCTTGGCATTGCAAGATTTATAACTGAAGCTTGAAAACTGTTACTTGAAGGCTCTTTTCCTTGTGTGTTTTAATTGTAGTTTACATGCAGTTTTGTATTCCCATTTATATTCAATTTTTAAAGTTAGTGTTTTATAATAATGTTACTAAATTGTCATTATAATTGCCTGCATAATATTCCACCGAATGAGTGTTTTTTTCTTTCTCCTTCCTTCCTTCCTTCCTTCCTTCCTTCCTTCCTTCCTTCCTCCCTCCCTCCCTCCCTCCCTCCCTCCTTTCTTTCCTTTCTTCCTTCTTTCCTTCCTCCTTCTAAAGAGAAAAAGAAAGAGAGAGACAGAAACGGAGAGAGATAAGAAGCATCAACTCATAGTTGCGGCATTTACTTGTTCATTGATTGCTTCTCATACGTGCCTGGGTAGCTCCAGCCAATCAGTGACCCCTTGCTCAAGCCAGAGACTTTAACTTTCAAGCCAGCAACCTTGGGTTTCAAGCCAGTGACCATGGGGTCATGTTGATGCCCTCACTCAAACTGGTGAGCCCATACTCAAGCTGATGACCTTGAGGTTTCAACCTGGGACCTCAGCATCCCAGGTCGATGCTCCATCCACTGTGCTGCCACCAGTCAGGCCAAATGAGTATTTCTTAACTTATCTTTTCAACTGTTGTTGGACATTTAGGACCATTTATATTTCACTGTCATAATTCTCAGTCTTTCGTACTGTCCTTTTTAAATGAGTAAGTTGTTAAGAGCCAAGGTTAATACTTACAGACAAATTATTCACTTAGTGCCCAACTAATATAACTTGACTTTCATTTAAGACATCTTTATCGAAGCCCGTCATGTCCAAGGTTCACTGGGAAACAACTGAGATGAGAAATTCAGACTCTACCTGTCAGGGAGTTTAAAATCTAGTATTTTGTAATCTAAAAATAATCAGCCAACATTTGTTTACTCTGTTGGTCTTGGCAGGGCTTGAGTTTTAAGCCTCCAAGGCAGCTACCCTAATGACCTGTTTTATAGACGCAGAATCTGAGGTTTAATCACACAGTTGTGTGGAAGAACTGAGATTGAAACCTGGACAGTGGGACTCTAAGGGATTAGAAAACTTTTCTGTAAAGGGTCACAGAGTACATGCTTTAGGTTTTGGGACCACATGGTCCCTGATACAAATACTCAACTCTGCTATGGTAGAGCAAAAGCATCCATAGACATCAATGCAGTCATCTTCCATCGGGGTGCTGCAAGAATTTTTAAAACATGCAATAGCAGACCATTTAGTCAGGGGCACTGACCTCTTTTCCCTTAGACTGTCAAATAAAAAATGACAACGGCCAACACAACAACAGCCATCCTGTGTGAATGAATCAAAATTATACCTTTTTTTGGGGGGGGGTCAGTTTGGCAAAAACTATTTTTGCTGTGCCACAGAATTTTAGTAATTAGTTTATGTGTGCCATGAGATGAAAAAAGTTGACAATTGCTGCTTTAATGAATGGGCAGGGCTAGAACTTCCCTTGCAAAGCAGGCTCTTGCTCGAAGGCAGAGCTCTGTTCTCCCAGGCTACTGGGCTGACCCATTCAGCCAGACAGATACCCTGAGCATCTTCTCTGTACTAGGAAGATACAGGGCTGCAAAAAGCATGAAATGAGCCTCTGCCCTCAAGAAGCTTTAAGATGAGGAAAAGAGCATGTGACCTGGAGTAAGACATTTAATCAAGACCACTGTCAATGATTCCATCTGAAAGCTACAAACAGACCTGTGGTGGCGCAGTGTTTCATGTTGACCTGGAATACTGAGCTAGCTGGTTTCGAACTTGAGTTGGAAAACTTGAGCTTGCCCAGCCAAGGCATATATCGGAAGCAACTACTATGAGTTGGTGCTTCCCGCTGCTCCCCAACCCCTCTTTCTCTTTATAAAATCAATAAATAAAATCTTTTTGTAAAAAAAGGTTAAAAAAATAATAATAAAGCTACAAACATTGATAAGTAATACTTTCCCATATGCCACACAGAGGCTGTAAAGATTAATGGACAGTTTATGTACTGTGGTTTCCTCAGATCAGTGTCTTTTAAATGTCATATTGATGCTTGCTCTTTTAACAGTCCCAAAGGAGATGAGTAAATAAAACCAATCTATCTTTTGCTCATGTGGGAGTCCTCTTATGTTAATAAGCTAGTAATTTTTATCCAGTTTGATTGCTACCCATTTTATATTTATGACATACTTTTTAAATGTTATATTAAATTTTCTACCGAGACCAAAAAGCTTTTAAATTTTATTTAACACAATGGGAAAGAAAAAAATCTTAGTAATTCAGAAACATTGCAGTATGTACTCAGTAAGTTACATATCCACAATACCTCCCTGGTATTTAAAGTTTCTGAGTTATAAAAGTTCTTTGCCTGTATGTCATGGGCAGTCTGACAGTCACGGAGCTCCTATAAAAATAAGCAGGAAGAGTCAAACATTTACTTTGAGGGGATAAAGAGGATGACTTTTAAATTGCTCAAAAATGTATATATGCAGAAATAAGAAGAAATGGACTCGTGGTCCATGCAGCAACATGGATGCATCTCAGAAGCATCCCGCTGGTGAAAGAGGGGCGGGCCGAGGCTAAGTGCTGTGTGAGCCCACTTAGGACATTTGGGAACGCACAGAACTATGGGGACGCATTTCAGATTGGTGGTGGCCGGGGGTTAGGGACAGGAGCCAGAGATTAATGGCAGATACAAGGGATTTTTGGGGGTGATGGAAATGTTCTATACTTTGATTATGATATGGTCACATAACTATACCTAACTCTAAATTACTGTAAAAGGGTCAAGTTTACTGTATTTAAATTAGACCTAAAATTTAGGTCCTAAATCAACCTGTCCAAACTTACAGAGAGTTCCTTGGGCAAGGATAAGTGGAGAATAGCTTGAAAGGTCCCAATAAGTAGGTAATGCTGCAATTTGGGTCCGCGGCACGCCATTTGTTTGCTCTCAGAGCAGACCCGGGGGGGGGGGGGGGACCCGCGTGCTCAGGCAGGGCTGCTCTCTGGGAGCAAGTGGGAGGAAAGAGAAACAGCTTAGGCAGCTGGGCCGTCCTGCCCTACATGGCGGTTCCTGGCCACCCGGCACGGATTCCTGAGCAGCTCCCGTTTCACCAGGTTAAGAAAGTTGAGGGAAACTATATCACTTTCTTCTATGTTCTGTCTGACTCACATCGTGACCTCAAACTGTCCCAGAAAGTGCGAAGTGCTGACTGCAGACACTTTAGCGGTCCTATTACTGCTTTCGGGAGTGTTTCTAGGGCCAGTCGTTTAAAGAATACCCACGGAGAGTCTCCTGTCTACTGGCACTGAGACAGCCGCAAACAAGACTGAAACCTCTGTTCCCCGGAACGTGCATTCTAAAGGGCGGGGGTGGGGAAGTCAATGCCTGTGCTCCTGCCTTTAAACCTCCTGGAGGTGGTCACGTAAACCAGAATACCTTGTGCAGTGTTTCCTCATTATATACTTAAGTAAAATACAAAATAAATTTTTATCGTTTGAAAATTCCAGCTTAAAAATAAAAATCAAATAAAACATGAACACCACTGATTCAAAATTATACTTTTCAACAAAGTAGGTATTTATGGTCTCACCTGCCCTGGTTAGGCTGTGGTTAATGTCAGCTAAAAAAAAAAATAGCAGCGTGCCAGAACACACAGATATCAAGAGTTTTAAAAGGAAGGGATTTCATCTGTCAGAAATGTGAAGATCTGGTGGGCATATGTAACAAAATCATGCTCAGGCCCCAAATTACATCAATCTGTGTGGCTCTCTCTTTTTTTTCATCTCATCCCCAAATGCCAGAAGAAAATGGATGTTTTTTCCACATACCCTCCTAATTTTGCACACTGCCTAAACATGTGAGTTTATGCAAAAGCAGAATGCTATTTCAGTCCTGACAGAATCACTCACAGTGAGTGATCTCCTTATAAAAAAAAAAAAATCTCATGCTGAGTTATACACAAAATCTAAGTCTGAGAACTAGTCATGACAATTACCAGGCATAATGAGCACTTTTCAGCTGATTATTTTTTTTTTATAGATATTAATGAGGTTTTTAAAACAACAGATCTCGTTTAGGATGAGGAATATCTCCGCAGTCTCCTTACAGAGGTATTCTTATATCCAGACCCCCCGGTGAAGGCTTGGTCTGGAGTCCTTTATCTTCCTACATGTTCCTCCAGTACTAGTGCGCATCCTCAGGGTAACAGGCAGGGAGGAACTCTGTGTCAGGTATTCTGGTCTATTTGACCCTCAAAGGAGGGCCCAATGACAGGAGCACTGTGGGCAACGAGTACTGAGATTGAAGCTGGACGGGTAGGCAGGGGTGAACAGCTGCAAACTTATGGAATAGATACATGTATGTGCATCAAATCATTCATTTTTAGAGTGCCTGGAAAAGGTAGGCATAATTGTCGCCATTTTTCTGATGGAGAAATCGAGGCTCCCAAGGTTTAAGCAGCTTGCCCAAGTCACATAGCTGACAAGGGGCAAAAGCAGAATTCAATCTGGATTCGGTGCAAAGTCTCTTTTCATTTGGTGTCCTTAATGATCTGTCAGAGCAGCACCTGTCTTCTGCAAAGTCTGTTCATATGAACATGAACTTTATAAGTAGCTTTCTTTAACAAGCTGGTAGTAGTAGATGAGTGGATAAAGAAGCTGTGGTACATTTACACAATGAAATACTATGCAGCCATAAAAAAGGACATCTTATCTTTTGCAACAGCATGGATGGACCTGGGGATTTTCATACTAAGTAAACCAAACTAGTCAGAGAAAGAGAAATACCATATGATCTTACTTATATGTGGAATCTAATGAACACAATAAACGTATGAACAGAATAGAAACAGAGGCACGGACACATGGAACAGACAGCTGTCAGCAGGAAAGGAGGTGGGGGATTGGATCAAAGACTGTGAAGGGCTCAGCCAAAAAACATATACATGACACACGGACTCAAACAAGAAGGTGGCAACAGCCAGGGGGAAAGGGGGTGGACGGAGGGGGAGGAGGGCACAGGTGGGGGAAGGGGGTGGAGGTAGGGGAGGAGGGCACAGGTGGGGGAAGGGGGTGGAGGTAGGGGAGGAGGGCACAGGTGGGGGAAAGGGGGTGGGCGGAGGGGGAGGAGGGCACAGGTGGGGGAAGGGGGTGGGCGGAGGGGGAGGAGGGCACAGGTGGGGGAAGGGGGTGGAGGTAGGGGAGGAGGGCACAGGTGGGGGAAGGGGACAGAGGAGACTTTGCTGGGGTGTGAGACGGTGTTATACTGAGTCGTCCACTTGAAATCTGTAAGTTGTGGTGAATCAAGTCATTCCATAAATTAATTTAAAAAAAGAAAAGAAAAAGCAGGTAGTAAAACAGTATAAACCTCCTCCCCCCTCAAAAGATGGGATGGTTAAAATATAAAAATATAAGCCTTACCAGGTGGTGGCGCAGTGGATAGAGCGTCGAACTGGGATGCGAAAGCCCAGGTTCGAGACCCCAAGGTCGCCAGCTTGAGTGCAGGCTCATCTAGTTTGAGCAAAGCTCACCAGCTTGGACCCAAGGTCACTGGCTCCAGCAAAGGGTTACTCGGTCTGCTGAAGGCCCACGGTCAAGGCACATATGAGAAAGCAATCAATGAACAACTAAGGTGTCGCAACAAAAAACTAATGATTGATGCTTCTCATCTCTCTCCGTTTCTGTCTGTCTGTCCCTATCTATCCCTCTCTCTCTGTAAAAAAAAAATAAATCAAAATATGGAGGTGACTTAGCTATCAATTTTCCATACAAAGAAAAATTCCAATAGAAGTTGTTTTTAATATTTTAATACTTTAAAAGTCCAGGATAAGAGCACTGCGCCTAGCAGGTTGAAGAAGGGGCTACCAGAGCTAGACGTTGGTGATGACAGCATTTGGACAGCAGTGCAACTGCATTTAGAAAGATGTGTATAAGCTTTACTAAAGAGATCCTCTCTCAAAAAAACACAAAACGAAATAGGAGATAATATACTATAGACATAGTAGTAAGTGCTAGAATATTTCCTCCTCCAGGGATACTAATGATCACTTTTCCTCCTTTGCACGATAACTTTGTAACAACACTTGAAGTGTGACTCTTCCCAGAGGGGTGAGGGGCCACAACACTGTAACATAACCGCAATTAATAACATGCAATACACCACGGCTCCTGCGTGCTGGAGGCAGGAGTGTCCCACAGAGAAAATTACTATGGGCTGCATATGAAGAAAGAGTCAGATTTTTGCCAGATGGGAAAGCAAGAAAGAAAAGAGAAGATCATTGAAAGGTTCAGGAGCAAAAGTGAAAGCTTGTGTGTGTCTCTGGAGGTCACAAAACAATGCTGAACAAAGAAGGAATGCTCCCAGATTTGTCCTGAAATAGTTCTGTCTCTTTCATTGATACGTGAATTTAGACTTCAGCCAGAATTCTTAAAGAGCTGAATGATGGCAGTGCCCGCTCAGTGACATCACCCTCATGGATGTGGCAGTTTGCTGTCACCTTGTGATACATACACCTTCTTCTCTCCGTGTATTGACATATCGCACAGGTGACAGCCAGTCATAAAGATAAGGCATTATTTTCTCCTAAAACAAATGCCAACTAGACCAGTTGTGGGTTTTATGCAGAGATTAATCATCTTCTACAAAAAGTTATTAATAAAACAGTTGCCAACTGAGCTGAAATGATTACAATTCCTCAAAACTGTTCTGTTTTGAGAGCAACAAGCAGAGCACCGACAATGTCGACCTTTACCCGAGAAGGTGAGAACTTATTGGATGATCTCTGCTCTTGATTTTGAACAAGTGATGAAAAACATTAATTTATTTAAAGGGCTTTCTGTAAGGGCCAGGAGACTTTCAGGCAAAAGCACTGTTCTGGCAAACTACAATAAAAGAACACAATAACGGGCCACTCAGTTTCAGAAAGCTATACCTGCACAGTCCAAACATTTTAAGTAACATATTTGTACTGTAGAAGCCACGGGGACAACAGAGACACAGGTCTGGGTGTTTTTACTTCATCTATGGAAAGGAGAGATTTCCTATGCGGTGTCAGTAACCAAATTTAGGGGCCTTTCTATGAGTTGTTTTAGGACTGTAGGAATGTATGCATGCACGTGTAATTATTTATAATTTGCCTCATTCCAATGGGGAAGGATAAATACCAAAGTTACACAGCTAGTGAGTGGTAGAGCAGGGATTTAACCTTCAGGTAGTCCCCAGAATCCACATCCCTATGCACTGCAGTGACTGTCCTTAATAGTAAACGCTCAGGAATGTCTGTTGAGTGAATGAATAGAAGAGAGGAGGACAGAAAGGTCAGAGAAGTAAAAAAATAATAATACTGTAAAGATTAATCAAATCCTTACACTTCCCAGAAATTCTTAATGGTCACAAAGTACATTCAAATGAATTGTCACTGAAGCGTCATTATCACTCCATGAGGTTTGTATTCTGATCCTCCTTATTCAGGGGAGACAGCCTGCCACAGATCACACATTTGGCAAGTAGTGAAGCTGGGTCTCCTGCGCTCTTTCTAAGGCACCTCAGGGGCAGGACAGCCAACTCAGCTTGGTGCCAAGTAAACCTTCCCCGAGGAACAGGCACAAGCTGTGGCTTTAATCCAGTGGTAGTCAACCTGGTCCCTAACGCCCCCTAGTGGGCGCTCCAGCTTTCATGGTGGGCGGTAGCGGAGCAACCAAAGCATAAATAAAAAGATAGATTTAACTATAGTAAGTTGTTTTATAAAGATTTATTCTGCCAAACTTAGTGAAAATCCGACATAAAGTACTTGGTAAGTAATTATTATATGCTTTAACTTCCTGTACCTCTGCTTTATAAATTTTATAAAGTAAAGTTACTTCCCTACTTTATAAATCACCATCACTGTGGAACTGGTGGGCGGTTAGAAAATTTTACTACTGGTAGAGATACAAAAGTGGGCGGTAGGTATAAAAAAGTTGACTACCCCTGCTTTAAACGAACAAGTGGAATTTTAAAGTCACATCTCCAGAAGATCAGGGAAATAAAGAAAAACAAGTAGTAGGCAAATAGTAATAACTCAAAAAGTATTTGAACAAAATGTTTTGCCAATCTGGTGCACTGAACCAAAATGAACCAAATGTTTGCCCATGCATCACATTGTACTGTTTCCAAACACTCAGTCCTCTTCCTGGTTCCTCAGGTATTCCCAGGATATCCCTGGCATCTCCACTGGTTCCATGTGGCCTGCAGGATCCTGTGGGAGGAATTTTTATCCCCAACCCATTGACAATGAGCCTGGACCTGTGACGGTCTTGGCCATTAGCTGATGAGTAGACAGGACACACACAATGTATGCCAATGCATGCTTCCACTGGCTCTCTTTTTCTTCTTCTGCGAGTATCCCCTGCCCCAAACAGTGGCTGCCTCTTCAGTCTGAATAATGAAATGAAAAGACACAGGGAGCAAGAGAAATGCCAATCTGCCAAAGACACGTAAGGTGGGCAAGAAATAATCCTTCTGTTATTATCAAGTCACTGAATTTGGGGACTATTTATTACCACAGAACAGCTGGCTAAAACAGCTACAATGATAATAATTATGATTATTATTGGGTTAAGTTTCAGTTTTAACTCCATAGAAGTTTTGATAAACTGATTTTCATTATTTTTTTTTACAGAGACAGAGTCAGAGAGAGGGACAGACAGACAGGAACGAAGAGATGAGAAGCATCAATCATTAGTTTTTCGTTGCGTGTTGCGACTTCTTAGTTGTTCATTGATTGCTTTCTCATATGTGCCTTGTCCACGGGCCTTCAGCAGACTGAGTAACCCCTTGCTGGAGCCAACGACCCTGGGTCCAAGCTGGTGAGCTTTTTGCTCAAGCCAGATAAGCCCGCGCTCAAGCTGGCGACCTCAGGATCTCGAACCTGGGTCCTTCCACATCCCAGTCCAATGCTCTATCCACTGCACCACCACCTGGTCAGGCAAACTGATTTTTTTTGGAAGTGAGAGGAGGGGAGATAGTGAGACAGACTCCCACACGTGCCCAGACCAAGATCCACCTGGCAAATGCCGTCTGGGGCTGATGCTTCAATCAATCAAGCTATCCCCAGCACCTGGAATCACACTTGGACCAACCGAACCACTGGCTGTGAGAGGGGAAGAGAGAGAGAAGCGGGAGAAGATAGGGAAGAGAAGCAGATGGTTGCTTCTCCTGTGTGCCCTGACCAGGAATCAAACTTAGGACATCCACCTGCCCAGCTGATGCTCTATCCACTGAGTAACCTAGCCAGGGCCAAAAAACTTTTTAAAATCAATCAAAAGTTCCAAGTCATCACAACAGATTTCTCATAACAGATCTGAATGGCTCTAATTCTCACAAATATCTCACAGAAAGATTGTATTCCTATTCTGTACTGATGCTTCTCTTTTTCCTTTACCTGCTGACCCTGTTCCCTGACAAACCTTAGAGGTAATGACAGCATCGCTGCTGAGCTCCCTTCTCCACCCTCCATATGACATCCTCTCTGGGAGCCATGGTTTACAAAGCGGAAGTCGGGAGACTGGCTTCCGAGGGACTCTCTCACAAGCTCCCTAGCCCTGTAAAACAAGCTGGTTCCCATTTTAAAGATAAAAGAATTCTTTGATGCGCATTTCACCATGATTTATTAATAGACTCGCATTGATTCTATTTTCCTATCTCAGCCTTTTGTAGCTTTTAGGAAAATTAGCTTCTAAAACTCATTTTATTCTCTTATATCAACAATAGCATTTAATCCTCCTTCAGGCAAATGCACTGTGTCCATTTCTGGTGGCATTAAGTACTGAATCACTGTCACTCTCGTCTAATAATCTGTTAGCACATGGCACATGCTGCTGTTCTCATGAGCTTGGAGTCTAACGGGGAAAACAGGGCAATAAGCAAGTAAGTAACCAGAGTGCTTTAATAGAGAATATGGGGATGAGATAAACTTAACTGGTAATGACAGAAGAGCCATGGGGGGTGGGGGCGGGCAGGCAAGTCTCCTTTCATGCTCTGAGTAGGAGAGGAGGGATCGCGGATGGTGCAGGTGGGGCCCTGGGCTAGAGCAGAGCTTGGAGCAGAAAGAGCTGAAAAACATGCTTCCCTCGCTCTCCACATTTCAGCAGTGGGGAGGAGAACATGAGACAGGCCTAAAGAGCAAAGTCAGGTCAGGTGGAGCTTTATCAGTTTGGGTTTTATTCTGCAGGGAATGAGAAGACATTGCGGGTCTTCAGCAAGGATGTCACATGATCTGATCGGCACTGACAAAAGAGGTGTTGGAAAGGACTACGCCAAGGCAAGAGGAAAGGTGGAGAAGCCCGTGAAGAGGCCACTGTAAGCATCCAAGAGGAAGGAGCGAGGAGCCAAGGGGAACCGGGGACGTGCAGAGACATGAGGCCTATTCCAGGGGTAAACGCGCAGAACTGGCTGGCAGACTGAAGCTCGGTGTGGGGAAGAGAACATTAAAGGCTGACATTTGGGTTTCTGGCCTGAAGAAGGAGGAAGATGGTGATGCAACTGAACGAGATGGAAAGGACAACGGGTGGACCCATTTAAGGCATGAAGTCAGAAATTCTATTTGGAACAAATAAAATTTAAGATGCCTGTGAGATTTCCACTTGGATATCAGAAAGCATTTTCTGATTTCCCCACATCTGGGATTGAGGCTCCTTCTATTCCTCCCACATCCTTACAGCAGCATTTACAACACTGTGTTTTAACATCCTGGTTTTCTTAACTCCATCCTTCAACAGACCGAAGCTCCCACGTGGTGGAGATTTTATTGTCTTGTTCACCAATGAATCCCCAGTACCTAACAGCATTCTAGGCACATAATAGAAATTCATTATAAGTTTATTAAAGGAATGAGTGGAGTTTAATATTCACATCAAAGATAAAAACAATAGCACCCATCAAAAAACTGTCAGTTAATCTCATCAGGAATATGAATATAAAGCCTGCAGTAAAATATTAATAAGACTGCAAATCCAGCAGTCTAAAAAAAAGAGTGATACATCATGGTCAATCAATATAAAGGAGAATAGAATAATAAGAGAATCGTATATAAACTTTATCCTTAAAATTTTGAAAATGGACTTGAAATAAACAATTCTAAGGCTGTAAAAATGACTCAGTATTAGAAAACCTCAGGGGAAAAATTATATAATCATTTATATAAATGATAAAGAACTTTGACAGACTTTAAAATTCATCACAACCACTCAGTTAATTTAAAATAAAAAGATGTTTAACTTTATATAAAGCATTTTTATAAGAGAACAGAAAATTCAATTATAATGATGAATCAAAAAAGACAAAAAAAGTAAGACAGGAGGAGGCCTGTGAAAACTATTATTGTTTCGAACATCACTAAAAGGAAGCAAGACAAAAAAAGAAAGAGTAAAAATATTGGAAAAAGAGACAAACATTATCTTTTATTTCAGCTATGACTATCTGCCTTGATACTACTTAGGACTCACTGGAAATTTTAATAAGTATGCCAGTCACAAGATGACAACTTCCCCACATTAACTAGTTAGAAAATATATTGAGGGGGAAAAAGTACCATTTACAAAAACAACAAAAATATAAAATTCCTGAGACTTAAGAAAACAAATACAAAACGTAACTAAAGAAAAACTCCCCAAATTAATCTGTAATTTCACTCAAGTGCAACAAGTCAATAAAAATTTTATATTTAGAATTAGATGCTATAATCTAAAATTATTTTAATAAGAGAAGTGACTTATAATATGAAAAAAAATCAATGGAAAGGGGCTTGCCTTACCAGATGATGCAATGGAATGTAACACTGAGACTGAAATAATGTGCTACCAGAATTAGAAATATCAAAAATAATCATGGGGCCAAGCTAGAAAATATATGAATAGATTTTTTTTAATTGCTAAATTTAGGATGGGTGTTTAGCTTGTTAAATTAGTGTAGAAAAAGTCTATTATTTAATAATTTCTCTTCTGACAACCAAATAAACATTTGGGAAAAATTAAGATAGATGATTACTTTGTAAGTTATACCTAAATATATCCCAGATTAAAAGGATAAATATTTTAAAAACTCATAATACTAAAAACAAATTATAATGCTGAAAGATGTAATCTTTTATAAACATGAAAACAAAGCCAAAAACATAGACTGGTAGATATAATTACATAAAAATTTAAATTTCAACTATCATAAAATACCTAGCATAAAAGTTCCTTTTAAAGGTATATCATGAAAAGATATGATAATTCCCAAATTTCTCCAGGATATTTGGAAATAAATTTTGTTATGACCTTTCAGAAGGATACTCTGGAAATGTTCCCACAGAAATAAAGATGAAGAAATGAAATAAGCCTAAATGTCATTATTAGAGAAGTGGTTAATTAAATTATGGCATGCAACAGATGACTATCTAGCCATTAAATATCACAGGATAGATCTATATCTCTTGATATGGAAAGATACACGTGATATATTAAAAATAGATTTAAGAAATAATCTATGTACAACAATCCCTTTGTTGTAAAATTTACATATATATAAAAATAGACAATAAAATGTTAACAATGGTGATTTCTGGCTATAGGAATATAGAAGATTTTTATTTTCTTTTTAGAAACTGGTCTTATATTCTGATTTATTTCAATGAATACCTATAACTTTGATAATGAAAGATATTAAAGCAAACTCAATTAAAACAAGAAAAGTTGAAATGCGTAACATCTCATAGTTAAAAGTAAACATCTAAACTGAAGAGAAATGATTTCTAAGTAACTTTTCTTCCAAGTTCTGGAGTATCTCTTGAAAGCTTTGGTGACAGGTAAACCACTGTGAGATGACGGGTAACCACAACTAAACATTTCCAATGTGTTCTGCAGTCCGCTGTCTAGCAGTCCAAGATCTTCCATCAACGGGTCCAGCTCCATCTTCCCGTCTCCCATCACTCCCTATGTAAACTTTCTGTCAAGTCGGTCTTTGTTTCTTCAGTGGAAAACAAAAAATCTGTTTGGTGTTTATCTCTGGTATGTAGGGTATAAACAATTTTAGTTTTTCTCTTAAATGTTTGGGTTTGGCTCTTCATAAAAATCCCACTTGGTAGCAGTTACCAGAAATAATGGCAGAAAACAGAAGGGAAGTTAAACTTCATCCTTCTCTGATTATCCTGAACCACAATGATCTCCCCTTTCTCTTACTTCTAGAACAATGATGCTGTGCCACCACAACCTTTTACTTGTTCACATACTGGTGGACAGTACTTTTCTCTCATCCATTCACTCACTCATTCATTCATTCATGCTTGCTTGTATGACTTTTTTTTTTTCAGATGGACTCAGCAGCCTGAGAATAGGTATAAGAAAAGCAGATAGTTGGGATTCATCCAAGGTTTAATTCTTTGCTGGGTTTTCATTCTGGGAGGGCAAGATAGTTCAGCATATTGCCAAGAAAGTATTTGTTCGAATGGACTATTGACTCAATCTGGATGGGATAAAAAGGAGGACAAGAGGCCCTGGCCGGTTGGCTCAGTGGTAGAGCGTCAGCCTGGCGTGCAGGAGTCCCAGGTTCGATTCCTGACCAGCACACACAGGAGAGGCGCCCACCTGCTTCTCCACCCCTCCCCCTCTCCTTCCTCTCTGTCTCTCTCTTCCTCTCCCGCAGCCAAGGCTCCATTGGAACAAAGTTGGCCCAGGCGCTGAGGATGGCTCCATGGCCTCTGCCTCAGGCGCTAGAATGGCTCTGGTTGCAACAGAGCAATGCCCCAGATGGGCGGAGCATCGCCCCCTGGTGGGCATGCTGGCTGGTGGACGTGCTGGGTGGATCCCGGTCGGGCGCATGCGGGAGTCTGTCTGACTGCCTCTCCGTTTCCAACTTCAGAAAAATACACACACACACACAAAAAAAAGGATAAGAGAGCTGATAGAAAGTGGATATTTCAAAGAACTTGCCCTATAAAATGCTAACTAGATTTTCAAAATTGTTTTTCATTTATTGTTCATTATCTGGGACTACAAATACACATTTTCAGATAATGGGAATGTTTGTGTGCTCAAGTACTTATATAACATAGGAATATTTATGTCATTCTATTAGAAATAGGAAATTTAGAAACTCAACAGTAGAGGGAAGTTCTTTCAATTACACTTGTTAAGGAAATATCTGTCTCTTATTGAGATGTGCATGCTTCAGAGACTTAGGTTATTAAAATAGCAAGACAAACACAAACTGCAGGAAGCAGCTGTAGGAGACAGTGCACAGGACACCAAAAGAGCATGCTAGTAATGTCCCTTCCCCAGCCCCACTCAGAACCGTCCGCAGGCTCGGCCCTGACCCACGGCAAACACTGAAGAACAACTCGATGCACAGTGGCCGTGTCTGAGAGGCTTGCAGCCCTTCCTGAGCTCAGGCAGCAGCGCACCTCGGGGAGGCTCTCTGCACAGAAGGGCTGAAGGCAAGAGAAAAACACTGGTTCCGTCTTCTGTGACCACATTTTATAAATACACATAGTGAGAAAAAAACTAAACAAATTTACAGTAATCCAGAAAAGACTGTTGCATGCATACAAAATTATGCTCTGTGACACTGACTTGAAAAAACCTGAATATCAAGTTGTATTTACATTACAATTTTTTATTTCAGAATACTGAAAAGGAATGGCAAAGTTAAAATATGTGGGGATGGTTATAGAAATTTTCTTTTTTATATATGTAGTTACACTTGTACAAAAGGTTGCAAAAACACCATTTTTTTCTCCTCTAATGTAAAAATGTTCACACACATTGTACTCCCAGGGACATGTTCTACCAGTATGTCAATCATCTCAACATGCTGAAGCCCTCCCCTTCCTCTCGCAGTTGCTGTCTCATCTGCAAGCGGCCCTCTGAGGTAGTGTGCGGAATCAGGGACTGCGACAGAAAATGAAAACTGAGTGGGCAAGGCCTCCGCGTCCCTTCCAGAACCTCCTCTTTCTTTATCTATTCAGAAACAAAAGGCAGCTCTAACCACTCCAGAGACAAGATGTAAAGAGGACCGCTTTTCTTCTCTACATCCTTGCCTCTGGAGATGTAGTAAAAAGGAGAGAACAGGGCTCTTTCTCAAGGAGAAGTCATCCGAAAGACAGAGACATGGCGGGCAGGGGGGACTTTATTTCCGGACTCAGAAAGAAGAGAAAGGGATAAAGCAATTTTTTTTCCTTGCTCCTAACAAAGCTTTAGAGGCATGAGTAAACTATTATGATATATGATGATTATTAAATATTGAAGCAATTTCACAAGTCCTGTAAGAAAAAAATGTACCACTTAAAGATGTTTGTCAGTGAATATATAAAAGCATCTTTCGGTAAAAGCAAATGTAAAAATAAATTTTCTAGCTTAATTGGGATCCACTGATACATAGACGCCAGCAACAATGTCATTAGCACTTTTCTTCATGTCATCAGTAGGCCTTTCATCAGAAGAATTATTATACACTCTAGCCTGATTTTGAAACCTACTAAAGTTATACTTATTATTGGAGGCTCTAATAATCAGAGCTTTTTGAAATCTTCTGAGAAAAGGGAAGACATCTTCAGGAAGGGATGGGAAACAGGAATCATCAAATGTGTTTTCTTTGTTGATTAAAAGAGGGACAGGCTATTTTTAGTTTCTAGGTTAAAAGGTTTGAAAATAAAGAGGCAGGTCTAGTCTTAAGTAGGGTTAAACCTGTTTAAATGTCATGTTTCAGACTCTTCTGATAGAGGATGATGAGCTGCCCTCTTACATAGAGTTCAAGTGCAGCTACATGGTACAGGAGAGTTCATTGATAAAGTCTGAATTTAGAATCAGAGAACTGAGTGTTAGTGATTTAATATCATCCCTTCATCACTCCACCTATATTTTTTGTCAATGATTTAAAATTTTAGATTATAATCTCAGAGAAAGTCACCAAACACTAATGTGGAACAAACAGGGGTCACAGTCACCTAAACCTAGAAGGGGCTATAATGTCTAATCCTTTGAAACATATATTCAAAGGAAAGGCTTCATCAGCTAAAGTGCACTTACGGCAAAACCTTTCCACTGAAGTTCAGTGGAGAAAGGAACCTTATCCAATTTGTTGTTACTCCTACCCTTAAATCGAAAAGATCAGAATACCTGAAAATAACACACTCTTGGCCTGGCCAAGTAGCTTAGCTGGTTAGAGCATCATCCTGATACACCAAGGTTGTCAGTTTGACCCTGGTCAGGGCACATACAAGAATCAACCAATGACTGCATAAATAAGAAGAACTGCAAACTGACATCTTTCTCTTTCTTTCTCTCTAAAATATAATAAATTATAAAAAAAATATTTCATTATAAATATACACTCTTGTTCTAATTTTTTTAATTCTTTAAAATGTTACCTGAACTGTGGCCATGATGAAATAAGAAGGACCATATTGTTCTTCTCAGAGTAAACAACTGAAAAACTGGACCACGTACATGAAGCAATGTTTTTCTGACACTAGATGACAGTCCGTGCAGGACAGTCCCTTAGGAAAGGGAAATAAAATCGGTGAGCCCAGTATATTGACCAGAGAATTTACAGCCTACAACGCAGGCAGAAAGAGGCCAGATGCAGCCCAGATTTCTTGAATTGAAGAGATAAGAGTTGAGAGTTAGGGAAACAAGGTGGCTGGAATTCAGGGACAGGTAGTAATAAGGGGAGGGCCACACAGAGGGAAATGTCTGACGACCGCTGAGGCTTTAGCTGAGTACTGACTGGCACAGGCATGTGAGGAAACCACCTAAACTGTGGACTACAGAGCAGAATAAGTGGAGTTCACACAAGACCATGAACAGTTCATGTTCCCACCAGTCAGAATGGAAAGACCTTCTAACACATGGAAAGGAGTACAATCCTTTGAAAGGGATTGCCTGGGTCGTGGGATCACCTGAGTACTAGGTACTAATAGTTCCCATCACTAAAGTCAATAGGAAAACATAAACAGATCAACTTTCCCCCAGGAGATCAAACTGTTTCCCAGTTAACTGCATGCTGGTACAAAGTCTAAACCTATTTCAAGGAATTATTTTTTTAAAACCCAGGACTCAACAACATAAAACTCACAATGCACAGCAAAAATTTCAAACATGCAAATAAGCAAAAAATATGACCAATAATGAGAAAAAAAAATCATCCAATAGACACAGACCCAGAAATGATATAGACAAGAAACAGACGTGTTAAAACAGCTAACAGCCAGAGGGTTTGTTTATTGGAGCCTGAGAATATATAAATACGCCCCATCTTTTCCAGAAGGCAGAAGAAAGTAAAAGCATGATAGAGAAATAAAAGATAAAGAATACCAAATCCAACTTCTAGAGATGAAAAGTATGCTGACAGTAGACAAGATAGTATAGAAGAAAGGATTAGTAAATGTGAAGACATAGTAATCAAAACTCGCCAAAACAAAATACAAGGAGCAAAATGACTGAAATGAAGAGAATGAACAAACCAACAGTGAGCTTTGGGACAACATTAAGTGGCCTAACGTAAGTGTAAGTGGAATCTCAGAGGGAGAGGACAGAAGGAAAAAAATACTTGAAGAAAGTAATGGCTGAAAATGTCCCCAATTTCCTGGGAACTACAAATTCAGATACAGTGACTTAAATAAAAACTCAGGCAGAAGACATATGAAGAAAATCATTCCAAGGTCCAACAAAATCAAATTATTGAAAGCCAGTGGTAAAGAGGAAAATCTTCAAATAACCAGAGAAAAAAGATAACAGTATATACAGCAGAATAAAGATTAAAAATGACAGATTTCAATAGAGGCCAGAAAACTGGGAGTATGATATCTATAAACTCTGAAAGACAGAAATTTTTTTTAAAAAAAGAACCCAAAACACTGTTAACTGACAATTCTCTCTCCAATAAAAATATCTTTCAAGCCTGACCAGGCAGTGGCACAGTGGATAGAGCGTCAGCCTGGGATGCTGAGGACCCAGGTATGAAACCCCAAGGTCTCTGTTGAGCACAGGCTCACCAGCTTGAGTGCAGGGTTGCTGGCTTGAGCATGGGATCATAGATATGACCCCACGGTCGCTGGCTTGAGCCCAGGGGTTGCTGGCTTGAGCATGGGATCATAGATATGACCCCACGGTCGCTGGCTTGAGCCCAGGGGTTGCTGGCTTAAGCAACAGGGTCACTGGCTCAGCTAGAGCCCCCCTGTCAAGGCACATATGAGAAAGCAATCAATGAATAACTAAGGTGCCACAACTATGAATTAATGTTTCTCATTTCTCTCCCTTCCTTTCTCTCTGTTCCTGTTTGTGTCTCTGTCTCTCTCTCTCTCTCTCTCCCTCCCTCCCTTCCCCTCTCTCTCTCATACACACACAAACATATACATACATACATACATATATATATATATATATATATACACACACACACACATATCTATGTGTATATATATTTCAAAAACAAAGATGAAATAAAAGTCATCAGCGGCAGAACAGCATTAAAGGAAGTTCTTCAGGTGGAAGAAAAATGATACCAGATGGAAACCTGGATCTATACAAAAGCATGAAGAGCCTGTACAATGGTAAATATGCGGGTAAATACAAAATACTTGTTTTTCTTAAAGTGTCTTTAAAAATAAATGTTCAAGGCAAAAAAATAAACTATATAGTTTATAATGCAAAATCACATAGAAGTAAAATGTATGACAACATACAAAGGTCAGTAGGGGGAAATGGAAGCATACTATTGTAAGATTCTTCTAGTATATGTAAAGTAGTGTAAGTTACTTGGATAAGGAATGTAAGTTAAAGAAGTACACTATATCTTGTAGAGCAATCACAAAAATATAACTAATAAGCTAATAGTGGAGATAACTGGAATTATTACAAAAACACTTAGTTCTGCCCCAAAAGATAGAAAGACAAAGAAAAAAAATGAATAGATGGCAGCTTTAAACTCAACCATATCAGCAATCAAATGAATTCCAAGTAAAAAAAGGAGAGACTTTCAGGTTACATAAAAAAGAAAATAAACTCGTTACAAATATAAAGACAAAGACAGGCTAAAAGTAAAAAAGTGAGGAAATATATACACCATTATAACACTAATCAAAAGAAGTCTAGAATGGCTATATTAACATCATACAAAGTAGAACTGAGAGCAAAAATAGTACTAGAGATAAAGAGGGTCATTTCAGAATGATAAATATGTACCTAATAACAGAGTTTCAGAAAACACGAAGCAAAAACTAATAAAAGTGAAAGGAGAAATAGATGAATTGACAACCAGAATCGTGGATTTCAATATTTCTAATAATCAACAGAATGAAAGAAAGAAAATCAATAAGAACATAGAAGACTTGTACAATGCTATCAACAAACTAGCCTAATTGGTATCTGTGGGACACTTGACCCAAAGATAGAATACAACATGTTGTCTCAAGTGATCACAAATACAAGGCCAAATAAATTTGAAAGGATCAAAATCATACAAAGTAAGTTTTGGACCACAGTAAAATTAAATAGCAATAGGAGAAAGATGTCGAGGATATCTAAAAAGTAAAAAATATACTTCTAACTAACTCCCGAGGCAAAGAAGAAATCAACAGGGAAATCAGAAAATGTTTTGAATGGAATAAGAATGATAACACATCAAAATTTGGGAGATGCTGCTAAAGGCCCGGTGTGGAGGGAGATTTCAGATTATTCATATGGCAAATCTCATCAGCTCGTACACTTTAAATATGTGCGGTGTACTGCATGTCAATTTTACCTTAATAAAACTGTTCAAAAGTATCCTGAGCATTCAACTGTTCCCTGTATTTAACCTACAATTTCATATTTCTTCATTTCAAGCCAATCAAACAACACCTTTTAAAGACATTCAGAAAGTCTCTCTTCATGGTGTTGGCATCCATCCTCGATATATAATTAAAATATGATACATATTTTCCTTTACCAGAAAAGTAGGTGGAGATGAAAAGTCAGGAAATAACAGAGCACATACTTGAGCCAACACTAATTTGGAGGGTGGTGGGAGCGCTGAAAGCAACTGAAGTTTCTTTGTTCTTTTTTATGCCACCTGCGTACCCCTTGGCTGGAACTGCTCTGGAGCTCCCAAAGTCATTCTGTCTTTCTTTCTTTGCCAAATAAGGCGTTGTTCCAAGAAACTGCTTGAGTCGCCACATGGCTTTTAGCAAACAAACAAAAACTATATAACTTAGCATGTTTTCTACTGATGTACTTACTACACACAACTTAAAAAAGAAAAACCAGGGTGTATCTGTTCTTTGCATCTGCACCATAGATATGGCTCAAGTTCTACTCTCTCCAAGGCAATCAGCCTTCTGCAACCACTCTGGGACCCACTGGCATCCTTCTTCCTGATCGCTGATCTCTGTGGAGTTCTCAGATTGAATCATGCAATTTATCATTAAAATGATGTAGGGAGATTTCTATTCCTCTCCCCAAATTTGCCTACAATATGGGAACCTCTGCCCATATTTCTGCTCTCTTAGAAAAGTAATGAGGAAGATGCTTTCAACTCTTACCATTATTCACATTTCCTCCTCTCCAGAGACATACACAATCTGATTGGAGGGGTCAGTGTTCAGGCAAACGCAGCTTCTGAACAGCCCCTTCTCCCCAACAGAGCTGCTGGCCCATGAGCAGAGCACAGCTCCCCTTTAAGTCAGCATGCAGTTTTCCAACTGCTGTGCCTCCAAGGGAGCAGACAGGAAACTGAGGAGAAAGGGGAAATGCTGTCGGACTCATCTGGCCTGGGGTCCCAGCCACATTCCTCAAGCCAGCTTGAGCAGCAATACCGCTGACAATATCCCAACATCAACAGGTGTGGAGGAGAGGTATGATTAATACCACCGCCATCTGGAATGCCTTTCTTTTATTCGACTGTCAAAATGTCTTTCTAGGCTGACATTTTATTCATGGAGCCTTTCGTAATCCTTGAGGTCCTAATGAATCTTTTCCTAGTCTTTGCCGCCAAGTACTTTTTTTGTACCCTTTCTACAATATTTATTCTCCTCGGCATTCTAGTTAGTCTGAATATATCTTTCAACACTAAAATTATAACCTCTTAAAGAAAAGAAGCTGGCTATGTCATACTTACCTTTTCATCAACTCAGTTTACCTTTTAAAGACATTTAATTTGGATCACAGTTGTAATTACTTGTTTACTGTTTGTTTTTAGGCAGACTGTAAGTTCAGTGGGGCAGGGAGTCACTTCTTGCTAACCACTGTCTCTCTTCACTTCTTGTTAACCACTGTCTCTCTTCCAAGGCACAGGGCTTGACACAGAATAAATGCTCTGTAAATATTTATTGAATTGTACATTTTCTCATACACATTTATATAAACGCCTAATAGGTATTTGTTGACTGATTAACTTATTCAGTAGGGGAGGTGAGCTGTGAGAGATGAGTCTAAAATCAAAGTGTCATCTTATTTGATTCCAGAATGACTAAAATCAGACGTCATCAACAACAAATAGGTACTTCCTTTGAAGGTAATGGTAAAAATGATGAAAATCATTCCTTTACCCACACTACACATTGTCCTTTGGAGTTTTCATTCCTATAAATCACTAAGCTATTTAGTGTACTTAATATAAAGGGTAAACATCCAATCTGAATAATCACTGATTGCTTTTGTTTCTAAATGATCACTTTCTAATGAAAAATAGGATTTTTACATCACAGATATAAGGAAATCTTGGACACAGAATCCAGCCAATCTATTAGTTCCGAAATAGTGACTTGGCAAAAGAATTTGCAAGCTCCAAGGACAATCTGACCTCCAACAGCTTTTTGCTGTATTGTTTGCTATTGCAAAATGAGTCAGATACTCGGGCTCTGTGGCCCTGGGCCAGTGGCAATTGGTGCATAGAAGTCCCTTGACTTTCTTTCAGTAGCTCAGTAGCGTTACAGCAAACATTTATCTTTTATGTTCACATTTAGATTTATTAGCTATTTGATTAGAAAGGAAAGGGAGAAAAAGAAAAGTCCAAGAAAGTGCCTAATATCTTTTTTAAAAGTATGCATCTAGTTAAGTAACTGCTGATTGTCCAGTCTTAGGCTGGGTGCTTTGGGAAGAAAGTATCTGTCCTCTAGAAGCCCACAGTATGTTTAATTTATGTTGAAATAGGATAGCCTATAGTATGATTGATTTATACTGAAATAGGATAGCCTATAATATGACTGATTTATACTGAAGCCACACAGAACAACGTGATTGGAATATAAGAAGAGTGAGAGTCTGTGGTTTGGACAATCAGAACAGTGAAGAAGGGTAAGAGCCATGTTTCATGGAGAGCCTTGAAGAAGAGAACGTGGCAGTAATATTGGTGGAGATGAACAGGGATGCTCAGGGAAGAGGGCAAATCCAAGAGCTACAATCTACTGGCAGTGAGCATACTTTCGAAAGTCTACCTTGAATCTGATCTCTCTCAGAGTAGGTAACAGTCCACTGACTGATCTGTCTGTCAAACACAAACCTGATTAAGACTCTCCTCAGGGGCTTCTGAGTGGGTTCCTATTTTCAAGGACCATCTGAAATTGTTGTCATCACTAAAGGCCAGGAAAGGGACATCCCACAGTTGATACATATCTAACAGGGCATTTACCATAACTATCCAATGGTTATTATTCTACTGCAGCTTTTCTGGAGAAAGACGCCAACTACTGTACTGGAAACCAGGCGCCCCTGGGTGACGGGGCTGTACAGACTGTCCTGGGCTAAGCTAGTCCTCTAGAGCAGCAGCTCCAGCTGGTGGGAAATAGGAAGTTATTCCGAGGATCCCAGTAAGTTCATAGGAGCACCGAGCACTGTCTGAACACCTTTTAGATTATGTTTCGCACATGTTCCAAATGTAGAGAATTACTATTTTTAATTTTTAAATATCTATTTTAAAATTCAGTCAAGTTCATAGCCAGTTTCTTCACTACTGTCATCTAGGACTCCTCGGGAGCTTAAAGATAACTATCTGACCAATGAGAAGTCTAAGGAAAGAGGCACAGAAAAGAAGTCCATCCCCCGGGGGGGGGGGGGGAATGGAGGCGAGGTGCCAGCAAAGGCTTTCCAGAGGGCCACTTGAGTTAGTGCTTCTTAGAGGGGGAAGGTGCTGCACATTTCTGAATATTTTCTGTAAGATATTTTTAGCTTATATTTTTATTCCAGTAACAGTCCTAACATATATAACATATGATATATTCTATATGTGCATATATATACACAATACATATTATATACACACAATATATATTATATACACACACCCATAATGTATATGTGTGTGTGATATGTACATATATTCTGGATAACCTGGATGCCTATCTTGTCAGTGAGCAGGGTAGCCAGGCAAGAGAGGGATTTCAGTTGCAAAGTGGTCAGGTGCCCAGTCATTTGAGTTGAATTATATCTAAACCATTGGATGGTTTAAAATAAAAGTGACACAATCTGAATTACATTTTTAAGAGATGATTCCTATGAATGTGTGCAGAATGGATTGTGCAGAGGGGCAAGAGTAGTAGCAGAAACACTAGGTAGGGTAGCTTTTAGAGTCGTCCTGACATGTAATAATGATTGTTCAGACTGCAGGGGCTAGGGCTGAGGCTGAAGGAACTGGATGGATTGATTGATGTCCAGTTCCTTTACAACAGTGGTCCCCAACCTCGGGGCCGCGGACTGGTACCGGTCCATGGGCCATTTGGTACCGGTCCGCAGAGGAAGAATAAATAACTTACATTATTTCCATTTTATTTATATTTAAGTCTGAACGATGTTTTATTTTTTAAAAATGACCAGATTCCCTCTGTTACATCCGTCTAAGACTCACTCTTGATGCTTGTCTCGGTCACGTGATACATTTATCCGTCCCACCCTAAAGGCCGGTCTGTGAAAATATTTTCTGACATTAAACCGGTCCATGGCCCAAAAAAGGTTGGGGACCACTGCTTTACAAGGAAAGCCTAAGTCTAAACTCAGGCCTAAAGGATGAGTAGTTTGCCAGCAAAGGGGTAGAGAAAGGAGGACTGCGGGGACAGTGAGAGACAGTATGGTACATTGGAAACCGTGAAAGAAGGTCAGTTGTTGAGGATCTTAACAGTGAGTGGAGAAGCATGGTAAGAGATAAGCCTCCAGGCAAGAGTGGGGTCAGATGCGGCCACATTAAGGAGTTTGAACTTCATCCAAAAAGCAATGAGGAAACAATGATT
Organism: Saccopteryx bilineata; assembly: GCF_036850765.1. Lineage (NCBI taxonomy): Eukaryota > Metazoa > Chordata > Mammalia > Chiroptera > Emballonuridae > Saccopteryx > Saccopteryx bilineata. The sequence goes on from NC_089494.1 coordinate 226,119,781, forward strand.
TTAAGCAAAGAAGTGACAATCTTTTCAAGAAGGATGTGCACGGAGAAATGCCTGTTGGGTTTAGTAACAAGGAGTAACCCGGCAAAAGGCGCCTCCTGGGTGGAGTGCAAGTCAAGTTGGCACGCAACCAATTTTGTTTCAGGCAAAGAAACAGAAAACTGCAACTGTTGCACATTACGTACTAAACAACTAGATGATGAAAACATTAATTAGAAGGCACAGTTGTTGTTTTTTTAATTCCAAGCTACCTAGAAGTCCTTAATTCTGATAGATGATAAACTATAGACAGACAGCAAATAAAATAGACATAAAGCCTGACCTATGGTGGCACAGTGGGTAAAGTTTTGACCTGGAATGCTGATGTCACAGGTTCAAAACCCCGGGCATGCCTAATCAAAGCACATATGGGATCTGCTCCTCCCCGCCCCCATCTCATCTTTCTAAAAAATGAATAAAGAAAATATAATAATAATAATAATAATAATAATAAGAGAACATTTCAGATAACGTTTGAGCATAAAAGATTTTTTAAAAAGTAGACATAAAGAGGCCCTGGCCAGTTGGCTCAGTGGTAGAGCATCAGCCTGGCATGCAGGAGTCCCGGGTTTGGTTCCTGGCCAGGGCACACAGGAGAAATGCCCATCTGCTTCTCCACCCCTCCTCCTCTCCTTCCTCTCTGTCTCTCTCTTCCCCTCCCGCAGTCAAGGCTCCATTGGAGCAAAGTTGGCCCGGGTGCTGAGAATGGCTCTGTGGCCTCTGCCTCAGGCGCTAGAATGGCTCTGGTTGCAACAGAGCAATGCCCCAGATGGGCGGAGCATCGCCCCCTGATGGACATGCCAGGTGGATCCTGGTTGGGCGCATGCAGGAGTCTGACTGTCTCCCTGTTTCCAGCTTCAAAAAAACAAACACACACACAAAAAATAGACATAAAGAGGTAAGGACCCAGTGAGTTTTGATCTTAATTGATTTAGGGTAAATTTAAGGTAGTTTTAAACCAAGATTAGAATAAAACTGATCAACAGTGGGAGATTAACCAGAAGATAAATATATTAGACCTTTATATTCTTTTAAACATTGCTCTAAATAATTTTCCTACATGTATTCTATGAATGATTATTTTCAGTAATTTAGAGACTTAGAGTAACTGGAATTGAAGTTTACGGTTACAGTTTTACAGAAAAACACAAGTAACGTAAGTCTTGGAATCAGTTATCTGCAAGATTTTCTTCACTTTGACCGAACTCATGGTCCTTCCTCAAGGTGCGGCTCAGATCCATCTTCCTTAAAGATTAATCACGCCCTGGCTGGTTGGCTCAGTGGTAGAGCGTCGGCCTGGTGTGCAGAAGTCCCAGGTTCGATTCCTGGCCAGGGCACACAGGAGAAGCGCCCATCTGCTTCTCCACCCTTCCCCCTCTCCTTCCTCTCTGTCTCTCTCTTCCCCTCCCGCAGCCAAGGCTCCATTGGAGCAAAGATGGCCCGGGCGCTGGGGATGGCTCCTTGGCCTCTGCCTCAGGCGCTAGAGTGGCTCTGGTCACGGTAGAGCGACGCCCCGGAGGGGCAGAGCATCGCCCCCTGGTGGGCAGAGCGTCGCCCCCTGGTGGGCAGAGCGTCGCCCCTGGTGGGCGTGCTGGGTGGATCCCGGTCGGGCATATGCGGGAGTCTGTCTGTGTCTTCCCGTTTCCAGCTTCAGAAAAATGCAAAAAAAAAGAGATGAATCACAAGTTTTTTTCTTTGTCCTTCTGTAGAGCTGGATGCACAATTCTATCACTTTACTGGTTCTGTGTCTTTCATAGGCAGGGGTTCTGTCTTACTCATCTTTGCATTGTCAGCACCTAGAACAGTGCTTGAGGCATAGTAAGTTCAAGAAATGCTTGTTAAACTGGTCAGTCACTGAGATGCCTTCCAATATGGACCACACAGCAGTGCCTAGGCACCAGCATCCACCTGGTGGCAGCAGCCCGACAGCACGCCCAGGGGGAAGCACCGAGTTGGGGAGTTCCTCTAACAGGCCTAAAAACCTATCAAGTCATAGCAAATCCACCTCTACTCCATACTTCCCCACCTCCTCTCCACCTCTCCCCCACCTAAGTATCTGAACCCATATAGCAAAAGCCAGTTGACATAAAGTTTTAACGTTGTATCTTCATTTTCTTAGAATCAGATTCTTAGGGTAAACATTAAAAGAAAACAGTTTTATAAGTAGGTAGAGAAAAGTTCAGCAGTACAGTCAGATTTTCAACAGATTCCCAAAATACTACATGAAGAAATTTTACCTTGTTGTTTCAAACAATATTAGTCAATATTACCGTTCACAATTTATCTTAAAGTATCTTTAACACTTATCCAGAAGACGATCTTATCACAGAATATGGTCTTTGGTATTTTTCAATGTAGGAGAGAACATTTTTATGTGTGAAGTTGAAAAATAAGAAATATTTTTATATCTATCTTATTTTAACTATTACTTTTATCCATCTAGTTCACGAAAGTCAAAATTGAAACTTTGCCAATTGCTTTGCCAGTTTGGCTGAATCTTGAACAGCAGAAAATGATCCAATCACCCTTGTCAAAAAAGCATTTTCAGTGATGGAATGAGGGACCTGCCCAGCAAACAAATTAATTACAAGACCGGGCTCTGGACTAAAGAATCCCAAAGTCAGCAGTGACTAAGGATTCCTTTACACACAAGGGGAGAGAAACAGGAACTGTCTCATCCTGACAAAACTCTGAGATCAGAGTAGGTAATGCTTTGAAAAGCAGTAAGTTAAAATCAACTATCATTTTATAGACTCTCAGTCTAACCAGTGTGGGTTGAAATCATGCCTACATTTTAAGTAGCTTTTTTCCCTAGCATTATTTAACACCTCGCCCCTTCTACACCACCACCACCCTGTACACACACGCATACGCAGAGAGAGGGGAGAGAGAGAAGAGCGAGAAAAGGGAGAGAAAGGCAGTCATTTGATGTTACACTCAGTTGTGCATTCATTGGTGCTTCCCATGGGTGCCCAGACTGTGGATCGAACCCGAAACCTTGGTGTTGCAGGTGGCCCTCGATCCCACTGAGCTAATTGGCCAGGGCCTGACAACTCCCATATTATTTTGCTCAAATTCTAGTGCCTCTCTGTACTCTCTCTTCTACTACAAGAAAACACTCCAGAGAAAATGGTAACATTTCCCTCTTCCACCCATTGTGATCCAAAGACAATGTAATAGAAGTCTCTCTTTGTGCAAACAACATCTACAGACAGCTTTGAGATGGGCTGCCTCGGAGCTGGCTTTGGCTCCCTGGAGCAAGGCGGAGATTGAAGGAGGCTTTCCAGACTGAAGGTCATGGGGTGCTGAATAACAGTTTCTGCAGAGAACTATATATTACTCCTCTGACCTGCATATGGCTCACAGACAACGGACACACTAACAGAAGACACTCGAGGACCAATGACCGCGTTCCACAGAGTCAGCCACACATACCCAGCAGCCATCTGATGAGACCCTAAGACAACAGGTGCTGCATTGTAGGCAAATTTCCTGTTCCCAGGTAGAAAACCTGTATAATCGATTCATTTCCCAAAACATCATGTTTGGCCTCTGCCTCGAAAATGATCAGCTACTTTTTATATTAAATATTACTGTGGATAAAGCAAGAAGAGAAATTCTAGAAAACATTTCAATAACAAAGAATTCTATTCTTTTTAAACTGGAAAACTCAGGTGCCCTGCTTCTATGGACTCTTGTTCTTAAAATAAAAATCTACTTCTCTCTGCACAAGGCCATTCTTTTCATTTGAAGTTTCTTTTCTCAATACGTTCCAGAACTACTGTGAGATATAAGTGAGGGCAAACCTGTTCTTTTTCACGAGAATAAGGACAAACAAGCCTGACCTGTGGTGGCACAGTGACTAGAGCACCGATGTTGCCAGTTCAAGACCCCGGGCTTGCCCGGTCAAGGCCCATACAATAAGGAAGAAAAGAACTAAAGTGAAGCAACTGGCAGTTGATACTTCTCGCTCTCTCACTCTGTAAAATCAATAAAATAAAATCTTTGAAACAAACAAACAAAAAACTCTAGAGTCTAGCTTGTTTCTGTTAGTGTGTAACCTTAAGGAAGTCACTTAATCCTTTGCTAACCCCAAGATTCCTTATCATAATACGGCAGGGTTGAAACATAACCTGGGACATAAGGGAGGCTTCATATAGATGCTGGGCTTTGGAAGCCCCAGAACTCCAAAAATTGTATGTAAAATTTCTTTTGTGTATGAGCATTTTTCCAGGGCTAGAGTCAACTTTCATCAAATTTTCAAAATGGGCCTGACCTGTGGTGTCACAGTGGATAAAGCATCAACCTGGAATGCTGAGATCGCTAATTCAAAACCCTGGGCTTGCCTGGTCAACGCACATATAAGAAGCAACTACTATGAGTAGATGTTTCCTGTTCCCGCCCCCCTTCCTCTTTCTCTCTTCTAAAAAAATCGATAAATAAAACCATTAAAATATTTTTTTCAAAATAAGCTGAGACTCAAAATTGGTAGAGAACTACTGGCTAAAACAATTTCTAAGTAAAAACTTGTAAACTGAGGCATCTACAACTCCATGATTCATTGAGAACTGCAGAGAAGGTAAAATCTTAAGTCAGTGAGAAAAGAGCCTACAAATTTTCATCCTGAAAGAAGAGGAAAAACTAGAAATACTGTTCATTCAATCACTGACAAACCTGAGAGCTCTAAGTGTTGTCTCAAGGATCTGCTACCTCCCCCTTCATCCTCAGCCAGAGACTTACAGCCATGTCCAAAGGGCCATGGAAAGTAGCAGTCTGCACACCTAGCGCCCAGATCTTGGTTTGTGAATACCATTTGTCACCACAGAGGTGGGAATGCTTAAAGAAATGGCTGAGTTCTAGTCTGGAGCAGAGAAAACCCACGGTGCCCCAGGGACAGCTGGTGGGCTAGGAGGCAAGCTAGTCCTCAAAGACTATTTGATTATGTTAAAGAATGACAGGAACTGGTTTGAAGGGGATCCCGCTGGCCAGATCTGGGCAATATGAACATCAAAAAGAATGATTTTAATCCTTTACCAAAGGATTAAAGGATTAAAAATATTAAAATTTTAGGCCCTGGCCGGCTAGCTCAGTGGTCAAGTGTTGACCCAGTGTGTGAACATCACGGGTTCAATTCCCAGTCAGGGCATACAGGAGAAGTGACCATCTACCTCTCCTCCCCTCCCCTTCTCTCTCTTTCTCTCTTTCCCTCCTGCAGCCATGGCTCAATTGATTCAAGCACATTGGCCAGGTGCTGAGTATGGCTCCATGGAGCCTTTACCTCAGGTGCCAAAAATAGCTTGGTTGCGAGCATGGCCTGAGATGGGCAGAGCATCAGCCCCAGACTGGAGTTGCCAGGGGGATCCTGGTCAGGGTGCATGCAGGAGTCTCTCTGTCTCCCCTCCTCTTACTTAAAAAAAAAAAAATTAAAATCCACGATACAAAGTGATAAAAGAGAGGGAGTGTAATCAGAGAGCAAATGAGAGAAAAAAATAAGGAAAGTTTCTCTTTACAGAAGGATGCCAACTGATAAATGTAGAAGAAACAATAAAGTCAGAAAAATCACCCTTTTCCGCCCCCATGCAGTAACTTATATAGGCAACAATCATCAATGTATGTAAAAAACACTGGGTAATATTTACATGGTCTAAGAATCACCCAACATATTCTTACTACCAAGATGTCCATTCCCTGAATCTAGATTTTTAAGAATAAATATGGCATTGGATATTCTAATTAAATGATAGTGTGGTTAATTGAGATTAATTTTATAGAACGTCTGTAAACCTACCGCTTTGCAAAGAATTAGGACGTATAACAATAGATACTCACATCATTTGAGAAGTATTTGAGGATTCATAGGCATTCCTTACTAAGGACTGAATTCCTTACTAAGTAATGGTTCCTTACTATGCCTCTTTTTTTTTTTTTTTTTTTTTAATCAGTATGAACATAGAAGAGGAAAGAATCACTGCACAGGAAGAGGTCCTCGATAGCACATCAGGACTGACAAACTGGCTGTTGTCCCTCCTGCTTCCCAGGGGCCAGTGGTTCCTCTTCGGGATATCACAGTCCACAATTGTTCTACTATCCTGTCCTTGGCTTTAGGGAATCAAAAAGCAACTCTTTCTCACACAAGGGTAGAGAGGGACAACATAGAAAATGCTATAAAACAAATGACCGTGTTTCCTCAACTAATGGTAAGAATGAACAAAAAGGGAGAGGAAATGCTTATGGATTAAAAGAAACTCAAGAAACCTATCAACCAAATAAATGCACTGTTATCTGAATCCTCATTCAAACAAATCAACAATAAGTATATATTTATAAAATAGGAAAACTTGAATACTAACTAGATAGTAGACATTAATTTTCATTTTTTGGTGTGGTAACATAATTAAGGTTATATTTTCTTAAAAGAGTCCTTTTAGATAAGACATATAATAAAGATTTTACACATAAAATATTATGGTGTCTGGAATTTGCCTTAAACTATTCCTTCTGGGCTGGCAGTGGGAGGATACAGAGGAAACAATACTGTTCATGTGCTAATTGTCAAATCTGAGTTACCAGCTTCCCAGGGTTCAGTTTACTATCCCCTCTAACTTTACATATGTTTGGAAGTTTTTATCTTGAGAGAATTTTTTTTAAATAAGGAAGCCCAGAGAATTTTTTTTAAATAAGGAAGCCCAGTTATTGATATGGACAAACTGGGGTTAGTCAGGATGTGTGGTTGTTCAAATTCTGGATTTATGTATAACTGATTTTAGTTTAGTAATCATTTCTTGTGTGCCTGTTGGGTTCCAGCATTTCTAGAACTTGCTGACACCCAATGATCTTTTTAAGTACCATCGACATGTAGGGGTTAACAGTATGGTCTCTGGAGGCAAGGTATCCAGAATGGAATCCCAGCTCTGCCACCTACTAGCTGTATGATATGGAGAAAATTGCTCGATCTCTCTATGCCTCAGTTTCTTCATCTGTAAAATGAGGATACTAAGAGTCCCTACCTCAGCAAACCCATGTGAAGTACTAATAAGAGTGTCTCACACAGAGTAAGCACTCGACAAATACTAGCTATTATTCTTTGGTTGACCAGACCAAAAGGAAACCCACCACTTCTATTCTACTGCCATTAAAATCCCATGAAAAACACCGTCTTACTTTAATCGGCATTAAACACTTTAATGCCATTCCAGAATTTCTAAAATTTAATGGATGTGGCATTTGGCTGTGACACATCTATGCTTATAACAGTTTGAGGAAACAATATGTTCCTTCATCTTAACTGACAAAAAAAAGATACCAAGATGCAGAACATCTAGAAGTCACCCCAGCTGCCCTTTAGTGAACCAATTTATTTGGAAACATATTTTGTCCTTAGGCAATACATCAGTGATATTTATCTGTAGATTTAAGGTCACACCATCACCAGCAGGGCTGGGAAATGCATAACAGGTTGCTTCCCCAATAACTGTTTCTGCTATTGAGATTTTGAAAAGTAATAGAGCCAAAGCTTAGTTAAGAAGGACGACCTCCTTCCACTTCTCTGACTGCGAGCATTTGGTGAAATTGCTAATGTTACGAGGATGGGAGGAATGAAGGCCAGAAGAGAAGGCTATGGGAGACTGCTGAATCCAGGACAGAGGTCAGACTCCACCTAAACAGATAATGCATGTTGATCAGTGTAGGTTACAATGAGCGGAAACATGAAAGAGAGAAATCAAAACAACAACTCAAGACTGATCAGTGGTCTCAAGCACAGGCCGGTGGGAGTGGGGTGATTCGGGTACAGACAATAAGAGGATGTCATGTCTGTAGATGATTGTAAAGCATGGATAAACTGTCTGAAACTCAGTCTGCTTTTATCATCATCACACATTGCCAATTCAAAACAGTGTCAGTGACAAAATACTCTTTCCCCCCAAAATATTTTGTTAGTCTAAATTCTAAACAGTTACTGCAGTCATTGTCAGGTTTTAATAATGAATATGTAAGCTTCAAATTAGCACATTTTATATTTTGTTTCTCTAATAAACATTTTTTCTATGTAGAAGTAAGTTTGGAGAATGCCTATTTATACATCTGAACAAGTGGGTTCAGACTCACAGATTCATTTTCAGAACAAGTCTGTAATAGTCCAGAATTGTTTAGAGCAGGCTTCACAGCCCATGTGACCTCTGTCCTGCTGCATGTTCCCACTCTTTTTTATTTTATTTTTATTTTTTGTATTTTTCCAAAGTTAGAAGTGAGGAGGCAGTCAGAGAGACTCCCGCATGTGCCCAACTGGGATCCACCCGGCACGCCCACCAGGGGTGATGCTCTGCCCCTCTGGGGCGTTGCTTCATTTTTGATTGGAGCCATTCTAGCACCTGAAGCAGAAGCCATGGAGCCATCCTCAGCACCCGGGCCAACTTTGCTCCCATGGAGCCTTGGCTGTGGGAGAGAAAGCAAAAGAGACAGAGAGAAAGGAGAGGGGGAAGGGTAGAGAAGCAGATGGGCGCTTCTCCTGTGTGCCCTGACCGGGAATCAAACCTAGGACTTCCACACGCCAGGCTGACACTCTATTGCTGAGCCAACTGGCCAGGGCCATGTTCCTGCTCTTAACCAGCAGGTTCAAATAAACAACGATGCCTGACATGTGGTGGCGCAGTGGATAAAGCATCGACCTGGAAATGCTGAGGTCGCTGGTTCGAAACCCTGGGCTTGCCTATTCAAGGCACATATGGGAGTTGATGCTTCCAGCTCCTCCCCCCTTCTCTCTCTGTGTGTCTCTCTCTCCTCTCTCTCTGTCTCTCTCTCTCCTCTCTAAAAATAAATAAATAAAATTAAAATATTTAAAAAAAAACAAAAAACAAATAAACAACGATGATCTAGTGCAGGGGTCCCCAAACTTTTTACACAGGGGGCCAGTTCACTGTCCCTCAGACCGTTGGAGGGCCGGACTATAAAAAACTATTAACAAATCCTTATGCACACTACACATGTCTTATTTTAAAGTAAAAAAACAAAACAGGAACAAATACAATATTTAAAATAAAGAACAAGTAAATTTAAATCAACAAACTGACCAGTATTTCAATGGGAACTATGGGCCTGCTTTTGGCTTATGAGATGGTCAATGTCTGGTTCCATATTTGTCACTGCTAGCCATAACAGGTGGATATGACGTGCTTCCGAAGCCATAACAAGTGCATCCCACGTCACCAGAAGTAGTACTGTACGCGAGCAATGCCGTGCTTTGCTCTCACTGACCACCAATGAAAGAGGTGCCCCTTCTGGAAGTGCAGCGGGGGCAGGATAAATGGCCTCAGGGGGCCGCATGCGACCCGGGGGCCATAGTTTGGGGACCCCTGATCTAGTGGTTATAAAATGAAGAAATCAAGTTTTAGTTATTTCATTTCTGTTATTTATGTGACCATTTTAAGCTTTAATTTGCACTTAAAACAGTGAAACAGTATAAGCTGCAAAACGTATTATTTTTATTTGGTAAGTGCAACTTTTATTTTACACAGGAAATATTTTACTAAATATGAATAATACATTTAAAATTGAAATTTATTATTGTTTATAACTTTGTTTAAAGAAAATAATTCTTTGATAAAACTATTATTTGCTTATATTTTAATGATCATTATATAACAAACAGTGACTGTTATTGATAATAATTATAATTTCCCCCCCCCACCGAAGCTGGAAATGGGGAGGCAGTCAGACAGACTCCCGCATGCACCCGACTGGGATCCACCCGGCATGCCCACCAGAGGGCGATGCTCTGCCCATCTGGGGCGTCGCTCTGTTGCATCCAGAGCCATCCTAGCGCCTGAGGCAGAGGCCACAGAGTCATCCTCAGCGCCCAGGCCATCTTTGCTCCAATGGAGCCTTGGCTGTGGGAGGGGAAGAGAGAGACAGAGAGGAAGGAGAGGGGGAGGGGTGGAGAAGCAGATGGGCGCTTCTCCTGTGTGCCCTGGCCAGGAATCAAACCCGGGACTCCTGCACACCAGGCCGACGCTCTACCGCTGAGCCAACCGGCCAGGGCTGATAATAAATTATTATTAGCAAAAATAACTAGGTTACATAGAGGAGGGAGTGTTAAAAATGATCCATCCCAGGTTAAATACACTAGGCACACCACTGTCAGTGATACTCTTCTCTTCTCTAATTAATCACTTAATAGTACATATTTAAAAACCTCAAACCGGCCCTGGCTGGTTGGCTCAGCGGTAGAGCGTCAGCCTAGCGTGCAGAGGACCCGGGTTTGATTCCCGGCCAGGGCACACAGGAGAAGCGCCCATTTGCTTCTCCACCCCTCCGCCGCGCTTTCCTCTCTGTCTCTCTCTTCCCCTCCCACAGCCAAGGCTCCATTGGAGCAAAGAAGGCCCGGGCGCTGGGGATGGCTCTGTGGCCTCTGCCTCAGGCGCTAGAGTGGCTCTGGTCGCAACATGGCGACGCCCTGGATGGGCAGAGCATCGCCCCCTGGTGGGCAGAGCTTCGCCCCTGGTGGGCGTGCCGGATGGATCCCGGTCGGGCGCATGCGGGAGTCTGTCTGACTGTCTCTCCCTGTTTCCAGCTTCAGAAAAATGAAAAAAAAAAGAAAAAAAAACAAAAAAAAACAAAAAAAAAAACCCTCAAACCTTGTAGATAAGTATCAGAACTAGTTGCATTGATTGGTACTATGTTTTAGCTGTGAAATTCTAATTAATCTCTGTTATTTTGTAATATCACATGTATAAGTCAACATGTTTTATAAAGGCAGGACAATTTAAGTCAAATAGATAATTGTCTTTCACAAAAGATGAAACAAGAGCCACACTGCTTACTGCTGGTATTAAGGCTACTGAATACATGTTCATATGTGCATTCCCCTAGTTATAAACATTCCCCTAGTTACTATGGTGTACTATCTGTCTTATTTTCACATCATATTTTACTTCTTTTATCCAGAGTAGTTGTTAGGAGCATGGACTCTGAGAGAGACAGTCCTAATGCTGTCACTCAGAAGCAAGGTGATCATAGGCAAGTAACATAATCTCTCTGGGCCTCAGTTTCCTTATCTGTACAATAGGGACATCACAGTAACCACCGTGTATGGTTTTTGTGAGAATTAGATGAGATGATGCACATGAAGTTCAGTGTCTAACACAAAGAAAACACTCAATAGGGTGTTAGCTACTATGATGGTGCCAATGATGGATTTTACTACAGTTCTGGCCATATGGCAGGGACTTAGCAAATACTATCTATACTATTCTATTTGAGTTTAAAATATACTTTCATCTTCCAATGGATGGTCCATATAAAGAGTGTTTTGTTGATCTGAGTAAAAAATAATTCAGTCTATAGTAAAAAAAAAAGACTGAGCTAGCTCATTCTCTCATTATGTACATACAACTGTCATTACAGAGAGGAATTTGAGAGGTTACTGCATTCTTACACTCCTTCCCTATTGATAGTAAGTACAAAAACAATCTCTGCTCTTTTTGTACTCTAAACATTCTAAGTATCCATGAGCAAAATTAAAATAAAACCCTTAATTCCCTAATCATTCACTAAAACAAAAGATGAAAATATTTAGGTATTCATCACTGTATCCTTGGGGTCCAACTTAGTACGTATCATGTGGTAGATATTCAGTAAGAATTATGAACTCACTCACTTAGGAGCATGCAGGACAGGGAAAGAGAAAATTTAGAATTGTATCTAATAAGGTGGGGGGGGGCAAACAATCCCTGTGGTTCCTTCTGGGTCCATGGATGATTTGCCTACAGCTGATGTATCTTATTATAATGTTATATATTATAAATATAATCCACTGTCACTGATGATGAAAATCGGTCAACTGACTAGGGTAAATGATATGGAAGATGAGCTTTGTTTTTAGCCCATAAAGTATTACTATTTTTATGGGAAAGCAATAAAAAAGAAAAAACTCAGTCACTTAGAAATAGCCAAGAAAAAAGCTATATGGCACTTATTTTTAAATTGTGTAAGTTTATTTACAATAAGCAAGCTGAAAAAAAACAGGGCAGAAGTTGGACAAGTTTGATGAGAACTGAAATTGCCTGTGACTATCCAGTCCTTTTAAGAAATCTATTATTAAGCAAAGAATCCTTTCTAATATCCTATATGATCACCATGGTGCAGTACTAACTAGAAGGAAAAGGATCTGGGATTGAATTACAGCTCCATTATTTATTCTGATCTTGTAAAATGAAGACAAGAATGTCTATCCCATAGAAATGAAGATAATAATACCTATATTAACTGTGTAAAGCGTCCACCCTGCCATGGCTAGGCTATGGGTAAAAATGTGGAGATTTGTTTTGCTTTGTTTTGTTTTACAAAAGTCCCTTTTCCCTGGGCTATTATTATGAAGCCAGAATATTGGTTCTATGCTTCCTGAGTCAAAGAGTAGGAGTCGTACCATTCACAGAACTGGATACTATCAATGCGTGCACATCATAAAGAAAATTTACTTTAATCTCTTACAGGATAAGACTGGTGTAACTTATTACCTTCTGTACTACACAAGAGAAGATGACTAAACTTGTTGATTAAAGCAATTATTCAAGAGTGCAGGCGGTGGAAAACAAGGAGCGGCAAACACCTAACACTGACTGGCAAGGAGACAGATTGGCTGATCTTTTGATTCTGAAAATGGGTCACTGTATCCTCACCAGTAACCTCGGAATTCTAATGACTGCAGAGCCCAGAGAATGCTGACCAAAGCAACAAAGCAGTGGGGATGAAAACAATTAATGTTGGTAGCTCTCACTACATTAGTATCAAATAATTTACAAGGTGTGAAATCATTCTATTCCTAGCGAGAATGTAAGGTCCTGAAATGGCATTCTCCTGGGTTCTCACTTTCTCATCTCTCTCCAAATCACTAACTGGAGACAGCAAGAGTCTAGGCAGTCGCCGACCCAGGTTGGGTTCCTGGCCTATGCTTCATTACTTTAATCTCTTTGAATCTCCACTTCCTCAGTATGAACTAGGTGAGATTGGGCCACATATCTCTGCACTATCTTCCAACACGAAAACTCTATGAGTCTAGGAACACTTTTGATTTTTAAACAAATGTTTTACTCTGTTAGCAACACCAATCTCATATTTCTGTAATAGCTTTGCCATTATCTTACTGGAAAAATGATGGAGCACAAATATGATACTATTTTTTCCAGGAAGATAAGAACAGCAATTACTATTTGCAACTTGGGAGTAAAAATGATTTATCTAAAAGTCACCCTGATATTCTGGGGTTTAGAAAACGCAGTCATTTTTTTTTTAAAGAGACAAAATAAACAGGTCCAGAGTGAAATAAAGGTATTCTTAAATTTTTTATAATTCTGAGACATCTTGATTGCAAGGTCACTTAAGAGTTCTGAGGTGGACACAAGCAGTTCTAACAGAGGCATGAACAAGGCCAGTGCATTACAGGGGCAGATGAAACGGAGGGCCCTCTGACCCTTCAAGGCTCAGCCCTTCCAACACCACTCGTTTCAAGGACCTTTCTGAACCTCCGCTCCCCTATGCCTGCTAGAATGACGGTAAATCCAGCTCCACTGACCTTCCATGGCACTTTTTACTGGTATTTTATACAGCACATATGGCTTTCTCTCTGCATTACAAACATTCATGTGTGCTCGCTTCGGCAGCACATATACTAAAATTGGAACGATACAGAGAAGATTAGCATGGCCCCTGCGCACAAACATTCATGCACATGCTTTATCTCCTCTATCATAAATTCGCCATTTACTCCCAGATTGCTTGTAATAATAAATACTTGTAAAATCAATGATTCTCCAGAATCATGGCTTTCAAAGTTTTTGGCTATAATGCACAGGTAAAAAGTATTTTACATTGTGACCCAGTACCAATCAACTACATATAAAAGTAAACATAAATGAAACAAGTGTTTCATAAAATATTTGCCATAATGAAAGTGAGATATACTCTGATATTCTCTATCCTCTTTTATTTTACTCTACTTCATTCTTTTCAATCACGGTAGCAACTGACCACATTGATGTTTATGAACCTTTGAGCCTCATTTTACAGTTTGTAAAATAGTGCTCCAGAAGAGCTATTTAAAAAGAAAAAAAAATTAAAGGAAGACTTATTTCCTGAGAAACATTTTATAGTTTGATTAGCCAGAATTCATTCCCAGTCTACTTACTCATTGTCTCCCTACAGATGCTAAAAAGCTACATACGTATCCTCCCAGGCTCCCTTGCAGCTATGCACAGCCACGACCCACTTCTGGCCAATGAAAGGTAAGCAGAAGTCACTAAAGTATTTTCTAGGAAAGTTTTTTAAAGGAGCCAGATTCTCCTGGCGTACCCCTTGTGCCCTCTGCCGTTCTTCCCTTTCTTCTGGCCTGAACTGTACAGGGAACATCTGGAGGTGCAACTGGCACCTCCTGACAAGCATGAGAATAAGGCCTACACAGAGGAATAAAGAACCGACGGAGCTAAGTCCATGATGACATCCTGAAGCCACCAGATCAGCCATGGGCTACCAGGGCTACCAAGCCCACGCATTTTATTATGTGAGACAAAGTTCTCACTTGCTTAAACCGCTGTCAGGTTTTTTTTTTGTTTGTTTGGTTTTTGTTTTTTTTGTATTTTTCTGAAGCTAGAAATGGGAAGAGACAGTCAGACAGACTCCCGCATGCGCCCCACCAGGATCCACCCAGCACGCCCACCAGGGGCGATGTTCTGCCCACCAGGGGGCGATGCTCTGCCCCTCCGGGCGTCGCTCTGCTGAGACCAGAGCCACTCTAGCATCTGGGGCAGAGGCCAAGGAGCCATCCCCAGCGCCCGGGCTATCTTTGCTCCAATGGAGCCTCGGCTGCGGGAGGGGAAGAGAGAGACAGAGAGGAAGGAGAGGGGGAGGAGTGGAGAAGCAGATGGGCGCTTCTCCTGTGTGCCCTGGCCGGGAATCGAACCCGGGTCCCCCGCACGCCAGGCCGACGCTCTACCGCTGAGCCAACCGCCAGGGCCAACCGCTGTCAGGTTTTTAATTACACACAGCTGAATATATTGATCACATGGACCCTACACTCGAAAAACATGTTTAAACTCCATGATCCTCCAATAAGAGGTCAATTTTTCAAAAAAGAAAGAGCGTCTTTTCTGAAATTTATTTTGGAGGATCGCAAATGCTTTTATTTATACAAGAAATGATTTGGAGACATGCAGAATGGAAAATGCCTCCAGTGGTCAGTTTACACAGGAAAGAATCCTTTTTGTGAAAATATTTAATGGTGTGTTCATTTAGTTTCATCCCTAGGCTCAGTGCTAGTCACTGAAGATGCCACGAATAGAATCCAACCCCTATCCCTCAGAGGCTTATAACCTGGTGCGAGAAGCAAATAAAGGACAGGCTTGTCCAGTGCCATGAGACAGACACTGTGATGGCACCGTCAGGGCACCGGGCGGGAACAGGTGGGAGGCAGAAGGGGTTCACGGGGTCACGGGCAAAAAAACCAGCATATTCTCTTCAATCATCTTAGCACCATCATTTCTCCTCTAAAATGAATTTTTAAATCCTCCTTAGGATTATTTTTTAGTGAAATAATGTGGAAAAATATCTTCCCATGGTTCTAATGGAATCCTTCTGTGATCACTAGAAATATCCCACGGGAAAGAACTTAATTTTTTTTCAATTAAGTCTTCAAATGGCTTTTGCAAACTAGAAGACTTAATGCCTGTCGTCATCTCACATTACATTTATTTTTCATTTGCCAGTTAAAACTGGTGCAATTGTGTATGTTGACTGACTTCTATTTTAGCACTTTGAAAAGATCAACAACTATAGATAATTTTTATTCTTCAACACACTCCAGAACAATACAGTAGACTAGAACAATCAGACATTAAATTCTGTCAAATAAAGAAGATAAAGACAAAAATTGAAAAGAACACAGACGAGAGACTAGAATTTTCATTAATATGGAGACAATTAATTGAACCAAACTATTAGAGCAAAGTGACAGCAATACAGGGTGTCACACAACCCCCAGACTCTAACAAACACACAGGCCTACTTTCCAGTGTTTAAATTTGTTTGTTTCTAGGATATATAACACCTTTACTTGCAATGAACATATTTTCAAACCAAAAATTGATGGAGCTTAATTGCTGAAATTGAAACTAACCAAAAAAACCCCCAAACAAACCACCAATAATTATCCCAATAACTACCATGCCTGACCCCCACCTTGCAAGAAGAAACGGTAATCCAAGAGAGAGTAAAAGATTGTGTTAAACAGATTTTAAGCAACATGGTCTAAGTGCAGTTTCTATTTTATCCCATGAGTGTCTGTTTTTTCCTCAAAGAAAACAAAAGGCTTTTGAAAAGCTTTGGATACCCAGAACCAATGGCAGGCTGTCATGTATGCGAAGCTAGTGCTCCCTCTAACCATGAGTCCTTCCATTGCTTTTGATCACTCCGTCTCTTACCTTGTCCAGTCCATAAAACATTCACTTCTCTGGGTAAATTAAACATTTAAAACTTTCCAAATGGCTTACATTTGAGGAATTAGTTTTCACTTTTTTATTTGCTAGCTTTCCTTTTTTATATTTGTGTTTCCTTTAATACCAAAGTTGTACCAACAAGTAGTTTAAATAAAGACTCAAATAGTTCTACATGGCTCATTAAGCAAAGCAGCAGTGCCTTCCCCGTCCCGTCCCGTATATGCCACTTTCCAGAGGCAACCACATTATAATCTTTTCAGTTGATTCTTTTGGCATTGACCTCCACATCTTCAAATGGAATGGACTGTTGCTACCCTTGATTTTTTTAGTTATAAAGGTTGAACTTTTGACTTTCTATTACGGAAGTAACCCATCTCTCTAATTCACACCCACATACCCACACTTCCCATCCTCCCACTATATGTATATTACCATTTTGTATGGTTCTATATTCAATGCCTACACTGTTACTACTTAATTGCTATTTACAGCTTAGTCATGTGGAATATCAATGGTTATTTTCTCTTTTCTTGAACAATCCTATTCTCACCCTAATCCCATCTAGTGGGATAAGTGCCTATTTATTTTTTTAGGTTTTTTTTTTTAATGCATTTAACACCAATTGTTTCATTCATTGGTCAATTGATTTTTGAGAGAGGCAGGGAAAGAGTGAAACAGGAACATAGAACTGCTCCTGTGTGAGCCCCGACTGGACCGGCAACCTCCACGCTCCAGGACAATGTTCCCACCAACTGAGCTGTACAGCCGGTGCTACTTATTTTATTTATTTTATTTTATTTAGTTTCCATTTTTGAGAGACAGAGGAAGGGAGTGAGAAGGGAGGCAGAAGGGAAGCATCCACGTGTTGTTCCGCTCCGTCGTGCTCCCATCGATGGCTTTCCCGTGTGTGCCCTGGGTCGGGGGTTGAACCTGAAACTTTGATGTTAGGACAACACTCTTAACTGACTGAGCTAACCAGCCAGGGAAAACACCAATTATTTTGAAAATTCTCCATAAATTGTTTAAATCTTCTCTTAATGAGATAAATAAAAAAATTCTGTCAATTTCACCTACTTGGAGAAATGGCGCCTGAAGATTTTCTAACGTCAAATTTGGGCTGTTTCGCTCTTTAGGCTACTGTAAAGCCGCCGTCTTGAGGTTTTCCTTTACCACCATCTGGGGATTCCCTTTACCTCACTTTGTTTAAATCCACTATTTCTTGCTTTCCATGTTTTTTTTTTTCTTTTTCACATTCTTTGAAGAAGCGTATCTTCAGGTAACATTCCGAGAAGTAAAACTTTTGAGACTCCGAATGTCTGGAAATATATAATATTTATTCCATCTTCATATACTGTTTGCCTAAAGATAGATCCCAAGGCTGAAAATACTTCCCTTAGAAGTTTGAAAGCATTGTTTCATTTCTTCCTGTGCTCTATTGCTTTACTGTCTGTGTTTTTCAACAGTGCTATTAAAAAGTGTGATGCCATTTTGATTCTTATCTTTGGATATGTAACCTGTGTATTCTTTCCCCTTCCTCAGAAAGCTTCTTTTTATCCCACATATTTTGTAATGTCACACCAGTAAGCTTTGGCATGGGTCCACTTGGAACATATATATTGTGCTGAGTGCTTACTGGGCCTTTACAGGATGGAAACTTGTATCTACAGTCCTGTGATTTTCTTGACTGGTGTCTTTGCTGACTTTCTCTTTTCCATTTCTCCTTCCCTGTAGATTTCCTGTGATTGGGTCCTCTAGTAATGATATTCTGATTTTCTTGTATTTTCTATCTTGTTGTCTTTCTTCTCTACTTCCTGGGAGTTTTCATCAATGTTAGCTTCCAAACCTTTTTATTACATTTTAAGATTTATCTATGGTATTTTAATTTTTTTTAAATTTGATTTTTTATTGATTTTAATTTGTTGTGTTTACACAGTTACAAGTGTACCCCTGAATATATCTCCCTCCTTCCCTCCTTGTTCTTCTTTATATCCCTTTTGCCCCTCCCCCCACCACCTTCCCCCTTTTCCTCCATTCTTTACTATCCTGCCCTCTATCTCTCTGTGTTATGTGTATATTTATACTTTCACTAATGTCTTTCCTTTCTTTCTTCCCCTTTCCCTCTGGACTCTCTGACCCTTTCTCTGCCTCTCTTCCATTCCTCAGTTCTCATTGTTCACTGGATTCCTCATATGAGTGAAGTCATATGATTATATTCTTTCTCTGCCTGGCTTATTTTATTTAGCATAATAGACTCCAGGTCCATCCATGTTGCTGCAAAAGGTAAGATTTCCTTATTTTTCGTGGCTGCGTAGTATTCTATTGTGTATATGTACCACTGCTTTTTAATCCACTCGTCCACTGACAGACACTTGGGCTGTTTCCAGATCTTGGCTACTGTAAACAATGCTGCAATAAACATGGGGGTGCATTTCTTCTTTTGAATCAGTGATTTGTTATTCTTAGGATATATTCCTAGAAGTGGGATAGCTGGGTCAAAAGGCAGTTCTATTTTTAATTTTTTGAGAAATCTCCATATTGTTTTCCACAGTGGCTGCACCATTCTGCATTCCAACCAGCAGTGCAGGAGGGTTCCCTTTTCTCTGCACCCTCGCCAGCACTTATTATGTGTTGTTTTGTTGATGAGCACCATTCTGACAGGTGTGAGGTGGTATCTCATTGTGTATATTTGATTTTTAAATAATTTTATATTTACATAAAAGTGGAAAAAATTTTACCAGTTCCTATATACTTTTCATTCAGCTTTCCCTAATGTTAACAACCTATATAACCATAGTACAATTATTAAAACCAGGAAGTTAACATTAATATATACGATTATCTAAACTACAGACCTTGTTCACATTTCACCAGTTATTAATGACCCTGTTCTGCTCTGGGATCCAATCCAGGACCCCACACTGAATTTAGCTGTTGTGGCTCCTAAATCTTCCCCAAGCTGTGACAGGGCCTCAGTCTTATCTTTTCATGACCTTGACACTTTGGATGAATACTGGTCAATTATTAGTATTTTGTATATTCTCTCAATTTGAATTTGTCTGGTTTTTTTTTCCATGATTATATTGAAGTTTTGCATTTTTGGCAAAAATATCAGAGAAGTGATATTGTGTCCTTCACAGTGTATCCTACTGGGGTATTAATATCTTGTATTGTTGGTTGTGTTAATTTTTGACCACTTAGTTAAGGTGATGCCTGTCATGTTTCTCACTATAAATATATTTTTCCCTTTGTCATTGAAAAAAGGCAGCAGGCAAGCAGGCAACTAAGCTAACTATCCCATTTTGACCAAAAGTAATTTGTCTGGATTAACTAGTTACTGTTTTTCATGCATTTCATATCAAACAAAAGAAAAAGACATTTTTTTTCTTTGAAAACTTCAAAAATAAGTAGTTCTCCAGAGCAGCGGGACTCTGAGCATCCTGGGACCTAACACAGTCTGGGGAGCCACATACAGTGCTTATGACTATGGTCCCTTTTGTCAGATGAGACGGAAAGTTTGGCAAGCAGCTAGCAATGGCCTAATGTTTGAATCCTGACAGTCAGAGATGTAGGTGCCTCCCTGAGGAGAAAAGAATTCATATACAAATGTGTCAGTTACTGGCCTACAATAGCATCCCCATCTGAACCAACACTCCTTGCCTCCCAGCAGGAAGTGCCCGTCTCACCTTCCCTAAGCCTGAATGAGCCCCTGGGTTCCATGATCTGAAGAGGGATCTCAAACTTGGAAACTTCATAAATGGAAAAAACAGCTCATTTCACTACAAGAGGTGGCCCTGAACAGAGCAAAGGGGCTGCCAGGTTCCGGTGGGCCCCTGGGAGGTGAAAGAAAGAAAGAAAGAGAGAGAGAGAGAGAGAGAGGAAGGAAGGAAGGAAGGAAGGAAGGAAGGAAGGAAGGAAGGAAGGAAGGAAGGAAGGAAGGAAGGAAGGAAGGAAGGAAGGAAGGAAGGAAGGAAGGGCAAGTTGGAAAATTGAAGGAAAGAGGAGATGAAGAAAGTGTCAGGTTAGAAATAAGAAGCAAGCACAAACGGAACAGCAGTAGCTGCAATTTATATGCCATTGTTCTGAGTGCATAATAAACACAGTAACGACCTTTAAGGTAGGTTCTGCCCTTGCCCGCATTATATACAGGGGAAAATGGAGGCACCAAAAAGGTAAATAACGGTTCAAGGTCACACAGAAGCGGCTGGTCCAGGACAGAATCCCAGGCAATTCCACTTAGGCATTAATGCTCTTTAAATATTATATGTATAAACTGCTTCCATTAGAAGTTCATGTGTGTGGTTGGCAAGTTTCCGCAATTACCTCTGGTGCCATCCAAGGTGTTACTCGTTCTCTCAGATGCATAGCCTCAGCGGACATAGAGCTTGGCCTTAAATACGCCTTGCGCTTTTATGTTTGTGCTTTTCCACCAGGACAACCAGCACAGTTCCACAGTACTTATTAAATATTCTCATGTTCTCGTACAACCTAAATGAGATCTGATTATTAAAGCCCAAGCAATAACAAAGAAACCAAGAAAAATAAAAGAAAAAAAGAAATGATTTCCTTCACTGCATTCAGATAAGCCAAGCTAATATTTGCTTTAGGGAACTATGTGACTTGCTCTGACTATAAAACAGCTTTCTTATGGCTAATGAGAAAATTTCCACACAGCTAACACTGAAAAGCTTTGCAGATTGGAATAAACCAATCTTGCCGGCCTTGGAACTTTCTAAATATATTATTCAGATTGACAGGGTCAGAAAGGTCAAGAAAACCACAGATCTCCCTCAATAAGAATGAGTGCCTTTCAACATTAGCAGTCTCCATTGTTTAGTTTTATAATTCTTGAGAGTAGGAGCTATTTGTGAGACACGAACTCCCTGTCTCCTCTTACTGTGTTCTCTCAGCTGTTTATGTTGTATAATTCTGAGGCTCCCCAGGCCCTTCCCCAACTCCTGCAGAAGTCTAAAGGACAGAGAAGATCTGTCATGAGGATGTGTGGCCTGCCTGGGAACAAATGAGATTATAAAGAGCTTTAAAAAGACAAGAAGCTCAGACTTCCAGGGCCATGTGGCCTCTGTATCAAGGCCCCTGAGTAGGATATCAGAAAGGACGCTGCCCGGAAGAATGCCCTGTGCACCATTTCACCTGGGTATGAAGGTCCTGCCACGGGAGACCAGGCTACACAACAGCGTCTTCAATACCCACCCAGCGATGTTCCAGATGGCAGGTTTGAAGGAGGACAGGAGCAAGTAGTCGGAATAAGAATCCTGAAGAAGGTTAGAAGTCACAAAAAGGGTAACTTATGCCTGGCCTGTGGTGGCACAGCGGATAAAGCATCGACCTGGAACATTGAGGTCGACGGTTCGAAACCCTGGGCTTGCCTGGTCAAGGCACATATGGGAGTCGATGATTCCTGCTCCTCCCCCCCTTCTCTCTTTCTCTTCTAAAATAAATAAATAAAAATCTAAAAAAACAAAACAAAACAAAAAGGATGACTCAGAGACCCAGGGATGGGTCTGCAGAGTAGCAAGAATGGTAAGAAGGGTGTAGGAGTAGATGTGATAAATATCCAACAGACACCATAGACATTTCACATTTCGAATTATATTCCAGCAATCTGCAGACTCAAAGACTTTTGACAAAAAACAAAGGTATTAGAGGTTAGAAAGGATGTCTCTTCACTGAAAAAGACACACAGTCTTGCTATATTAAATGACATTGGATAATAGTAATAACAATAGCATAACTAACTATGTTATGTGGGAGCTTCTTATGTGGGAGGCTACAAACTCACTTATATCACCTGGTCTAGGCCTCACACAACCACATGGGGCAGGTCCTTTCATTTCAGCCAGTGGGTCCTGTTATTTCATTAAAAATGAGAAAAGATTTAACTCTGCACTTGGCCCCAGCCACTCCGCTTCTCTGAGGAAGAGAGCTCTGCAGAGGGAAGCTAAGAGCACACAGATGTGGGGGAGAAGGGGGAGACGAGGGCCCGGTCCAGCAGACAGGGTTAAGCAGTCTGACTTTCCAACGAGCGACGGGTTTTCAATAAGGAGGTGAGGGTGAGGGTTTTCAGAAAATTCAGATATGACAAAATCACGTGTGTCATCCTCACATACTCTAATTTAACTCTTCTGATCAGTCAGGTTAACCCTGAACCCTGCTCTTAGCAACACAAAAAAGGTAATTCATCCAAAAGCAAGTTTTGACTATTTGGTAAAGTAGAAAGAACAGTGGCCTGGGAGTCACTCCCATGATGCTCAGTTATTGTCTGTTTGGGGACCTTCCACAAGTCACTACATTTCTCTAGCCCCGTCTGCTCCTTTGTAAAATGAGGAGGGAGACACCTAGGACCACCCACTCAGTCCATTCTGGCTCTGGGACTCTAATTAGAAAGAGAGGGAAAAAGACTGACTTTACAAAACCCAAGTGGCCAATAAACGTGGGAGAGCCAACACTACTCATTCACAACCGAAAGTAAAGTGCATTAGACTGGCACCGAGTCCTCGCTGGCAAGGATGTGGAGCAACAGGAACCCACACTACTAAGTAGGAGTGTAAGTCGGTACAACCACTTTGCAGAACAATCTGGCAGTATTCGAAAAGACTGAAAATGCACACAACCTATGACATAGCAATCCCACCCACACATACATACCCGAAATAACTTGCACACATATGCACAGGAAATATATAAAAGAATATTCATGGCAGTCATTTTGGAACTAGAAACAGCCTAAATATCCACAAGAGAATAGGGAAATGTAGTCTATTCACAATATAAAAAACTAAATAGCAGTGGAAATGAATGCAATGGAGCACTATATACAGTAACAAGGAGGAATCTCAAACAAAACTGAATGGAGTAAAAACAAATTGAAAAAGATACATTTAATAAGATACTTTTTACATAATGTTATGTGTACAATGATACTATATATGGTTTGGTAATACATTCATTTTTTAAATAGAAATATATATTATATATACACATAGATATTATATATAAAATACATACATAAAAGTTATAGAGATATACACATATATATACACATACATATATATTATTATAAAATGCTAAATTCAATATAGTACTTACTTCTGAGAGAAAACAGGGAACTATGACCAGGAAAGGGGCTTTAATTCGATTGGTAATATTTTAATAGCTTAAAGTGGGTGGTGGATACATAGGTAATTATGTTATTCTTTATGCTGTTTTGTATGTGAAAAATATTCTTAACATGGAAAAAGAAAGGACAGAAGGAAGGAAAGAAAAACACGTTGTTTTCTAAATCTATTTTGCCAAAACAAGAATCTGATTAGGCCCTGGCTGGTTGGCTCAGTGGTAGAGCGTTGGCCTGGCATGCAGGAGTCCTGGGTTCAATTCCCGGCCAGGGCACACAGGAGAAATGCCCATCTGCTTCTCCACCCCTCCCCCTCTCCTTCCTCTCTGTCTCTCTCTTCCCCTCCCGCAGCCAAGGCTCCATTGGAGCAAAGTTGGCCCGGGCGCTGAGGATGGCTCCACGGCCCCTGCCTCAGGTGCTAGAATGGCTCTGGTTGCGACGGAGCAATGCCCCAGATGGGCAGAGCATCGCCTCCTGGTGGGCATGCCGGGTGGATCCCGGTTGGGCGTATGTGGGAGTCTGTCTGACTGCCTCCCCGTTTTCAACTTCAGAAAAATACAAAAAATATATATATCAGTATTTGGGGAGCACAATTCATCCCATAACAATAGGAAATAAATCTTCATACTGACAGGCTTGTGGAAGGAGGTAGCAAAATTCATTACTAATTTAAATTTATTAGCCACTCTAATAGTAACTGTTTACTTCTTATCACTAAAATATCATGCTTTTTCAATTTCACACAGAGATGAGGATAAAACTGAGACTTAGGGACAAAGACAAAAGTGAAGTGGGTACCAGGGAGAAGTGAACATGGGGAGGAGGAATGGGACACCGGGGGGGGGGAGGGTATAAAGAAAAACAAATATAAAGTGACAGAAAAAGATCTGACTTTGAGTGATGGGTGTACAACATAATGAACAGCTCAAATGCTATAGAAATGTTCACGTGAAACCTATATACTCTTATTAATCAATGTCACCCTGTTAAAGTTAATTTTCTAAATAAATTTTTTTTTAAAAGTCATCCTTTTTTCATAATTAACCTAGGAACAATGATTAGATTTAGCTATTTATGCTATTCCAGCAAGGTTAATGCTTTCTGATGTTGAAATTAAATAATGATTTTTTTTTCCTTAACAAAAACTCATTCATTTTCTAGAAATAATCTATAGTTGGGAAAACACCACACAACCGATTTCCAAGGACTAACATCTGATGCCAAAAATGACATATATATGATTACTCCAGCTTATTATTTCAATAGGCTCTGCTCATTGAGAGACATCACTGCTTCAGAGTGCATAGCACTGCTTCAGTCCATAGCAATACATACAGTATTGTACGATGTACAGTGGGCCAGTTTGTCCCACTTCCAGCATGCTGCTCACTCAATTTAGCCCAGTGAGTGACAAATTGAACCTTGTTGGCTTGGCCTGTGGAAGTCTCAATGTCTGCTAGCCCACACAGAGCTGCTTTTCTTTTTTTTTTTTTTTACAGAGGCAGAGATAGACAGGGACAGACAGACAAGAACAGAGAGAGATGAGAAGCATCAATCATCAGTTTCTCGTTGCGCGTTGCGACTTCTTAGTTGTTCATTGATTGCTTTCTCACATGTGCCTTGACCGTGGGCCTTCAGCAGACCGAGTAACCCCTTGCTGGAGCCAGCGACCTTGGGTCCAAGCTGGCGAGCTCTTTGCTCAAGCCAGATGAGCCCGCGCGCAACCTCGGAGTCTCGAACCTGGGTACTTCCGCATCCCAGTCCGACGCTCTATCCACTGCGCCACCGCTTGGTCAGGCAGAGCTGCTTTTCTTGAGCCAGTAAGTCATAGGAAAGAGAGCCAGGTCTCATTAGGACAAAACCATCAAAGGACGCTGGGAATCATGGAAACTGGCCATTTCTGAAGAGTCAATATGCCAAAGCCTAAAATGCCCCATGTGGGCAGCTGGCAAATACTGTTCCTTAAGCCAGAGACACATCTATTTTTAACTCAGGGAAACTTGTGGTTTTGGCCAAGTCATACCTTTCACCCAAGGCAGGTGAGTACATCATCAAGGCATGTCCCAAATGCACAGGTATTTATAAAGTCTAACTTCATTTGAAAAAATAAAGGAGCCAAAGGAAACAGAGAACATCGAATACTAATGTCAGATCCTAGCCCTAAAAAATAAATGGTACAGTCTTGAATAAGATAATCTCCAGCGAACAGATAAAAGTCCACTCTACTCAAAGTTTTCCATGTTGACTCTAAAGGTACCTACAATACTCTTGAAAGATAATGGTCCAAGTTCTTCAGAAAGACTTTGATGATTCAGACTGAGGTCCACACAATTACCTATACCTTCAAATGAAACTAAACAGCAACCAGTTCCTCTATGCAAATGTTCTTTCTAACATCATTAACACTCAGAAATTCAGCATAATTCATGCTGTTTACCTTGATCAGGAATATGATATCACTTATATGTGGAATCTAATCAACAAAATAAACTAACAAACAAAATGGAAACAGAGTCATAGAAGTGGAGAACAGACCGACAGCTGTCAGAAGTGGGGTGTTGGGCGACTAGGTGGAAAAGGTGAAAGAGATTAAACAAAGGCAAAAAAACTCACAGACACAGACAATATGTAGGGACTGCAGGAGGGAAAAGGGGTGAGGGGAGGTGGAGGAGGGTAAGGGGGCCTAGATGGTGATGGAAGGAGACCTTACTTGCAGTAGTGAACACACAGTACAATACACAGATGATGTACTGTAGAGTTCTTCACCTGAAACCTAGATAAACTTATGAACTCATGTCACCCCAATAAATAAATAAATAGATAGATAGACAGACAGATAGATAGATAGATAGAATCACTACTCGTAGTAGGAACATGTTTAAACATGGAGGTCTCCTAGGAAACAAGTTGTTGACTCTTGGGAATTACCCTGTTGACACCTTAAGTTTTTGTTATTATTAAGTGAAAGAAGTGTTAATTATATCAGTTATTCAAAATGAAGCAATCATGCTCTAAATCTGTGACAACAAAAATCATTCTTAAAGTGTTAGAACAAGCCTCTGTATTAATATTCTTTTTAAAGTTGACCACACTTTGTAGAATTTCCCAAGACAATAACACTTACTTACATTTTTACCAAAGTAGCATAAGTATACGCATACATAAGGAGTTAACATTAAGCTTATGTCATCATATGTGAAAATAAAAAATTGATGCAGATTTTCCAACCTGTCCAGAAAACCTCAAGTCCTTCACGCTTTTCATGATCTGCTTATGTGCCAGCTAGTTTTACTTCAATTTCAAAGCAACTTTATTATGTTCTCACGTGCTACAGTAAAACATTCAAGTCAGTGTGCAAAGCTAGCTTAAAGCACCAGAACTTCAAACTAGAAAGTCTAAATTCACTGGATTTGCCAAAGGCATTCTGAAAAATATTTTAACGGACCAGCAAAACACAGCAAGACATTATGGTTTTAAACTCTTTTTGAAAACTAACCATACATATAAAAAAGAACTGTTTTCACTATAGAGTTCCTTTAGAGAAATTTAAGTGTTGATTTATAGAATATTAACAGCTGGGGTGAGATAATTCTTTAAAATAACTGCCAGCTAAAAATCAAATCAAAAACAAAAATGTCACTTCTCTAAAATCAGTAACAGCAACTCCTCCAATGCAATTTCCTATCACTTCCTTTTTTCCCCCTCTAAGTACCTCTGTCCTCAATTCCTTGACCATACTGTACTTGCAAGCCGTTGATTTGAAGGGTTTTCATCCATCACTCACTATTTTCTTTTCCTCTAATATCTTCTTAGCCAGCTTAGATCCAGAATCCATCATAATAATCACTTCCAGTTACACACCTTTACCTCTCTAGCCTCTCTTCTCATTCATCCTATTTACCTATCGGAACACTAAACCTAGCTAAACCCAATCCTTACCTCCTCCACAACAGTACAAGTGTTTTTGAACTTGACTAGAGAAAGACATTCAACTAGATGAAGTGGTCCCATTTTCAATTCATGACTGTGAACCTCAAGCAGCAGAGCCCCCAGTGTGATCTGACAATCCTACCATATTATCCATTCTTCCACTCTCCTGGACCACTGTTCCATACCTTGCCCCTCCTTCCTCAAACCTCTAACAGGGCCTCCCCACACCCTAACTCTAGGCTAAAGGAGTAGAGGCAATCAACTTCTAAAGCCTTCACACTGCATCTACTTACGTGCCTGCAGCTGGTCCCACATACAGTGTTCTCTCTTTCCTCCTATTACTGTGGATGTCTGCTTCCCTAAGGCCAACCCTCCCACTCTGTGCACTAGATCCCATCCACTCTTATCCATCCAAGTGGAAGGCTCCAGCAGCTCTCCTTGCTTCCCCTACATCATTAGTTTCCCACTCACCTTAGGCACCCATGGGCTTGTATGGGAACATATAAACATGCTATATTTCCCATCTTAAAAAACAACAACAACAAAAAAACCTCTTGACTTTTGTTTCCCTTTACAGTTTCTGTCCCATTTCTCTGCTCCACATTACAGAAAAACTCAAAAAGTTATCTCTATTTGCTGTCACCAATTCAACTCTTTCTATTATCATTTAAACCTCTTCTAATCAGTTTGCCACCACCACCATTCCACTAAACTGCTCTTGTCCGTGTCCCCGATGATCTTCACACTGGTAATTCCAATGGCCAGTTCTCAGTCCTCATCGTTCTTGACCTCTTAGCAGCACTGGAGACACTGGATTATTCTTCCTTTCTTGAAACACTGTCTTCTCTGGGCCCCAAAACTTCATCATCACTACCTCACTGGAGACTTCTCAGTCTCTGCTGAGTGCTCCTTATATCCCAAGTCTCTAAAGATAGATGTGCTCTTGAGATCAGTCCTTGAACCTCCTCTTTTCATGATTTAGACTCATTTTCTGGGTAACTTCATCCAATCTCATGGCTTTAAACACCAACTACATGCTGATGTTTCCCATATGTATATTTCCAACCTAGATCTCTCACTGCTCTTACCCAAGTCACTCTACTTCTTCAGCCACATGGTCTTGCTGTTCCTTGAACAAGCCAAGCACAGCCCCAGCTCAGTGCCTTTCCACAGGCCCTGTCCTACGCTTGGTTCACTCTTTCCCATAGTAGCAACACACTACCACCTCCATTTCTTCAATTCTTAGCTCAGATGTTACCTTCTGAGTGCCTTTTCACTGCTTTTCCTCTGTGGAAGTCATAGCCTGTTTCTCCATTGCAACTCTAGATAGTACTGATAAACTATATGTGCTTGATTTTGGTTTATTATCTGCCTCTCTCACGTGTAAGTTCAGGAAGGCAGGAATTTTTGTACACAATACATCCTCAGAGCCCAGAAGAGAGATTAAATATTGCTGAAGGAAGGAAGGAAGGAAGGAAGGAAGGAAGGAAGGAAGGAAGGAAGGAAGGAAGGAAGGAAATCACATATATGATTTAAACTACATATTATGTTTTTAATTTGATGTAGTCTAATATATATCAATCTTTTCTTTATCTATGTTTATTATGTTATGAATTTAATATCTTGTTTAAAAAATCCTTTCATAGCTTTATGTCATTTCTTGAGTAAGAAACAGAAAGTACAAATCATAAAGGAAGGAACTGATACGTTTCCTCATTTCTTCCTGACTAAAGACAACATAAATAATTTTAAAAGGCAAAGAACAAATAGAAGACCCAAAATATATAGAGACTTCCTTGACATTGGAAAGAAAAAGACAAAAACAAAACGCAATTAAGTAATGGGCGACACTGATGAGACAGTTCATGGAAGAGGAGGTTGAACAGGTCAGTAAGCCTAAGAAAGGATGCCCAGCCACACTGCTGGTCAGAAAGTGCAGGTTAAAGCAACTGTGAAATACCATTTCACATAAATAAAGTAGACGAAAGTGGAGCTAGCTGTCAGGTGTGAGTGGTGGTAAGGAGGCCGCTGTAGGGCAACTCCCACTTTCTTAGTGGGTGTGTAAACTGGTACACAAAATAAATTACATCTCTACTTTTATTACAAGAAATGTAATTTTAAGATTTCTGAAAGATAATTCTGGTAAGTGTATATAGAAAAGTGTACATGGAACTATGAAATACATATAAGTGAATATATGTATGCCATTCTATAAATTCCTTCTATATTTTCCAATGTCAACATTTCCAACTACATGACTGCAATAGCCAATGGATTAAAGTCTCAAATATTATTATGACGTATTAGTGAAGAAGGTATATGCTCTTGAGACACCTGATTCAAAAGAAACAAACAGTAATGGCAAGAAAAGATATATGTAAACCAACCCAGCTTTCACTGTTTCAAGTAGTTTTAATACTATTTTAAATCCCTCAGATAGTTAATAAAACAGTAAATCACTTTCTAACACTGGACTCAATAAATATTCTTTTTAAAAAAATAGTTATCTCTTTGGGTTTTATAAAAACTTTATTATTTTAGAGAGAAGAAGGGAGAGAGAGAGAGAGACAGGAACATCGATCTGTTCCTCTATGTGTCCTGAACAAGGATTGAACCGACGACCTTTGCATATTGGAGAATGCTCTAACCAACCAAGCTATCTGGCCAGGGCTCAATTAATATTCTTTGACTTGAATTAAAATTCAAGCAAACTTCTCCATGCTATAAAATTGACTTTTGGTGACCACCTGAACATGAAGCCAAATTCAGTCCTCCAAATACTTTAAAGTTTCCTTATTCAAACCAAATTACCATGACTGCCAGCATCCGGATCTGAAGCCCAGGAGCTGCTGGTCACAGTGCATATACTACTGACAAGGAAAAAGAGACCACCTCAGAAGGAAGACCTTTGTGTTTCTGCAAAAATAAGAGCCCTCTGACAGATAAAAAAAGGAATAAAAAAAAGTAAACTGTCCATAGTAAACAAACACAGAAACTACAGCACTACCCCAATGAGTACTCAATCCCCCATCAGTCTGAGTCCAAAGCATTGGCTAATCCATCCATATGAGCACTATCCAAGAGAAACAGAATACGAATCACAGATATAATTTAGAATTTTCTAGCAGTCACATTTAAAAAGTAAAAAAGAACCAGTGAATTTTTCAATCAGGTGTTTTATATAACCAACATATCAAAATATTATCAATATATTGTATAATCAATATAAAATATAAAAAAATCATATAAAACTAAAAAAGGAAGTTTTTACTTTTTTGTTCTTTCCTATTTGTAGTAGCCACCTTTAGTGCTCAACTGCCGCTACAGCTAGGGGCCACAGTACTGGGACAGTGCAGATCTGTACCTGGTGACGCCCATAGCAAAGAGACTGCTCCTCAGGGTCCAGTTCTAACAAGAACTCCCGGCCTCAGAGCTGGTGCTATGGGGAGGCGAGTTCCTGCACGCACCGCATTTCCTTCTTTCCCTGGGTCAGGTGCATCTACCAGATAATGTTCCCTCTTCAGTGATGCCTTCCCTGACCCTGGAATCCCTCCCCACCCCACACCCCCACTCACCCTCCTCCACAACATCCTTTTATGTTTCTTTCTGTTGTATTTTTCTGAAGCTGGAAACGGGGAGAGACAGTCAGACAGACTCCCGCATGCACCCAACCTGGATCCACCCGGCATGCCCATCAGGGGCGACGCTCTGCCCACCAGGGGGCGACGCTCTGCCCCTCCGGGGCGTCGCTCTGCCGAGACCAGAGCCACTCTAGCGCCTGGGGCAGAGGCCAAGGAGCCATCCCCAGCGCCCGGGCCATCTTTGCTCCAATGGAGCCTTGGTTGCGGGAGGGGAAGAGAGAGACAGAGAGGAAGGAGGGGGTGGGGGTGGAGAAGCAAATGGGCGCTTCTCCTATGTGCCCTGGCCGGGAATCGAACCCGGGTCCCCCGCACGCCAGGCCGACGCTCTACCGCTGAGCCAACCGGCCAGGGCCCCTTTTATGTTTCTTGATGGCAAATGCCCTTAACTAAATTATCTGTTCATTTATTTGTTCCCTGTTTACTGTCCATCACCACCCACCTAAAATTTAATCTCCATGACAACAGAACCTTTTCTGTCATCTTTTGTCACTGTTGCCGAAGCTCAGAACAGTGCCTGAAATGTAGAGAAGGTATTCAAAGAATATTCGTTGTATCAATGACTTGCTATAGCCAAAGGGCAAAAAATTCTCTCCACCAGCTAGGAAATGCATTTGACATAGAAACTATGTCATATGGAAGTTAGTTTCCCAGACTCAACCCCCAAAGTCTACTTAACCCAGAATGTAGCTGAAACCTGGGAAGAAGGAACAGAGCAGACGACAGTGTCAGCAAGTGGTTTAGTAGCAAGCAGATGCGCCTCCAAGGCCCAGTGCCCTGCTGTCACTTCCACTTCCTGGTAGCACCCCAGGACCACAGCAGGCCTTCTGTGTGAATGGGAGAATCCGTTCTAAGGAGACACAGAAATCAATTCTAGCTACACCGTGGGTTCAACGATCATTTGTGGGCTACCCTGGGACTCTAACTAACAATTAACACTGTATAAAAATGCTGAGACTCCGCCTGACTCCTTAATTTAGGTTAGGTCCCTGTGCTATACCTGTCTATATTAGAAAAAAAAAACTGCTCTGGGATCATACAACAGAAAGCCAACCCAATCTACCTTAGTCAAAAACAAACAAATAGCCTGACCTGTGGTGGCGCAGTGGATAAAGCATCGACCTGGAAATGCTGAGGTCGCCGGTTTGAAACCCTGGGCTTGCCTGGTCAAGGCACATATGGGAGTTGATGCTTCCAGCTCCTCTCCCCTGTCTCTCTCTCCTCTCTCTGTCTCTCTCTCTCTCCCTCTCTCTCTCCTCTCTAAAATGAATAAATAAAAAATTAAAAGGAAAAAACAAACAAACAAATAAATAAATAGGAAATTCACTGCAAAGATTCTGGGTACGGTATGCAGGTTGGGTCTCATAAAGAACTCCAATCAGAGACCCAAGCACTGCCAGAGCATTCTCTCCATCTCTGGTATCCATACCTCTGAGAATCGTATTCATTTCCTCCCACTCCTTTCCTGTGGCTTCCTGCCCTGCTCCAGGCCTCTGGCGACCCTGAGCTCCCATGCCTTCACAGTACTGTTTAGATGCCCACAAATTCCCTGGCCTTCCTGCCCTGCTCCAGGCCTCTGGCGACCCTGAGCTCCCATGCCTTCACAGTACTGTTTAGATACCCACAAATTCCCTGGCCTTCCTGCCCTGCTCCAGGCCTCTGGCGACCCTAAGCTCCCATGCCTTCACAGTACTGTTTAGATGCCCACAAATTCCCTGGCCTTCCTGCCCTGCTCCAGGCCTCTGGCGACCCTAAGCTCCCATGCCTTCACAGTACTGTTTAGATGCCCACCAACTCCCTGGCCTTCCTGCCCTGCTCCAGGCCTCTGGCGACCCAAAGCTCCCATGCCTTCACAGTACTGTTTAGATGCCCACCAATTCCCTGGCCTTCCTGCCCTGCTCCAGGCCTCTGGCGACCCTAAGCTCCCATGCCTTCACAGTACTGTTTAGATGCCCACCAATTCCCTGGCCTTCCTGCCCTGCTCCAGGCCTCTGGCGACCCTAAGCTCCCATGCCTTCACAGTGCTGTTTAGATGCCCACCAATTCCCTGGCCTTCCTGCCCTGCTCCAGGCCTCTGGCGACCCTGAGCTCCCATGCCTTCACAGTACTGTTTAGATGCCCACAAATTCCCTGGCCTTCCTGCCGTCGCTCCATTTCCAAAATTCCTGGAATTTGGACAGGTGCTCATTTTTCAACCAATCAACTGTGACCTCAACATTGGTTCAACTTGTACTAACAGTACCATATGGGTGAATCAGTTTAAGGGTGACTCCTAGAAAAGGGGTACCAGGCAGAAGACCTCACAGCTGTCCATTACAGTGCCCCTAAACCCTGCATTTCCCATTTTATTCTATTCCCCACACGTGAATATAACTACCTGTTTGAAGTTTACCTTTCAGATTAAGCCATAATAAGTTTAAGGAAGCCTGAGTATTTCTTAGTCTCTATTCTATCCTCTCACAGTAAGTAGTTTCTAAGAACAGAGATGCCCTTCAATACATCTCTGTTAAATAAATGAAACTGTTTTAAAATGAAAATTTAAGGTGAAGGCACACAGTAAATGTAAAACTCGTCATCAAGAACTTTTTATACATTAATGATAAGCTGAAACTCTATCAGCCCATGAAATAAATCCTCCTCCTTTTATAGCGAGGCACCTGGAGACTTCAACTGGGTATCCAGTCATGCAGACCATAAAATCCTAAAACACCCCCACCAATACTACTTTTTCCAATGATTCCTGGACACACACTAGCTAGGTTCCCTGTGGGCAGTAAAGCCCATCGGCGGCAACTTAACAGTAGACATTCTATCAAGAAAAGTGATAGGGCTCAGAAAAAAAAATCTGCAAAGTGAACCCTCGGGTAACAAAAGCAGCAACAGGGCAGTGAGGTAGAGGGAAGCATCGTGTGTACAGCTGAACAAAAGGAAGGATAAGAAGCCCTGTGACTGGAGCAACACAAGCTCCTTTCACTCAGAAAGTGACCCAATTTAGCTGGCACAGGAAAGCCGACTTCAAGTGAAGGCATGAGCTTTTCAAGGCATGTAAACTTCTACTCTCAAATTTTTATGGGACATTCTAAATGTTGCACTTTACTGGTGGTATAAAATATTAAGTTGATTTAATCTTTAAATTTCGAGGAAAGCATCTCTAGGTTGTAAAGAAGTTGAGGTATAATACTGTGAAAACACTACAATCGTTTGCCAGAACCTGGTCTCTGAGGTGTATCCACATGGGCAATTTCAAATGAGAAACTAAGTAATAGGTCCTATTCGGATAGCCCTTAGGCACTCCCACATGCACTAGACAGTTTGCGCAGTTATCATCACGCTCACGTGCAGAGGAGAAAGGCTGAGAGGGAATAAGTGACTTGGCATGGATCAGTTTAGCTGGAAACAGCCAAAGAACAATCCAACCCAGGACTTTGATACTGAGTCCATTGTGATTTCTACTGCCTCAAAAATCAGATGACAATTTGGATAAAAATGAGTATCTTTTAAATTTACAACTGCAAGTTATTGTTTCATTCCGCATATATAACTAGGTGTGCAAATACTGACAATATCTCAGTTTTCTTGCTACTCTAGCAATATAACACTGAGCGAGGTATTTACTGTTTCTTTTGAGCTTTAGTTTCTTCATCTGCTGAATGGGTAGAATAATGTCAATTGCACAGGGTTACCACAGAATTAAAGTGGAACCTGGCCTGTGGTGGCGCAGTGGATAAAGTACCAACGTGGAACGCTGAGGTCGCTGGTTCAAAACCCTGGGCTTGCCTGGTCAAGGCACGTATGGGAGTTGATGCTGCCTGCTCCCCCCTTCTCTGTCTCTCACTCTTTCTCTCCCTAAAAATGAATTTAAAAAATTTTTTTAAAAGAATTAAAGTGGAGGGAAGCTCTGGGATTCAATGAGAAACAAACAAGATTCCTCTGTCGTAAGGCAGACAGATACAACAAATAACAGAGAGAAGTGGTAAGAGAGAGGATGCACAATGTGTGAGCACAAATCGGGGCTGAGTTTGAAGTCCATGTCGAGTTAACCAGGAACAAAGGAAAGGCACAGGGAGAAGAACGGAAGTTTGAAAGAATGTGGACCGCTCCAGGCACTTGAGAATATGGTATTCCTAGAAAGGAAAGTGGACAAAAAGGGGTGAAGAAATGGGTCTGGAGAAGTGAGGGGCCAGGTTACAGAGAGTCACGTAGCACACTGAAGAGTTTGGATTTTATCTGGTAAGTGATGGGTTGCCCCTGAAGAATCTGAAGGCACGTGACATGTAACAGGTTTGAATCTTTGCTAGGGTACTGAGGGGAGGGTGGAGGTGTGCAGGACAAAACTAGACAAAAAGATGGCGGAGGGGGGTGATGAGGACCTGAATTAACAATGTGGTAGCAGAGTGTGCATCTGAACCTAACACAGACTAATTCTGAATATGAACTGCAATGGGAAAGCAAATTTTAAAAAATGATGTGGTAGCAGAGGAGGGATACAGAAGAGGAGCAGTTATGAGACAAAATCAACAGCACTTGCTGAGTGGCTGGGCGGGGAGGGGCAGGCAACAGAGACATGTCCGGGTGTAGGAAGATGTTCATGTCTTTGGCTTGGGTGACTTGGGTAACTGAGTTGGGGAAACGAAGAGCTTCAGGATTGGGGAGAAGGTTTGTGCACTTTGAATCTTGTGGTGTCTGTAGTTTTCCAGCAGCATCTGGCTGAGGGAGCGTGAGGTTAGGAGAAAAGGTTGGGATGGAGATGCCACACACACAGAGGTGACAGTTAACTCAAGAACGAACGCAACCGGCTCAAGAGAGCATGTAGGAGAAGAGGGTTTTGGGAAACGGCGGCAGAGGGTGAGCCCAGGGAGGCAACGACACAGGGAGGAGCAGTGAGAAGCAAGAGAAGGATCCGAAAAGCAGTAATAAAGCATTTCGGTGTGTCAATGGCCAACAGTCTCTGCAACAAAGACGTTCAGTGAGGACGGGACTGAAAAAGTGTCCGTTCCACTTATCAGTGCTGAGATCACGAGCGATCCTCCTGAAAGAAACAAAAGAGGCATGGAGGCTGTGAGCACCTTACTGCAGCGAAGGAGTGAACGGAGTGAAAACGTGGTGTTCTGCCTTCGCCAACGTGCTGCTGAAGGACAGAAGGTAAGTGTTCAAAATGGTTCTGGAATCAAAGCCCCGAAGTCCACGGTCAAACCCCATGACATTGATGGGAGCCAGGCCAATTCACCAACTGCATCAGCACACAGTGGGAAAAGGTAGGAAGAAATCCACTGGGCCCTGGCCAGTGTCTCAGTGGGTAGAGCATCGGCTTGGCGTCTGGATGTCCTGGGTTTGATTCCCAGTCAGGGCACACAGGAGAAACGACCATCTGCTTCT
This sequence comes from Saccopteryx bilineata, assembly GCF_036850765.1. Lineage (NCBI taxonomy): Eukaryota > Metazoa > Chordata > Mammalia > Chiroptera > Emballonuridae > Saccopteryx > Saccopteryx bilineata. The sequence continues at coordinate 226,156,371 of NC_089494.1, forward strand.
CTCTCCCTACTCTCTCCTTCTTCCCCTCCTGCAGCCAGTGGCTCCGTTGGTTGGAGCATCGTCTCAGGCACTGAGGATAGATGGGTTGATTGGAGCACTGGCCTCAGATGCGGTTTCCAGTGGATCCCAGTCACAACATATGCGGGAGTCTGTCTATCGCCCCTCCTCTCACTTAAAAAAGAAAGAAAGAAAAAAGAAACTCACTGGGCAGTGTTCAGAAGAGATATGGATGGACAGCTGCTGACTGCCATGGCAGCAGAGAAGAGGAGAACACAGGAGGGGCCCAGGTGGGGGAAGAGGCTGAGGGAAAAAGAGGAGGCTGGGGTGGGTGGACGGCTGCTGACTGCCATGGAGGCAGAGAAGAGGAGAAACACAGGAGGGGGCCCAGGTGGGGGAAGAGGCCGAGGGAAAAAGAGGAGGCTGGGGTGGGTGGCCCATTGCTTGCTCTTCTGACTCTTGCCCCCCAGGAAACCAGAACGCTGGCACATTCCAGTATCGGCTAAGGAGACTTTTGAAATAGAACTTTGGGCCATTGGTTTAAATGTGGATAACAGGATTCAACACTATCAGAAAGGAAAGATTGAGGTGGTTCTTACCATTCACTCCCCTTCCTCCCCCGCCATTTGCTGCCCCCCCCCCAGAATTCAGAGTTACTGGGGTCTGCCTGTTCAATAATCATTTCTTTGCTTAGGCCTCCAGGAGCAATAAAATGACTTTCCCTTGTTGTAAGCGAAAGGTCACATCTCCATCTGCAAAGAAAGCCGTTCCTCCGTCTGCTTCTCCTGGCAAGTTGTCTGCAATAGGAAATTTGGGGAGTGCCAGGATGGGTAAACAGCAGTAGACTGGAGAGCTGAAGAATGGGAGGTAAGAGGGAAATCAGATTTAAATCCAGGATATTACAAAAAGAAACTACCACGAGTACGTAATATTTAAAATAAAACAAAACACAAAGAAGCAAACAACCCCCTTGCCTCCGGGATCTGCCCTTCAGCCTGTTCCTCCGAGAACAGCACAGCGGAGAGCCAGAGCTAAAACTCCCCCTTTCATGCTTTCCTCTCCCTTTCTGTATGGAAAGGTCATCACACTAAGGGGGTGGGGCAAATCCAGCCTGCAACCTGCATCTGTGTGGCCCAGGAGCTGAGAGCGGTTTTTCTACTTTTTATGGGTTATAACAAACATGTAAAACCAAAGTAGAATATTCAACAGAAACCACATGTGGCTTGGGAATTCTAAAATATTTACTTTCTGGTCCATTCCAGAAAAAAGTAGTCAGCCCCTGGTACAGATGAAGACTTTGGTGACCAGCAGGGCACACATTCCTTAGGCCACCCAGCTGACCAGCAGCGGGCTCACACAGGAGTCCATTTCCTAGGCTACAGTCCGGGCATGCTCTCAACCACACTCAGCAGCCAAACAGACCCGCAAAAATTCCCACTTGAAGGTAAAAATAAAAATAAAGGAGAAAAAAGAGCCTTCAGGGTTTCTGAGAGAGCCACATAAATAAACTTTAAAGATTCTATCAACATTTTTAAAGATTCCTGGTTGAGTAACATGAAATGGGAAGAAAACATTTAGTGACAGGCTACGCACATCTCAAACTCTACCTTTCAACTCTTTTCCTCTTAAAGTGCCTCCTGAAATCTACTCTTTGTCACCTGGACAAGAATGTCGGTAGAGAAGGTATGTCAGGAAGTACGACTGGTTCCTGGCCCAGCACCCACACTCAGCACAAAACCAAACTGTGCCGCTCTGTGGCCGCCTACAGGCACCCCTATGGTGAAGGCCATGCCCGAAAGATACTTCATGTGATTAAATGCTAATGCAGGTCTAAATGTCTTTCTTTTAATACCTGAAACACTCTCATATAGTCCATTCACCTAACCTCTGATTAAGTTATGTGTGATAATCAAAACTCACCTTGAAATTTCCAAGAAAAATTCAAATGGTAATGCTTCCTGCATAAAACTTGCCCTGCTAACCGGCTCATTCTCTGTTGTAGTTCTCTGTCCTGAATCACCACACATAAACAACTCCGTGTGGCAGCTATTTTTTTTTTTTTTCTACCAAATATTTATTTATTTTTTTTTTAATTTTTTTATTTTATTTTATTTTTTTTAATAAATTTTTATTAATGGTAATGGGATGACATTAATAAATCAGGGTACATATATTCAAAGAAAACATGTCTAGGTTATTTTGTCATTAAATTACGTTGCGTACCCCTCGCCCAAAGTCAGATTGTCCTCCGCCACCCTCTATCTAGTTCTCTGTGCCCCTACCCCTACCCCTAACTCTCTCCCTCCCTCCCTCCCATGTCCTCCCTCCCCCCCCCCACCCTTGGTAACCACCACACTCTTGTCCATGTCTCTTAGTCTCATTTTTATGTTCCACCAATGTATGGAATCATGTAGTTCTTGTTTTTTTCTGATTTACTTATTTCACTCCTTATAATGTTATCAAGATCCCACCATTTTGCTGTAAATGATCTGATGTCATCATTTCTTATGGCTGAGTAGTATTCCATAGTGTATATGTGCCACATCTTCTTTATCCAGTCTTCTATTGAAGGGCTTTTTGGTTGTTTCCATGTCTTGGCCACTGTGAACAGTGCTGTGGCAGCTATTTAGTATCACTCACTCAGAAAGAGTAGCGATAATGTTTCTGTCTTTATAAATCGCAACGCATCCCCAGTCATCTCATCAGACATTTCTGTACCCAGGGCCTCGTTCCACCCTGGAGCTGGCAAGAGCTGACTGACCCTGACGGGAAGCAGTGTTGAGAACATCACCAAAAGTACCCTAAAAGGCAAGAAGCCAGGCCACAGAGACAAATGCAAATTTCATATTGTGAATTATTTTAGCATGTTAAATTGAAATAAATATGAAAATCTAGTCTAGTTTTTTTTCTCTGAAATACCAGGACATAATCATAAATAACAGAACCAAGGTGTGGTATCTTAATCAAATGTTCTTCCCATGTCCTTTTAAGAAAAATATCCCATAAGAATATGAATAAGAATAAGAATTAGAATAAGAATAAGCCCTGGCCAGTTGGTTCAATGGTACAGCATCAGCCTGGCATATGGAGGTCCCAGGTTCAATTCTCAGCCAGGGCACACAGGAGAAGCATCCATCTGCTTCTCCACCCCTCCCCCTCTCCTTTCTCTCTGTCTCTCTCTTCCACTCCAGCAGCCAAGGCTCCATTACAGCAAAGTTGGCCTGGGCACTGAGGATGGCTCCACGGCCTCCACCTCCAGGTGCTAAAATGGCTCCAGTTGCAACAGAGCAATGGCCCAGAAGGGCAGAGCATCGCTCCCTGGTGGGCATGTCGGGTGGATCCCAATTGGGCACATGTGGGAGTCTGTCTCTGCCTCTCCACTTCTCACTTCAGAAAAAATACAAAAACAAAAACAAAAAAGAATGGAAGGAGGGAGGGAAGGAGGAAGAAGAAGAGGAAGAAGAAAAAGAAAGAGGGGTGAAGAGGGGATAGAAAGAATAATCCTCAACCAAATGTACATCCTAACTTTTCAGCCCAGTACAGATCTATATAGCTTTTATTCTTTCTCAATTATTATCTTTTTAGTTTTCCATTGATTTGAGAGGAAGAGGGGGATGGAAAGGTGGGAGATGAGGAAAGAGAGAGAGAGAGAAGCATCAACCAACTTGTTCCACTTAGTTGTTCCTTTTAGTTGGGCATTTATTGCTTCTCATATTTGCCCTAAATTGGGATCGAACTCACAACCGTGGCACACTGAGATAACACTCTATCCACTGTGCCATCTAGCCAGGGTCTTTCTATTTTTTTAAATTATTTTTATTATTTTTACTAGAGCTTCACTAGCTTTTTGGAGTGAAGCAGAGTAAAGGTCCCAATAATGTACCTCCCCTTACAGTACACCTAGCATTCCTCTTGGTCTTCTAATAATACATTTATCTAAAATCTTGTTCCTCATGTCTCCCTGCTGAACTGATTCATTTATACCTTTCTCTGGATTTCTAGTAATCACATTTTTAACCAACAAGTTTTAAGAAAATTAATGGGTCTAGGATAAATGTAGATCCAATAATCAAGCAAAAAACCTCAAAATATGTTTCTATTCTAAATGCAGCCTATTAGTATGTTGAAAAATTCAAGCCCTGGACAGTTGGCTCAGCAGTAGAGCAATGACCCAGCATGTAGAAGTCCCGGGTTTGAAAGCTGATCAGGGCCCACAGGAAACATGACCATCTGCTTCTCTACCCCTCCTTCTCCTCTTTCTCTCTCTCTTCCCTCCTGCAGCCATGGCTCAAATGGTTCAAGCAAGTTGGCCTTGGGCACTGAGGATGGCTCCATGGCCTCAGCTAAAATAGCTCAATTGCTGAACAAAGAAGCAGTGGCCCCAGATGGGCAGAGCATTGCCCCATAGGGGGTTGCCCAGTGGATCCCAGTCAAGGCGCATGCAGGAGTCTGTGTCTCTGCCTCCCTTCCTCTCACTTAAAAAAAAAAAAGAAAAAGAAATAAAAATCCAGGTGGGTTTAGGGTATGGTGTAGTATAGTGTGGAATGTATGCATATATTTGCTGTGCATTTGTTCATCTATTTATTTCTGCAGCTCAACTTAACCTATTAAATGGACAGTTGACTTCGCACTCTTTCCATTAAGGGGAAAAAAACCCTTTTGAGAGCCTCTTTTTTTACAGAATAAATAATTGTTCACTGCTACTGACATATTTTTCAGGTCATTATTGAACCTACTGCTTAGCTAATAATAAATCGAAAAGACCATTTCGTCCTGGAAACATTTTAGGATGCAAGATTGCTCACTGATAACTGAATGAAATAAAAACAATTTTCCCACTTCTGAAAAAGATTTGGTCCCATTTGCCTTTGCTCGGTCTCTTGGTATCACTTCCATGGTTAATTACAATAGAGAAAAAGTGTTCTGACCTCCTTATAACTCCAGCATCTCTCTTCAGGTCTAAGTGTAGAATGCAGGAGAATGCGAAATCTGTGTGTCTGTCCTTTGTGTCTCAATTTTGAGTGTCTCTTCTGTTTGTAACTTTTCTTTCTGTATCTCTCCATCTCTGTGTCTTTCTCGGACTTCCTTATTCCTCTGTTTCTATTCATCACTCTTTCTTCATTTCCCCAAACTTTCTGGTTTACTTCCTCTCCTAACAGATCCTAGTAAAAATATACTATACATTTATAATGTTTTAAATTTACTGAACAGAATTTGGTGTCCTTTGTTCTTAGAAACAGTGACTAAAAACTTGTTTTAACCAAAACCTAAAAGTCTATCCCAGGCCTGACCTGTATTGGCACAGTAGATAAAACATCAACCTCGAACATTGAGGTCACCGGTTCGAAACCCTGGGCCAGACTGGTCAAGGCACATATGGGAGTTGATTGCTTCCTGTTCCTCCTACCTTCTCTCTCTCTAAAAAAAAAAAAAAAAAAAGGAATAAAATCTAAAAAAAAAAGTCTATCCCATACACCATGTCTATTCCTACTACCTCTATAATTAAACGTCCTGGCTCCTTTTCTCCAAATCCTAGTCTTTCTTCAAAGTTCATCATTCATCCACTTGCTTAAGCCAGAAATCTCCAATCATCTGTGATTTTATTTCCTCACATTCCATTTCAAACCCATTAGCAGTCCTGTAGGTTCTATACCCAAAACACATCTCAAATCTATCCATCTCACCCATCCGTCCTGCCGTCCTCCTTGGAAAAGACACTATAATTTCTTCCTTAGACTTCTACAGTCACTCCCTAATTTGTATCCCTGCTTCTGCTCTTGCCATCCTTAAATCCATCCCTTACACAGTGATCACAATGAAATTTTAAATCATAAACTACCCCCTGTCCTCCTTTGCTTAAAGCCCTCCCATGGTTTACCATAGTAATTAGCATTTAATCCAAACTCTTTATCAAAAAACAAGACCTACATGATTTGGTCCCTACCAACCCTTCCGATCTCAGTGTTTTATTCCTCTAACATATCAGCTCCTTCGTGCCTGAGGGCCCGGTCGCTGGTGTCCCTCTCATGCCCAGATCACTGCAGGGTTGGTTCCTTCTTGCCATCCAGATCTCCATTCAAACACCACACCTTCAAAGCAACCAACACTGACCAACAATCTAAAATATCTTCCGGAGGCACTCTATCATAGAACACTATATTTAAGTTCTGTGGGGTCATTATCAGACATTTCTTATTAAACAGATTTTTTAAAAATTTATTGTCTTCTCCCACAATAAAGCAAGTACTTTGACAGCAGAGAACTGGTCAGTCTTGTTCGCTGCTATAGGCCTAATACCTAGAGAGGTTCCAGGAACTTAGTAAGCTCTCAATAAACTTTTCATAAATGAATGAACAAAAATCCTGGTCTTCCCAAATACTCTTACCTCTCTTACCATTGTCCTATAACAATATTTTTCCTCTATGACTTCATGGCATTATTTCGACTCTTAATGTCTTGCTAGATCTCTTACACTGATGCTTTTAAATATATAACTTTTCACAATGTCATCATTATCAACCATAAATATTAAATAGGTACCTCCTCTAGTTAAATGAATAAAGGCAGGAAACAAAAAATGCCTTTATCAGGTAATTAATTAACCCTTTTACCTGAGCACTCTACCTCAATGAGATCTTTGTATTTCTGGCTGTTGTGCTGTACAGATACTTAAGTCATTAAAAATAAAACTGCGAGATGACGTCAGAGTAATGGCGGAGTAGGAAGCGATACCGATAAATCTCTCCCAAAACTCAACAAGATCTTCAACCAGAAACAGAAAAACCTATACTTGGAGCTTCCAGATTCTTCGCAATACACCCAAAGGTATGATTGAGTGAAAAATTGGCTCAGAAAACCCCCACTCCAGGAATTACTAAAGGGGGTTCTCCAATCAGATACAAAGAACAAAAAAAAAACAGAGCCACAAGTAAAAGCTCCAAGAAGAACACAATAAAACCAAATTTAAACTGTGACAACAACAAAAAGAAAGAGGGGGAGAAGACGGAGATTAACAGTAGCAAAGGACGATGGAGTGCAAAAGTACTCACAAAATAGTTCGCTACAATGAACAGGGTAGGGACCCTTTTCATTACTCAAAGGTAACCACCATTGAAAAACCACCACAGAAGCACATGAGATAAAAAAGATAGCAACAGAGGAAAGATGTATGGAATACAACCAAATAAAAACAAAAGATAGAAAAACGAAAGAGAAGGATCAAACAAGACACAAAACTAACAGAAAGCAAGATATAAAATGGCAATAGGGAACTCACAAGTATCAATAATTACACTAAATGTAAATGGATTAAACTCACCAATAAAAAGGCACAGAGTAGCAGAATGGATTAAAAAAGAAAATCCAACTGTATGCTGCCTACAGGAAACTCATCTAAGTAACAAGGATAAAAACAAATTCAAAGTGAAAGGCTGGAAAACAATACTCCAAGCAAATAACATCCAAAAAAAAGCAGGTGTAGCAATACTCATATCAGATAATGCTGACTACAAGACAGGAAAAGTACTTAGAGACAAAAATGGCCATTTCATAATGGCTAAGGGGACACTGAATCAAGAAGACATAACAATTCTTAATATATATGCACCAAACCAAGGAGCACCAAAATATATAAGACAGCTACTTATTGATCTTAAAACAAAAACTGACAAAAATACAATCATACTTGGAGACCTCAATACACCGCTGACGGCTCTAGATCGGTCATCCAAACAGAGAATCAACAAAGACATAGTGGCCTTAAACAAAACACTAGAGCACCTGGATATGATAGACATCTACAGGACATTTCATCCCAAAGTGACTGAGTATACATTTTTCTCTAGTGTACATGGATCATTCTCAAGAACTGACCATATGTTGGGCCACAAAAACAATATCAGCAAATTCAGAAAAATTGAAGTTGTACCAAGCATATTTTCTGATCATAAAGCCTTGAAACTAGAATTCAACTGCAAAAAAGAGGAAAAAAATCCCACAAAAATGTGGAAACTAAACAACATACTTTTAAAAAATGAATGGGTCAAAGAAGAAATAAGTGCAGAGATCAAAAGATATATACAGACTAATGAAAATGACAATACGACATATCAGAATCTATGGGATGCAGCAAAAGCAGTGATAAGAGGGAAGTTCATATCGCTTCAGGCATATATGAACAAACAAGAGAGAGCCCAAGTGAACCACTTAACTTCCCACCTTAAGGAACTAGAAAAAGAAGAACAAAGACAACCCAAAACCAGCCGAAGAAAGGAGATAATAAAAATCAGAGCAGAAATAAATGAATTAGAGAACAGAAAAACTATAGAAAAAATTAATAGAACAAGGAGCTGGTTCTTTGAAAAGATCAACAAAATTGACAAACCCTTGGCAAGACTTACCAAGGAAAAAAGAGAAAGAACTCATATAAACAAAATACAAAATGAAAGAGGAGAAATCACCACGGACACCGTAGATATACAAAGAATTATTGTAGAATACTATGAAAAACTTTATGCCACTAAATTCAACAACCTAGAAGAAATGGATAAATTCCTAGAACAATACAACCTTCCTAGACTGAGTCAAGAAGAAGCAGAAAGCCTAAACAGACCTATCAGTAGAGAAGAAATAGAAAAAACCATTAAAAACCTCCCCAAAAATAAAAGTCCAGGCCCTGACGGCTATACCAGCGAATTTTATCAAACATTCAAAGAAGACTTGGTTCCTATTCTACTCAAAGTCTTCCAAAAAATTGAAGAAGAAGCAATACTTCCAAACACATTTTATGAGGCCAACATAACCCTCATACCAAAACCAGGCAAGGATGGCACAAAAAAAGAAAACTACAGACCAATATCTCTAATGAATACAGATGCTAAAATACTAAACAAAATACTAGCAAATCGAATACAACAACATATTAAAAAAATAATACATCATGATCAAGTGGGATTCATCCCAGAATCTCAAGGATGGTTCAACATACGTAAAACGGTTAACGTAATACACCATATCAACAAAACAAAGAACAAAAACCACATGATCTTATCAATAGACGCAGAAAAGGCTTTCGATAAAATACAACACAATTTTATGTTTAAGACTCTCAACAAAATGGGTATAGAAGGAAAATATCTCAACATGATAAAGGCCATATATGATAAACCATCAGCTAACATCATATTAAATGGCACTAAACTGAAGGCTTTCCCCCTTAAATCAGGAACAAGACAGGGTTGTCCACTCTCTCCACTCTTATTTAATGTGGTACTAGAGGTTCTAGCCAGAGCAATCAGACAAGACAAAGAAATAAAAGGCATCCATATCGGAAAAGAAGAAGTAAAGGTATCACTTTTTGCAGATGATATGATCCTATACATCGAAAACCCCAAAGAATCCACAAAAAGACTACTAGAAACAATAAGCCAATACAGTAAGGTCGCAGGATACAAAATTAACATACAGAAGTCAATAGCCTTTCTATATGCCAACAATGAAACAACTGAGAAGGAACTCAAAAGAATAATCCCCTTCACGATTGCAACAAAAAAAATAAAATACTTAGGAATAAACATAACAAAGAATGTAAAGGACTTATATAATGAAAACTATAAACCATTGTTAAGGGAAATCGAAAAAGATATAATGAGATGGAAGAATATACCTTGTTCTTGGCTAGGAAGAATAAATATAATCAAGATGGCTATATTACCCAAAGCAATATACAAATTTAATGCAATTCCCATCAAAATTCCAATGACATTTTTTAAAGAAATAGAGCAAAAAATCATCAGATTTATATGGAACTATAAAAAACCCCGAATAGCCAAAGCAATCCTAAAGAAAAAGAATGAAGCTGGGGGCATAACAATACCTGACTTCAAACTCTATTATAGGGCCACGACAATCAAAACAGCATGGTATTGGCAGAAAAATAGACACTCAGACCAATGGAACAGAATAGAAAGTCCAGAAATAAAACCACATATATATAGTCAAATAATTTTTGATAAAGGGGCCAACAACACACAATGGAGAAAAGAAAGCCTCTTCAATAAATGGTGCTGGGAAAACTGGAAAGCCACATGCAAAAGAATGAAACTGGACTACAGTCTCTCCCCCTGTACAAAAATTAACTCAAAATGGATCAAAGATCTAAACATAAGACCTGAAACAATTAAGTACATAGAAGAAGACATAGGTACTCAACTCATGGACCTGGGTTTTAAAGAGCATTTTATGAATTTGACTCCAATGGCAAGAGAAGTGAAGGCAAAAATTAATGAATGGGACTACATCAGACTAAGAAGTTTTTGCTCAGCAAGGGAAACTGATAACAAAATAAACAGAAAGCCAACTAAATGGGAAATGATATTTTCAAACAACAGCTCAGATAAGGGCCTAATATCCAAAATATACAAAGAACTCATAAAACTCAACAACAAGCAAACAAACAATCCAATAAAAAAATGGGAAGAGGATATGAATAGACACTTCTCCCAGGAAGAAATACAAATGGCCAACAGATATATGAAAAGATGCTCATCTTCTTTAGCTATTAGAGAAATGCAAATCAAAACGGCAATGAGATACCACCTCACACCTGTTCGATTAGCTGTTATTAGCAAGTCAGGTAATAGCAAATGTTGGAGAGGCTGTGGAGAAAAAGGAACCCTCATACACTGTTGGTGGGAATGTAAAGTAGTACAACCATTATGGAAGAAAGTATGGTGGTTCCTCAAAAAACTGAAAATAGAACTACCTTATGACCCAGCAATCCCTCTACTGGGTATATATCCCCAAAACTCAGAAACATTGATACGTAAAGACACATGCAGCCCCATGTTTATTGCAGCATTGTTCACAGTGGCCAGGACATGGAAACAACCAAAAAGCCCATCAATAGATGACTGGATAAAGAAGATGTGGCACATATACACTATGGAATACTACTCAGCCATAAGAAATGATGACATCGGAACATTTACAGCAAAATGGTGGGATCTTGATAACATGATACGAAGCGAAATAAGTAAATCAGAAAAAAACAGGAACTGTATTATTCCATACGTAGGTGGGACATAATAGTGAAACTAAGAGACATTGATAAGAGTGTGGTGGTTACGGGGGGGAGGGGGGAATGGGAGAGGGATAGGGGGTGGGAGGGGCACAAAGAAAACAAGATAGAAGGTGACAGAGGACAATCTGACTTTGGGTGGTGGGTATGCAACATAATTGAACGACAAGATAACCTGGACTTGTTATCTTTGAATATATGTATCCTGATTTATTGATGTCACCCCATTAAAAAAATAAAATTATAAAAAAAAAAAAAAAAAAATATTAGCAAATATTGTACATACAAAAAAAATAAAATAAAATAAATAAATAAAACTGCACATGATACATTCTCTGTAGAACACACTGCTGGATATTAGGCAAAGTAGTGCTAAGCACAAAGTGGTGTAGATATGAAAGAATCTGAACAAAAGACAGTCATGCAGGTATTTAATTTGATCTAAGGTAGCAAGATAATTGGGGTGAGAGAGAAAATGAGTGGAAAGATCAAAGGTAACTTCAGAAATAATATATTTTTAATTAAATTTATTGGGGTGACACCAGTTAATAAGATTGCATGTTTCAAGTGTATAACTGTATAATGCATTATCTATGTATTGCATTGTATACATTTGAAAATTTTTTGTTCCCTAAATATATCAGTTGTCTTTGTTAATAAAGGTCTGGTGTCCGGGTCGCTGGTCAATAAAGAATAGGTGCCTTTAAAAGCAATAAATATTTTAAGTCTTGTCACCTTGACTTTGCCACTGAAACTACCCGTTGATGAGAGAGGGGCCTTTATTTTGTAACTATATCTTCTAGAAAACTGACCTTACTAATGAGTTGGCAAGCTCCCACCATTTACCACGGCATATGCAATACTCAAGTTCAAAGGAAAGTCCATAAAAGTGGGCACCACTCTTTGGTTTATGATCAGAGACTGTCTGACAAACAAAACAAGAATTCTTTAGTCACCCATGCAGTAACATAGTAACATATATGTGTGTGTGTTGTAATGGCATTGTTAAAAGAATTTAAAAATTATGTAGGACTTCTTAAGCAGAGGTGATATTTGATCTTTTCACTTAGGCCATACTAGGCCCTTATGATGAGTGAAAATCTGGTGCAATTTAATATCTGACCCAGTGTACTTGGCTGCCTAAAATAATGTAAGATGGTTTATGGACATCAAATTTAGAATTGTTTAAACCATCAACCAAAAAAAAAGAAGGCATTTTATGGGCCAGAACACATAATCATATTTCCAACAAATGCTACCACTTTGAATAGTGCCTCTTAGTTTTTTTTACCACCATTTAAAAATATTTTATTTTAATTTTTACATAGAGTTGGTATATAATATTAGTTATACTAGCTTCAGGTGTATAATATAGTGATTGGACAGTTTTAATGCCTTCCAATGTGATCATCCCTCTATTTCTAGTAATCATCTGTCACTGTGAAAACTTCTCATGATATTATTACCACCATTTTAACATAGTTATGAAAGATATTTTAAAATATTTAATACTCAACTAATAACACAAACGACAGTGTATCAGAAAGCGGTGTTCCTAAGCCACAGAGCTTCTTCTCCTGCTGCATCTGGGCCGCGCGTGTCTCCTGTAGGGCTCATGTCCTCACCCTGCAAACTACCAAACCATTCAAATGGTAATCCCACACTTCTTTGTGGTTGGGGAAAAGAGTAATCTATCATTGCACAAAGTTCAGGTTTTTACATTTATACCAAAGAGAATGAAGATTTAAAAAACACTAGGGATAAGATTGGTTTTGACCCAGATTAAATAAATAATTGTTCAGCAAAAGAAACAAAGAAAAACATTCTTTGCAGGGGGAAAAAAAAAGGGATGATTCAAATATAAAGTAATTTTAAATCACTTTCTAAAAACTCTTCCTTCCACAAATAAAATCAGAGACATCTTCGCATCTACCCCGTTAGAGCCGATCGTCACCTTAGCTGCATCACAGGGAACTGAAAAGCCTATTCAGCCTCACTTTTAAAGTTGTTTTGGGAAAACCTCCAAAGCCTGGTGTCTGGGCCGGCGTGGTGCCTTTCAGTGGCTTCCCCTGCCCTGGCAAGACACGCTGGACTCCACATAAAAGGAACCTTCCACCACCAGCCAAGTGTCTGCAGACTGGTTTCCTGTTCAGCCCGCCTTCACCTGCCCTGTTCCGTGCTCCGTTCACAGGACCTGCCGTGCCCTCTGAGAGGTCCATCTGTGGAGTCTTCCGTTTTAACTAAGAATCCGCTCTCCCCCGGGTCTCTCCAGCCACCCTTTTGTCTCACCTTCTTGGCTGAATGTACATCACCACTAGTCACCTGCTGGGAAAATGCTCTCTGCTCAACCAGGTTAAAACACAGCCACACACTTGAGCAAGGCGTAGCCCCTACCAGGCCTATCCTGGACTCCCAGATGGGACCCAGTCAACGGAAACACAACGGAAACCCTTGGGTCTGTTTATCAAAGAAGGAACCAAGTTGTACCCTGTTCTGCGCCCTCTACAAAAAAAACTAATAACAATTTAGTCAATTAGGCAATACTAGTTTAATCTGGCTGTTAAATTAAGGACAGATATGGGCAATAGGAAATAATTCAATTCATTGATAAACTAGTCACATACTTTTATTTCATTTTTAGTTATGAAAGTAGGGCAGCAATATTAAATTCTAAAAAAGAAAAAAAACTACTCCTAATTCTACAACCATAAAACACCATGTATGCAACTATTCATTTGGGGATTTTCCTTTTCAGTGTTTTTGCCACAGACATATTCATTTTTAAACTAGATATTCCATAGATTGATGCCTTTGTATATTTCTTTCCCACTTTTCAGCTGGTAAATTCCTACTCTCCTTTCAAAATGCAGCTCGTATATGGTGCCTTCCCAAAATAGCTGCAGGCAGAGCAGCTATGGGCTTGTCAGGCTGCAGTCTGCTCCTATCTCTGTGGTGGCCCCGCCCCAGCTGCGGGAGAACGCCTCTGTCTGCCTGACTCCTCTTCAATAAACTACACTCCATGCAAGCAGAGGCCTTGCTTAGTCTTCTTATATCCTAGGACCTAACACACTACCAGCAGGGTCTATGTGAAAAGACGGAACAAAACAATGACGACCATGGTGTACATTTAATTTGGTTTGGGGGGGGGCTTTTTTTTTTTTTTGCTTTTCAAAAAAACTTTATTAAATTTATTGGGGTGCTATTGGTTAATAAAATTATGTAAGTTTCAGGTACACAATTCTACAACATATCATCTGTATAGTGTGTTCCCCACCCCAAGTCAAGTCTCCCTCCATCACCATCTACCCCCTCTACCCTCCTCTCCATCCCCCCATGCCCCTTCCCCTCCTGCAATCACCACACTATTGGCCCTCGCCAGGTAGCTCAGTTGGTTAGAGCATTGTCCCAATATGCCAGATTGAGGTTTGATCCCTGGTCATGGCCCATACAAGAATCAACCAATGAATGCATAAATAAATGGAACAAACTGATGTTTCTCTTTCTCTCTTCCTTCCTCTCTCTAAAATCAGTAAATGAAAATTTTTTTAAACAATATTCATATTGGCCCTGGCCAATTGCTCACTGGTAGAGTGTTGGTCTGGTGTGTGGAAGTCTCGGGTTTAATTTCTGGTCAGTGAACACAGAAGTGACCATCTGTTTCTCCTCCCTTCCCTCTCCCCCTCCTCTCTCTCTTTCTCTCTTCCCTTCCTGCAGCCATGGCTCAATTGGTTCAAGCACATTGGCACCTGGCGCTGAGGATGGCTCCGTGGAGCCTCTGCCTCAGGTGCTAAAAATAGCTTAGTTGCAAGCATTGGCCCAAGATAGGCAGAGCATCAGCGGAAGATGGGGGCTGCCAGGTGGATCCCAGTCAGGGCTCATGTGAGAGTTTATCTCCCCTCCTCTCATTTGGAAAAGAAGGGAAGGAAAAGATATTCATATTAAAAAATATAAACACAAAAATATATATATAAATACAGACAACAAAGTACGTTTAATTTGGATTCAGCATTGTTAACTTTGTCCATCATCCATCTCTACCAACTGCCAAAAGGAAGAAGGAATCTGTTTGTATCCCAATCTCCAATAAGAGGTTACTGGGAAACCAGAACAGGACTAGCAGGAGGCTTTTGTAATGTGGTAGGCAGTATGAAAACCTTTGGAGCACAAGTCAAGGCTGAGTCCATTGTACACACACATGTACACAGGCATACGTACATACACACATAGACATGTATACATACATGCCACACTGCCAGACTGGGAGGGGGCCTGCAGCACAGTGCAGAGACCCCACTAGCATTCTTTTGTACTCAGAGACAAAACCAACCCATTAGGACAAATAATTCAGATGAATTATTGAGAAGCGGCATGGTATCATTCAGAAAACCGAATGCAGATGCTAAAAAACTAAGTTGAAGTTACTAGCCATGATCTGATTCATACATTAAGAACATATCCTGACACTCTGCTGGATGCTGGAAATTCAGATTTGAAAGAAAGAGCTCCTACTTACAGGGCTACCAGTGTGGCAAAGAAAACAGACAATAAATAGGCAACTGTTTGCTGTACAGTCCAGGCGGCACCATGGCGGGGAGCCACCGAGTGCCACGGAAGTGTGCTGGAGGTGCGCAGGTCTCCCGGAGGAAGCCATGCCCTGGAAGAACTTAGCAGAGCAAAGTGGTGGTTGGTACGGAATACGAAAGTGTCTTTCTAGGCAAAGGGATCAATGTCTGTAAATGTCCATCTACAAAACAGGAATCTTAATACCTAACCAGCATGTAAAGCAATTTTGATGTACAAATTAGATATTGATGTGGAGGGGTAAATTTCTTTGCAGATAGTACTTAATAAGAATATAAAATTGAGAACAAATTTTGCCATTTTTTCAATTAATATAGAGAATCAGGAAGAAACAGGCCTGAAGTAGACAGATTAGAAATTGGGGTAAATTATTCTGCATCAATGTTTCACAATCTTTTTGTCATTATCACCCCTCTATTAGGGGGGTCAGGGCTGCCATAACAAGCTACAGCAGGCTGAGTGTCTTAACAGAAGTTTATTTCTCCACAGTCCTAGAGGCTGGAAGTCCCAGATCAAGGTGTCTGTAGAGTTGGTTTCTTCTGAGGCCTCCCTCCTTGGCTTGTAGACAACCACCTTCTCCTTTCGCTTTTAACCTGGGCTTTCCACTGTCCTCATCTTTGTCCTAATCTTCTCTTCTTATAGAGACATCATTTAGTTGGTTATCTATTTGTTTTATCAGTTTCTTTTGCTGTGCAGAAGCTTAATGTTTACCTGAAACCTATGTACTCTTGTTGATCAATGTCACCCTGTTGTATTTAATTTTCTAAAATAAAAAAAAAAGGCATCAGTTGTATTGGGTTACTTAGGGCCCATCCTAATGACCTCATTTTATCTATAAGACTTTATATCCAAATACAGTCACATTCCAGGGTACTAGGGATTAGACTTCAACATATGAATTTGAGGGGGAGGAACTCCCCACAAGGAGCCTTTTTAGATATTTTTAGATATTTTTTCCTAATAAATCCCCTCTCCCATGACATTTAAATCTGTTTATATACTATGGCCCTTTGGAGGGCCACAACTCATTGTTATAGCTAAGATTTTAGCCCCCAAGAATCCAAGTCTGTCCTCTTGAAGACAATATTACTTTTGTTGAGAATGTATGTTCCGCATTCAACACTGAACCAGATCAACTTTTAGGAAAAGGCATGAGATAGTAACTAATTCGGAAGTAAAATTTCATGTGATCCCAATGTGGTTAACAGAATAATTTTTCATTTTTTAAAATACTTTTCTGAGTTTCATACTTTTTTTTTTTACAATGACCAGGTTGCATTCTTTTCAGTCAGGAAAATAGGCAAACTATGCTTTTTTTATTAACCATTTATTCATTCATCTCATACTAGCTTGTGATCTTCTTGTAGATCTTGGTAGTCTGACGCCCGCACAATGTAGACAGCATAGAACCCAGTACTAGGAAACGGTCAGTGTACACAATTGCTTACCAGTGGTTCATAAGGGTAGTGTTGGGAGGTCAGATGGTGGGACTCCGGCCCCTGCCATACCGTCTCCAAAGATCCTCGACCAGATAAATGAACAAGCCACTGACCGGTAAGAAGTCACCAAAAGGCAGACTGGGGGGATGCGTATGGGACTGGAGAAGGACCACCCTGTGTGTACGCAGGTCTCAGGGTTTATTTCTGTAACAGCACCAGAACATTTAAGCATCGCCTCTACTGCCCGGCCACCAGGAGCCGAGACCCTCAGAAGTACCTGCCACAGCCTGAAGTCAGGTCCTACTGCTCGCTACAAAAATACTTCCAACGCCAAAGCGACAAAGGTTGGTTCACTTTGCAAACATTTTTTTTTTTTTTTTGCATTTTTCTGAAGCTGGAAACAGGGCGAGACAGTCAGACAGACTCCTGCATGCGCCCGACCAGGATCCACCCGGCACGCCCACCAGGGGGCGATGCTCTGCCCACCAGGGGGCGATGCTCTGCCCATCCTGGGCGTCGCCATGTTGCGACCAGAGCCACTCTAGCACCTGAGGCAGAGGCCACAGAGCCATCCCCAGCGCCCGGGCCATCTTTGCTCCAATGGAGCCTTGGCTGCGGGAGGGGAAGAGAGAGACAGAGAGGAAGGCGTGGCGGAGGGGTGGAGAAGCAAATGGGCGCTTCTCCTGTGTGCCCTGTCCGGGAATCGAACTCGGGTCCTCCGCACGCTAGGCCGACGCTCTACTGCTGAGCCAACCGGCCAGGGCCTGCATACATTTTTAATTGGGGTTATAAGAAGTCATATCACAGCCACCGACAGATACAAAAAGTTCAGCAAAGTGTGCTAGAGGGGGAAGGGGGAGGAGGGAAAAAAGGGAAGAAAGAGGGGGAAAACATGAAGGGGTAAGAGGAAGAGGTAAGAAGAAAGGGGCAGCAGGAAAAGGGAAAGTCGGGAGAGAGGGGAGAAAGGAGCAACTGGTCCGAATAAGGCGAGCAACCCTGCCATCCTCCAGGCAGTGAGCATCTGTGCAGCGAGCGCTCGAGAAAGGAATGCGAATCTGTCTGGAGCCAATTTCTACGTGTGCTGAAATTCTAGCGTTTAAAGGTGGTTTTCACATAGCAGAGCCCCTAAATGAAAGCTCTTTCAGCTGGTCCTCAAATACAGAAATTACTTGGATAAAAACTGGCTGTATTGAACCAATTAAAATTGGTGCTTCGTCTCCACACTGCACCTTCCTAAGAATCTTCCGGGGTAATTGTACCTGCATTTGTTTTGTGCTTTTCCAACTGACTTTAATATCTAATCCAATAAGAGACAACTCCACATTACACGATTTAAAATGCCCTCTTTTTTTGTAATGGGAATTTTAGAAGGAGAGGAATAAAGGCACATTAATCAAGACACTATGGCACTGGGATAAGGATATAAAAAAATGGAATAGAACTGACAGTCCAGAAATAAACCCCAACACTTATGGTTAATTGATTTTCAACAAGGGTGACAAGACAAATTCAATGAGGGGAAAATGTCTTTTCAACAAACAGTGCTGGGGCAACTGCACAGCCATATGCAAAAGAATGAAGTTAGAGCCCTACCTTATACCATATACCAGGGGTCGGGAACCTATAGCTCGCGAGCCAGATATGGTTCTTCTGACGGCTGCATCTGGCTCACAGACAAATCTTTAATAAAAATAATAATAACATTAAAAATATAAAACATTCTCATGTATTACAATCCATTCATTTCCAACCGCTCATGTTCATGGTTGCGGGTGGCTGGAGCCAATCACAGCTGTCCTCTGGGACAACACCAAATTTTTATTGGATAATGTGTAACATACACGGGTTGTTGTATGGCTCTCATGGAATTACGTTTTAAAATATGTGGCATTCATGGCTCTCTCAGCCAAAAAGGTTCCCGACCCCTGCCATATACAAAATGAACTAAAATGAATCAAAAACCTAAATGTAGGAGTTAAACTATCAAGTTCTTCGACTAAAACATAGGAATAAATCTTCATGACCACAGATTAGGCACCGGTTTCTTAAATACAACACCCAAAGGACAAATGGCAAAAGAGAAATAACCAATAGTACTGTTTCACAATTTAAAACTTTTATGCTTCAAGAAAGGCCATCAAGAAAGGGAGAAAACCCACATTATGAAAAAAAATATATTTGCACATCACTTATCTGTTAAAGAACTTGTATCCAGACTCTATCTAGAAAACTTTAAAAACAATTTAAAAAAGAACCCAACCCTACATAAAACTGGCAAAAGATCTTAAACTTTTCTTCAAAGAAGGTATACAAATGGCCTTTAAGCACATTAAAATGTGCTCTACAGCCAACAGCCACCGGGCAAATGCAAATCAAATCACACTGAGATACCACTTCACAGCCGCTAAGACAGTTCTAATCCAAAACACTGGTGGTAACACGTGCTGGCAAGGATGCAAAACAGCAGAACCCTCACACACTGCTGCTGAGCATATAAAATGGTGCAGCCACTCTGGGAAAAGGCCTGGCGGTTCCTCAAATTTTAAACATACAGTTACCATATGATCCAGCAATTCCACTCCTAGGAATAGATCCAAGAGGCAGAAAACACACATGCACTCAAAAACTTGTCCACATGTCCATTATAGAAAAAAAATGAAAGTATGTATCCATTTACTCAAAACTTTAATGAACAGCTTCATGGCACACAAGATAAAAAGTCTCACATAAGAATAATTTATGAGAGTGAAAGTATAAACAGAAACATAATTTATGTTTCTTATACCATGACTCTTAGCCAGAGTTCAGAGTTTATTTTTTTATTTATTTTTTATTTTTTTATTTTTTTTTTATTTTTCTGAAGCTGGAAACGGGGAGAGACAGTCAGACAGACTCCCGCATGCGCCCGATCGGGATCCACCCAGCACGCCCACCAGGGGCGAGGCTCTGCCCACCAGGGGGTGATGCTCTGCCTCTCCAGGGCGTCGCTCTGCCGCAACCAGAGCCACTCTAGCGCCTGGGGCAGAGGCCAAAGAGCCATCCCCAGCGCCCGGGCCATCTTTGCTCCAATGGAGCCTTGGCTGCGGGAGGGGAAAAGAGAGACAGAGAGGAAGGAGGCGGGGGGGGGGGGGGAGCAAATGGGCGCTTCTCCTATGTGCCCTGGCCGGGAATTGAGCCCGGGTCCCCGTCGGCACGCCAGGCCGACGCTCTACCGCTGAGCCAACTGGCCAGGGCCAGAGTTTAATTTGGAGCCACATATTCAAATTCTGCAACTTCTGTTAGGAATTAAAAAAATAAACGCAATTTGTCGTAATGGTAATCATTACTGTCAGACATTTTAAGGTAGAGGAAAACAATCTAGATTGTCTATTGACAAGGTAAATACAATTTTAAGAGAAGAGCAAAGGTAAATACAGGAAGACAAATCCTTCTTTACTCTCACCAAGGACACTGTGGTATTTCTCAGTCCTTGAAGCAAGAAAGTGTCTGTCTGAAAAGATACTGGTTACCATGGGCACGCATCACTGTTATCAGTATCTTTCCTGCAAGAAATCAATTTCTCTTTTCCTGGGTTATCTTAAGTTTATCCCAGTGCAAAAACTTTAGGAGAATAAAGGTCTTACCAAAAGAAGTAAGCTATTTGATTCTTAGGAGTTGTCCATACAAAAAGGGTTATTACACTAGCTATTTTAATTCCGATAATATTATGAGAAGGGACCAGGTTTAAAGTATTATAAGGTCTTTTTAAAACAAGGTAATACATAATGGCAAACTGTCACACAGGCCATGCCATAAACTTCTGTTAGCAGGGTGTATTCAGGGAAGCAGCCAAGCAAAAAAGATGTTTTTTTCTTCTGCCCAAGAAACCATAGGTGTACACACACCACCCAGTTAGTGTCCTGGGAATCATGATAGAGAATTTCAAAGAAGAGAGTAACGTGACGAGGTAGGTAGGGAAAGCATTTGCAGGTGTCGTTTGAGCTGTGAACAAGTGCACAGCCCTGTGCATAGAGAGGTGGACGGAACTGCAGGCAGAGCGCACACGGGGAAAGCACGGAACCTAGCGGGACGGACGGCGCGCACAGAGGACCGGGGGTGACTGCAGGCACTGGCTGCAGCGGGCGAAGAACTGTGATAGAAACGGAGTTGGAACCAGAAAGCAAACCAAGAAGTCGTCACTGATTTCCCTTTTTTTCTGCATAGCTTAAGAGAATTACTGTTGGTTCCTGAATATTTGAATCTCAATTTCCTTATCTGTAAAATGAAAGCTTAGGATTAGAAAATAGCTATTAACTAATAATAATTACATGGAGTTGCTCACCCATTATACGTAGAGCTGTATGCGGAGCCTGTACACACATTATCACATTAATTAAGCCCCTTCTAGTCTCAACCTGCTATGACTATTTGAAAGACTATCTCTCTAATTGATTCTAATTCCTCCTCTGATCTGGCATATTCTCCCTGTTAGAGGGAGAAAAGGACTGAAGACTCAGCTTCTCGGCTTGCTCCAGTAATATCCTGGCAGCTCTCGACACTCATTCTTGAATAGGATAAAAATTCCTCCCCTGACATAAAATGTCCCCTGATGGAAGACATCTGAAGTTAGTATAGAACAAAAGCTAACAGCACTTTAGAAGTAGAAGATCTCTTAACTTAATACATAATTTTCCCCCTTGATACTAAGAAAGGGAGAAGATCCAGGGTCCTCCCCACTGCCACACCCACACTTCTGCCCAAATGACCTCACTGGCTAGTCTTCCTCAATCCTCCGCACCTGCCCAACCTCTGAACGCAGGACACCCCGGGACTTGGTCTTTGGACCTATTCTCATCTTGAGACACTTTCTCTGGGGAGAGGATCTCATCCACTCTCATTTCTTTTAAACATCACCTCTATACTGAAGACTCACAATTTTATATGTCCAGCCCAGATCTTTCCACTGAAATGTAAATTCATTGGTCACTTCAACATCTCCACATTGATGTCTGCTGGCATCAGTATTTGTTTCCTAGAGTTGCCATAACAACGGAGCACAAACTTGGTGGTTTAAAACAACAGAAGTTTATTCTCTCACAGTTCTAGAGCCAGAAGTCTGAAATCAAGGTGTCAGCAGGGCCATACGTCTTCCCAAAGATCTAGGAGAGGATCCTACATTGCCTCTTCCAGCTCTGGGGGCTCCTAGCAATCCTTGGATTGTGGCAGCATAATTCTCTGCCTCTACCTTCATAGGGTCTTCTCCCTGTGCGTGTGTCCTCTGCCTCCAGAATATGTCCAGAATCTGACACTTCTCCATCACTGTCGTTCCTGTCCAAGCTCTGAATAACCTTCCCAATGGTCTCCCTGCTGTTACCCTCTTCCCCTAAAGTCATGCCATACTGATGCTTAAACCCCTCCAGTGTCTCCCTATCTCATACGGACCTGCCGATGGTCCCCACAGCCGAACGGAGTCTGCTCCAGCTGTCCTCAGACCTTTCCCCTGCTACGCTCTCCTTTCCTTCGGCCAGGGCTGCAGGGACTCCTCGCTCTCCTCCACAGGGCAGCAGGCTCTGCCTCCGGCCCATTGCACTTGTTGCTCCCTCTGTCTGAAATGCTTATCCTCCAGAGAAGCACACGGTTTCTTGCTCCCTCACCTCCTTCAAACGTCAGCTTCTCAGGAAGACTGCCCCAACCACCCTTTCTGATATTGCCAGCATCTGCCCCTCTCATGTAGCCCACCCTTACTGCCAGCCTTTCCCCCTCCAAACCTAAGCATGAACTGAAACGCTATCTATTTTACTTACTCATTTGTTTATTGTCTTCCCCCTCCACATACACACTAGAATGTGAGCTATATAAGGGCAGGGAGTTCACTCTGTTTTGCTCACTTTTGTTTCTCCAGGATCTAAAATACTCTGGCACACAGTAGCCACTCAACAACTATCTGGGAGTGAATGACAGAATCCAGGACAGCGATCTGATCTGAACCATGAGGTGGAGAGAACTGGGCTCTTCACACCATGAGTTGGAGAACCAGGACCAGCTTTTCTGTAAAGTGCTTTACGATAATTAAATCCATTAATCCACGTGAAAAGCAGACTGCCCCTCCCAGGCAAAGAACTACATTTTTAAGAGAAAAACTTTAGAGTTGGGCATCCAGATCCAAAGTGACAGAAATTTGAGTATTTTTGACATGTTCGGAGACAGAACAGATTCTTCAGCAAACTGAGTCACACCAGCAGCCCTGCAGGTCTGTTTTATAGCACACAGAGGCCACTGGATGAAGACCCACTCTTTCCTCAAAAGGCAACCGTCTCATCTAACCTTGTGACCCAGGCAATCCTTGCTCTATATTGCCACTTTCCGTCTGAGCCACCTTGGCTAATTCTGACTCTCTTATTAAACCTCTTTCCAATGTACTGGCTCTAATTTTTACTTTTTCTGTCTTAACCCATTTACTTTCCTCTACTTTCTCTTCATCACCATCTTCTTTCCTTCTCTATACTGTTTCTCCGTCACCTACACCCAGGTGCTCCTTATCCTCATGGGTTCATTTGTTTTTTTATACTTTAATTCTGTGAGCTATTTATTCTCTTCAAAGTAGACAGAGATATAACAGGCCTTCCCTATAGTGTGTGTGTGCGTGTGTGCGCGCGCATGCATGTTCCAGCTAGATATGAAGGGCCAGAGCAAAACCATTCTGCTTACCAAGGAGAGTGGCCACTATTCACCACCTCCCTGAGTTATATTGGTGGGAATGATGACTGCAATTAAAATTGCAAATACACTACTGATCCCTAAATGAAATGGAAAATTTCTCATGCAGAACGTTGGAGCTCTGACACGTATTTAACAATGTTCCCAACATAAAGATGGAGGTAATAATACTATTGTCTAGTTTCTTGTCTCTGAAAAGGGTATTCAAAATGAACCCCCTGCAGTGGCTGCCTTCTGACGTTTATAGAGAACCAGAGCCCCTGGTCTGCACCTTCGAGACTGCAAGCCCCGCACGCCAGCCAGGACAGCACACTCTCAGAGCAGAGACGGGCTGGCTGCGCGTCACGTCACCGGCAGCTGCAGGGGTTACAGAGATGTCGGGACTCACTTGTAGGCACATGAGGGAAAGGCCTCATCCCACAAACAGAAGGAAGGTGATGAATCATGGAAAATGATGGTTCCCTGTCACCTGTGTGATCAGAACAACTCGCATCACAAGGTTCCAGAGGCACGTCATCACCTCCCTCAAGGACTCAGAGCCCCTGCCAGCCCGCTGCCCGAGAACCACAGACAGCCATCCCGAACCACAATGCCACAGCCTCGGAGGACTTAAGTTATCTCTGAGGGTGGGAGTCACTTCCTGTGTCTGTGCCTCGCCTGTCATCAAACACAAAGTGTTAAAAGGGCCCTTTTCAGGGGCTGTGGCTGAAAATTTGAGTAACTCAGTAAAAAAAAAACAGGTCCGTTCATGAAGTAAGGAATTAGTGGAAAATGTAAAAATTAAGGTTGAGATGTGAGGCTAAAGTTATGAAAATCCTATGAGCCAGTAGAAGGAAAAAGATGGAACGGCATCCTAACAATGGAGTAAGCCTTGCGAGCTTTCTTGTGTGTGTTCGTTTTTTAGTAATCAGCCAGGCCTAAGAGTATTTGAATCGAGAAGGAAAAAGCCAATGGGAGAAAGGCAAGCATCTAAGACCAGAGTGTCTGAGGAGGAGGGAAGGAAGCAGGTGAAGAGAACAAACAGGTAGCCGGGTTGTCATGGGAACGGAAGTACCTGAGGAGAGGAGAGAAGCGAGCTCACGCTGACTTTGCTGAGAAAACGGAGAGGCTAAGTCAGTCAGAACGAAGGCGGATGGGAAGTTTATGGAAAAGGTTTGAAATAGTTGCTTTGAAAATTCTGTTGAGGAGTGAAGCCAATAAAGTAACAAGTCACTGCAAGTTTTAATTAGTATTTTTATTGGAAACCGTTCAGTCCTGACCAACAGTGCCGGCTCAGTCAAGGACAGGCGCTATAAATGTGCGCCAGGACCGGTGACGAGAGCTGGAGCAGCGCGGGGTCAGTGTGCGCAGGGGCTGGGGTCCCGGGCGGGGGCTCACGGGGGCTGGAGAGGCGCTGAGGCTGCTGGGTTGCGCACGGAGCCTCGGCTGCACGTGAGGGTAGTAAACTGCTCATGGGAGACTGATATACTAGGAAAATGAAAATGGGGGAGAAAGGAGAAAGCCATCATGAAGGCAAAAAAATCTATTTTGATGATAAGCAAAGGGTGTGGTTGAAAGGCAAGAACATTGCTGTCAAAGAAGGGAGCTGCAGTCTGTAGGCTTTGGAGCAAGAAGTCCACAGCATGCTGGTGGGCGGGGATGAGTCTTACAGCTCATTGTTCAATCAGGAACCCTGGCCCTCTCTACTCTTTAAACAGCACTGAGCAATTTAGCGATGCTAGAGGAAACGAAATCTGACAAGGCCAGGGGCTGGAAGCCTCACTCTCCTGAAAAGGGAAAGTCTGTATTGATTTCTTCTCTGTGGCAAGGAGGGTGGTGGTATGGAATTCACTGTTCTTAGCTCTGGGACAGATGCTAACACATTCCTCAAGCTGAAAGAAAGGGGCCAGAAAATACGGCAAGGCTCTCTAACCCGAGGCTAGGTACAGAAACAGCCCGTTTCTTTTACACTGAAGCACTCACTACTCAGTGCACTTAAACTCTGAAATAGCCTCTGAGGAAATACCTGTTTCTTTATTATCTTTCTAAAGATACTGCCTCTCTAACCAATTTACTACAGATATACAATTCTGAGAAACTATTTATAAATAAGACTACACAAAAACTAAGTCATCAGTATACACACATACACACACACATACACACACACACATTTATACACATAAGAAATTCAGTAACCATGAAATTATTCCAGCAGAGCAGCTTTGTGATGTTATTCTTCCACTAACTAAAAATAAAGATTCAACTACATCTGAGAGCAACTCTTGTTCTTTCTTAGGAAGACAAAACTGCCCCTCCTCCCAAGTCTGTACTGGCTGAACCTATTAGTGCAATCCTGGGATCATGAAGCGCATCCACGCCTGAGACCCGAGATGCGTGCTCGCTACCCAGACCCGCAGTGGCACCCTGGGAGAGGAAAGAGGATGTGATTAAAAGCTCTATTTTTGCTTTACATCAACCTATTTGTCAGTGTTAATTCCACAGCTCACTACACTTCAAGTTGACCTCTTGCACAAAAAGTGGGCTCTTCTATGCACTCCTCCTTTTTTTTTTTTTTTTGTATTTTTTTTTCCTGAAGCTGGAAACGGGAAGGCAGTCAGACAGACTCCTGCATGTGCCCCACCGGGATCCACCCGGCACGCCCACCAGGGGGCGATGCTCTGCCCATCCAGGGCGTCGCTCTGTTGCAACCAGAGCCATTCTAGCACCTGGGGCAGAGGCCAAGGAGCCATCCCCAGCACCGGGGCCATCTTTGCTCCAATGGAGCCTTGGCTGCAGGAGGGGAAGAGAGAGACAGAGAGGAAGGAGAGGGGGAGGGGTGGACAAGCAGATGGGTGCCTCTCCTGTGTGCCCTGGCCAGGAATCGAACCCGGGACTTCCGCACGCCAGGCCGATGCTCTACCACTGAGCCAACCGGCCAGGGCCCCCTCTTTTCAATTAAAAACAGAAATGTAGACGTTAGTATCTCTGCACCTCTGCAGAGACAGACACATCTCCATTTCTAAACTTCTTAATGACTTCCATTCTCCAAAGAATGTGTTCTGTTTTGATTTTAGTTACTAGAATTAAAGACAAAGGACCACATCCTGAAAACTTACGCTGTCCCCTCCTGCTATTTCTCCGTCTCCCACACTGTAAAGATGATTTCCTGAAAATATGCCTTGTAAGTTTTTTGCTTACTTACTCAGCTCCGTATATCACCACAAAGTACTACCTGCCAGACTGAGAGAACCAATAAGTAGCACTTGTGCTTTCTTCCCAGTGTCCTAAGTATGGGCGTGGGGAGAGAAGTAAAGGCAACTTTCTTCAACTTGACACGTAAAACCAGAAGCACACCACTGAAGCGTCAAGTTGTAAGCAATGACAATTCCAGTAAAAAAGGCAAGTTTCTTGAAAAAGTTGGAATAGCAGTTGCAAACACAAGACTTATAATAAAGAACATTTTGTAGACAAAATTGTAATGCATAATACCATCCCCAAAAGTAATAAACAGGGTGAGAAAGCTTTTCTTACCAAAATGAACTATGGGCACATTGGAACAAATGAACAATTAGCAAACTGTATAACGAGCACAGAAGGATTATGACAGGGAAAAGCAGGTGAACACCTTGGACAGAATATCAGTGCTGAATCAAAGTGGATAGAGAGATCAAGAAGACTAGAATATGAGGGTAATCAGCAGAGCTTGAGAAGCAGCATGGAGGGGAAATACATGAATAACCAACAGCTGATCCCACTGTGTCAGATGACCTGACTGTAGGAAGCTCTACATTTCTCAGGACTCACTCGTGGTCTTGCCCACTGGCTTCCCAGGAGAACCACACATACACTCTCAGGGAAGCTGAAATCAGACTGTAACTAAGAAACTTTGGTCGTCTTGTCTTCTCCAGGGAGCTTTCATCAAATAGCAGCAACATTACCATCTACTTAAACAGCTAGGTCTGTGTTTGCTGCTTGCTTTTTATATTCATTCCCTTTCACATTCACGTATAACTCTTATAGTTCTGAAAGTATGTGAACAGTATCAAGAGAGTGAAAAGACAACCCACAGAATGAGAAAAAAAAAACATGGAAAATCACATATCTGGTAGATGATTAATATCCAGAATATATCAAGAATTCCTATAACTCAACAACAAAAAAGCAAGCATCCCAATTCAAAAATGGGCTAAGAGGAGAGGATTCTGAGAAGATGGAAGAGTAGAAAAGCACCAGGAATCTGCCTCCCCGCCTAGAAAACAACTACATTGGCAGATTCTGTCTGATAGAACTATTTTGGAACTCAAGTCAATTGAAGGCTTACAACTTCCAGGGGAAGAGCTGGAAGACTGTAAGTTGTGATTAATTTCAGTCAGCTCTTCCACAGTGGCAGCTATACATCCCCACTCTCCCTGCCAAATGGCAGGCGCTGTGCATGGCTCCTGGAGCAGCTTGCACACAGCCCAAGGGAACCTGGGTGGGCAAAGGAACTGTCTTCCAAATACTGGGGATGCCTGCTCTGATTGCTGTGTCTTATTACAGAGGTACCGAGAAACAGGCTGATAGCCACTGCTGTTGTACCTCTCACCATTCTTGCAAGCCCCACCTCCTCTG
Source organism: Saccopteryx bilineata (assembly GCF_036850765.1). NCBI lineage: Eukaryota > Metazoa > Chordata > Mammalia > Chiroptera > Emballonuridae > Saccopteryx > Saccopteryx bilineata. The sequence continues at coordinate 226,184,754 of NC_089494.1, forward strand.
GCTAAAGTGATTTTCAGGGAATTTAAAAGACCAGAGCTCTTTCGCCCTTTGTTTTTCACTTTTTATCCTTTGGGGAGCCAGACATTAAAGACTAGGACATTAAAAAATGATTGCACGTATGAGAAAAGTCAGAAAGTGACCAGACATGCCCAAGAAAATTCTCAGAAAAGAGCTGAGAAGACATAACAGGCCCTGGCTGGTAGCTCAGTCAGTTAGAATGCCATCTTGAAACACCAAGGTTACAGGTTCAATCCTCAGTCAGGGCACATGTGGGAGGCAACCAGTGAATGCACAACTAAGTAGAATAACGAATGCTTCTCTCTCTCCCCTTCCTCTTCCTGTCTCTCTAAAATTAGTCAATAGATCTTTTAAAAAAGCAATAACAAAACACAGCAAATTCTAGGGAGGGGGAAATTTGTTTTCCAGAATTATCACATCATTAGATGCAAATATCCAGTGTTCAACCACAAAAAAGATCACAAGGCACACCAAGAAACAGAAAAGTATGATACATTCAAAGGAAAAGAATAAACCAACAAACTGTCTCTAAAAAATGTCTAATGGCAAATTCACTAGACAATGACTTAAAACTGTCTTAAAGATGCTAAAGAGAGATGAGTAGAACTAAAGAGAGATGTGAAGAAAGTCAAAAGAAGAATTGTGAGCAGTTGATACAAACAGGGTAAAAATAAAATGAGACTATTCATAAAAGATAGAAAATCTAAGAAGAAACCAAAAAAAACTCTAGAGCATAAAAAGTTTAACAGACATAAAAACTTCACTAGATGAATTCAAAGGCAGATTTGAGCAGGCAGAAGAATCAGTATGCTGGAAAATAGGGAATGGAAATTTGAGGCTGAGGAATAGAAAAAAAGACATGGAAGCAAAGTGACTGGAGCCTAAGGACACCATTAAGTGGACCAACACACTCCTCGTGGAAGTCCAAAAAGGATAAGAAAGAAAGGGGCAGAGAGAATATTTGAAGAAATAATGGCTGAAACTTCTCAAATTTGATGAAATACATGAATATCATCGTTCAAGAAATTCAACAAACTCTAAGTAATTTGAACTCAGAGAACCCAGACAGACCCACACTGAGATACATTGTAATCAAACTTTCAAAGGACAAAGAGAAAATCTTGAACACCCCAAGAGAGAAGTGAATCGTCACATGCAAGGGATCCTCAATAACATTAACAGCAGATTTCTCATCAGAAACATTGGAGGCCAGAAAACAGTGGGCCTCTATATTCAAAGTGATAAAAGAAAAAAATGTCAACATTAATCTTATAACTGGCAAAACTATCCTTCAAAAGTGAGGGACAAATTAAAACATTCCCAACAAACAAAAGTTTAGGAAATTCATGACCACTACACCAGTCCTGCAAGAAATACTCAAGGGCATCTTACAAGGTAAAATGAAAGGACACTAGACAGAAACTCAGCACTGTATGGAGAAATAAATATGTCAATAAAGATAAATATATGGGAAATTATAAAAAGCTAACAATATTGAACAAACAAATCAAGACTTCAAAGTGGCTACTAGGTAAGGAGACTACAACTGGAACGAGCCTGCAAGCCACAGACAGAAACAATCAGAAGACAGAGAAACATAAGTCATATGCTTCAACAAGATAAATCCTCAGAAAAAGACCTGGATGAAACTAAAATAATCAAATTACCAGATGCAGAGTATAAAATAGTGATTGTTAGGATGCTCAAGGAACTCAAAGCTACAATGGATGGACTTAATGAACACCTCAATAACAAAACTGTAAGTACCTGACCAGGCGGTGGCGCAGTGGATAGAGCATCAGACTGGGATGCAGAAGACCCAGGTTCAAGACCCTGAGGTCACCAGCTTGAGCACGGGCTCATATGGTTTGAGCAAAGCTCACCAGTGTGGACCCAAAGTCACTGGTTCGAGCAAGGGGTTACTTGGTCTGCTGAAGGCCCACAGTCAACACACATATGAGAAAGCAATTAATGAACAACTAAGGTGTCGCAACAAAAAACTAATGATTGATGCTTCTCATCTCTCTCTGTTCCTGTCTGTCTGTCCCTATCTATCCCTCTCTCTGCTCTCTGTCTCTGTAAAAAAAAAAAAATTGTAAGCATCAAAAAAGACATGGAAATCATAAAGAAGAACCAGACAGAAATGACAAACACAGTATCAGAAGTGAAGACTACATTAGAAGGAATTAAAAGCAGGCTGGATGAAGCAAAGGATCAAATCAGCGACTTATAGGGCAAGATAAGCAAAAGCATGGAAGCAGAACAGCAAAAAGAAAAGAGGATCAAAAAGTCTGAGGAAACTCTAATAAGAGAGCTCTGTGACAACATGAAGAGAAACAATATCTGCATAATAGGGGTTCCTGAAGGAGAAGAGAAAGAATGAGAAATAGAGAACCTGTTTGAAGAAATTATAGCTGAAAATTTCCCTAAATTGATGCAGGAAAGAGTCACACACATTCAAAAAGCAGAGAGAACCCCATTAAAAATGAACCCAAAGAGACCCACACCAAGACACATCATAATGAAAATACCAAAGCTAAGAGATAAAGAAAGAATACTAAAAGCTGCAAGAGAAAAACAGTCAATCACCTACAAAGGAAACCCCATAAGGATGACATCTGACTTTTCAACAGAAACACTTGAGGCCAGAAGGAAATGGCAAAAAATACTCAAAGTAATGCAGAACAAGAGCCTACAACCAAGACTTCTTTATCCAGAAAGACTATTGTTTAAAATTGAAGGAGAGATAAAACACTTCCCAGACAAAAAGAAACTCAAGAAATTCATCACAACCAAACCAATGCTGCAAGAAATGTTAAGGAGCCTACTGTAGACAGAACAAAGCAGGGGAAAAATCTAGTAAAAAAAGAGTGTAGATTTAAAGGAAAAAAAATGGCAATAAACAACTACGTATCAATTATAACCTTAAATGTAAATGGATTAAATGCTCCACTCAAAAGACATAGGGTAGCTGAACAAATAAGAAAACAGAACCCGTACATATGCTGTCTACAGGAGACCCACCTCAAAACAAAAGATACACATAGACTGAAAATAAAAGTATGGAAAACAATATTTCATGCAAATGAAAGTGAAAAAAAAGCTGGGGTAGCAATACTTATATCTGAAAAAACAGACTTTAAAACAAAGACTATAGTAAGGGATAAAGAAGGTCACTACATAATGATAAAGGGAGCAATCCAACAGGAAGAGATAACCATTATAAATATCTATGCACCTAATATAGGAGCACCTAAATATATAGAGCACACTTTGATGGACATAAAGAGCGAGATTAACAGCAATACTATAATAAAATATACATTCTCTTTAAGTGCACACGGTACATTCTCTAGGATAGACCACAAAATAAATAAATAAATAAATAAATAAATAAATAAATATATATCTAGCAATATTGTAACAGTGATTTATAACTATGCCTTTTGTTTACTTTCTACATGATTTTGGAAACTAATATATTTAAAGAAAAAAATTATTAGTATAAAAGCTAGTGTTGCTGTATCTTTGAATAATAACTCCAAACCTTGTTTTCTATATAATTTAGGGACAAATACATTAAAAGAGTTATTAATTTATACTTTTTAGCACAAATGTATAAAAATGTAATTTTGTGACAACAACCATGGAAAGTGGTGGGGACAGAGCTATAAAGGAGCAGAGTTTTTACACATTTTTGAAGTTAGACTGGTATAAAACCAAATTAGCGTGGTATAACTTTACGATATTAAATGTAATCACCATGGTAACCACAAAAAATAGTCTATCAAATATACATAGAAGGAAATGAGAAAGAAGTGTATACATTTCACTACAAAATATCAACTAAACACAAAAGAAGACAATAATATAGGAAATGAGGAGCAAAATACCTATAGGGCACATGTAAAATAGGTAGCACAATGACAAAAGTAAGTACCCCTTTATCAGTAATTACTTAAATGGTAATTGAATTAAACTCTTGAATCAAAAGACAGAGATTGGCAAGGTTAATAAAAATATATGATCCAATTACATACTATCTACAAGAGATGCACTTGAGAGCCAAAGATACAAACTGGGTAAAAGTAACATGATGGAAAAAGATATTCCATGAAAATAGTAACCAAAAGAGAACAGGGATAGCTGTAGTATTGGAAAAAATAGATTCTAAATCTATAAAAAATAATAAGACAAAGGAGGACATTATATATTAAAAGGTTTAATATAGGCCCTGGCCGGTTGGCTCAGCGGTAGAGCGTCGGCCTGGCGTGCGGGGGACCCAGGTTCGATCCCAGCCAGGGCACACAGGAGAAGCGCCCATTTGCTTCTCCACCCCCCCCCCTTCCTCTCCATCTCTCTCTTCCCCTCCCGCAGCCAAGGCTCCATTGGAGCAAAGATGGCCCGGGCGCTGGGGATGGCCCCTTGGCCTCTGCCCCAGGCGCTAGAGTGGCTCTGGTCGCAGCAGAGCGACGCCCCAGAGGGGCAGAGCATCGCCCCCTGGTGGGCAGAGCGGCGCCCCTGGTGGGCCTGCCGGGTGGATCCCAGTCGGGCGCATGTGGGAGTCTGTCTGACTGTCTCTCCCCGTTTCCAGCTTCAGGAAAAAAAAAAAAAGGTTTAATATAGCCTGACCTGTGGTGGTGCAGAGGATAAAGCGTCGACCTAGAATGCTGATATCGCCTGTTCAAAACCCTGGGCTTGCCTGGTCAAGGCACATATGGGAGTTGATGCTTCCTGCTCCTCCCTCCCCTTTCTCTCTCTCTCTCTCTCTCTCTCTCTCTCTCCCTCTCTAAAAGTTAATAAAAGTAAAAATTTTTTTAAAAAAGGTTCAATATAGCCAGAAGATATAACAGTATTGTAAAACCACATCAAATGACACACCATCAAAATATATGAAGCAAAACTGACAGACTAAAGGGATAAAGACATTTCTATAATACTAGTTGGAGACTTTAATATCCCACTCATAATAATAAATAAAACAACCAGACAGAGGATAAGTCAGGAAACAGAAAACTTAAGATAATAAAGCAACTAGATCTAAAAGACATATAGGACACTCTGCCCAATAATAGCATATACTATACATTCTTTTCATAATGGGATATTTTCCAGGATAGACCATATGTGAGACCACAAATTAAATCTCAGTAAATGTTATTTATATTTTTTAATTTTTTTCCTTTTTATTGAATATATTGGGGTAATACTTGTTAATAAAATCATACAGCATTCAGGTGCACAATTCTACAACACATCATCTTCACACTGTTTTGTGCTTTCACCACGTCTTATACTAAAGAAATAAAAGGCATTTAAACTGTAAAGAAAGAAGTAAAATAATCTGTCTGCAGATCTTATATGTAGAAAATCCTAAAGACTCCACAAAAAGGTTGATAAAACCAATAGATGGATTCACCAGAGTAGGATACAAAGTAAACACACAAACATTAGCTGTATTTCTATACACAAACAATAAACAATATAAAAAAACTACAAAATAACTCCAGTTATGATAGCATCAAAAAGAATAAAATACTTAGGAATTAACTTAACCAAGATGGTGAAAGACTTATATAATGAAAACTACAAAACGCTGCTGACAGAAATTAAAGATGACATAAATAAATGAAAACATATCCCACGTTTATGGATTGGAAGACTGAATATTGTTAAAATGTCAATACTACTCAAAGTGATCTACAGATTCAATTCAATCCCTATCAAAATCCTAATGATTTGTTTTGCATAAATAGAAAATTTTGGCCCTGGCCGGTTGGCTCAGTGGTAGAGCGTCGGCCTGGCGTGCAGGAGTCCCGGGTTCGATTCCCGGCCAGGGCACACAGGAGAAGCGCCCATCTGCTTCTCCACCCCTCCCCCTCTCCTTCCTCTCTGTCTCTCTCTTCCCCTCCAGCAGCCAAGGCTCCATTGGAGCAAAGTTGGCTTGGGCACTGAGGATGGCTCTGTGGCCTCTGCCTCAGGCGCTGGAATGGCTCTGGTTGCAACAGAGCGACGCCCCAGATGGGCAGAGCATTGTCCCCTGGTGGGCATGCCGGGTGGATCCCGGTCGGGCACATGCGGGAGTCTGTCTGACTGCCTTCCCGTTTCCAACTTCAGAAAAATACAAAAAAAAGAAAAGAAAAGAAAATTTCACCCTAAAATTTATATGGAATATCTAGGGGCTCTAGAGAGCCAAAACAATCTTGAAGAACAAAAGCAAGGACTCACACTTCCTGACTGCAAACCTTACTACAAAGATACAATAATAAAAACGGCATAGTATTAGCATAAAGACAGATGTGTTTACCAATTAGATAAAATAGAGAGGTGATATAAACCCTCACCTATTAGGTCAAATGATTTTTGACAAGGGTGCCAAGACCATTCAATGGGCAAAGGACAGTCTTCAACAAATAGTACTTAGAAAATGAGATATGCACTTGTAAAAAAATGAATTTGGACCCTTACCTAACACCATATATAAAAAGTAATTCAAAATGAATGAAGGACCAAAATGCAAGACCCAAACAATAAAACACTTTGAAGAAAACGTAGGACAAAAGGTTCATGGCATTGGATTTGGCAATGATTTCTTGGAAATGACACCAAAGGTACAGATAACAACAACAAAAATAGACAAATTACAATTTATAAAAATTTAGAAATTTTGTGGATCAAAACACTATCTGCAGAGTAAATAGGCAATGCACAGAATGAAAGAAAATATTTACAAATCATACAAGGGATTAATACCCTGAATATACAAAGAACTTCTAGAACTTAACAACAAAGAAACAAACAATCCTTTTCAAAAGTGGGCAAATGCCCTGGCCAGTTGGCTCAGTGGTCAGATCATTGACCCGGCATATGGATATCCTGGGTTCAATTCCCAGTCAGGGCACACAGGAGAAACAACCATCTGCTCCTCTCCCCCTCCCTCCCCTCTTTCTCTCCCTCTTTCCCTCCTGCAGCCAGTGTCTCAATTGGTTTAAGTGTTGACCCCAGGCGCTGAGGACAGCTCAGTTGGTCCAAGTGTATCAGTCTCAGGTGCTAAAAATAGCTTGATTAATTCAAGCATCTTCCCAGACAGGAGTGCCGGGTGGATCCTGGTCAGGACATATGTAGGAGTCAGTCTCACTATCTCCCTTCCCCTCACTTGGAAAAAGGAAAAAGAAAATAAAAGTGGGCAAAGGAATTGAATAAACATTAATAAAAAAGATATAGGAATGGCCAGTAAGCTCATGAAAAAGATGCTCAGTATCACTAATCATTAGGGAAATGCAAATCAAAACCACAGTGAGATATCACTTCATACCTGTCAGGATGGCTATTATCAAAAAAGAGAAAAAAAAGACAGTAAGTGTTGGAGAGGATTTGGAGAAGCTGGAACCCTTGTGCATTGTTGGCAGAAATGTAAAATGGTATGGCTGACATGGCAGCTCCTCAAAAAATTAAAAATAGGGCCCTGGCCGGTTGGCTCAGCGGTAGAGTGTCGGCCTAGCGTGCGGAGGACCCGGGTTCGATTCCCGGCCAGGGCACATAGGAGAAGCGCCCATTTGCTTCTCCACCCCTCCGCCGCGCCTTCCTCTCTGTCTCTCTCTTCCCCTCCCGCAGCCAAGGCTCCATTGGAGCAAAGATGGCCCGGGCGCTGGGGATGGCTCTGTGGCCTCTGCCCCAGGCGCTAGAGTGGCTCTGGTCGCAACATGGCGACGCCCAGGATGGGCAGAGCATCGCCCCCTGGTGGGCAGAGCGTCACCCCTGGTGGGCGTGCCGGGTGGATCCCGGTCGGGCGCATGCGGGAGTCTGTCTGACTGTCTCTCCCTGTTTCCAGCTTCAGAAAAATGCAAAAAAAAAAAAAAAAAAAAAAAAAAATTAAAAATATAATTACTATATGACCCATCAATGCCACTTTTTTTCAATACCCAAAAATATTGAAAGCAAGGTCTTGAAGAGGTATTTGTACATCCTGTGCATAGCAGCATTATTCACAATAGCTAAAACATAGAAACAACCAAAACTCCATCAACAGATAATTAAGAAAAAAGTATATACATATAATAAAATATTACTTGTTACAACAAGTAAGAATAATAAGTGAGACTGTGGAGAAATTGGAAACCTTGTGCATTGCTGGTGAAAATTCAAAATGATATAGAAACTATGAAAAACAGGCAGGCACTCAAAAAGTTAAACACAGAGTTACCATATGAACCAGCAATTACACTCCTAGGTACGTATTCAAAGGAATTGGAAACAGGGACTCAAACAGGAACTTATACATCATTATACATCAATGCTCATAGCAGCATTATTCACAATACTCAAAAAGTGGATAACAACCCAAATGTCCATCAACAGATAATAGATATTTTAATTTTTTTAAAGACTTTATTCATTTTAGAGAAGAGAGAGAGAAGGCTGGGGAGTAGCAGGAAGCTCCTCCCATATGTGCCTTGACCTGGCAAGTTCAGGGTTAAACCGATAACCTCAGTGTTCCAGGTCGATGCTTTATCTACTGCACCATCACTGGTCAGGCGCAGATAACAGACTTTTAAAAAAAAAATTTATATACATACAATGGAATCTTATTCATCAGCCATAAAAAGAAGTAAGGCCTAATATATGCCACAATATAGATGTACCTTGAGAACATTATGCTAAGTGAGATAAGTCAGCCATAAGAGGACAAATGCCACATGATCCCACTTATATCTAGAATAGTCAAATTCATAGAAGCTAGAATAGAGGTTACCAGGGGCAGGTCAAAATGAGTTATTTTTTTTAATACATACAGAGTTTCTGCTTGGGATGATTAAAAAGTTCTAGAAATGGATAGCAGTGATGGTTGTGAGACTTTGAATGTACTAATTACTGTACTACAGTACTGTACACTGTACTGTACTAATGAATTGTACACTTAGAAATGGTTAAAATGGTAAATTTTGTGTTATATAAATTTTACTATAAAATATCTTAATATTTGAGGAAAAACCAGAATATTAAAAATTCAGATATAAGTAAATCAAACACTAATATGACATGTTAGTACAATGTTCAAACTGACTTTCCTCCCTCCCTCCTTCCCTTCCTCCCCCCTCCTTCCCTTCCCTTCCCTTCCCTTCCCTTCCCTTCCCTTCCCTTCCCTTCCCTTCCCTTCCCCTCCTTCCCCCTCCCTTCCCTTCCCTTCCCCTACCCTCCCCTACCCTACCCTCCCTTTCCTTTCCTTTCTCCCTCCCTCCCTCCCTCCCTTCCTTCCTTCCTCCCTTCCTCCCTCCCCCTCCCCTCCCCTCCTTCCCCACCCCTCCCCTCCCTCCCCACCCCTTCCCTTCCCTTCCTCCAGCTCTATACCATATAACTAAACATTCTGGGTAAGACAAATGCATGAAGGAACTATAATGAGAATTTAATTTTTAAAAGATAAATCATGTAACAACAGGGACTGGCAGAATGAAGTAATTTGGGCAGAGATTATAAACAACCAGAAGGCAGAACCAAAGACATCAGAGGTACTTCTTTCTTTAGTAAAAGGGAAAATGAAGAACAAAAATACATGAGTAAGCCCCAAATTTGTAAGTCACTCAGTTCTATAACAATTTCTTTTAAGTACCTTAAAAGATAGTGCGATTTAAATAATTCAGAGCAGGGCCAGTTTCACTGGCTGTGAACTACTAAGCAAGGAAACAAAGCAACATAGCTTGGATTCCAGGCCAGTGTAAGGTCAGGGATCACAGCTCACATTGTCTCTAAACTACAGTCTTCCACTCTAGCTTCCCAACCTGCAAACGCAATTTGTGGGAAATCCATTTAAAATTCTATGGCAATGGTCCTCGATAAATAAAATGGTAAGTACAGATCTCCCAAACTAATACCTCATATAAAGAACAAATCAGTTTTAGGCATATTCTCCTGCTGATGACTATCTCCAAGAAAAAGATTTGGGGCCTGTTGGTCAAATTAGTTTGTAAATATGATATATATGTTTGCTCACTTATAGTTTGCATTGGGTGTGGGGGACAGGCTGTAAGCAGGCAGGGTCCTTACAGCCTAAGGCTTAGTTTTAATACTAAGCTTTTCTCCACACCCTTGACTGATTGCATGATGTGGGGTGGTGCACTCTCATGAGGAATCCCAGTATACCTCAGATAAGTGACTGTGTATCAGAGACTTCCTTGTTTATACATTGGATTAAAGGTTTTGATTTCTACACTATAAAATGGGGCAGAGGAGCCCATGCAGGAGGAGAGCAGAGAAAGGCCACGTGGAGGAGAGGAGAAGCAGCCTAGATGGTGGAGTGCTGAGGGAGAAGCCAGTTTGTGCAGAGTTCGTGCAGAGAGAAGGAGATAGGAAACAGAGGTGAATAAGGCTGGTGAGCTAGAAACCTTTGATTCTAGAAAACTCGGATTAGCCAGTGGCTTTGGGAGCCCTGAATGGAAAGGGAAGTGTTTTCCCACTGTGTGTATTTCTTGCCTACTGGGTGCAAGCTAGGATTAAAGCTAATAGCCCACCAGTTTTTGGCTCCGTTGTTTCATTACCGTCTGTCCGAATCAAATGCAAACCTGCACCGCCCAGGCAGCTGTGATGGTGGCCGTGACTACTGGCCATACAGGGCCAAAGAAGAATGTTTGCATTCTTCTGCCTTTCACTTGACAAGAATCATCTAGAAACCAAACTTTAAGACCTCAGGGAAGACTCAGATTATTAATGATTCTTTTTAAAAATCAAAATGCCACTGTTATGGTTCTGACAGGCAGAAATGGTCTCCTAAGATGCTTTCCAACTCTAATTAAAGCAGGGCTGTCCCAGAGCTCCCACTTAACTTTAATTTATATGAAAATACCTTGGAAGAGCTATTCAACATATTGAGCATTTACTACCTTAAATCTGGTCAGTTAAATGTTAGCACCACTCCCTTTCCAGAAGCCGTAGAGGTTTGAGATGGCTAATATGCTGAGGGAGACGGACAGCATCCAAATTACCAACACAGGTGGCATCTTTCCAGAACACCGAAGAAATTGTTTTCTAAAATGCAATTCCGCTGTACCTAGCCAAGCTATATTTAAAAGGTACAGTGCTAAAAACAGTCTGCCCATCAATAACCATATATATCAGTGGAACTGTAAGAACATCTACATGGAAATTGATTTAAATCAGTATTGAAGAGATTGAACTCCCAGAGCTGTTCACTTAATTACACCTTCAGTTTTGTGAAGCGATTCCAAACATTTCCATGGCTTCTTCCACTTCATTCAAAGTTCTCCGGCTGCTCTGTCTAAAAACAGCACCTCATTTTCCTCTGCTCACTCAGTTTTACTTTCTTCAAAGCTCTTCTCAGGAGCTGCCAGTCTGCTGTATACTGATTTGCTTACTGTTTCTCGTCTGACTCTCCCGGCGTATCACCTCCATAGCACAGGGGCCCTGTGTTTGCCCTGCGTCCCAGCACCAACAACAAACAGCACCAGGCACAGATCGGGCCCTTAGTAGCGACTGCGTTTGTTTACTGATAGACTGAATAACTCCTGCCCAAACCTGTTATGTCATACCTGAGTTTATTTGAGGCTCAGAGGAGTGAAGTACTTGCCCAAGGTCACACTAAGCTAATTAGAGGGACAGCTGACCTTGGAACCAGGCCTCTTAACTCCCATTCATCCTTCCAAAGGAGATGCAATTATGCCATTCCCTGCTTTTGATAGCTCCCCGTTGCCTAATAAATGTCAGCTCTCTTTGCCTTCCAAATCTCTCCGGAGTTTGCCTGACTCACTTTTCTAGGTTCACCTCCTGCCACTCCCTTCCACGCCCGAAGTTCCTGCCGCCTCAGCACCCCACAGCTTCATGCTGGCGACATCCTCGCTCACTCTGTTTCCTCCCTCTGGAATAGCTTTCCACCCCCTTTCCATCTCAAAATTCTACCTATCTCTCAAGACCCAACTCAAATATCACTTCCTCTGTGAACTTCCTCCTTATCCTTCCTCATTCTACCCTGCTCGTCAGCATACTAACTCCTTACTGAGTCCCAAAGCGCTATGACCCCCTCTCATAGCACCCTTGACATTCTGCTGGGTCTTTCTTTTCTACTAGACTGTGGGTTCTTTTCAATTTCATATCTACTGCCAACTCCACAATGCCTGTATAAACAGCTGGAACCGTGAGAAGAGGAGGAAATACAGGGGCATGTGCTATACCCTTCCATGCTCAATATGATCCCCAATGTGATGGCAAACATCCCAGTACCCTGATCAACTACCCCAGTACTACAGAGGGGAAATCAGTTAGTGCTAGAAATGGGAGATGACATTTAACGTGACAGCACAGGAAATCGCTAGTGGAGTGCATAGTATTAATCATAATGCACTTGTTCTACGTGTTCTGTAATAATGCTACATTCTTTTCCCATATTAGAATACAACAAAAGTTATGAACGCTTTGGGCTGATGTCTACCATTGTCGCATTCAAATGATCTGTACTCCCCCAAACTTCGTTCTTTTCCTGCTCTGCTCATGGTGCCCAGCATATGGTGTGTGCTCAGTACACGTGTGCTGACACGACATAAACGGGGTTTTTGTTGACTCGGGCTGGATGGGATGTGGATGGTCGTGTCACTTTGCATTAAACTTCATACCAAAGGGGACAATTACTTTTTTGACTTACTTAAAGGGAACCATTCAGATTGCTATCTTGTTTTGTTATTCTGTACCTAGGATCAACTGGGGTTGTTTGTAACAGACAAAAAGCACAGGAAAATGACAATCTGGAAATGTTTTTATAAGCCACCATTCTGGAATCAGTTACGTACCTTCTTTCAACCTCCATCAAACCCTTCTTGAAGGTAAATTCATGCACACTACAACCTAGTATGGATGATGAAATTAATTGAAATATCAGAGGTTGCCTGACAAAGACCTTGTTCATTAGTTGTCCTTGGGTCACTGATTACAACCTCACAATGACTTAGAACTCTGTGTGGGTCAAAAAGAAAGACTGGATTTGAAGCTGCATAAAAGGAACATATTTAAGATGTTAACTTGAGCTACCTATACTGATTTGGAAAACAAAAATCAATTGAAAATAAGAAATCTGGTCCTGGGGTTTTCTTCCTTCTTATCTGTGCCAATTAAAGACCACGTTTTCACAAAACTGACAGGAAGCCCACAGGGGTTTGCAGCAGTGAACTCTGGCTATCTCTTCCTTGACTGGGACATCAGGAGCATCCGCGGTTCAGAGGTAGTAACTAACTGCTCATTAACCCTTTATTTAGAACACAGGCTAAGCAATCTCTTCACTCAGCTTGCCTCCATCTAAAAGAGATGCAGCCTGCTTTTCCATCCAGGTTCAATCAAAACCATCTGAAATCTTCTTTGTGATAAGAAATACAGGCCCTGGCCATTTGGCTCAGTGGTAGAGCTTCGGCCTGGCATGTGGAAGTGCCAGGTTTGATTCCTGGTCAGGGCACACAGGAGAAGCGCCCATCTGCTACTCCACCCTTCCCTCTCTCCTTTTTCTCTGTCTCTCTTTCCCTTCTGCAGCCAAAGTTCCACTGGAACAAAGTTGGCCCGGGCACTGAGGATGGCTCCATGGCCTCCACCTCAGGTGCTAGAATGGCTCCAGTTGCAATGGAGCAATGTCCCAGATGGGTAGAGCATTGCCCCCTGGTGGGAATCCTGGGTGGATCCCGGTTGGACTCATGCAGGAGTCTGTCTCTCTGCCTCTCCAGTTCTCACTTCAGGAAAATAAAAATAAAAAGAAAGAAATACATACTAAAGCACCCATTTGAATGAGCAACGTATCTCATTCATCCCAGAGTTACAACTGTTAATGTCTACTATTTTAATGTTCTTTTCTCAGAAGTAAATAAACCTGTAGGGCCTCTGACCTACATAGGAAGGTAAAACTGAGCCTAAACATTAAAAAAAAATCAAATCCCCTTTCTACGTATGTCTGTGCACACAAACATATACACACGAACTGGCATGAGACCTAATATGCAATGACTCAGGCACAGATCTTACAACATATGGTAATTATCATGGACTAAATGGTCTTAAAGTGCTCCATTTTCCTGAGCACCTAACCTATTAGCAGGGAGAGGTTACAGGCAATGGAAGGAACTTGGCTCAGTTACTTAAATTCTGAACTTTAGCCTTCTTATCTATAAAATGATGGGTTGTTCTAGAACAGCAGTGCCCAATAGAAACATAATGCAAACCACAAATGTGAGCCAGATATGTAATTTTTCATTTTCTAGTAGGCATACTTTAGAGTTAAAAACAAGTAAAATTAATTTTGATGTTTTATTCAATCTAACATCACTAACACTATTTTCATATGTCATCAATATTTTTAAATTATTAATGACATATTTTTTCCATACCAAGTGTTTGAAACTTATAGTATGTCTCAGTGTGGACAGCCACATTTAAATGCTCAACAGCCCCATGGAACCAGTGGATACTGTATGAGACAGCACAGGTCTAGATGACTTCTGACATTTCTCTTAATACTATAAGTGATTTTAATAAAGAAAATACAAGATGTGTATATCAGGAATACTTAGAAAAACTATAAAATGTTTCCCTGAAGATTCTCAGTGTATTTATTCTCATTCAAAATGGCCCTTTGCCCTGGCCGGATGGCTCAGTAGTAGAACGTCGGCCTGGCGTGCAGGAGTCCCGGGTTCGATTCCCGGCCAGGGCACACAGGAGAGGCGCCCATCTGCTTCTCCACCCCTCCCCCTCTCCTTCCTCTCTGTCTCTCTCTTCCCCTCCCGCAGCCAAGGCTCCATTGGAGCAAAAGATGGCCCGGGCGCTGAGGATGGCTCCTTGGCCTCTGCCCCAGGTGCTAGAGTGGCTCTGGTTGCGACAGAGTGATGCCCCATATGGGCAGAGCATCGCGCCCTGGTGGGCGTACCTGGTGGATCCCGGTCGGGCACATGCGGGAGTCTGTCTGACTGCCTCTCCGTTTCCAGCTTCAGAAAAATACCAAAAAAAAAAAAAAAAGGCCCTTTGCTTTCTTTTAACTTTTATCTTTTATTTCAGTGGAGTGGATCTGTGGCCAACTGAGTAGGTGGCTGGTCTCCTACTTGCAGACTCACCCTGATCTTGCCACCACAGCCACTGTCCTACAAACCTAGAGGGAGGTTAAGGACATTCAGGACAATGTACAACTGCTGAATGAATGAGACTTCTAAAAAATCCTAACTCGAGGAAAAAAAACTTAAAATGCGAGTTCAACAGAAACAAAGAAAAATATTTGACAACCAGTACACATTAAGATAATGAATGAAACACAAATTTGCACATGCTTTTAGAATTGTTTCTCTAATTACACAACTTGCACTGAGAAAGCTTCATGCTGCTCCTCCCACACTGTCTTGCTTATTAGTCCCTTTGTGATCAATGATCTGCCTATGCCAGATGGCTGGTCTGGGTGAAGAGTTCCACGTGAGATCAGAGAACAAAGCAAAGCTAACTGGCCTTCCCAGGAATTGAACCTGTGTCCCTGACCTCATTAAGTCTAGAAAACAGTTAACCCATCACAAACATGGCTGGGGCAGCTTCACCAAAAGAGCCAAGAAAGCTCACTACGTCTGTCACAATGATATTTTGGTAGACAAAAAGTCACCAAATTTATTTAAAACTGTTAAAGTGAGAAAAACCCGGAATGCAATCGTTTCGAGCAGCCTGGAATTCATCAGCAGTGTCCTCCCAGCTCTGTGGAATCTGTCACAAACTTCCCTAAGAACATCAGCTCTGGCCCCCACGTGGGAACATAAATGGTTTTGACAATGGAGTGCTGATGTTTCCTCTTCCAAAAGAAATGATCTTGGGACCATGGCCTTTTGTTTTGATTTCTCCCAAGAAACATGGGCTAGAAAGTATATGCAAGAATTTTCACTGATTACTTATTGAAACCAGCTTACCCTAGATAGCAATAATAACCATAGATAGCAATAATAACCAAGTTTCTCTGTTGCACCTCCTCCCCTTCTCCCACTCAGTGGCAGCCAATCACGCTCCAGGTGAGTGGGGCTCAGCCAGTAGAGCTGTGTGGTCTGTTCTTACCTTCCCTGGTAAAAAGCGCAACACCTTTTTAGCACGTTGTCCTTCCTTTCTTGTTACTGTAAATAATTCCTCTAAGCAGCTGCTATATGTTCTTGAATTCTATTCTAACAACCTGTCTCTACTGAACTAAGCACTTCTGATTTAAATATTTCCCAGTGTTTCAGAGATCAAGTTTCTGTATCCTTTCCTAAACCACTTAATATCTACTACTGTACTGGTTTCAGAAGCAAGTTTACTGAAATTTCCACTTATGCCTCAAAGTATACTATTTGAAAAATTCTGCCAACATCTGGAAGAGCTGATCAAGATTTTAAAATCTGAAAATATTTCTGCTTTTCACTTTTGACGTTTTTATGAATCACCTTTTATATACAAACTTAATAGAACATAAAAGCTATTACAAATGGTCGTGCTATTTGGCTTCTTAAATATTTCTGACAACATGACTATAAGGAATTCAATATTTCTTCAAGGTTTTTACTCATTTCTTTTTTTATTTCCACAAAGTTATTTAAAATAATTTTTAACCTATGGATTAAGAGTTTGTAAACCTGCACTTCTCATATGTTTGTGGAAATCATACACATACGTAGACCTAAAATATGCATACATATCTGCCTTCAAAGCTACTGGCACGAGTTGATTTTGCTTTTATCTCTTAAGAATGTTCACATCAAAAATGAAAGGAGTACAAAATGTAACAGTAACTGAGTTTAGTATCTGCCTAAATATACAAATTACAGCAAACATTCAATTGCTGGAATGTTCCTGGACGCTCACAAAAACTATACCAATCCATTAGGGGCTGAATGTTAGACAAAAGGAATACGGTAATCAAATAAGCATAAAACATAAGCATAAAACCACATTTGTACACAATTTCATTAGGAGCAAAACAATTCTCTGAGGGCTACCCTAAGCACAAAGTCTGATATTCAACAATAAACAAAACAACACATTCAGTCTTACCTAATTTTCGTAGAAAATGAAGACTGATAAAACCGATTCTCAAACCACATTGATAAACCATGAAACTGCTATTGTCTAAAATATCATCATAACCTACCCAAACTCTGATGTCAAAATTAGCAATTTGAAAAGAGTAGCTTTAATTCAACAAACTCTTTAAATATATGATTAGAAGTGTAAAGCTCCAGGCACAGAGCAGCAATAATGCAAAAGCAGGAGCATGTTTATATGTCTTTAAGCACCTGATAATCATCTTATTTATAAGGCACACTCCTACATTTCAACAGCGATGTGCAAACCAGACAATACAACAGTCAATTTATAAGATATAGTGTGAAAGAAAGTGGCCTTTGCCTTTCCGCTGTCATTTAAAATAATCTATTTGTGCATTCTAAGTACTATTTATAAAATGTATTTCCTTAACATTCTTGAATTCTATCTCAATATTTTTAAAATAGCAGGAAAGTCCCAGAAATGTCATTAATTTAAAATGAAAATACTGCTAACTTTTAAGAAACACTTGCAGAAATTGAAACACCCACACACAAAAAAAATTAGTAGGACAGTTAGTGGTGGTTTCTTACAAGTATTTTACAAAATAAATACTTTACTGTCTGGTGATTTTGAGACAAATCAATATACTATAAAGTACTCTTTGTAGTTCTGAAGTCTTCATTTTGTGCCTTAACAAAAGCTGACAATCATTTATAATAAAATCCTTTTAGAGTTACATAGCTTTCATGTCTCTTCTGAAGACATATTAAACCATCGGATGGTCAATAAAACTGACCAATTGACTCTCCCATAAAAACCTGAAAAGGTATTCTAAAGTATTTACATCAAAGACCAGCGAAGTCAAAATAAGTTACTAGTCTATCCAGTAAACTTGCTCACTTTATTTACTGAGAAATTCCTCTTTCAAAGGAAACTATAAAAGATGTACCACAACACATAAATTCTCAATATTGCCATTCAAATGTACCTAAATTAAGAAATGATGCCTGACCAGGCAGTGGCGCAGTGAATAGAGCGTCAGCCTGGGGCACTGAGGACCCAGGTTCAAAACCCCAAAGTCACCGGCTTGAGCGTGGGCTCATCCGGCTTGAGCACGGGTCACCAGCTTGAGTGTGGGATCATAGACATGAACCCATGGTCACTGGCCTGAGCCCAAAAGTAGCTGGCTTGAAATCCAAGGATATTGGATTGATCCCAAGGTAGCTGACTTGAGCAAGGGGTCCCTGGTTCGGCTGTAATCCCCTGGGTCAAGGCACGTATGAGAAAGCAATCAATGAACAACTAAGGTGCCATAACTATGAGTTGATGTTTCTTATCTCTCTCCGTTCCTGTCTCTCTCTCTCTCTCTCTCTCTCTCCTCCCTCCTCCTCCTCCTCCTCCTCCTCCTCCTCCTTCTTCTTCTTCTCTCTCTCTCTCTCTCTCTCTCTCTCAAAATTACTGAGGGAACATCAGAACAGAGTATAGAGGAGAACGGAGAGCTCTGAAGTCAAACAGAACTCAGTTTGAATTCTTGCTTCATCTCACTAACTTATAATGTTGAACAAGTTATTAAAACTTCTTTGAATCTTACTGTCAATTATCAAATGGAAACACAAGGCCAAACTACAGGCACTGAATCAGAAGACATCTAATAATAGATTGCTTAGCCATACCTAGACCATAATAAATGGTCTCAATGAATGACTGTGACTACTAGGACGTGTTTAATAACCCATATTGAGCATAATTTAATATTCAAATTCCAACTGATGTTATAAATCATTAGAAGGAAATATATAAAAATTTCATAACAGATTTTTCTTTAATGCACTTAACCTGATTATCCTTTACATTAGTGTTTTTCAAACTGCAGGTGCGAGCCCATTAATGGGATTTAAATCATTTGGTGAATTTCAACTAGCAGTTCTAAATAAAATAAAAATATAAGAATGCATGCTCCGTCGGTCTAGCGTGCGGAGGACCCAGGTTCGATTCCCGGCCAGGGAACACAGGAGAAGCGCCCATTTGCTTCTCCATCCCTCCGCCGCGCTTTCCTCTCTGTCTCTCTCTTCCCCTCCCGCAGCCAAGGCTCCACTGGAGCGGGGATGGCCCGGGCGCTGGGGATGGCTCTGTGGCCTCTGCCTCAGGCGCTGGAGTGGCTCTGGTCGCGACATGGCAACGCCCAGGATGGGCAGAGCGTCGCCCCCTGGTGGGCAGAGCGTCGCCCCTGGTGGGCGTGCCGGGTGGATCCCAGTCGGGCGCATGCGGGATTCTGTCTGACTGTCTCTCCCTGTTTCCAGCTTCAGAAAAATGAAAAAAAAAAAAAAGAATGCATACTCCAAGGAAGTCCAAGTATTGACTCATGAATTCTTTTTAAAAATTAGATACATTTGTAACGTATCTGTATACCGGAGAGCAAAGTAAATCGCATCTCTCATTGTGCAAAAAAGAAGGTTGAAAAGCCACTGCTTTACATTATATCATAATAAGAGTAAAAATAATTAGCTGACACTGAATGCTTAGATTCTCCCAAACACTGTGCTAAATACACATACTATTTCATGTCATCCTTCTCAAATCCTATAAGGTAAGTCTTAAACTCCCCCAATTTTACTGAAACTGAGGCTCAGAGAGATTATGTCACCTGCTAAGAATGCAGAGCTAGTAAAGGGAAATCCAGGGTTCGAATTTAGTCACCAGACTCCAGAACTTGCACATTTAACCACTTCATAAGTATTAGGCTGTCAAATGTACCTTTGTCTTATATAGAAGTTACTCAAAAGGTGGGTTTTTTCATGAGGCCCAACTCCAGAGTGATTTTCTGGAGATGCAATGTATCTTGGAGACGGCAGTGCGACTCGCGGCAGAAAGCATGAGGCATGAGATCCAGCTTCGGTCCCTGGCACTGCGCTTTGGTGGCAACGAGTTGGCAAGTCATTTAATCTTGCTGTGTCTGGATTTCCTCACCTACAAAACGGGAATGATAATATCTGCCCTGCTTCCCCACAGGCCATTGTGAGAAAGTATATGTACACATAACAAGTGGAATGTTCCTTTGTGCTACTCGGTTATATGAGATGATCATTACTACCACCCAAGGGGCCCCATTCGTCATAGAAACCCATCGCATATGATCAGAAAAGGAAGGTCATCAGGATGTTATAAACTGCTTGTGGAAACACTCCACGCCGTTCCTGGCACACAGGAGGCCTTCAGTAAATGTTCATTAAACTAGCAGAAGTGAACCAGTTTGATTTTGTATGCATGTTTTACCCGTTTGTGTTTTCTTTTTCATTAATTTGTCCTTTCTACAACAATGTATTGAATACGTACATACTATTCACCAGATTAGAAATGTGGGTTACAAAAAAAAAAAAAAAAGAAAAAAAACGACTAAAAGATCATTCTTTGCCCTGGAGAATCTCATATTAATTTTAATTAACTTTTCCAAAATCGTGTAAGAGAAAACTAAAATACAGCTTCCTCATCTAGTAACAATGAACTTAGGTTTATTACAGTGCTTTATAATTACAACGAGCTACAGGCAAACCTCGGAGGTACTGTGGATTCAGTTCCAGACCATGACCTCTTTTTGTAGGTGGAGGCACTTGCTTTCAATTTGTAAAAACAAACAAACAAACAAAACGCAACACCTGTGAAGTGCAATATAGCCAAGCTGGCTAAAACGAGGTATACTGTGTGTGGCATGTCTGTTTCTCACACAGGCTGCCTCAGTATGCCGTCTCTATTACCTTCCCAACTCCAGCACCAAGTATGGCTAAGTCTTTAATGTGCAAGTTTCTCAATGTCAGAGGTGTGTAAAAATAAGGTTTTAAAGAAAATACATTTTAAATTATACTGGAAAGGGGAGATGTGGTAGAATGATTGCTCTCCGTTCACATTTCTGAGTTGAAGTACTCTATAATGTAACCATATCACTTATATAAGATGCGTTTTTCAAAATGTTTTTCTTTCAAAAACCTGCCTTTCAATTCTTTTTCTTACAGGCAATTTTCTGTTGAGTATCTTGAACTAGAATTCAGTTTTCTCTTAGAATAAAGGAGGTAGCTGTAAAGGCGTCCTTCCTTTGTTGACTTAAAAATTACTCAAAATTGATTGTTGTATTCAGATTCCTGAGTCACATACAATGCCAAATAATTGTTAGCCATTTTATATATAATTCAACAACTACTGTAGGTGATTTTTACAGGGAAACAATGATTTAATGACAACTTAATGAATTGAAATTTTGCTCCAGGAAATTTACTAAGAACCTTTTACTAAAATTGTATTATCCTTTGTATTCCAAAGACTCCCTCTCCATCACCACCCCCACCCCGAACACACACACACACACACACACACACACACACACACACACTCCCTCATCTACACCAGATCAGTTTCCGGGCTATTATTCATAAAACCATATTAAAATTTCACAACACATGGTCATAGTAACTAGGTGTTGTTCTCCCCCCCCCCATCCACGGAATCAATGTGCCTTTAAATATACATATTCTTTTTTAAAATTCAGAAACCAGAAAATGATTCCGATGGCTCTGCTGAGAGTATCTAATATTAAATGTGACCGCTAGCCCTTTGGTTTACTGATAACCATGAATAAAAGCGTACCCCACCCACCGTCTCCGTAGGGTTAGGAGGTGCAATCTCGCCGCTACAGACCTCTGCAAGAAAGGACGGTTATAGAACCAGGAAAACCATCGCCAGAACCTCTGGGAGAAGATAAGGAAAACACATTTTACACCACTGGCAGCATGTAATCTCCCGGTTCCAGCCCTTGCTAAAGAGGGGGAACCTTTGTCTTGCCTCAGCCATCACACCGCGGGCTCAGGAGAATTGGGGCAACAAGAGTTTGTGCGAAATGACTTGGCAGAGGTTAAACAAAGCCATGCAGCTCCGGCGGGGCGAGGGCTGACCCTGGTCAGCGTCCCAGACCCCGGACGGCGAAGTCTCGCTCTGTCCCCCGCCTCCACCGGGAAGCCGAGCCGGGGACCCCGGGGCAGGAACCCGCGGCGCGGGAAGGAAAGAGGGAATGAGAAGGTCCTGTGCTCTCGGCGAGTTCCCGGGGCGCTGCCCGTCCTCAGGTTCCCTCGAGTGGGATCCAAAGCGGCGCACGCCGCGCGCCGGTTCCTCGGGGAGTGTCCGCACCGCACACGCGGGGACGCCGCCCCGAAGCCCACCGCCCGCCGCGCCGATCCCACGTTCCCAGGGCAAGGGCAAGGTCGGGAGTCTCCGGGCACCCGGTCGCCTCGGGAGCCGGGCCCGGGGGGTCGCGAGCCGAGGGGAGAAGCCCACCCGCTGCCCCATTGTCTGGCCCCGGCCGCGAGCCGAGAGGGCGCTCACCTGAGGTCCTCGCCCCGCGCCGAGGCTGGAAGCGCGGCTGCACAGTGACGAGCGGTCCCGCGCGGGCGGCGGCCGCGACTCCCAGCCCGCGGCTGCCCGCAGCACCAGCAGCCCCCGCAGCGGCACCAGCAGCGCACCCGCCTCTCAGGCGGCCGCGGCCTCCATTGCTCTGCCCGCCGCCGCCGCCGCGCGGCACTGCGCGCCCGGCCCCGCGCGCCGTGGTCACATGCTCCGCCGGCTCGGACGCTCGGACCCGCGCCGCGGCCCCACCCGCCTTCGCTCCTTAACCGCTGGGCGCCTCGGCGAGGAACCGGAGGCCCGGGGGTCCCTTCTGCGCCCTCCCGGAGCGGCGCGCCCCGGCCGGCTCCCTTCCCGAGGGGTGCTCAGAAGCCGGGAGCCGGCCACCGGGGAGGGTGTGGAACTGTCCCTGCCCTCCCCACCACTGCAAGGGGCAGCCCGGGGGGCGTCCGAACGCGTGGGGTCTGAGGTTACTGCGATAGGTTCACTGCGAGCCAGGCTGACGTGGGGAAAGAATCCGAGACCATTAGTCACCACCTCACGGGATGCAAATGAGACGGCGGTACCTGGATGAGCCAGAGACGGACGGGAGCGTCCTGGACTCCAGAGGGAGTTTCGCTCTACCGAGCCCCGACAGTGGGGAACGGCACTGGGACTTCTGCAAGCCGAACAAGTGGGAAAATGACACAGAGAAATAGAAAAGCTCGAAACCGCTTTGCTGAGTCGCTGTGCATCAGAACAGAGTGACACTGACTGACATTCGGCATTGTTGTCCCCAGCCATAGTGAAATTAAATATTAACTTTGATGTTTTAAAGAAAATATTTATCTTTTCCTTTTTTGGCCTAACTAGAAATACTAAGACTTTTTCTCCATACTTTTCGCTATGACTATTTCAGTGTGTTAGCAAACTCAGGGGGTTTGGGACTTTCAGATGTTCTATTCAAGAACTAGATGGGGTTGTCCTTCGGTATTTTATTTGCTTGCAGCAAGTCGACAGGGCGTCCAAAGCTCTGTCTACCAGAAGGGAGGCTCCTACTTGTACATTATTTGGTTAATTAAATGGTGATTTCTTCTTTGCAGTTGGCTGGCTTATCAGTTTGGGGTCCTGGATTCAGGTCAAGCTCATCCTGTTACAGCTGCTTCTGCAAAATATTGGGCTACCTTTTAACAATGAACAAGAGTAGCATTTAGGAAGAACTGCCCAGGTCTTGAGATTTGTCCTGTCTAACCAATGGACCTCTTGGAAATTAGTGTCTGGTGATCTTTTCCTTCATTATTCAAGCAAAGATGCTAAAAATAATTTAATATTAAACAAAAAATTTAAAACAAAGCAAAAAAAAATCTCAATGACAAAGATACAAAAGATGAAAGGTAACCCCAAAAGGTACCCAATCTTAAACCAAATATCTCAATGCCAAAAACAGAACTAATAGTTTTAATGCAGATGCATGAATTAGAAGGAGCAGCTTTGATACTGTAAGAATCTAGTGTATGTTAGCTTATCCAACTGGTTTCTTCTAGATAAACATTTAAATTAATGCCAGCATAAAATATGGTTGTGTGTTTCTGTGAATATAGGTATCATTCAGTTATTCAGTGCTTATATATCCTAGAGTGCGTCTACTTTATTCCAAATAAGAATAGTGAAGACTTTTATAAAGGGTTGAGCAAGTCCCTTTCGATTTGATCCAGTAGCACTAGAAGTTCCCCAAGGCCCCAAATTAATCTGTATAGAACATAAAACTGGGGTCTTTTTCTTGATATGTTATAGACTTGCCAATTACATGAAAAACTCAATAAAAATTCAAATTTACATAAATCAAGTGTGGGTCTACTGTCTTTTTAAAAAAGATATTATTTATTGATTTTAGAGGAGAGAGAGAAAACGAGGCAGGAGGATTGGGACACATCAGCTTGTAGTAATTGCTTCTCATATGTGCCTTGACCTGCCAAGCCCAGGATTTTGAACCAGCAACCTCAGCACTCCAGGTCAACACTCTATCTACTATGTCACTATAGGTCAGGCTGGGTCCCCTGTCTTTTTATTTTTCAGGGCAAGGTATCCCAAATTATACACCCTTAAAATATTGAAAGCGTTCTAGAAAACTTACGCTTATATTAGAGCTTTCTAGCTAGACTTTGTGTCTCACGGGCCTCAGAAACCAGAGCACCACTTTAGACAGATTCTGTTTTTCTCTCACTTTTCAAACACATTGGTTCATTATTACTGCACATAGGGCTATATAATAACTGTGGCATATCAAACCAGGTACCAGTCCACATTTCCACTTTTGAAATAGCTAACTGCCTTTCAGTTAAGACAGACTGCCAGAGGCCGTAATACAATATAAAAGAAAGATGCAGAACATTAGGAATTCAAAACATATCTAATTATTTGTTTGGGTGGTATAGAAAGGTTAGGAGAAAGAAATTATATAGTTAAGCCAGTCATTCCAATTTTGGGTAATTTTTGTCCTCTAAAAAATGTTTGGCAATATCTGGAGACATTTTTGGTTGTCACAACCAGTGAACAGGTACTACTACTGGCATCTAGTGGGTAGAAGCTGCTAAATATTCTACAATACACAGGACAGCCTCCACAACCAAGAATTATGTAGCCCAAAATGTCAGTAGCAACAAGATTAAGAAACCCTGAGTTAGACAACGGGTTTTCCAAGCCTATATTTCACTTTGTCTGCTTATCATTTCTTTCTTTGTGTATCCACATGGCATTTTTATTTCATACATTATAAAATAAAGAGGTAAACTAAGTATATAACTAAAGAATGAAAATAGGAACAAAGTAAACAGAAGAAGGAAGGAGTGAAAGCAAAAGTTAATGAAATAGAAAACAAATCAAACAACAAATTTGCTCAAGAAAATAAAAAGTTGGTTCTTAGAGGGGAAAATCGACCAGTCCTAGTCATACAGTGAAGAAACAGAAAAAATTAAAAATTTCACAGGAGAAATAACTAAGGTACGGATTTCTTAAAATCTAAATAAAACAAATTTTCCAGAAAAACTGAATTACCAAAACTGACTAAAGAAAGGGGAGAACATTTGAATAGATCGATATTTGTAAAAGAAATTGAAAAAGTGGTAAAACATTTTCCCCTAAAAAGTACACTTATCCCGGTGATTTCGTGAGACTGCAATAAACTTTTAAGGAGCCAATGGCTCCCACGTAATGCAAAAGATTACAGAGTATGAAAAAGGAGAAATTTCATTACTCTTTCTAGGAGTAAGGATAATCATGACATCAAATAGACAATACTTCTTTCCACAAAAGATGACCATGGCCCAATCCTATCTATGAGCACAGATAAAAATCTGAATAAAATACTAGAAATTCCAAACCAGCAGTACATTAAAAATGATATTATAGTTCTGGAAATGGGTAATGGTGATAGTTGCAAAATGTTGTGAACGTATTTAATGCCACTAAATTGTACATTTAAAAATTGTTAAGGCCCTGGCCGGTTGGCTCAGTGGCAGAGCGTCGGCCTGGCGTGCAGAAGTCCCGGGTTCGATTCCCGGCCAGGGCACACAGGAGAAGCTCCCATCTGCTTCTCCACCCCACCCCCTCTCCTTCCTCTCTGTCTCTCTCTTCCCCTCCCTCAGCGAGGCTCCATTGGAGCAAGGATGGCCCGGGCGCTGGGGATGACTCCTTGGCCTCTGCCCCAGGCGCTAGAGTGGCTCTGGTCGTGGCAGAGCGACGCCCAGGATGGGCAGAGCATCGCCCCCTGGTGGGCAGAGCGTCGCCCCCTGGTGGGCGTGCCGGGTGGATCCCGGTCGGGCCCATGTGGGAGTCTTGTCTGACTGTCTATCCCCGTTTCCAGCTTCAGAAAAATACAAAAAAAAAAATTGTTAAAATGGTAAGTTTTATGAGTAAATATACATATACCTCAATAAAACAAACAAAAACCATCACCAGCATTGGGAGGCAATTCTCCGCGGAGCTCTCCTTTCTACATGTCTTTTTAGCAAGAGGCATGACGGTTTATGTCTCAGACTATCTTTTTTAAGAGTGTTTGTATAGATTTGGGAAATATGGTGTCGCCCCGAGCAGAGGGTGGATTTGTTTGCTATTCAATATGAAAAAATTAACATCTCCCTCCAGGGCAGAGGTTGGGTGGGTTTGCTGGAACTCCCTCAGGGATGAACATCCAGTTCCTCAGCTGTGATGTAAACCGCTGCACGTGCAGCGTCCAGCATCCATCTAGGTCTACCTGTGTGGCCCATGGGATCTGGGGACATGGGGAACTAGCTGGTGCAAGGTTCATGCTGCCTGCTTGCAGTAATCGAGTTTTGTTTCTGGGCCAGAAGTCTTTGTCTTTTGCTGGTTCTCGTGCACCTGTAGCAGGCTAACTCGCAGGGTTGGGAGGTGGGCAGCAAGTATAGACTACTGACAGAGGTGACTATCTGGAAGAGAAAGGATGCGGTTGGGGGGAGAAAAAGATCAAATGGAAAGTGATAGTGAATACTTTCCACCCAAGTGTAGGGGAGGAAATGGGGATCCCTGCCTGTTCGACTTGTTAGTGAATATTTAAAAGCTGAGCAATGTGAGGCTGGATTGAAATGAGCTGTGTGAATGGTTTTCTCCTCCTCAGGTGGGATAAGAAAAGAATGTCATTGTGATAATGCAGCAAGCAAGCAGTGAGGCTCCAGAAGACAATTTGATTATGGCTACTGAGTACAGGGGTCTCTAAAGCTGACATAAGTGGTGCAATGGTGGGATTCAAATAATTTAACAACCGGTTCTCTGCCCTAATGACCGTTTTAAGTATATATAAAAAAAGATATACCAAAAGTTACATTATTTCATGCATTTAATACTTAAATAAGAATAAAAGAGGTATACAAAACTAGATTGTTATAAAAAGTTTTAAATTTAAATAATACCTGACAAAAAAACTGTTACTTAAGATATTTCCAATGACAGTTGTCACCCCCATATCTTTATGTCATATGTTTGTTTACTGAAGTAACAGACACGATGAAATTAAAATGTAGTATTTCATCAAAGGTATAATGAATTTTCTGAAATTAATAAATATTACAAGCATAGTTCCATCAAATTTTTTTCACCTATGGACAGAACGAACATTGATTGCTATGGGCACTTAGAATACACTGTTGCACAGATGAACGTTAAAAAAGTAAGGTCTGCCTGACCAGGCGGTGGCGCAGTGGATAGAGCGTAGGACTGGGATGCAGAAGACCCAGGTTCGAGACCCCGAGGTCGCCAGCTTGAGCGCGGGCTCATCTGGTTTGAGCAAGGCTCACCAGCTTGAGCCCAAGGTCGCTGGCTCCATCAAGGGGTTACTCAGTCTGCTGAAGGCCCGCGGTCAAGGCACATATGAGAAAGCAATCAATGAACAACTAAGGTGTTGCAACGCGCAACGAAAAACTAATGATTGATGCTTCTCATCTCTCTCCGTTCCTGTCTGTCTGTCCCTGTCCTATCCCTCTCTCTGACTCTCTCTCTCTGTCTCTGTAAAAAAAACAACAAAAAAACCAGTAAGGAATGCAAATTTGTGATTTCCACATTGGGCAGCTGCCCAGGCGCCTGCCTTAGAGAGAACCCTGATGACAAGTGCCATTTTAACAACCAGTTCACCAAACTCAACAAAAAATTAGGTATCGGTTCTGCTGTACGGGTGCAAACCGGCTGAATCCCACCACTGCCCCACTTCATAACATCATCACATTGGGGAGTGCAGTTTCCACAAGTAAATTCGTGGGGGACACCTTCAGTCCGCAACAGATGGAAATCTGATCTTTGTTCTTTTTAGGTGACCTGTTTTCACTCTGAAGCCTTTTAGTTTTCTTTGTCTTTGATGCCTTGTTTAACTCTGGGTTTTTTCTTCCCTATTTGGCTTTCTCTGGACCTTTTTAATAAAGGCCTCAGGCTGTATCCTTCTTTGATTTGGGGATGTTTACCTCTATTCTTTCTTAAAATATTTTCTATACTTCTAATTTCTCTCTTTTAAGGCTATTATCTGGATATTAGCACTTCTACACATATCCTCAATAATGAGTATTTTTTCTCTGATATTTTCAATATTTTTCTGGTGCCTTCTGGAAGAAATCCTCAATCTTCTTTTTACGTGTACTAATTTTTTAAAAAATTGGGTGTCTATACCCAATTACCCAATCCTTTCTCAAAGGAAGATAGGACCAGTATCAAATAAGGACAAACATGAAAAAAGCACTAAATGGAAAGAAATATTAACCGTGAAAAAGGTAATACTGGCAATGAAGTACACATGAATTATTTAACTGGAGCTATGAGACTAAAGAATGATTAGAGAAGTTCAAGAAGGAATGGTGGGTGTAAAGGGGGGCGTGGGGTCAGTATACATAACTCTTTTAAAGAAATTTTTGCAATAAAGTGTGCGACAATACAATAGCAGGGTCTGGAAGGATTTAAAATGGGAGAGATTAAAAATGGGAGGTGTTCCAAGAGGATATACAATACAAATGGCCAACAGATATATGAAAAGATGCTCATCTTCACTAGCTGTTTGAGAAATGCAAATCAAAACTACAATGAGAGTCCACCTCACACCTGTTAGACTAGCTATTATCACAAGACAGGTAATAACAAGTGTCAGAGAGAAAAAGGAACCCTCATTCACTCCTGGTGGGAATGTAAATTAGTATAACTATTATAGAAAAAAGTATGGTATTTCCCCCCAAAATAGAACTACCATATAACCCAGCAATCCCTCCACTGGGTATCTACCCCCAAAACTCGAAAACACTGGTACGTAAAGACACATGCACCTCCATGTTCATTGCAGCATTGTTCACTGTGGCCAAGAGATGGAAACAAAGTGTCCCTCAATAGAGGACTGGATAAAGAAGATGTGGTACATATATACAATGGAATACGACTCAGCCATAACAAATGATGACATAGCAACATTTATGACAACATGGATGGACCTTGATAACATTATACTGCGTGAAATAAGTAAACCAGAAAAAGCTAAGAACTGTATGATATCACATATAGGTGGGATATAAAACTGAGACTCATGGACATAGATAAAAGTGGTCACCAGGGGGAAGGGGATGTGGGATGTGGAGGAGGGGTGGGGGAAGGGTATAAAGAGGGACAAATATAAGGTGAAGGAAAATGATTTGACTTTGGGTGATGGGTATTACAACATAATCAACAGTTCAAATGCTATAGAAATGTTTACCTGAAACCTATGTACTCTTATTGATCAATGTCATTGTTAACTTTCTAAATAAATTTTTTTAAAAACGGGAGGTGTGTATGTGGGTGAGAACAAACCAATAAAACAAAAATGACTCAGGAATGTAGGGTTCATTGCAGGAGTCCTTTGAGTAGTACAAAGGACTGCTCCCTTTTCAGTTCAGAGGGACGTGCCCCAGCTGGACACTTCCACATGATTTATCACAATTCTATCAACAATTATCACACAATTTATTTTTATGCAATTAAAAGTCTCCAAACACTCATACTACTCAGCCCCTGAGCCTTCCTTGACCAAATCACTAAAGCATACAAGGAATGAATTCTGGTCACAATTAGATGGAATAACTGGAGGGTAGAGATGGCTCATGTTATAATAGGAGGGAAGGAAATTACATGGATACAGATGTGTCACTAGATCTGAAGAGTGAAAAAGTTCTTGTTCCCATTTTCTCAGAGAATAAAAAAACCTGAGAATGAGAAGAAGGAGTGATAGATCTGAGTAGAGAGAAGGTGTGAAATACTGGGGGAGAGGTTAAATGTGAATTGACTAGGTACTAAGATTCTCACAGTGCTTTGGATCCTTGATGTTTCAGGGCTATGAATTTCAAGTGAAAAGATTCAGCACGGTTAGTTTTTTTTCCATTAAAATTCATTTAGCTGTTTAGTTTACAGATAGGAAATAATTAAAGTAGTTGGAGATGAAAAAGATTTGAGTTTTCAGTTCAGAGGGATAAAAGAATTTACATGCAAGTATGTCCAGTGGTGGGACTCAAATAATAACAACCGGTTCTCTGTCCTAATGACTGTTTTTGTTGTTGTTGTTGTTTTTTTGTATTTTTCTGAAGCTGGAAACGGGGAGAGACAGTCAGACAGACTCCCGCATGCGCCCGACTGGGATCCACCCTGCACGCCCACCAGGGGCGAAGCTCTGCCCCTCCGGGGGGTCGCTCCTCCGCGACCAGAGCCACTCTAGCGCCTGGGGCAGAGGCCAAGGAGCCATCCCCAGCGCCCGGGCCATCTTTGCTCCAATGGAGCCTTGGCTGCGGGAGGAGAAGAGAGAGACAGAGAGGAAGGAGGGGGGCGGAGGAGAAGCAAATGGGCGCTTCTCCTATGTGCCCTGGCCGGGAATCGAACCCGGGTCCCCTGCACGCCAGGCCGACGCTCCACCGCTGAGCCAACCGGCCAGGGCCATGACTGTTTTAAGTATAAAAAAATGACATACCGAACGGTAGTTTATTATTTCTCACATTTAATACTTAAATAAGAACAATAAGAGGTACACAAAACTAGACTGTTACAAGAGTTTTAAAGTATTAATGGAAAAATATTAAATAATACCTGACAAAAAATGATAGTATTCTTTATTTCCATATTACTTGATTGGCATCCTCACTTGCAAATTTTTTTTATCTATGGATGAAATGAACATTCCTATAGGTGCTTAGAATACGCTGTTGCACAGACGAACATTAAAGAAGAGTAAGGAATGTAAGTTTGTGATTTCCACATTGGGTGGCTGCCTGGTTGCCCACCTTAGAGAGCACCCTGATTACAAGTGCCATTTTAACAACCAGTTCACCAAATTCAACAAAAAATTAGGAATCAGTTCTGCCAAACCAGTGCAAACTGGCTGAATCCTACCACTGTGTATGTCTATGCTAGATAAAGAGAAAAGGGATAGTGATGGACTTACAAAGGGATACTGTAGTGATCAATTATGCAGGCTTTCCAGTTGAGTTTTCCGATTGATGAGGAAAACTCAATTGGAAAGCCTGCATAATTTATATATAGAGTGACTTAGAGGGGTAAGTAGGATGCTAGAAGTTGAGACATTGGAGGTAATGACAAGATACAGAGTACTGTTTTCAACTATCGGCTGAGTTCCATTACTGGGTCATGAAATCAATTTGGTCAGTTTCTCAATTAGTATTTTAAATTCTTGCTGCATGATAGAAGAATCATCTAAAGAGCCAAGAAAGACAAAAATAAAATAAAAATAAAAAGCCTACACCTTACTCTCAGCGAGTCTAACTTATTTGGATGGTGTAGGTTTCAGAAGTCAGTTTTTCATTAAAATTGTCCAGGTAACTCCAATGCGCATGCCAGCTCAATAACCATTGTTCCAAGATACAGACATAAAAAGATTGATACAATTAATTGTAGATTGTCAAGAATTGGGGAGAGGGTTATGAAATGAGATATGTGATACATTGTAATCAGTGAGGTAGCAGGTGGCATAGTCAATGGTAATTAATGTTCTCAACAAAAAGCAATTGCAAGAGAGAAAAATGTGTGCACACCTAACACCTGTTTAACCATTTTGTAGATGAATTTCAAACAAAATGTAACTTCATTTCTTATATTTTTGAACTAATTGAAAATAAATGGGCCCTGGCCGTTTGGCTCAGTGGTAGAGCGTCAGCCTGGCGTGCAGAAGTCCCGGATTCGATTCCCGGCCAGGGCACACAGGAGAGGCGCCCATCTGCTTCTCCACCCCTCCCCCTCTCCTTCCTCTCTCTCTCTTCCTCTCCCGCAGCAAGGCTCCATTGGAGCAAAGATGGCCCGGGCGCTGGGGATGGCTCCTTGGCCTCTGCCCCAGGCGCTGGAGTGGCTCTGGTCGCGACAGAGCGACGCCCCGGAGGGGGCAGAGCATTGCCCCCTGGTGGGCGTGCTGGGTGGATCCTGGTCGGGCACACGCGGGAGTCTGTCTGACTGTCTCTCCCTGTTTCCAGCTTCAGAAAAAAACAAAACAAAAAAAACAAAAAACAAAACAAAACAAAAAAAAATAAATGAACGAAAAGGGAAAAAAAAGTGCCTAGTACCTAAATTCAAGGATTTCTTCATATCTCACTATAATAAAGTTTGAGTTCAATAAACTGTACTTAATTTTAGAATTATGAGTACTGCTAAAATTATTTTTTAAACTATTGGTAAGAAAGAAAATATAAATTGACTGAAATGTTTATTGGAAAATCTATGTCAAGATCCATAATTTAAAAGTATTTAAAACAAATTAAAAACATCTATAAAAGCTTAGAACATTCAGAAATTTAAGATAAAACAAATTTTAGAAAATTTTAGTATCATGGTTATAAAAACAATTATAGCAAGCTATACATTTTTCTATACATTTATAGAAAACATTAAAAATAAATAAATCTAACAAAATATGTCTTGCTGTTGTTTGGGGGCAAGGTATGAACAAATATTTTATTTACATGTATTTATTAGAAGATTTTCCATTTGACATTGCAAATAGTTCCATTTCTTTTGTACTTTGCTGTGTAATACATGAGTTCACACAAAGGAGATGGAATACATAAAAATATAGATGGTGGTAAAGTAAGCCACACCACCCCAAAATATAAACTGAATTATTGCAAAGCGCATAACTCACTCAAACAAGGCTTATTAGTTTTAGAAAAAGAGTACTGCCTACCCCAGCTACACACAAGTGCACACACACCAGCTCCACTTTATGAAACCACAGGAGGAAACAAAATGTATCACAAATAATTAGCCTTCCACTTTCCTACCTGAGTTTTTAAGTTCTTTTTCAATCATAATGAAATCTACTAACAGGATTTTCTTCATATTTGTATTGGTGCAATCACGATTAATTTTTGTATCTAATATTTTATTTTGTACTACTGTTCTTTTATTAATATATGCATATATTTATATTCTTTAAAATTAAAACTTTGAAAATTAACTGCAAAAAGCTGTTTTCTACTTAATATGCCATAGTTCAGTGTTTATATATCATTCTGGAAGACTGATTAAATTACAACATACAGGTTAGAAACAAAATCTGATATTATTGACTGTATGTTGAAATTTTAAAAACACGTTTCACTATATTTATCTCATATACTTTCATATTCTGAAATTTTAAGATTAATAGTAAAATATTTTATTTACTAAAAAAAGTCCCAAATTTCTGTTCTATGGTTTAAAAAAATTTTTAATACAGCTTTTGGTTTGACTCTGATAAAATCTGCACTGTGTAAAGTCCATGTGATAGTGAAAATAACATTGTACATAAGATCTAAATGTACCTTTCCCATCACAGTTCTCCTAGTTGGCAACAATAAATTACATATGGTAATCATTATTTTATCAAGACCTTGGCTATTATAAAAATAAACCTGAATATATTCCCCTCAGTGATAGACAGTAAATTGGTAAATAATTAATTTCACATTTAGAAGAAAAAAGTTAAGTGTGACAGCATAACATCAAAGTGATAATCCTTTGTGAACACATTAAAGGTACGGGTTATAAACACAGGCATGAGAACTAAAAACACTTTAAAAACAAGTACTATGAGAATATTTATATACAAATATCATGGCTCATTAAGAAAAAGGTTATTAAAGCATAATGTGAACAATATGTTATATTAATTCACAGTATAAACACATTTTGAGGAGTAATTTAAGTCAGGAATAATAAAAATACAGATAGAACATCAGTTAGCACTATTAATACTTGTTTTTTTCTGCCATATGTATGAAAATATACATAGATACAGCTCTTTTAAACTAAATTTTTTACATAAATATTCACTGATTTAAATAAAAGTTGACAGAGGTAGAATATGTGTCAATATTCATGATTTTTCAGGAACAAGTACTTCAAATATATTATTACTGTTCTGTCCTTTAACAAGTCCACAGAGCCAACTCACTGAAAGTCGTCATTCTGAAAAAGAGAGGAGGGAAATGTGGATTAAGAAAAAAAAAAAGATAGGCCTGACCTGTGGTGGCGCAGTGAATACCGAAACCCTAATTGCTATTTTCTCTGGGTTGTAGGATTAAAAGTAATTTTGAGCTCTGGCTTAGCTGGTTAGACTGTCGTCCAGCTATGCCAAAGTTGCAGGCAGGGCTCAAAATTACTTTTAATCCTAGAGTTTCGGTATTCTTCATTTTGTATTTAATCTGTAATTAACATACACATGCATAAACATACTCTGATAGAGATCATACTCAAGATAGTTTTTATCCTGTTTGTTTTGTTCTTTGTGGTTTTCCCCCCTGATGTTGTGAGGATTTATTGAAATCATTAAGAACATTTTCAAAAATACCATTTTAAAATATTCTGGGATTTATTTATCATTTTCCTTTTATGGGACATATACCTTGTTTCCTATTTTTTTCTCAAATCAGTAATGTTTTATATCAGTATTAGAAAACATGTCTATAATATCTTCTTAAGTGTGTCCTCCTAAATATGGAAAAATATGATTGCTTTCTCAGTGTATCCATTATGGGATTTTTCATATTTTAAAGTGAATATTTTAATTGGGAGGATGATTAGATACACATAAGGTGAAAATACTTTGAAAAATATCTGACTGTCCATAACATTTTAAGACTCAGATAACATAATTTTTAGTACTTATTTATAATTTTATTAAACCTAGACATCAGCCTGACTGGTGGTGGCACAATGGATAGAGTGTTGACCTGGGACACTTGAGGTCCCAGGTTCAAAGCCCTGAGGTCACACTGTCTTGAGCACAACCTCACTAACTTGAGTGAGGGGTCCCTGGCTTGAGCCCAAGGTCACTGGCTCAGCAGGAGCCCCCCAGTCAAGGCACATATGAGAAAGCAATCAGTGAACAACTAAGGTGCCGCAGTGAAGAATTGATGCTTCTCATCTCTCTTCCTTCTTGCCTCTCTCTCTCTCTCTCTCTCTCTCTCAAAAACAAAAAACCTAGACCTTATATTATCCCTTATTTTGAGTGATTTTTTTCTCAATTAATATGCTGTATTATTTCAGTCCTCATGTATTTTAATGTACTTTGGTATTGAAGGGACTTTTTGAGATAGAGAACAGTACTTCTTACCCACTAAATACAAATATAACTTGATTACAGGCAACGGTTTTATTAATAAGAGTATAATTTCAATTAAAGCATTACTGATTGTTTTGTAGTTCATCTTCCAGGAAGAGTTCTTTCATCTTAACCCTTCAACGGGTCTCCTTGAGTTACAGAATAAAGTCTACAATCTCTAATTTAGTCTCACATTAAACAGTTCTATATGTCCCACTCTACCTTCCACGCCTTTCTTCCTCATTATTCCCCAACCTGCCATCCCAACCAGATTCAGCCTTTGTGCCACATGCATTCCTGTCTATCACTGTCCATACTTTAGCACTGATTATTTATACCTTGGATTTGGCACTTCATAAAGTATTTCTCTGTGATGTCTCATATTGTCACAATGATTTCTTAAAATTGTATATACCCACATAACCATCACCACCAAATAGAACATCCCATCTTTCCCCAAAGGTGGGAATCCCACTTTTGCAGGCAATCTCCTGGTCCCACCCCGAACACTACTTCCTGAATTTTTATAAACACAGATTAGTTTTGCTTGTCCATGGCCTCATACCTACCTTTCTGATAATGATCAGTTTATGTGTTCAGGAGAATTTAAAGGAGACCTCCGAGTGGAGCTAAGGGGTGGAGTGGGAAGACCGTGTCGACGCATCTCCTGGATTGCTCGTTCTCTGTCAAATCAGATCAAGAGATTATACCAAAGAGGGTCATACAAGTATAATGGGCTGCTATTGTTAAAATTTTCTACTCAATTAGCTTCTATTTCTACTAAATTTAAATCCTATGTCCTTATATGATTTTTAAGTAGTAGATAAAATATTTCAATTAAAGGAATTGTATTATGAGACTGCTCAAAAACCTTGAGAAGAGATTTCCAAAGTTGGTGGTTCCCCCTTGCCCCTCCCTTACCCACCTCTTCTTGCACATAAATCTAGCCCTCTTCCTTCTTTCTGCCTCAGATTCCCAAATGTCAGAAGTAAAAGAATCCATTCTCTGTGTTAGGCTTTCCTTTCCTGTGTCTGTATTGGCTCCAAAAAGCATGGGGACAGCACTGCCACCTCCTTTGTTAGTCTCTGGCCTAGATGTTTTCTGCCTTGAGTTCTTCAGTGCCCAGGATTTCTACCTAGTTGGGTGTTTTATGAATAACTTTTCACAATTATTTCTCTAAGGACATTTTTAAAGATATCCCGCCCCCAAAGTATGCCTACAAACCACAAAATTTTAATACTTAGTTACATTGTTTACATACTGTGGTCCCTTTAGAGAGCCATACATCACTGTAATACCTAAGGGTTTTTTTGCCCCTCCCTTTCCCCCCAAGAACCAATTTTGTCACACAGGGTGGCACTACTGCCCTTCTAAGAATGCATGATTTAGCCCTGGCTGGTTGGCTCAATGGTAGAGTGTTGGCCCAGTGTGTGGATGTCCAGGGTTCAATTCCCAGACAGGGTACACAGAAAAAGTGCCAATCTGCTTCTCTCCCCCTCCCCCTCTCTCCTCTCTCCTTCCTTCCCCTCTCCTCTCCTTCTGCAGCATAGCTCAATTAGAGTGAGTTGGCCCTGGGCACTGAGGATGGTTCCATGGCCTCCGCCTCAGGCACTAAAAAACGGCTCCGGGTGCAATGGAGCAAAGATCTCAGATGGGCAGAGCATTGCCTCCTATTGGGCTTGCTGGGTGGATTCTGGTCAGGGCACATATGGAAGTCTTTCTCTGCCTCCCCTCCTCTCACTAAATTAAAAATAAAAAAAATAAAGAATGCATGATAAGCCCTGGTTGGTTGGCTCAGCGGTAAGCATCAGCCCAGTATATGGAAGTCCTGGGTTCAATTCCCGGTCAGGGAACTCAGGAGTGACCATCTGCTTCTCTAGCTTTCCCCTTCTCTCTTTCTCTCTTCCCCTCCCACAGCCATGGCTAGAATGGTTTGAGCAAGTTGAGTACTGAGGATGGCTTCATGGCATAGCCTCAGGCACTAAAATAGCTCAGTTGCTGAGCAACGGAGCAGTAGCAGCAGATGAGCAGAGCACCACCTAGTAGGGAGCTTGCCAGGTAGATCCTGGTTGGGGTGCATGTGGTAGACTGTCTCTCTGCCTCCTCATCTCTCAATTAAAAAAAATAAAAGCAAGCATGATCTAGCTGGATGATAAGAAGGAGAGACATGGCCACGCGGGTCAAGGTGTCTTTGGGCACTGGGGTAAGAAAAAAGGAGAGAAATCAAGGGGTTCTATAACCTTGGGCAATAGAAAGCTTGACTTAGAACCCTTGAATTGAAAGAATTTAAGTTAGGAAATGGAAATCATATATGTATAATTTAGCATTTTAAGAAACTAGGTCATTTCAATGACAAGAGATTAAAAACAGTTTTCAAGACACTGGTGCAATCTCAGGCTTCACTCCTCACTGAAATCCTAAATATTGAATTCTTAGCAAATTCAGTCTGTACTTCAAATAGCACATCACTCAAGTTTTTATATCAATGGATAAGAATAAGAGAATTCAAAAATTGATCTAATAAGCAATTTGACCACTATTGGAGAATGCCCTCTCAGAAAGCTGGGATACATATTTACGGTACTGATACAGTAGGAAAGAGGAATGGAAGAGGACCTGACGACTGATTTGCAAATCAGACTGTAACTGTTAAAGCAGGTCTCATCCTGTTTTTAACACTCAGGGGCTAAAATTTTTAACATAGTGAAACAAATGAATGAAAATATAACTGAGTATGAAAATTAGTAATCTATAGAGAATATATCCTACAGGTTAGTAACACAGGCTTTAAAATTAGGCAGACCTGCCTAAATTGAATTCTTGACTCTGCCATTTACTATTTGTACCATCCCAGTTTCCTATAATATAGGCTTAATAATAGATTGTTAGGATTATCAAATATACATATAGTATCTGGTACATATTTGTTAACCGACCTTATTATAATCATCAGCATCATCACTTATTTAATGATTTGTATTTAGAGTTTCCCACTGGACTACATTGTTTTGGACTTTTTTTTTTTTTTGACTCCTGTGGAATCCTTACTAGCTTGCTCATTCCCTCACTTCCTAACTATATTCTCTGAAATAATGCCCTAATTTTGCCTTGAAAAATACTATGGGAAACAGTTATATAATATTTGCTACTTTATTTACTGTTGGGATATTATCTTTCACAACACTTGTTGCCTTTTTAGAAAGAATTACTAAAGAAATTTGAGTATTAATGCTAAAAAAAATGTTTGCTCTTTGTAAGCCACATTAAATCCTTTTTGGAATAGGATATGAAATAAATAAAAACACAGTCTAATGCTACAAATTTTCTTACCGTTCATATCTTTCAGCTGAAATCTGCCTTTTTAGTGCATCAAGATCTGTTTGTAACTGCACCACTTTAGTCCGAAGCATGGTATTCTCCCGGCTTTGACTAGTTCTTAAAAATAAATTTTAAAAATTAAAGAAATAAATAACAAATGTTCTGTTTTGTAGAGTTAAGTGCTATAAATTCTTTTTTTTTTAATAAATACAAAGGAGATGATACTTAAGGATAAAAAAAAAAAGAGAAGATCAAGACTTGCAACAAGAATTCTCTAGACTTCTGGAGTTTCTGTCCCAAAGTTTTCTTTTTCATGCATTTTATTTATTTTCCTGTGCCTCTAGCATGTGCATGGCACTGCAGGATTGCTGGAGATGCGAATTTGAATTAGACGTGGATTATAACATCTAGTTGTAAAGTATCTTCACTGGCTCTTTCTCAACTCCTGCTTCGGAAAGAAATATTTCTAACTCTTTCTTAAAAGTTAATTATTCCACTTCTACTATCTACTCTGAGTTTCCCCTCTTCTTCCAACAAATTCGTCTAAATCTCTCCATCCTAGTAAGACACGATCATCAATCTCCAAAAATGTAATCAATACACAAGAGGGTCAAATTGCACAGCTTTTCTGGAGTCTTCCCTAATGCACAGCATGAGACACTGTGGACACTCCCATCCTGAAATGCTCTCTCCTTTGTTGACTCCGCTCTTCCCTGCTCCAATGTAGGCAGTTTTCTAATTCACTCATCCACTTCCACAGGACCCATTTCTATGGTAAAGATACACAAATCTACATCTCCAACACGATGTCTCTTCTGAAATAAACCTTTTAAACTTCCAAAAGCAGCAGCCACATAAGTAAAATATTTTGGTTTTATACCACCCTTAACACTCCCATCCCCTCCTCTCTCCAAAATTAAAAAAAATGTTTTTTTGTTCCTCCATTGTTTTTTGAATCATTTGTTTTATGCTACAAGTCTATAAAATTTTATTCGTTAAAGATTATTTTTTGAGAAGCTATTTTCCTCATATAGATACACTTGTGACACTTACAATTTGCTTTCTGAAAGAGTTAACTTCTCCTTAAGTAGCTGAATTTCTGTATCCTTCTCGTGAGAGGTTAAATGAGAATGAAATTCTTTATCTCTATTTGTAGCCAGCAATGACTCAAGGTTTTTAATTGTATGTCTCTCACTTAAAAGTTGTTTTTTTAACAGCTCTGATTCTGATTTTATATTTTCTAATTCCACCACAACCTACAGAGAAAACAAAGTAAGATTACTTCAGTACAATTTTATACTTACTCTGAAAAATCATCTGCAAAGCTTCATAAACATACATCAGCTCCTTCATTCTCGGTACCACTTAAACACTTTGAACCACTTTTTTAAGTATAAAAAAAATCTAATTTTCAAAATAATCTTTGCTATTTTTAGTAAGGGCTTTTTTTCGGTTATGAGAAGTACTTCAACCGTCAAATAGACTTCTCTAGTACTACCATAGTAGGAGAGGGTCATTAGCAAAAATTTTAAAATTTTGCCACCCCATCAGCAAGGAGGCCCTTCTGGTCTATTAAATCTGTTTCCTCTAACTACACAGTCAAGCCAGTACTTGAGCTTCTCAGTACCTGAAAACAGAGATACTAAATGAGTGAAAATTAAAAACACCAATGCTTGACTGAAAACACACACTGGGTTATTCAGTTTGGGAATGAGAAATACCAGCTACCTAGACTTTTAAAGATTTAAATGCCTTGAGATTTTTATCAGGAAAAAATGTTCTACTTAGGAAGCAGTGAAATGCTCACACCTCCATTTAAGTGTTACCTTTAAACAGAGGAAGAATGTACTGGGACATGCTTCTCTGTAAAAGACTAACATTCTCCTAAATACCCATCCATTCTAAAACAGACCAGCACCTAATTTCATCACC
This sequence comes from Saccopteryx bilineata, assembly GCF_036850765.1. Lineage (NCBI taxonomy): Eukaryota > Metazoa > Chordata > Mammalia > Chiroptera > Emballonuridae > Saccopteryx > Saccopteryx bilineata. The sequence continues at coordinate 226,225,498 of NC_089494.1, forward strand.
ATGTTTGCCAGAGAAATCTAGTAGTCAAATTTGGTTCTCAAAATCCTGGAGTCAAATGTAACTACTCTAAAGGTGAATAAATATATTAGGCAATAAAGTAAAAAAAATAGAACAGGGTTCAATGAAACAATGTGTTAACAATAATACTTTTTAAAGTTCTTACCCTCTCAAATTCAAGGCTTTTAGCATTCAATTGTTGGGTCAGAATATCTTTGCCTGAATCAAGCTTAATACAGAGTTCTCTAAGAGATGACAAGTCACTGAATACTGCTGCCTTCTCATCTTCCTGATGTCTCAGCTCTCCTTCTAATCTGGATATGGCTTTTGCCATTGATGAGATCTGAGATTCGTAAGCATGATGCGCATTTATGTGCTAAAAGTAAAAAAAAAAGAAACAGGTAAAAAGTAACCCAATAATTTTAAAGGCTGGAATCTGTGTACCTACCACCTCACCTTATAAAAATATAACAGCCAAATTTTGCATGTTTTCAGATACTCTCAAGAAGCTGTGTGCTATATTTAAAGATGGCCTATTTAATGCTTAACAGAATGAACTGCGTATAATTACTAATCATAATAACTAAGTATTCAATACTTCACATATATATTTACAAGGTGCAGCATGTAAATTATTGTTTTAGGGTGTTCTGAATATGAGAGATTTCTTTTTTTCCTTTTTTTTTTTTTTTTTTACAGAGACAGAGAGAGAGTCAGAGAGAGGGACAGACAGGGACAGACAGACAGGAACGGAGAGATGAGAAGCATCAATCATTAGTTTTTCGTTGCGTGTTGCAACACCTTAGTTGTTCATTGATTGCTTTCTCATATGTGCTTTGACCGTGGGTCTTCAGCAGACCGAGTAACCCCTTGCTGGAGCCAGCGACCTTGGGTTGAAGCTGGCGAGCTTTTGCTCAAACCAGATGAGCCTGCACTCAAGCTGGCAACCTCGGAGTCTCGAACCTGGGTCTTCCACATCCCAGTCTGACACTCTATCCACTGCACCACCGCCTGGTCAGGCAATATGAGAGATTTCTAAAGTTATATTAAATTTTTCTTTATAAATTCTTTCTTATGATAATTACTTTTCAAGAAAAAACATATTTACAGGGTGGGACAAAAGTTTACAGTTATCGGTATGGGAAATAATACAATAATTAATAATAGTACAAGTATAATTCTGTTTTGCATACTCACAACTGTAAACCTACTTTACCACACCCTACACTTATCACTCATCAATAGTCTTTAAATACTGAATTTCAAAAATGGAGTTTGCTTTAAAACAAAATACCTGAAGTCATATTTAAACTTAATTTAATAATAATACACTACTTTATAACATATTAATAACTGAAATAATGAACAAAGTTTGAAATACTAAGATATTTTTACTTTGAAAAACCCACATTTTAAATTTCTTACACTTTAGAGTTTGAGTGATAAATACAAACTGATTTAAATTCTATTTCTAGAGTTTAAGAAGAAGCAAATACTTGCAAATTAATTCAAATAGGCTTTACTGAAATTAATCAACTATAAAAATCAAATACTGTGTGTAAAGATTTAATAAATGCTGCCCTGGTCAGGTAGCTCAGTTGGTTAGAGAATTGTTCCTATACACCAACATTGCAGGTTTGATCCCTGGTCAGAGCATATACAAAATTAACCAATGAATGCATAAATAAGTGCAGCAACAAATCAATGTTTCTCTCTCTCTCTCTCTCTCTTCAAAAGAAATAAATTAAAACATTTTTTAAAGATTTAATGTCAACAGTTGCAGAAAAGTAAATATTTGGATTTTCCAAATATGAATGAGTTAATAAATCAATGGTTCCCCAGAACAAACTAAATATAATATATGAATCAATTTAATCAATTCCATATACCACATAAGAACATGGACAACATCAGAGAACTAAAGAATAGTTTCTCCTGATAACTCTTTAAAGGTTGAAAAGCATGCTTTTATTTTTTAAATTTATTTATTGATTTTAGAGAGGTAGGGAAAGAATATTGATCTGAAGAGGGGTCAAACCTGCTTTGCATATCAGGATGATGCTCTAACCAACTGAGTTAGTTATCCAGCCAGGGCAAAAAAGCATGCCTTTAGTTACTATATTCTAAATAGAAACAGACATAGTGTATTAGTTTCCTAGGACACTGTAACAAATTACTACAAATTACTGCAAATTACTGGGTGGCTCACAACAATGGAATCTATTCCCTCTCAATTCCGGAGGTTCCAAGTCTGAAATTTAGACATCAACAGTTTGCCTTTCCTGGAGGTACTGAGGGATAATTTGTTCTTTGCCTCTCTCCCATCTTCTGGCGGTTGCTGCCAATCCTTGGAGTTCCTTGCCTTATCTGCATATCACTCCAATCTCTGCCCTACTTTTTTTTGTGTGTGACAGAGACAGAGAGAGTCAGAGAGAGGGACAGATAGGAACAGACAGGAAGGGAGAGAGATGAGAAACATCAATTCTTTGTTGTGGCACTTTAGTTGTTCATTGACTGCTTTCTCATATGTGTCTTGACGGGGAGGGGGGGCTACAGCAGAACAAGTGATCCCTTGCTCAAGCCAGCGACCTTGGACTCAAGCTGGTGGGCCTTGCTCAAACCAGATGAGCTCGTGCTCAAGCTGGCAGCCTTGGGGTCTCAAACTTGAGCCCTCTACATCCCAGTCCGACGTTCTATCCACTGTGCCACCGCCTGTCAAGCCTGCCCCTATTTTTGCCTGGCACTCTTCCTTGTGTCTTCTGTGTCCAAATTTCTCTTTTAAGACAGCAATTTTCAACTGTTTTTTATCTCATGGCACACACAAACTAAATACTAAAATTCTGTGGCACACCAAAACATGTATTTTTGCTAATTTGACAAAAAAATAGCATAATTTTGATTTATTCACACCAATGGCTACTATTATGTAAGCTGTTGTCATTTTTTTGACAATCGATCAGTGCCCCTGACTAAAGTGTCAGGTATTATACATTTTAAATATTCTTATGGTGCACCAGTTGAAAATTGCTGTTATAAGGGACACAAGTCATTGGGGTATGGCCTGTGCTACTGTTGTATAACATCATTTTAACCTGATTTTAACTGCAAAGATACTGTTATCAAAAAAGGTCATAGTCACAAGTACTGGGGGTTAGGACCTAAATAAATCTTTTAGGGGGCAATAATTCTACATACTATAACTATATTTATTTTAGCAGAGGAAGGGGTGAGAGAAAGAGATAAAGAGAGGAAGGGAGAGAGATGAGAAGCATCAACTTATAGTTGCGGCACTTTAGCTATTCATTGATTACTTCTCATATGTGCCTTGACCAGGGGGCCCAAGCCAAGCCAGTGACTCCTTGCTTAAGCCAGTGACCTTGGGCTCAAGACGGTGACCTTGGGGTTCAAGCCAGTGACCATGGGATCATTTGGACCTCAGCTCAGCATCGACATTATCCACTGTGCCACCACCTGTCAGGCTCTATATACTATAGATAATATTTCCTTCTGAAAAATGAAGACTGCAATACTGTATTAAACACACACACACACACACACACACACACACACACACAAATCTAATAGCCAACTATTCTAAATAAATATAACTTAGGGTCCATATATATATATATATATATATATATATATATATATATATTTTTTTTTTTTTTTTGTATTTTTCCGAAGCTGGAAATGGGGAGGCAGCCAGACAGACTCCCGCATGCGCCCGACCAGGATCCACCTGGCATGCCCACCAGGGGGCAATGCTCTGCCCATCTTGGGGCGTCGCTCTGCCGCAATCAGAGCCATTCTAGCGCCTGAGGCAGAGGCCACAGAGCCATCCTCAGCGCCCAAGCAAACTTTGCTCCAGTGGAGCCTTGGCTGCAGGAGGGGAAGAGAGAGAAAGAGAGGAAGGAGAGGGGGAGGGGTGGAGAAGCAGATGGGCACTTCTCCTGTGTGCCTTGGCTGGGAATCGAACCCAGGACTTCTGCATGCCAGGACGATGCTCTACCACTGAGCCAACCGGCCAGGGCCGGGTCCCTATATTTTAACTGAATTCAAACTTTATTAAATTATTAGATTGTCTTTTTGACAAGAGCTTATTTAAATTCATATACAGAAGAATGAATTGGCACCCTTATATCGTACACAAAAGTTAACTCAAAATGGATCAAAGACCTTAACATAAGAGCTAAAACTTATACAAGTCTTAGAATAACATGGAGAGAAAGCCTCATTATATTGAACTTAGCAATCATTTCTTAAATATGACACCAAAAATACATGTAACAAGAGCAAAAAAAAACTAAATTGGACTTCATCAAAATGAAAAACTTCTATGCATCAAAGGATAAAACTGAGTGAAAAGTCAAGCTACAAATGAAAAAAAAATTAGAAAACATGTATCTCATAAGAGATTTAATATCCAGGTTATACATATAATTTCTACAACTCAATAACAAAAAATAACCTGATTTAATAACAAGGGGTGGAGAGGATGTGGAGAAAAAGGAACCCTCATTCATTGCTGGTGGGAATGCAAATTATACAACCATTATGGAAGAAAGTATGGTGGTCTTCAAAAAACTAAGAACTATCATATGACCCAGCAATCCCTCTACTGGGTATCTACCCTAAAAACTTGAAAACACCAGTACGTGAAGACACATGCACCCCCATGTTCATTGCACTATTGTTCACAGTGGCCAAGACATGGAAACAACCAAAGTGTCCCTCAGAGGATTGGATAAAAAAGATGTGATACATATATACAATGGAATACTACTCAGCCAGAAGAAATGATGACATATTGCCATTTACGACAATATGGATGGACCTTAGAACTGAGTGAAATAAGTAAATCAGAAAAAGCTAAGAACTGTATGATTTCATACAGAGGTGGGATATAAGATTGAGACTCATGGACATAGATAAAAATTAAGTGGTTACCAGGGAGATGGGTGGGGGAAGGGCATAAAGGGACAAAAAAACAGTGACAAAAATGGTTTAACTTTGGATGATGGGTATACAACATAATCAACAGTTCAAATGCTATAGAAATGTTTACCTGAAACCTATGTATTCTTATTGATCAATGTCACCCTGTTAAATTGAATTTTCTAAATAAAACAAAAAATAACCTGATTTAAAAATAGGCAAAGGATCTGAATTTCTCCAAAGAATATAAACAAATGGCCAGTAAACACACAAAACAATGCTCGACATTACCAATCATTAAGAAAATGCAAGTCAAACCCTTGCCAGGTAGCTCAGTTGGTTAGAGCATCATCTTGATAAAACAAGGTTGCAGGTTCAATTCCTGGTCAGGGCACATACAAGAATCAACCAATGAATGCATAAATAACTGGTACAACAAATCGTATCTCTCTCTCCCCTCCTTTTTCTCTAAAATCAAGAGGAAAAAAAGGAAAGAAAAGAAAATGCAAGTCAAATCCAAAATGAGATACCACCACTTCACTCCCATTGGGATGGCTATTATAAGAAAGTATAAAATAAGTGTTGACAAGGATGTTGAGAAATTGAAATCCTTACACTGCTAATGGGAATATAAAATAGTGTAGACCTTGTGGAAAACTGCATAAGAGTTCTTCAAAAAATCAGACAGGGAAATAACCATATGATCAGGCAATTCCACTTTTGGGTATATCCTAAAGAATTGAAATCACCTGACCTGTGGTGGCACAGTGGATAAAAGCATCAACCTAGAACACTGAGGTTGCTGGTTTGAAACCCTGGGCTTGCCTGGTCGAGGAACATATAGAAGATGATGCTTCTTGCTCCTCCCCACCATCCATCTCTCTCTCTCTCTCTTTTGTGTGGCAGAGACAGAGTGAGTCAGAAAAAGGGACAGATAGGGACAGACAGACAGGAAGGGAGAGAGATGAGAAATATCAATTCTTCACTGCGGTTCCTTAGTAGTCCACTGATTAATTTCTCACATGTGCCTTGACCGTGGGGCTACAGCAGACCAAATGACCCCTTGCTCTAGACAGCAACCTTGGGCTCAAGCTGGTGAGCCTTGCTCAAACCCGATGAGCCTGTGCTCAAACTGGCAACCTCGGGGTCTTGAACCCAGGTCCTCCACGTCCCAGTCTAACACTTTATCCACTGCACCACCGCCTGGTCAGACTCCTATCTCTCGCTCTTTCCCTCTCTCTCTTCTCTAAAATGAATAAAAGCGTAGGAAAAAAAAGAATTGAAATCAAGGACTCAAACAGATAATATATACACATGTTCATAGCAGCATTATTCTCAATGGTTAAAGATGGACACAAACCAAATATCCTTTGACAAATGAGTAGATAAACAAAATGTGGTTTACACATATAATGAAATATTATTCAGCCCCTGGCTGGTTGGCTCAGTATTATAACATTATTAACCTAGCATGTGGATGTTCCTGGTTCGATTCCCGGTCAGGGCACACAGAAGAAGCAACCATCTGCTTCTTCACCTTTCCCCCTCCTCCTTCTCCCTCTCTTCGCCTCCTGTAGCCATGGCTCAATTGGGTTGAGAGCATCAGCTCCAGGTGCTGAGGACTGGTCCAGGGAGACTCTGCCTCAGGCGCTAAAAACTGCTGGGTTGCAAGCATGGACCCAGATGAGAATTGTTGGGGGGATCCTGGGCAGGGTGCATGTGGGAGTCTATCTCCCTTCCTCTCACTTGGAAAAAGAAAAAATAAAAAAGAAACATTATTCACCTTTAAAGAGAAATGAAAGTCTGACACATGCTATATAACATGAATAACCTTGAGGTTAAGTGAATCTTAAGGCTAAGTATAAAATAAGCCAGTTGCAAAAAGATATATATTGTATGATTCTTCTTACAGGAGGTACATGGAGTATCACATCCATAAAGCAAGCAGAACAGTGGTTGCTAGGGGTGGGGGTGTGGAGACTAGGGAGTGAGTGTTAAATAGGTAGAGTTCCAGTTGAGGAAGATGAAAAGGTTCTGGAGTTAGATGGTGGTGACAGCTGCACACTAATGTGAATACAGCAATTGCCACAGAACAGCACACTTAAAATTGGATAAAATGGTAAATCTGATGTTAGGTCTATTTCACTACAATAAAAAAAGTAATGGTGCTCCTAAGCAAATTATTAGAATTCATGACAAAAGATCACAAAGCATTGATTTTATCAATGCTTAACCATCGCTTTAATTAAAGTACCTTTGAATGCTTTCTTTTCTATTAAGTAAAGTCTTCACAAGACAAACAAATGAATTACCTCCTGAATTTCCTTTTCCAACAGGTCCACTCTCTCACGAAGGTGTCTGCGCTCCGTGTCAATGGAGAGAAGCTCCAGCCGCACAGAGCTGCTTTCCCCCTCGGCCTGGTGGGCTTTGACCTCCCAGTCCTCAGCACGGCTGTGAAGCATCTGAAATCTGTCTAACAAATCTTGATTTTCTTTCTCCTGGTTTAAGCATAAGTAAATTGTTTCTAAATTAGTACCGGAATACCCATGTCACAAACATGCACACACACAGGGAGTTTTGTTTTAATTTAGGAAGCATAAGCTATCTGCGCAGACACTACACTAAGTCAGATCACTGGGGAGATATACAAAGACAGGCAGGGTCTCTCATCTCCTATGTTAATAATCTAATACAGGAGGCAGAACACAGAAATATAAAAAAGTAGAACAACAACAAACAATCAGTCTTAAATCCAACCTAGACAATGTCTCCTCACCTTGGTGGCCATTAAGCTCTCCCATCGAGACACCTCAGTTATGTAGTTATGAACTCGACTCTTCATTTCTTCTTTTTCTTGCACTGCTGCTTCCAATTCCAGTGAGATTTCCTATAAATCAGAAAGTTGAAGATGAATCTAAAATGAGCAGAGCAGCTAATGAGCTCTATTGTATTCAAATAGCTACTTCTGAATTTGGAGAATAAGAGAGAGTAGGAAAAAAGGAAAGCTGTTCCTGAATGTTTCGTGCATTTATTTTTCCTAACTGATCTTGACTTTTTACCCAAATATTACCACACATTTTTCATAATAATCCTAACCATGTATCTGGCTCATTGGCATTAAAAAAAATTCATGTATCAGCAAAATGCTTTATACAAAATAATGTTTACTTTTTAAAAAAACAAAATATTTAAAATATGATAATTACTGGTCTTCTGGATATAATACTTTAATAAACCAGCACAACAAAACTTATACCTTTAAGTATTTGACATCCTAAAATATTCATTAATTTACTTCTATTTATAAGGAAATTAAGCCACTGGAAGTAAGGACAAATCATTAAAATCTATCATGGGTCTTTAAAACACAGCAATTTTAGCCTGACCAGTGGTGGCACAGTAGGTAAGAGTGTGAAGAAACTGTACAGGCTCACTAGCTTGAGTACAGGATTGCTGGCTTGAGTCCAACGTCGCTGGCTTAAGCCCAAGGGGTCACTGGCTTGGCTAGAGCACCCCTGGTCAAGGCACATATTGTAGTAAGGTACCAAAAAGCTGCAAAATTAATATTGATATTCTAGGAGGAAAGGTCAGGCTTTCCTGTCCCGTCCTTCCTTTGGGGAGGGGGAGAGAGAAGACTGAAGAAGTTTCTGGCTTGCAAGGACAATGGGTCATTTAGTTTTAAAACTAAATGAAGGTTAACTAAGAAACTTCTTCTCTTTCAATGGGAGACAGAATTTACATACCACCTTACATTGACTGTAGTTCCTCCCCCCTTTCTGGAATCCTGAGAGTAACATACCTCTAGGCAAAAGAGGGACAATGAACCCTGAAAGATTATAAATGTTTTTTATTGTGTTGCCTTGAAAGTCTTAATGTTCTTGTGTATCCCTTAAACCAGGGGTCCCCAAACTTTTTACACAGGGGGCCAGTTCACTGTCCCTCAGACCGTTGAAGGGCCAGGACTATAAAAAAAACTATAAACAAATCCCTACGCACACTGTACATATCTTATTTTAAAGTAAAAAAACAAAACGGGAACAAATACAATATTTAAAATAAAGAACAAGTAAATTTAAATCAACAAACTGACCAGTATTTCAATGGGAACTATGGGTCTGCTTTTGGCTAATGAGATGGTCAATGTGCTCCTCTCACTGACCACCAATGAAAGAGGTGCCCCTTCCAGAAGTACAGAGGGGGCCGGATAAATGGCCTCAGGGGGCTGCATGTGGCCCGTGGGCCATAATTTGGGGACCCCTGCCCTAAACAAATGTAAGCTTGTGCTATGATGTCATGCTCTCCCCAGCCCGTGTGTGATCAAGGGTATATAACCAGTAACCAGCCCCTGAGATGTATTTGGTGCACAGGATTTGGGTCTGCAAATGCCCCGTGTCAGCTATATGCGGCCAGCATATTTAATAAATCTCCTCTTTTAATAAAACCCTTCAAAATTCATCTGGACTTGGTGTCTCTATGTAAACCCGCAGAAGTGAGGTACGGTACTTTTCAGCATCTGGGGTACAGTACTTTACAACAATATGAGAAGCAATCAATGAACAACTAAAGTGCTGCAACTATGAGTTGATGTTTCTCATTTCTCTCCCTGTCTGTCTCACTCTCTTAAAAAAAAAAAAAAAAAAGCACAGCAACTTCATCCTGGAAGTGATGTTGAGGTCCTCACCCAGTAGGGTGACAACAATTTCTGTTATAGGGAATAAATACCATGCTAACAGCTTTAGGAGTCCTTATAATGAAGATGAAAATGGTAAGGAGACCACAGTTGTACCTATTAGAACCCCTACAATGTATAGCAACATTCTAAACAATAATTTTTCTTTTAGTGAGTGAGAGAGAGACAGACAGAGACAGAAAGGGGGAGAGGTGAGAAACATCAACTCATAGTTGCAGCACTTTAATTGTTCAATGATTGCTTCTCATATGTGCCTTGACCAGCGGGGAGGGCTCCAGCCAAGCCAGTGACCCCTTCCTTGCTCAAGCCAGCAACCATGGGATCATGTTGATGATCACACAATCAGTAGGATGACCTCACGTTCAAGCTAGCAACCTTGGGGTTTTGAACCTGGGACCTTGGTGTCCCAGGTTGACACCCTATCCACTATGCCACCACCAGTCAGGCTAACCCACAATTTTAAATACCTTTATAAACATCATTATCAATAAATAAATAAATATTATTCTTAAAAAATATTATATAGGCCCTGGCCGGTTGGCTCAGCGGTAGAGCGTCGGCCTAGCGTGCGGAGGACCCGGGTTCGATTCCCGGCCAGGGCACACAGGAGAAGCGCCCAATTGCTTCTCCACCCCTCCGCCGCGCTTTCCTCTCTGTCTCTCTCTTCCCCTCCCGCAGCCAAGGCTCCATTGGAGCAAAGATGGCCTGGGCGCTGGGGATGGCTCTGTGGCCTCTACCTCAGGCGCTAGAGTGGCTCTGGTCGCAACATAGCGACGCCCAGGATGGGCAGAGCATCGCCCCCTGCTGGGCAGAGCATCGCCCCTGGTGGGCGTGCCGGGTGGATCCCGGTCGGGCGCATGCGGGAGTCTGTCTGACTGTCTGTCTCTCCCCGTTTCCAGCTTCAGAAAAATGGAAAAAAAAAATATTATATAAATATTGTTGATATTTATGTTATTAAAATTTTAACAATACTTCCAAACACATTTTATGAGGCCAACATAACCCTCATACCAAAACCAGGCAAGGACAGCACAAAAAAAGAAAACTACAGACCAATATCTCTAATGAATACAGATGCTAAAATACTAAACAAAATACTAGCAAATCGAATACACCAACATATTAAAAAAATAATACATCATGATCAAGTGGGATTCATCCCAGAATCTCAAGGATGGTTCAACATTCGTAAAATGGTTAAAGTAATACACCATATCAACAAAACAAAGAACAAAAACCACATGATCTTATCAATAGACGCAGAAAAGGCTTTCGATAAAATACAACACAATTTTCTGTTTAAGACTCTCAACAAAATGGGTATAGAAGGAAAATATCTCAACATGATAAAGGCCATATATGATAAACCATCAGCTAACATCATATTAAATGGCACTAAACTGAAGGCTTTTCCCCTTAAATCAGGAACAAGACAGGGTTGTCCACTCTCTCCACTCTTATTTAATGTGGTGCTAGAGGTTCTAGCCAGAGCAATCAGACAAGACAAAGTAATAAAAGACATCCATATCGAAAAAGAAGAAGTAAAGGTATCACTTTTTGCAGATGATATGATTCTATACATCAAAAACACCAAAGAACCTACAAAAAGACTACTAGAAACAGTAAGTCAATACAGTAAGGTCACAGGATACAAAATTAACATACAAAAGTCCATAGCCTTTCTATATGCCAACAATGAAACATTGGAGAACGAACTCAAAAAAATAATCCCCTTCACAATTGCAACAAAAAAAATAAAATACCTAAGAATAAACATAACAAAGAATGTAAAGGACTTATATAATGAAAACTACAAACCATTGTTAAGGGAAATAGAAAAAGATACAATGAGATGGAAGAATATTCCTTGCTCTTGGATAGGAAGATTAAATATAATCATGATGGCCATATTGCCCAAAGCAATATACAAATTTAATGCAATTCCATCAAAATTCCAATGACATTTTTTTAAAGAACTGGAACAAAAAATCATCAGATTTATATGAAACTATAAAAACCCCCGAATACCCAAAGCAATCCTAAAGAAAAAGAATGAAGCTGGAGGCATTACAATACCTGACTTCAAACTATATTATAGGGCCACGACAATCAAAACAGCATGGTATTGGCAGGAAAATAGACATTCAGACCAATGGGACAGAATAGAAAGTTCAGAAATAAAACCACATATATATGGTCAAATAATTTTTGATAAAGGGGCCAACAACACACAATGGAGAAAAGAAAGTCTCTTCAACAAATGGTGCTGGGAAAACTGGAAAGCCACATGCAAAAGAATGAAACTCGACTACAGTTTGTCCCCTTGTACTAAAATTCATTCAAAATGGATCAAAGACCTAAATATAAGACCTGAAGCAATAAAGTACATAGAAGAAGACATAGGTTCTAAACTCATGGACCTTGGTTTTAAAGAGTATTTTATGAATATGACTCCAAAGGCAAGAGAAGTGAAGGCAAAGATAAATGAATGGGACTACATCAGACTAAGAAGTTTTTGCTCAGCAAGAGAAACTGATAACATAATAAACAGACAGCCAACTAAATGGGAAATGATATTTTCAAACAACAGCTCAGATAAGGGCCTAATATCCAAAATATACAAAGAACTCATAAAACTCAACAACAAACAAACAAACAATCCAATAAAAATATGGGAAGAGGACATGAACAGACACTTCTCCCAGGAAGAAATACAAATGGTCAACAGATATATGAAAAGATGCTCATCTTCATTAGTTATTAGAGAAATGTAAATCAAAACTACAAAGATACCACCTCACATCTGTTAGATTAGCTATTATCAACAAGACAGGTAATAGCAAGTGTTGGAGAGGCTGTGGAGAAAAAGGAACCCTCATACACTGTTGGTGGGAATGTAAAGTAATACAACCATTATGGAAGAAAGTATGGTGGTTCCTCAAAAAACTAAAAATAGAACTACCATATGACCCAGCAATCCCTCTACTGGGAATATACCCCCAAAACTCAGAAACATTGATATGTAAAGACATATGCAGCCCCATGTTCATTGCAGCATTGTTCACAATGGCCAAGACATGGAAACAACCAAAAAGCCTTTCAATAGATGACTGGATAAAGAAGATGTGGCACATATACACTATGGAATACTACTGAGCCATAAGAAATGATGACATCGGATCATTTACAACAAAATGGATGGATCTTGATAACATTATACAAAGTGAAATAAGTAAATCAGAAAAAACCAAGAACTGCATTATTCCATACGTAGGTGGGACATAAAAACGAGACTAAGAGACATTGATAAGAGTGTGGTGGTTGGGGAGGGGGAAGGGGGAGAGGCACAAAGAAAACTATTGATAGTTAGAAGGTGACGGAGGACAATCTGACTTTGGGCGATGGGTATGCAACATAATTGATTTACAAGATAACCTGGATATGTTTTCTTTGAACATATGTACCCTGATTTATTGATGTCACCCTTGTAAAATTAATTTAAAAAATAAAGAATACTAGGAGATATAGGTAGTATTATCCTCTTATACTATGTGAATAAAATATTAGTAAAATGCATGATGAGATTTGGATTAAAATATTCTGACTCAAAAAAAAATTTTTTTTAAACATATTTAGAGCTTTAAGATCTGGAAAACAAAGAATTTAGAATAAAACTGTATACTAGAACAGTGGTCCCCAACCTTTTTTGGGCCACGGACCAGTGTAATGGCAGAAAATATCTTCATGGACCGCCCTTAAGGTGGGAGGAATAAATGTATCACGTGACCGAGGCAAGCGTCAAGAGTGAGTCTTAGACGGATGTAACAGAGGGAATCTGGTCATTTTTAAAAAAGAAAACATCGTTCAGACTTAAATATAAATAAAAGGAAATAATGTAAATTATGTATCCTTTCTCTGCAGACTGGTACCAAATGGCCCACGGACAGGTACCGGTCCGCGGCCCAGGGGTTGGGGACCACTGTACTAGAAAACTATCAAAGTGTGTACATTGTATTCATACCTGGTTTTCTCTTGCCATTGTAGTCAGATCATCTTGTAATCTTCTGTTTTCCTTCAGAGAGATTTCTTTCGCTCTTCCTACTTCATCAAGCTCTTTCTTGCTTGCATCTAGCTGGCGCCGGAGGCTGCTTATCTCACAGTCCCGATTAGTCAGTGCTTCCTTTAGCTGGCTGTTATGTGCGTGATGTGAAAATAGAAAAGAAAGCTTTTTGGAAAATTTAGTTCATTTAAAAAAAAAACTGTACTCTAAATCAACTATACTAAGAATACAATAAATTATAACTACTGTGTTAAGATACTGGTAAAGCAGACAATTTAGTTCTCTACCGCTCATTCTGAGCACATGAAGACAACATAAATTTCTTATTCCAAAAGTCAAGTAAAAATAGAAGACTGTCAAGTATTAGGAAATTCATTTGGCAAATGATAAAATAAGAACAGATTCTACTGGCAAATCTTTATTTACTGTTTAGGTCTCCACAATTACATAATTTAAAAGGGTACACAGAATGTTATTAGTGACTTCTGTCTTGAAGTAGAGACTAGACATAAAATGTAAAATTTTGTTCAAGATCAGTTTAGATGTAGAATAAATTCAAGACTGGCTACTACTAAAATAAACTAAATTTTAATAATTAGAGCCTGTTTAGGGTAGTTACAGTAGAAACAAAGAGAAAGTAGGCATGTAAAAAAATAATAAGACATAAGTGTTTAGAGGTAGATGAAGGAAGATGGCAGAAAGTTAAAGAGGATAGTATTTTCACGCAGGAGACTGAGAAAATAATGCTTCTGCTATTGGCAAAAATGGAGAAATGGAAAATAAAATTTTTTTTATTTAGTGAGTGAAGGGGAGAGAGACTCCCACATGCACCCCAGCCAGGATCTACCCAGCAAGCCCACTAGGGGGCGATGCTCTGCCCATCTGGGGCCCTTGCTCCACTGCAACCAGAACCATTTTTTGGAGCCTGAGGAGGAGGCCATAGAGCCATCCTCAGTGCCCGGGGCCAACTTACTTTAATCAAACCATGGCTACAGGAGGGGAGAAGGAGGAGGGGGAGGGTGGAGAAGTAGATGGGCGCCTCTCCTGTGTGCCCTGACAGGGAATCAAACCCAGGACATCCACACACCAGGCTGATGCTCTATCACTGAGCCAACCAGCCAGGGACAAAAATGAAAATTTAACTATTGACTGATGCTACTTAAACAAAACTGCATTCACTGAAAATTTCTTAGAAAGCTGGATGTCACTACACTATTTACCTCAGAGAAGAGTCATATTCTGAGAATGTTTTCTTCATCTGAGCAATAGCTTTTTCCTATAAAAATTAGAAAAATTTAAGATTCAAAACAATTCATATAAGAATACCTTTAGTTAAATATACATAATTTATCACATTTATTCAGTTCAAATCCATTTATATAATTTATGCTATAAATGAAAGCTCCAAGTAAACATTTCCCTGTCCCAACTGTACTTCACATATTGGCACATTTCTACTCATTCTAAAAACTTAAATTGTTCCTTGAGGTTGTTGTAATCACATCAGACATAATTACATTCTAGAAATAGAACTTTTGAAGATTCAAAATATTAAGTTAAAATGAAATTTAAGGTATTAACTTGTACCAGAGAATGAAATAATCATTTCTGTTCAGATGCTGGTTAACAATATTTAAGTCACATACTTTATTAGCAAGGTTTTCTTGCAATTTTGCAATCTGTTCTGTCTTCTCATCTACAGTCTCCTGAAGAAAGTCTTTTTCTTTATCAATAACACCAATGGTCTTTTTCATTACATGAGCCTCTTGATCCTGCGAAGTCATCTGAAGGTGCAGTTGACCTACAAATGAAAGGAAAGATTTGTTACGCAAAGTAAATGAGGATTAGCAAAAACACAATTTAAAGACACTGACCTATGTTTTCCTCCAGTATTTTAATTTGTGCTTGAGCCGACTCCAGTTCATCTCTTTTTATAGAAAGTCGGTGCTGATAATCATCAAGTGACCGTTGTAGCTGCTCATTTACTATCCTAAAGAATCAGTGGACAAAAACATACGGTATTCTTTATCTCTGGTAGAAATAATTTTTAAAATGTAAGAGATCTCAAAAAATTTATTTTTTTAAATATTTTGTTTGTTTTTCTTAGTTTTAAAGTTTCTCTTATTATTTTCAAGCTCTTCCAGTATAACTAATGGCATTATATTATATATTATTTCTTGCTATGCACCATTCTTCTTCAAATGCTTCCATCTTTCTAAAAATAATATAGTATAAAAATCAAATTGTGTGCTCTTTACTAGAGACTCCTGGTAGTTTTAAAGCTCTTCTCAGTTTCCTAATGTCAACCCTCTTTCTCTTAAAAATCTATTTCCAGCCTTGAGGTGAAAAGAAAGTGCCAGGCCACTTCAAAAGATCATCCATAAATCCTGACCATCCACACCAGTGAGCTTTAAATTTTGCATCCTTTGGTTCAACATACGTAAAATGGTTAACGTAATACACCATATCAACAAAACAAAGAACAAAAACCACATGATCTTATCAATAGACACAGAAAAGGCTTTCGATAAAATACAACACAATTTTCTGTTTAAGACTCTCAACAAAATGGGTATAGAAGGAAAATATCTCAACATGATAAAGGTCATATATAATAAACCATCAGCTAACATCATATTAAATGGCACTAAACTGAAGGCTTTCCCCCTTAAATCAGGAACAAGACAGGGTTGTCCACTCTCTCCACTCTTATTTAATGTGGTACTAGAGATTCTAGCCAGAGCAATCAGACAAGACCAAGAAATAAAAGGCATCCATATCGGAAAAGAAGAAGTAAAGGTATCACTTTTTGCAGATGATATGATCCTATACATCGAAAATCCCAAAGAATCCACAAAAAGACTACTAGAAACAATAAGCCAATACAGTAAGGTCGCAGGATACAAAATTAACATACAAAAGTCCATAGCCTTTCTATATGCCAACAATGAAACATTGGAGAACGAACTCAAAAAAATAATCCCCTTCACAATTGCAACAAAAAAAATACTTAGGAATAAACATAACAAAGAATGTAAAGGACTTATATAATGAAAACTATAAACTATTGTTAAGAGAAATCGAAAAAGATATAATGAGATGGAAGAATATACCTTGTTCTTGGTTAGGAAGAATAAATATAATCAAGATGGCCATATTACCCAAAGCAATATACAAATTTAATGCAATTCTCATCAAAATTCCAATGACATTTTTTAAAGAAATGGAACAAAAAATCATCAGATTTATATGGAACTATAAAAAACCCCGAATAGCCAAAGCAATCCTAAAGAAAAAGAATGAAGCTGGGGGCATTACAATACCTGACTTTAAACTATATTATACGGCCACGACAATCGAAACAGCATGGTATTGGCAGAAAAATAGACACTCAGACCAATGGAACAGAATAGAAAACCCAGAAATAAAACCACATATATATAGTCAAATAATTTTTGATAAAGGGGCCAACAACACACAATGGAGAAAAGAAAGCCTCTTCAATAAATGGTGCTGGGAAAACTGGAAAGCCACATGCAAAAGAATGAAACTGGACTACAGTCTGTCCCCCTGTACTAATATTAACTCAAAATGGATCAAAGATCTAAACATAAGACCTGAAACAATTAAGTGCATAGAAGAAGACATAGGTACTAAACTCATGGACTTGGGTTTTAAAGAACATTTTATGAATTTGACTCCAATGGCAAGAGAAGTGAAGGCAAAAATTAATAAATGGGACTACATCAGACTAAGAAGTTTTTGCTCAGCAAGAGAAACTGATAACAAAATGAACAGACAGCCAACTAAATGGGAAATGATATTTTCAAACAACAGCTCAGATAAGGGCCTAATATCCAAAATTTACAAAGAACTCATAAAACTCAACAACAAACAAACAAACAATCCAATAAAAAAATGGGAAGAGGACATGAACAGACACTTCTCCCAGGAAGAAATACAAATGGCCAACAGATATATGAAAAGATGCTCATCTTCGTTAGTTATTAGAGAAATGCAAATCAAAACTGCAATGAGATACCACCTCACACCTGTTAGATTAGCTATTATTAACAAGACAGGTAATAACAAATGTTGGAGAGGCTGTGGAGAAAAAGGAACCCTCATACACTGTTGGTGGGAATGTAAAGTAATACAACCATTATGGAAGAAAGTATGGTGGTTCCTCAAAAAACTAAAAATAGAACTACCTTATGACCCAGCAATCCTTCTACTGGGTATATACCCCAAAAACTCAGAAACATTGATACATAAAGACACATGCAGCCCCATGTTCATTGCAGCATTGTTCACAGTGGCCAAGACATGGAAACAACCAAAAAGCCCGTCAATAGATGACTGGATAAAGAAGATGTGGCACATATACACTATGGAATACTACTGAGCCATAAGAAATGATGACATCGGATCATTTACAGCAAAATGGTGGGATCTTGATAACATTATACGAAGTGAAATAAGTAAATCAGAAAAAACCAGGAACTGCATTATTCCATACATAGGTGGGACATAAAAGTGAAACTAAGAGACATTGATAAGAGTGTGGTGGTTACGGGGGGAGGGGGGAGAGAGAGAGGGAAAGGGGGAGGGGGAGGGGCACAAAGAAAACTAGATAGAAGGTGACAGAGGACAATCTGACTTTGGGTGATGGGTATGCAACATAAGTGAACGACAAGATAACCTGGAGTTGTTATCTTTGAATATATGTATCCTGATTTATTGATGTCGCCCCATTAAAAATAAAAGTATTAAAAAAATTTTTTTGCATCCTTTTCTGACTTTTTCTGGTAGGTAATAAACTGAAGGTCACAATAAACTTGAAAAGTAAGCATTTATTGTAATGCAATAAAGATTTAAGATTTAAGATTGGTTTCAGGGAGCAAAAGAAAGGACGTATGGAAGAAATAAAAGATAATTTCAGGATAATTTCTTACTGATCAGTGAGATTATTTTTCAGAGTAACAAGAATTTGCTTTCCTGTCATCTAGAGACCATGGAATGCTTTTAGCCTGACCCAGGAGTTCTTCACCCTGACTTGTTGGGAAGATCATGCTCTCGCCTCAAGCTATTTACTGGGAACTCCCAAGGTTCCTTTTAGGGTTCCTCTGAGGAGAACACAGGGAAGATACCAAAGGTGGCTTAGCTTAGAACTGCCTAACGGGAAGGAGGTTTGCATTCGGGAACCACGGGACAGCTCCATGAAAATCAAGTTTTACTGGCAACAGTGAGGTGTTTGGAAAGGTAAAAGACATGACAGTGACTGCTCTAAGGTCAAGTGAATGATGACTCCGAGGGAGGGAGGAAAGTCAAGTTGAGGATGACTTCTTTAGATTGTACAATACAATAGAATCCAGGGAGAAAGATTCTATGTTCGATAAGTTTTATTTCATAAAATTGTAAGTCTAGGTGACTGCACTGTAGTCAAGCTATTCTTTTTTTGTTTGTTTTTTAGTTTTTTAGTCAAGCTACCCTTAAAAGCTACAGCTATTGCTCTGAAGGATATAACCATAGAACTCTGTACTGATACTTTATATATACTTACACATTTATTCCTAGAGCAGTTCCAGAATTAGAACCAGTATTCCAATTTTATAGAAACAAATAACTACTAACTTGTCCAATGTAACAAAACAAAGAATAGATGTAAATCCAGTCTAGTCTAACTTGATATCAATGTTTTTCTACTATATTGCACAGAGAGACCAACCTCTTCTATGTGGAAGGGAATATACCTGCCGATAAGCTATACAGAGTCTTTTCAAAATAGAACGGCCCACTGAGCCCCAAATAGTTGGCCATGTTGAAATCCTAAGTAGAAATATAAAGATTTCTTTACATGTAAGTTCATTAGCAGGGTTAATTCCTAATACCAGTGTTGATAAAATAACACCTTGATTGATTATACATATAAAGGATGTTTTTGGTGAGTCTTAAGAATCACTTTGTCTTTTCATATTCTACTGAAGATAGGGAAAGGGACAACAGATTCTATACCAGACTTTGTACATAACTTTTCTGACAGAGCACTGCTGCTAAGATAAAGGTCTTCACAATGAAAGAACTGAGGTATGCTACATGGTTTATCAGGGAAAACAGCTGAGTGACAATCATAAAATATTTGTTCATCATGGTGTCTGAAAAGGAAATTTTGAGTACCTTTTGAGAACTAAGTTATTAGGAAAATTCAGCCAATTTCTGAAAGTGCTATAAACAAAGCAAAGAGAAATGATTTCCTACCAGAACTGAAAATTAATAAAACCACTTAGAATCAAAGTGTTAGCTCTCTACTACCCATGTGGCTGTATAGGACCATCTCTCTGAACCTCAATTTCCTCAACTATGTTACATTATATGCAGGTACACATGCTTTCATTTAAGGGGCAAATTAATTACTTCTCTTTATAATGGACAGCATCTTAAAGGGTCCTTGATTCATAAAAAGTGTTCAAGTTCTAAAATGGAGGTGAAGCTCCATCTAAGAGGGATAGGCTTGGAATTTTAATGGCCTATTAGAGGAAACAGAAACTGATACGGTATTACTGCCTGCTTTATTTTAGAAGTCTGTAAGAGTCTGTGGTTATGGCCCACCACTACCTGAGAAAGACTACTATTAAGTATTGCCAGAGAGAGGAAGGAGTATCAGGACTGGTTATCTTTCACCTGGCCGCAGAGGAGGATGATTTGTATCTGGTGGCCCGAGGTCCCTTGGCCCTTTCAAGTCCAACTCTATGAGCTCAGCTATTGTCACTTAGGCACTGGTTCTTCTTCTTGTCCTGGTAGAAAAATGTTAGGCATGCCCAGGAGACAGCTTTTAGGCATCCCAAGGAATCTCTGAGACTTCTTCTCCTTCTCTACAATGGTTTTCAATTCCCTTAACAAATAAATACTTCTCAGGGAAGAACAGTTATATTTGGTTTTACAAATACAACTAAAACCTACTGTAATAACTGATACTTAATGCCACAATATTAACTCTTAACTAGAGTTTATGGGCCCTTTCAAGGAAAATCTGCTAACATACTTATTTGATCCTGGATTAAGTATATAACCATCTAGTTTTGAAGAATGTTCACAGATAACTAAAGACCAAGGTGAACTGAAAACAGTCTGAAGGTATTTTCAGCTATAGGAATCTAAACGTTTAGAGCCTCACAGCTAGCAACTGTGAGAATCAAAGCTGTTTAGTATAGGGCTGAGAAAAGTTAGTTGTCTAACTAGGCTAGAAACTATTTATTCTCAAACAGGTGTATGCAAAATATGGCCTGCTACCAATATTTGTAAAAAAAAAAAAAAAAGAGCCAGGAATGGTTTTTACATGTTCATATAATTGAAAATTTTTTTCAACAGAAGATTAGTATTTTGTGACATGAAATTTATATGAAGGTCAAATTTTAGTGTTCATAAAGTTGTACTGAACCACAACCACATGTCCTCATTTATATATATATTGTCGATAGCTGTTTTTGTGCTACAAAAGCAGGATCGAGTATGTGCAACAGAGACTGCCTGACCCGCACAGTCGAAAATACGCACTGTCCTTTTACAGAAAAAGTTACTGACCCCAGCTCCGGAGGATGGCTGGCATCCTCAGGGGGGTAAGGCCATCTTTCCTGGAGAGAAGGAAGTTGCTTTATAGCATTTTTGTTATGAAGTTTTGATTTGGGGCATAGACTGCTAGGTCTCAAAATGCTACAATTCAAGGGAGACAGCAATCACTTCTTTAACTTGAATGGGCGGTCATAAAGTGGAATTCTGCATTATATCCTCTGGCGCTGCACCAGACCAGACCAAAGACCTCTATTTGGACAATTAAGAGACTATACTTGAAATAGTGTGTTTTGTGAAAAGAAACAGTCTTTCTTGGGTGGTGGGGGTGGGGACTGTTTGGCAGCACTAAAATTTGGTGAGAAGTGCCTTACTCAGGAAGGGAAAGAGAAGATGGGTCCACTAAGTGGATGGAAAGGAACACATGGTTCATCTATCTGAGTACCAACTTCCTAAACAGCTTCATGTCAAGGGAAAGAGAACCTGATTGTTAAAGGGGTAGCAAGATCTCTATTACAACGGTGGCACGAGGTTTGAAAAAAGTGGCTTTGCTTCCATAGAGTGCTTGATATTATGGTTTGTATTGAGTTTAACTTTGGATTTGGACCTGACTGCTTGAACTCATGGTTTTACCAACATAAACTGATATGGAGAACATGACTGATATGCTTTCCTCAGAGACAAGATAAGTAAAATTTTTCTGTCAGAGCAAAACAAAGTAGTGGAAGCATACAATTTCCCCAAGTTATATAAAGTAGAAAACCCCTCATGATTCTGTCCTATAACAGTGACTGAATCACCCACAGATGAGAGAAGTAGCAGATGGAGCTCAGGGAAGAAAAGGGTATTAGTTTAACAAAGAAAACACCAAAGGAGCTATAGGCTAGCACTAGGGTATCCAAGAGAGGGCACTGAAAGCTCTGCCTTAGGGCTTCAGACTGCTAAGGACCTCCTAGGAGGGGAGGGAAGGAGAGGGGAGAGGGGGAAAAGCAAAATGTCTGAAGGAAAAAGCAAAATGGATTAAATTCCAGATGCAGTCAGCTGCTGGTCCAAAGGGAAAAGGGTACACTAGTAATTCTGCATAACAAAAATACACCATGGTACTTGTAGTTTGGAGTTGAATATAGACATGAACCAGAACTGGGGCTGATCCATGCAGTTAGCTCTCCTGCATAGAATGTACGTAGTACTTGGAAAAAAAAAAAAAAAAAAAGTAAAGAAAAAAAGAAAAACAAAGGGGGAAAAGCAGCTTCTACTTTAGTTATTTACCTAACATCCAACTTATCGAGACTTGTAGTCAGAGCAGCAAAAGAGCAAAAATTAAATATGCCCTGGCCAGTTAGGTCAGTGGTAGAGCATCAGCCCAATGTATGGATGCCCCAGGCTTGATTCCCGGCCAGGGCACACAGGAGAAGCGCCCATCTGCTTCTCCACCCTTCCCCCTCTCCTTCCTCTCTATCTCTCTCTTCCCCTCCTGCAGCCACGGCTCCATTGGAGCAAAGTTGGCCCAGGGAACTGAGGATGGCTCCATGGCCTCTGCCCCAGGCGCTAGAGTGGCTCTGGTTGCAATGAAGCAACGCCCTAGATGGGCAGAGCATCGCCCCCTAGTGGGCATGCCGGATGGATCCTGGTCCGGCACATGCAGGAGTCTGTCTCTCTGCCTCCCTGCTTCTCACTGCAGGAAAAAAAAAAAGATGCCCCATGAGTCTCTGCTATCGCATTCCTTAATTAAATAGACACATCTAGCTCTGAAATCATTTCATTAAATTTTGTTCGATAATCATGGACCCCTTATAAATATAATCTCAGGCATTTCTTTTCCTAATTATTCCACTGATTTTCAATTCTGCTGTTTATTTTACTATATATTTTAGAATTCTCAGTGTTTGTATATTAGATCCATGTCTTTTTTGCTCATTTGTTTCTATCCTTCTGAGTTCTGAATTCTAGGTGAGTTTCTTGAGTTTGTTTTCTATTTCACCAACTCAAGTTTTCTGAAATATCTATTCTGTTCACTAACACAGTTTTAATTTATCAATCTTTTTCTGTAATGCCTGGCCAGGTGGTGGTGCGGTGGATAGAGTGTTGGTCTGGGTCACTAAGGACCCAGGTTCGAAACTCCAAGGTTGATGGCTTGAGCACGAGCTCACTAGCTTGAGCATGGGGTCGCCAACTTGAGTGTGGGATCATAAATAAGAACTCACTGTCACTGGCTTGAGCCCAAAGGTCGCTGGCTTGAAGCCCAAGGTCACTGGCTTGAATAAGGGGTCACTGGCTCAGCTAGAGTACCCTGGTCAAGGCACTTATGAGAAGCAATCAATGAACAACTAAAGTGATGCCGCTATGACTTGATACTTCTCATCTCCCCATTCCTGTCTGTCTCTCGCTAAAAAAACAAAACAAAACTTTTCCTATAATGATCATTACTATCATCATTTCTGATCTCAAGTTGTTACTACTTCTTGGCCAATTTGGTTTTACATATGTAATGTCATACTGACATCTGAAAATCTTTTCCTGCTTCTCTCTGCAAGTGTATTTACAGAAGTATTTCCTCTGATTCTTCACAGTGGTGCTCTTCTTCCGATTTTCAGTGTCTTTTACTTATTGCAGCTGCCTAGTCCAGAAAAAACCTAACTTTGTTTCCTTCAGGCTTCTGCATTCTAAATTGACTTGTGGCTGACCACCCGGTATCATCAGGTAAACATTCTATAATACTGTATCTTTTTCTCATCTCCATATAATTCATCCAATGCTTTTGATTTTCTGTGAGAAATGTTTCCTAACTATGGCCCCTGTTCTCTGGGTCTTTGCCACTGTTTTATGCAGACACCTGGGCTCTATTGTTTGCTATCCGCCTCCTAAGACTCCAGATCCAACCTCCCTATTTCTGCCAGAATTCACTTTTTAAATGGGATGCTACCATGTCACCCTCTGGGTTAAAAATGTTTGTTCTCTGTTTATAAGGTAGAATCCAGACATTCTTGGTTATCATACCAACTTCTTCATAACCTAACTCTGACCTGTAGATAGAGCCTATTTTTTCATAATGACCTGCTTCTCAATTTTTCAGACACATCACCTTTTTAGACTCTGTATTTAAATAGTCTGATTTTTACATTTCTTTGAGAAAGGACAATGGCATAGGTAACAAAAAATTCTGTAATTTTCGTCAACTGTATACTATGGAGTACTGAAGTATCATTTCAGGGAGATTTTAGAAAAAGGTAGGTACAAAAAAATTGACTGTAATCATATCAATATAAGAAAGTCTAAAAATACAGATACTCCAAACCTACCCAGACTCACTCAGTGAACAAGAACTTCCAGAGATCAGCCCCTAAAGCCACACTTTTCAAAAGCTCCCCGGCTGATTCTGCAGCTGCAAGGTCAACTTTGGGTACTAACATTCAAAGGGTATTACCAGAGGTGAAATAACAAAACCTTCAACGAACTTACCTAAGTGAGTTCATCTCTGTTTTCTGAAGAGATGAGTCACCAGTCACGTGGCTCAGTTTCTGAGCTTGGAATTTGGCTTTGTTCTCTAATGACTCCATTGATTCTTTCATTATTAACATTTTAGACTTTATTTCACAGTTTTCATTTTCAAGCTATAATTTAAATTTTAAAAATTAATAGGTATATGTCTCAGTTTTGTTTTCCTTAAGCATATTTTAATAACATTTCTGGGAGAAAACTAAGGATATAAATTAAATTTATTTAAAAGTCCTATAAAACTTATGTGTACATGGCCTGGCCAGGTAGCTCAGTTGGTGAGAGCATCATTCCGAGATACCAAGATTGTGGGTTCAATACCTGGACAGAGCACATACAAGAATCAACCAATGAATGCATGAATAAGTGAAACAACAAATTATTGTTTCTCTTTCTCTCTTTCCCTTCCCTTCTCTCTCTAAAATCAAAAACAAATTTTAAAAGTCATATATATACTTTAGGTTCTACAGGTTAGAATAGACATACACATTTCCCTCTCCTCAGTATCACCTAAATAAAAGAACAGATACAAAAAAAACCAAGAAAATAAAAAAAGAAAAAAATATATCCATAACAGCAATAAAAACAAAAATAATTAGCAGAGCAAAAATTTTGAGGAATTTCTATAAAACAGTAAGTAGATAGGCTTGATTTGAAGAAAAATCATAGCAGAAAATACTGTAACCCAAACAAAATACGAGCAAGACATATGAAGAAACTAAAAATTTCCTGAAGGGTAGAAAACAAAACCTGACTTAATGTAAAGGTACACCTGTTTCTGAATGGGAACACAATACTGGAATATATTAAACTTCCCCAAAATAACTGTAAAGTCAATGAAATTTCAGTAAGAATCCTAATAGAGCCTTTTAAAAATAAGAAGGGTGCCTTAGATTTTATTCTAAAATTTATGTAGGAAAAAAAAATTTAAGAGAAAACAGCTGTATCTCGTGGTGGCCGTGGCTTCAGGACGAAGCTGCACATCTTTCCCAGCCACTGGCTGCTGGGAACTCACTGAACGCATACTTCGTACCTGTAATGAGAAGCGGATGGCCACAGAAGGTGCCGCTGATGCTCAGGGAGAAGAATACCTGGAAGGGTTATGTGGCTCGAATCAGTGTGGGAATGACAAGCGAGGCTTCCCCAGGAAGCAGGGCATCCTGACCCACTGCCGTGTCCGCCTGTTGCTGAGTAAGGGGTATCCTGTTACAGACCAAGGAGGACTAGAGAGAGGGTGTAAATCTGTTCGGGCACACTGTGGATGCCAGTCTCAGTGCTCTCAACTTGGTCATTGCAAAAAAAGGGGAGAAAGACATTTCTGGTCTCACTGATACTACTGTACTTTGTGGCTTAGGGTCCAAAACTAGCAGAATCCACAAATATTTCAATCTCTCTAAAGAAGATGATGCCCACAAGTATGTTGTGAGAAAGCCCCAAAACAAAGAAGGTAAGAAACTTAGGACAAAAGCACCCAAGATTCAGTGTCTCTTTACTCAACACATCCTGTAACACAAACGTTGTACTGCTCTGAAGAACAGCGTACTGAGAAAAACACGGATGAGGCTGCAGAAGATGCTAATCTTTAGGCTAACAGAATAAAGAGGGCCAAAGAAAAACACCAGAACAGATTGTCAAGAGACGTAGGCAATCAGAGAGCTTCTATTGCTGTGTCCAGTCAATAAAGAGATTTTCTATGAGGAACAAATAAATAAGATCAGACATAAAAAAAGAAAAGAAGAACAGGAAAAATCAGGGATGGGAAAAGAATGCAAACAGACTTGCCTTATGAGATATCAAAATAAATTAGAAAGCTACTGTAATTAAAACTATGAATTTTACATAGAAACGGACAAGCAAATACACACAGATGTGAATTTAGGAAAGGCAACATTTTAGAAAGTGGGAAAGAATAAACTCTTTAAAAATAGAGTTGGAACAGCTATGCACTGGAGGAAAAAAATAGGTTGATTTCTATTTTATTTTATGTACAAAGATAAATACGAAATGGAATAATAAAGTACATATAAAACTCAAAACCAAAAAATATTAGCAATAAATATAAGTCTTCCAGTTAAAACTGTAAACTGGCTGCATACATTTGATCTCCTCTCCCTCTAGAAACATTGCTAAAATGACAATAAAGGAATAAGAAAATTATATGCTCAGAAGGACATAGAGAACAAGACAGAAAACAAGAGTTGGCAAATTACTTCAGCACCTTATGGACGACAAGGAGTAAACTAAATAATGACTTAAAATGCAAGAAAGACAGGTGGTGGCACAATGGATAGAGCATTGATCTGGGATGCTGAGGACCCAGATTTGAAAGCCCAAGGTCACCAGCTTGAGCACAGGCTCATCTAGCTTTAGCATAGGATCATAGACATGATACCATGGTCACTGGCTTGAAGCCCATGGTCGCTGGTTCAAGCCCAAGGTCTCTGGCTTGAGCAAGGGGTCACTGGCTCAGCTGGAGCGCCCCAGTCAAGGCACATATGAGAAAGCAATCAGTGAACAACTAAGGTGCCACAACGACGAGTTGATGCTTATCTCTCTCATTTCCTGTCTGTCTCTGTCTGTCCCTCCTTCTTTCTCTCTCTAAATTAAAAAAATAATCATCTAAAGCAGTTGCTGAAGCTAGAAACTACTGACATTTGGGGCCAAATAATTCTTTGGCAGGAGTGGGGAGTGCTAGGCCCTGGCCAGGTGGCTCAGTGCATAGCGCACTGCGCAGTGTGCTGAGGTTGTGGGTTCAATCCCCAGTCACAGCACATACAAGAAGCAACCAATTAGTGCATAACTAAATGGAGCAACTAGGAGGAACAAGGTGATGCTTCTCTCTCTCACTCTCTCTCTCCTCCTCTCTCTCAAATCAATAGAAAAAAATTTTTTTTTAGAAAGTATAGTTGTTTCTTAAATATTTAAGGCTGCAAGTAACCTTGAACTGATTTGGTGGTGTGATATGTTGAGTTAGAATCCAATTACTTTTTTGTTTTTTTTTGTATTTTTCTGAAGCTGGAAACGGGGAGGAAGTCAGAAAAACTCCAGCATGCGCCCGACCGGGATCCATCTGGCACGCCCACCAGGGGGCGATGCTCTGCCCATCCGGGGCGTCGCTCTGTTGCAACCAGAGCTAGTCTAGTGCCTGAGGCAGAAGCCATGGAGCCATCCCCAGCGCCCGGGCCATCTTTGCTTCAATGGAGCCTTGGCTGTGGGAGGGGAAGAGAGAGACGGAGAGGAAGGAGAGGGGGAGGGGTGGAGAAGCAGATGGGCGCTTCTCCTGTGTGCCCTGCCCGGGAATCGAACCCGGGACTCCTGCACGCCAGGCCGACCGTCTACCACTGAGCCAACCAGCCAGGGCCCAATTACTTTTTTATACACATGTATATGAATAGCCAATTATCTTAAAACAATTACTGAATAATCCATCCTTTCCCCATTGATCTGAGTGAGTCCTTTATATATATATCGTTTCCATATATTTGTGGGTTTTGGATTTGCTCTTTAGTGGGTTTTATCATTCTCTCTGAATCCCTGTGTACTCCCACCCTTTCTTAATTACTGGTTCTAAAGTCTTTATATCTTACAGGACAATTTCCACACCACACTATATTCTTTTTTTTTTTTGTGAGAGGAAGGGAGGCAGAGACAGACTCCCACATGTGCCTCGACCAAGATCTACCTGGCAAGCCCGATAGGGGCAATGCTCTGCCCATCTGGGGCCCTTGCTCAGTTGCAACCGGAGCTATTTTTTGGCACCTGAGGCGTAGGCTGTGGAGCCATCCTCAGTGGCTGGGGCCAGCTGGCTCCAATTGAGCCATGGCTGCAGGAGAAGAGATAGTGGTAGAGAGAGAGAGAAGCGAGAGGTGGGGGAGTGGAGAAGCCCATGGGCGCTTTTCTTGTGTGCGCTGGCTGGGAATCAAACCCAGACATCCACATGCAGGCTGATGCTCTACCACTGAGCCAACCCGCCAGGGCCTCATCTTCTTTTCTTTAAAAATTTCTTTGTGATGGCTCTAGCCAGGTGGCTCAGTGGATAAAGTGTCATTCTGGCACACCAAAGTAGTGAATTAGACCCTGGGGTCAGGGCACACGTGAGAAGCAATCAATGAGCATACACCTAAATGGAAAAACGAGTTGATGCTTTTCTCTCTCCCTCCCTCCCTTTCTCTTTCTCTATCAAATCAACGGAAAATTTGTAAAAAAAAACCACCTTCTTTGTGATTCTTGGCTCTTTGCTTCCATGTAAATTTTAAAATCTATTGGCAAGTTTCACACACACAACCTTCTTGGGATTTCAGATGGCACTACATCAACTCCATAGATCAGTTTAGGGAGAATTTTCATTCTTTTTAAAACATGATTATCAGTCACCTTTTTTATATAAACCTGATATAACTTCCACTTCTCTGGGTCTTCTTTAATGTCTTTCAATAGGTTGCATAATGTATTCTATAAAGATCCTAGAAATTTACACACACATATCTTGTATTATTTTTCAAACTACCAAAATTCACTGTACATTCTGAATCCAAGGATCCTTGTTTTTATAATACCCGTAAATTATCAGTCATTATCTCTTCAACTGCTGCCTCTCCTCCTACATTCTATTATATTCTCCTAGAATTCTGACTAGATATATATTAGACCTTTTCACTATATTCTCTGAGACTTTAACTTATTTTATATTTTCTCTTAGTATTTTTACAATGATTTCTAGTACTTTAGATATATTTTCCAGTTCATTAATTCTCACTTTCAGCTTCTAGGCAAGCTGGAGTGACAAGAACCCGTCTACCTGTAACTAAAAAGTGGAAAAAATATATAAAAACAATGGTTTTCAAGACACTGGCATCAGGCAACAATGGACAGTGACCCAAGAGACAGGAACAAATGAGACAAGTCCTATGGTTGCTCCAGATTACAGCCTGAAGAATTCCCAGGCTGTGGCATGGGGAAAGGAAGCAGGTGGAGTCTAGTGGTCTTCAGCTGAGCAGAGTTCAGAATCAAGAATGCACCAAAGCCAGGGGAAGAACCATCAAAGAATTAGAGGGAACAATACTCAGGACTCATGCAAGGCCAGGAACGGTTCCCGTTCCCACTAGTCATTCAAAAACAACCTAATTCGTGGGGCACCATGAAGTGACTCAAAAGAGTTTTGTCTCAATAGTGAAACAAAATTAGTTAAAGATTAAATGCTACTCTGGTCCCACCCAATGAAGCTTAAATGTAAAAGTGAAAAAAAAAATTAAGCTACCTCCATCTGACTTTATTTCAGAACAAACCTCAAGCATATTAGTAGGAATACAAGCTATCCAGCAACCCAGAGGGTAGAATTCACAATGCCTGATATCCAATCTAAAGTTACCAGGCATGCGAAGAAGCAGGACACTACAACTCGTGATGAGGAGGAAAAAAATCAACCGACCCAAAGTTGACAGAAACAGGTGAAAGAATCAGTAGACAAATAAAAACAGTGAAGACATAGTCAAGGAAACTAGCCAAAATGAAACACAAAGAGAAAAAAGACTGTCAGAACTCATACCAATTTGTTAATAATCCTATTTCTAGAGAGAGCAATAAGGAAGTAAATTTTACTGTGTATGCCTGCATATGATTTTTTAACAAGAGCAAAACAACAATAAGCATAACTAACACCTACTGAGTGCTTATAATATGCCAGTGACTCTTCTAAGTTCCAAATATGTACTAATTTAATCTCCACAAATTAAGTACTAGTGATATTCCTGTTACAAATAAAGACATTGAGGGATGGAAAGTTTAAGTAACTTGCCTATGGGTAGTAGATGACAGAGAAGGTTGGATCCCAAGCAGTCAATCTTTAGAGTACACACTCTGTAATTATTATACAGCTTCTACAGCAAACTATTTTGTAATATCAGGACTATACAGTATATTAAAACTACAACTGACATAGTCATTCATACAACACAATATACTCAAAATCCAGTTTGATAATTACCTGGTGATTAACATATGTTAAATGTTCAATAGTTTTCTCTAATTCTGATTTTCCAAAAAGACTCATTTCTTGGAGAGTCTGAAAGAGAATTTAAAAAGAAGATGTTTATTCACATCAGATAATGCAACAAAATTACCAAAGTAAGTAATACAAGTCTCCAGTACCATTCTACTTTTTAAAAATAACAGAATGTTTTAAAAAGAAAATCATTAGAAATTATACAAAAATTATGCTTTTGTTAAAAAAAAAAAACCCACAGCAAAAGCACTCTACCTCCGTGTGTTATTGTAACAGAAGACACAGATTAGTATGGATTCACTTATAAAGATTTACATAGATCAATTCATTAGCACAAGCATAAAGGGAGAAAACCAGCAGATTAAGTCAGTTCAAGAGTATGTCTTCACTGAGGAGATGCAAGAGGAACAGAGTGGAAAGGAAGGAAAGATAAGAAAGACACAGAAAACAACACTACAGGGCTATGCAAGTCATCAGTTTCAAGGATGGGGTGGTCAACAGTGTACACAGTGCTATTTTTTTGTTATCCAACGCTTGCTGGTGCTAATTCTAGGGCAAGTGATAGGCTCGCGTTTCCTGAGACTTTTTCTAGTGTAAATTTATACTTTTTTTCCCCAATATTTTTTAAGTGAGAGGCAGGAGGCAGACAGACAGACTCTGGCATGCACCCTGAGCAGGATCCACCCAGCAAGACGCCCTCAGAGCAGTGCACGACCCATCTGGGGCTGCTGCTCCATTGCTCGGCAACTAAGCCATTTTAGCACCTGTGGCGAGGCCATGAAGCCAACCTCAGCACTCAGGGCCAACTCGCTTAAACCACTTGAGCATGGCTACATGAGAAAGAAGAGGAGAGATAGAGAGAAAGACAGGGAAGGGGTAGGGTGGGGTGGAGAAACAGATGGTCACTTCTCCTGTGTGCCCTGACCAGGAATCGAACTCGGGACTTCCACATGCCAGGCCAACGCTCTACCACTCAGCCAGTGGGCCAGGGCTACGAGTTCATACTTCCATCCACATTACTCATTACAAATAACTAAAGACATCTGATGTTTGCATTACATATTTGGTTGAGTCACTGTGCCGTATAAATTTTTTCATTTATTAAATCGTTTAACCATTATTGAGTATACTATATACCACACATTGAGCAAGGTTTTAGAAATACAGTAGTGAGCATCATAGTCTCTGAAGTAGAAAAGGCAAACCTTAAAAGATATTAGAATAAAATCCATGCATATTTTGCTAGAAAAGGAACTTTATGGCAACATATTAAAGAGGAATCTAGTGTCTAGGATTCATTTTCTGTTAGAAAACTATTTAACCTGGCTCTAAAGGATGACTAGAAATTAGCCAGGTAAGGGAATTGAAAGGGTAAAGGATTTTTCAATAGCCTATGCAGAAAGCTGGTGCAAGAGAAAGTTCATAAAGCCTGGAGTAGAGAAAAAAAAGGGTGGGGAATAGGGGAAAAGAAGTTAGAACTTGAAGTAGGCAAAGGCCAATCACTGAAATCCTTGAAAACAGTTAATGGATTTTAAATGGGAAGCGACATGACTGGATTTATATCTTTGAAAGGTGACTCTGACTTGAGTTTGAAATATAGATTTGTGAGGCAGCTAACAACCTAATGCAGTTGAGAATAATGGCCAGGACAGAATGGCAGCAAGGGAACACAAAGAACTAGACAGATTCAGCAGAAATTCATGAGACCTTGGGAGCCAGACTCCCTGTGACTTCATAGGGATCTGGCAAATTGGTTAAACTCACTGTAACTCCAAGACCAAATCTGTAAGCATTACTTACCTGAAAAGGCAATGCCAAGGTTTACTGAGAGACCCTGGCTGGGTAGCTCAGCTGGTTAGTGTCGTCCTTGTACAACAAGGTTGGGGGTTCAATATCTAGCCAGGGCACATAAAAGAACCAACCAATGAGCCTGACCAGGCGGTGGCGCAGTGGATAGAGCGTCGGACTGGGATGCAGAGGACCCGGGTTCGAGACAGACCCCGAGGTCGCCAGCTTGAGTGCGGGCTCATCTGGTTTGAGGAAAAGCCCACCAGCTTGAACCCAAGGTTGCTGGCTCCAGCAAGGGGTTACTCAGTCTGCTGAAGGCCCACAATCAATGAACAACTAAGGTGTTGCAAGGCGCAATGAAAAACTAATAATTGATGCTTCTCATCTCTCTCCGTTCCTGTCTGCCTGTCCCTGTCTATACCTCTCTGTGACTCACTCTCTGTCTCTGTTAAAAATAAATAAATAAAAATTAAAAAAAAAAACCCCCAACCAATGAATGTATAAACAAGGGAGGAACAACAAAATCAATGTTTCTTTCTTTCCCCCCACCCCCTAAAAATCAATCAGTCAACAAAAAAATTTTTAAAGGATTTACTGAGCAAGTCCATGTAGAAAAGCACTTAGCACAGAGCCTCCTACATGGAAAGGACTTAATAAAGGTTAAATATCATTTAAGAGGTAGCACTAATAAGACTTGATGATTAAAGGATATGAGCTTTCAGGGAGGGAGGGGGTCAGTGATGATGCCTGAGTTTGACAGCTGGGAGGATAATGGCATAACAGGAAACTATTAGAGAAGGCTTCAGGACTGAGATGATTAATTCTGTGTTTAAGTAAAAGACCTGTTGTAAACTCCTAAATCCTGGCTCCTACTATCCAGAAAGATTCTGGTAATATGAATGCTACGGTAATATGAATGCTACTTTTCCTGAGTTTCCAGTACTACTGCATTATTTTATGCGGCTGTATTTTTTAAATTCTATTTTTATATATATTCCTTGGTCACTTCAACAGATAAGGAAAAGGATAAATCAGTTGTTTGTACTAAAAACTGTGATAGTGCACATAAGTTTCCCGTTTGGTAAGTTTAACACTTATTTTTACAGGAAATTACTAGCAGAAGGCAGTATTCCAAAAGATCCCAACTGAAAGTATTCTTTCGGTATAAACCTTTAACTGAAATTATGTGATATAGAAACTACCCTAATAATGCTTAAATATTCTTATTCCTAATTTTAGCTGCTAATTTCTAAACATTAATTCAACAACATTTTTTGGAAGTAAACTATAAACTCTGTAATAGTAACAATAATAGTTAATATATATACTTTCTTACTGTGTGGTGAGAACTTGTTTTATATATATTAACATATTTAATTTTTGGCAATTATAGAAGGAATTATAAAGGACTGCCCCTAGATGTGACATCAAAAGCAAAAAACAGGCCTGACCTGTGGTGGCGCAGTGGAAAAAACATCGACCTGGAACGCTGAGGTTGCCAGTTTGAAACCCTGGGCTTGCCTGGTCAAAGCACATATGGGAGTTGATGCTTCTCACTCCTCCTCACCTCCTGCTTTATCTCTCTCTCTTCCCCCCTCTCTAAAATGAATAAATAAAATCTAAAAACATATATATATATGTGTAGATATATATATATATATATATGGCACAGAAACAACAAAAAACAGATAAATTGAACTTCTTCCAAATTAAAAATTTTGTGCTTCAACAGACACCATTAAGAAAATGAAAAGATAATTCACAGAATGGGGGAAAGTATTTATAAATGCTATTTGACAAAGGGGATTTTATTGAGAATATATAAAGTACTTTTACAACTCAATTTAAATAACCCAATTAAAAAATGGGCACAGGATGATCTAAATTGCAATTTCTTTAAAAAAAAAAAAGGTATGCAAATGGCCAAGTAAGCACACAAAAAGATGACTGACATCATTAGCCTTCAGGAAAAGGTAAAATAAAACTACAGTGCATACTATTCCCCACCAGCATCACGATAATAAAGAAGGCAGTAACCAGTGTTGGTGAGGATGTGTACACACTGCTGGTAGGAATATAAATGATATAACTGCTTTGGGAAGTGGCCTGGCAATTGCTCATATGGTTAAATATAATCATCCTATGAACCTAGGTATATATTCAAGATAAGTGAAAACATACATCCACACAAAAGGTTAATATTTATAGCATCATTATTCTTTATAGCCAAAAAGTAGAAACCACACAAATAATAAATGTTTCTCTACTGACCTGTGGTGGCGCGGTGAATAAAGTGTTGACCTGGAACGCTGAGGTCGCAGGTTCACAACCCTGGGCTTGCCTGGTCAAGGCACATACAGAGAAGCAACTACTATGAGTTGATGCTTCTCATCACCCCCAATTTTTCTCCCTCCCCACTCCTCTCTCTAAAATCAATGAATAAAATCTTTATGCTTGACCAGTTGTGGCACAGTGGGTAGTGCGTCAACCCATGACACTGAGGACCCAGGTTCAAAACCCCAATTGCCAGCTTAAACATGGGATCATCAACATAATCCCATGGTTGCTGGCTTGAGCCCAAAAGTCACTGGCTTGAAGCCCAAGGTCTCTGGCTTGAACCCAAGATCACTGGCTTGAGCAAGGGGTCACTGCTTCAGATGGAGGCGCCTGGTCAAGGCACATATGAGAAGCAAACAATGAACAACTAAAGTGATGCAACTACAAGATGATGCTTTTCATCTCTCTCCCCCTTCCAATCTGTCTCTCTTGTCTCTCTCTCTCACTAAAAAAAGAAAATGTTCATCTATATGATGGAATATTATTCCACAATAAAAAAGAAAGTATCAATACAAGCTACAACATGAATGAACCTTGAAAACATTATGATAAATGAGAGAAGACAGGCATTAAAAACTGCATATTAAATGACTCAATTTATATGAAATGCCAGAATACGCAAATCTATAGAGATAAAATCAGTCCTCAGACTGAGTTGGCTGGAGGGAAAGGGAGAGCAGCTTTATAGATTCTTTCGAAACAATGAAAATGCTCTAAAATTGATTGAGGTGATGGTAGAACAAGTCTGTGAATAAACTAAAAACCACTTGAAATGAGCGACGTATATGGAACGTGAATATCTCAAGAAAACTGTTTTACAAAAAGAAGATAATGTTTCTCCTCATAAGAACTCGTCTATTGAAATCAGAGGTTAGTTATTTCCCATCAAGAACCAGATAATAAATATTTTCAGCCTTACGAGCCATTCAGTTTCTGTTGCAATTACTAAACTCTTCCTCTACAGCAAAAAAAAAATAAAAAAAAAGTCACACAGAACAAGTAAATGAACGAGCATTGTATTCAGTAACATTTACCAACAATAAAATTTGAATTTCAAAAATTTCATGTGTCATAAAATGTTCTTTTTGATAATTTTTCGATGATTTAAAAATATAAACACCATTCTTAGCACACAGGCCATACAAAAACATCGTGGTCTGAATTGGGCTCACGTGCCATTGTTTGCCAACCCATGATGTAGTTGTACATTCTCAGTCACTTCACAGGAAAACATATAGAAAGACCTCCCTATTTCATAATAAATTACCTTTCAAAATAAGTCAATCTTATTACTTACTTTTAACTTGTCTTTTAATGCTTCATTTTCTGCCATAATACTTCTTAAATCAGATATTGCATCTTCTTTTTCCTTTTCCATAAGACTAATAATATTATGGGAGACGGTGCCTTGGGTGGATTGTCTTAGTGAAAATAATTCTTCCTGAGCCTTAAAGAATTGAAAGATATACATAAAAACCACTTTGGATATGCTCCCAGTTCAAAAAGGCAAGCTAAACACGTGTTACCTTTGTCTTTCCAAATCCCCCTAAAATAAGAGTAAAACACTGTCTCCTTCCCGTCTTGAAGTAGCAGGAGGGTTGAAATGGGAACAATTTTAGGTGACAGATGCCATGCCTTGCCCAGAGTCACTTTGGCTTTTGACAGCTGAGGCTTTGTAACTGGGCCAAGCTGTATCAATTCCCTCTTCCCTACTAGGGCTTAAGTCTTTAATATCCAGTGTGTCCTGTCTGACCAGTGGTGACACGGTGGATAAAGCATCGATCTGGAACAGTGAGGTCCCAGATTGGAAACCCCTACTTTGCCACCTTGAGCGTGGGTTCGTCCGGCTTGAGCGCAGTTCATCCAGCTTGAGTGCAGGCTCACCAGCTTAAGCGCAGGGTCACTGGTTTGAGGCTGGGACCATTGACATGATCCCAAGGTCTCTGGCCTGAGCAACCCCCACCCCTGGTCAAGGCATGTATGAGACGCAATTAATGAACAACTAATGTCATGCAAGTATGAGTTCATGCTTATCTCTCTCTCTTCCTGTCTCTGGCACTCTCACTCTAAAAAAATAAAACAACATCCAATATGCCCCAATAGTGGACGCTACCCACTGTTTGACATATTCCCAACAAGTCTGAATCCCAAGGACTGACTTGGCTCAGAGTCAGTCTAACACCTGCTCCAGTTAGTTTTAGAAGTAGATTATCTCTGATCTTACAAATAGGCTAGAAAAGATGAAGAATAAATGTGAAAAAAATAATAGAAATTTCTGCTTTGGGAACAGGATGATTGTAGACACTACTACTTATAATCCTAATTATGAAGGAATACCATAAGGTCCATATATTACAATAATTGAAAAGATATATACATTGCTTCTATTATATTTAACTAGTTCTGTATAATCTGTCATCTTAATTATAATCCTTACTTCATTATACAAAACACTTAGTTTATCTCTTTCTGCTGTCAGTAATTTAACATTGGACTGTATCTCCTCCATATGTTTTTCGAATCTTTCCAGCATACGCTGAAGTTCATCTCTTTCTCTTGCGATCAGATGAATTTCAGAATTGTAATCACCCTGAAACATAATGTAGAAATAGAAGTTATTGTCATAATTACCACAAGGTTGTCACAGGGATGCTGGTGATGAGACTGATGGAAAGATGCTAATAGAAAACTCCCCACAAGTTCCATTCATGTCATTAAAGAAGACAATTTTTAACCTACAGTGAGAGCAGGAGATGAGAGTGCTGGCAGTACAGGGGCAAATTTCCTGGCCTGCAAGTTCCCAGGAAGGGACCAGCTGCCAATGACACTGTTTGATCAGATCCCATCATTCTCCCGGAGTTTTTTATACTGGTTGTATAATCCCCAGACCAGAAGTATCAGCAGCATCTAGGAACTTGTTAGACATGCAAATTTGGGGGCCCAACCCAGACCTATTTAATCAGAAACTTTGGAGACAGGGCCCAGTAACTGGTTTATCAAGCCCTCTAGGTGATGCTGGCACATGCGAACTGTGGGAACCACTAGTTATAACCAACCGTCTCCACGCAGCGACGAAGAGGCACTGTGTGCCTGCTCATCTAGCACGTGCACGCTAACTGTAACAGCCTCGCACATTCCTGTGTGTCCTGTGACGATCTAAGAGCAATGTCCCAGACACAGTAACCTCCAACTGCCCCAGCTTTTAACCAATGTGAGCTTTATTTTTGCAATCATATAAATATTTCTACCAAGCAGTATATGTATGTTAAACAATTACTGCTAAAAATTTTTAAACGTTTTTAAGATTATACCTATTATTCCAGACAATTAAAAAGATCCACTATTTTCAGAGCATTTGTAGAAAATAAAGATAGTATATGCAGACTTGGGACTTACGAAATCTTACTGCTGAAGTACTAAACTCAGAAGCACAAGGTAGGGAGAGTCTGATAATTTGATATACTGGAAATCATCCTGATCTGTGTTAGTCAACATTTACTGTGCACATGTCATGTCTAATGTAGTTAGTAAATGGCAGGTATAGGTGAGGTGCCCCTCACCTGCACCTTGAAAATGAATTATCCTCCTGGTTAAATAATCAAAATCAAGGCAAAATGGATGATGTTAGCTATCTGGACACGTTAAAGGATAAAATGTCTTACAGGACAAAAGTAGACTAGGATTTGAGAACTTAACCAAGGCTTAAATAACTATAAAAAAATATGTAGGCTGATCAGGTGTTGGCGCAGTGGATAGAGCATTGGACTGGGACACAGAGGATACAGGTTCAAAACCCCAAGGGGGCTGGCTTGAGCGTGGGCTCACCGGCTTGAGCGTGGGTTCACCAGCTTGCGCGTGGGTTTGCTGGCCTGAGTGTGGGATCATAGATGTGACCCCATGGTCGCTACCTTGGGCCCAAAGGTTGCTAGCCTGAAGCCCAAGGTCACTGGCTTGAGCAAGGGGTCACTTGCTCTGCTGTAGCCCCCAGGTCGAGGCACGTATGAGAAAGCAATCAACGAACAACTAAGGTGCTGAAATGAAGAATTGATGCTTCTCATTTCTCTACCTTCCTGTCTGTCTGTCCCTATCTGTCCCTCTCTCTCTGTCAAAAAAAAGAAAAAGGAATATCTGTAATCTAAATAAAAATATCTAACAGAAAGGAGGTGGTTTGCATAGATTTCAGAAAAGGAGCACTCAATGAGTAAGGCTTTGACAGTCTATTTCCACCACTAAGTCTCAGCTTAAATGTCACTTTCTCTAAGGAGTCCTTCCAGATTCTCCAATCTAATTTAGATCTCCCTCTATATGCTCATAGCTTTCTGAATCGTTCCTGTATTCCCCCTTCATTAACACTTATTATAATGAGATTATAAAGTTACTTACAGGATTATGTGTTAAATGCGTCTTTGCTACTAAACTGTAAACTCTATGAGGAACACAGTAGGTAATCTGCCCTTACTGACCGCATCTTCAGTGTTTAGTATGGTACGTGATAAACTGTATGAACTCCCTAATATTATTCACTGGCCTTCTTAAGCAGGAACTCTAGCTCTTTCCTAAATGTATCTTGTACGTATTTATATGTGTTAATATAGGATTGTTAATAACTCCCTTTTATAACTCCATTATTTTTAACACACATGTGCGAAATGTTCAAGGATACGAGGCACCGTAGTGTCTCAGTATTATCTGCTGAACTGAACCTGATGTTCAACATAGACCGGATTTGCTTTGAGCCAGCAAATAAGAAAATGAAAAATTTACTAGGAACTAGATTTATGCTAGACCCTTTTGTAAACTATCTCATATAATTTTCACAAGAGGTTTTAGTTACTTTCCTCACTTTGCAAATAAGGAGACTGGAGTTCCATGAGGTTAGGTACCTTATCCAAGATCATAAAGCTAATTTGTGGAGTTAGAACCTTTATCAGGCCTTCACCGCCAAAGCACTTTCCACTCCACTATACTCAGACTCACCACTGAGCACGGTGAGTACAGGTGAACGGGGGACCACGCGCCCTGTCCACAGAAAACAGAGATCTGACAAGTGCATTGATGATAAAGACCACTGGTATTTAAAATGTCATTTTTTTCTGACTTATTGTAATTCCAAAGACTGTGCCTAAGTTTCCCATAAGGGAGGGGTTGAAAAAGGAGAGCTTATACCAAATCCAGCTTTGTAGTTTTCTTTGTTGTTTGCCAACAAAGTGTTTCTAAATATGTTTTTACAATCTAATTTTGATGGGAAT
The DNA here is from genome assembly GCF_036850765.1 of Saccopteryx bilineata. Lineage (NCBI taxonomy): Eukaryota > Metazoa > Chordata > Mammalia > Chiroptera > Emballonuridae > Saccopteryx > Saccopteryx bilineata. The sequence continues at coordinate 226,265,619 of NC_089494.1, forward strand.
GCACTCTCTAGTTCCCAGCACTCATAACTGTCTTACACACCACCATCTCACTAAGGTACATGCTTACTTCCCTACCATGCTTCCAATTTGTTACGGGACTCTAAAATGCTCTGAACATCTCAGCTTCTAAAATTTGGAAAGTGAATTATCTATGTCAGGTAATGTTAGAACATTTCAAGAAAGTTTAAGTTGAAGGAGGAGAAGTCTCACTTGATTTTATCACCAGTATCTTACCAAAATCTCTCATTTGTCTTTTGTGACAATTGTGAATCTGCATCAAGTTGTCTTTTGTGACAATTGTGAATCTACAGCAAGCAACTGAATTAAATATTTAGGTTAAAAGCTTTGAGGTAATTATCTGCTCAGTTCTATTTAATAAAAACTTGATTAATCAACTCTTTTTGTGGAAGGTTCTCTACAAATAAAAATGATCAACTCAGTGACTTATTTTTCATGAGTCTTTTAAGTACATATGGGAATCAGCCAGTGAGGTTAAAAAATAAAGACTAATCGGAAAATGACTCAAGGCCCTGGCCAGCTGGCTCAGCGGTAGAATGTTGGCCTAGCCTGTGAAAGTCCCGGGTTCAATTCCCAGTCAGGGCACACAGGAGAAGCGACCACCTGCTTTTCCACTCCTCTCCCTTCTCTCTCTCTTCCCCTCCCACAACCATGGCTTCAAAGGTTTAAGCAATTTGGCCTGGGGCGTTGACGATGGCTCCACTGCTTCGCCTGAGGCACTGAAATAGCTCAGTTGCCCAGCAATGGAGCAGCAGCCCCAAATGGGCATAGCATCACCCAAGAGGGGGTTGCAGGTGGATCCTGTTGGGGCACATGCAGGAGTCTGTCTCTGCCTCCCTCTTAATAAAAGAAAAAATAAGACTCAAAAACCATTTGATAATTCACAGGTTCTTCAGGAAAAAGATGATGGAACTGGCCAATTCCGCCAAGTCTGAAATCAAGTTTTGAGTTCTAATGGCTCTACTCCCAACTTCCCTTAATTTTATCTAGTGTGTAGTAATGTTAGGGTAATATGAGCCTCCGGGACTCCTACAGCTCCAGAGCCTAAAAAGAGAAAAATCCAAATAACTCAAATGATACTCCTCAAACATTGAAAATAAGACCTAAAATGGAAAAACATGATTTTAATCTCTCATGAATCATGATTAACTTGACCTAATCTACACCTTTAGATCACCACCTTGCAAATGTGGTGGCTGTAGAAATGGGATGACCTGCCAGCATCCACCTCCACTTATGACTTTCTCCTGATGTGTGATTACCGTCAAAGATGCCTGGTCTGTACAATGTGACTCACCTCTCTGACTAGTCCAAGGCAGGGAATGGCATGACACCATGTTGCCTGCCATGTGGACAAAATCACTCTGCTTTGGGAGAGAAAACACAGCTGACATTGAAAGTAAAGGCTAGAAAGAGAAGAAATGTCCAGTGGCATGAGTTCTTGGTCCCAGTTTCTGGAAGCTCAGATGCCCTGCACTCCTACCATGTATGTGATAAGCTATTCAATCTTTCCTTAATTTCCAAAAATCAGTATGTCACACCTTGTTCTGAAGTAGCTTTCCTAATTAATGCAGTGTTCCTATAGTATAGGTCATGGAGAAAACAAAGACCAAAATTAAGAAAGACTTTTTAAAAGCAAGTATGAACAAAGTTACATTTAATACAGTAATAATGAGAAAAGTTTGTTCAAAAAGATACTCTCTTGCCTTATCAATTACTCTTATAAAGAGATATTACCTTTTCTAGCATTTTAAATGTTGGAACTTTTTCACGTGCAGAATAATTTGTAGAGCAAGATCTTCGTTGTATTATATGCTGGAGTCTTTCTAGCTCTTTCTTATAAAAATCTCGTTCTTCTTCTATACCTTTCAGAAATGTATCTAAACGAGAAGGCGACTTCTCTCGACGTTTTATTCCGTGTTCGAGCCGCATCCTCTCAACTTCCAAAGTAAGTTCTCTTTCTGAAAATGAAAATAATTAAATCTTTAAACAGTGTTGCATTTAAAATGTATAATTAGCCCAACAAATTATATCAGTAACTTTTAGAATGCAAACTACTAAAAATCATTAACTGTTTTGTATATTGCTATAACTGCTATATATCAAAAAAGGTAAATATTGAGAGGAAAAGAGAAAAACTAACCTCTTCACCTATGTGCTACTAGTTTGTCTAACTAGAACAAAGATTCCACAAGAGCAGGGACCTGGTATATTTTGTTTAACATCTTATATACCAGTACCCAAAACAGAGCCTGCACATACCAGGCTCATACACATTTGTCTAATGAATGAATGTATCAATTCTTACATGTTTCTTAAAATATCTCATTTAGAACTGGGACCTGGCAGAAAGGTAGCCTATTTCAATTGCATGTGTGTGTTTACTTTCAGATGATACTACTGCATTTCCTTACAAAGATTCTGCTCTTCGATTTTTCACTTTCGCCTCCCCTGTGGTGCCACAGTGGACAGAGTGTCAACCTCGAACACTGAGGTTGCATTTAGAAACCCTGGTCTTGCCAGGTCAAGGCACATATAAGTCAGTTAACAACTAAAGTGAAGCAACTACAAGTTGATGCTTCTCTCTCGCGCTCTCTTTCCTCTTTTTCTAAAATCAATAAATTCTTAAAAAAAAAAAAGGAATAGTCTTCCCCTTAGTCTTAGTTATTTCTATTATCGGTCTGCCTCAAAGAATATACTTCTATTGGAAAATATTCAAGCAGGGTAGTCAAAGTAAAAAGAATTCTGTGAGGCTGGTACTTGACGGAGCTTTTATACTGTATTTACAGTGTCCTGTGCAGTTTCTATTATACAGCAAGCACTCTAAAAATACCTACTAAATGAATGAAGATCAGCTACTAAAAGTAATAGATCAAGAGGAAACCACAACCACTTTTTAAAAGTTATCAACATTTTACATTTTACCTGTAACTGCAAAACTTTCCATTTTTTTGCTAAGTCTTTGCTTTTCTTGTTCAAGCTGATGAACAACAGTTTCCAGGTCTGACCTTACACGGAGTTCATCACTCAGTCTCTCTTTTTCTTTATGGCATAAGTTTAACTCCTGCAAATTTTAATACTATAATTAAGAGATCAAACACTTTATAAAATATTATAGCACTTAAAATATGTATTTTTAAAGCATACAAACATACATATACAAACACTTTGTTAGTCAAATATATGGTTTCAACTAAAGTTAATTATCAATTATGGTTAAAAGTAACCAAAAATCCAAATGTCAACAGTGTTCTTTTCTGAGTAGAATTATTATATTTCATATTTTAAAAATTTGTTTCACAAATTGTCCTATTTTTTCTTTTTCTTTTTTAATTGATTTTATTATGTTTACATAGATTCTAGTACAAATTGTCCTATTTTAAAAAATAAATATATACTTGTGTAATATAAAATTGTTAAGCTTTTTTATTTTTAAAGGAGGGTAGAAGAAAGACATAGTGTTCTACGACTACCACAGGTCCCTATAACGATGGTGGTCATTCCCTCAGCCACATCTGCACAGTGGGGATAGGACAAGTGACTGGCCACTGAGGAGTCACCGTAAGAACAAATCTATAGATGTGAAGCACTCTGCTCAGTGTCCAGCACATGGCAAGTGCTTACCAAATGTTAGCTACAGACATTCATTATTTATCTTAAAAGTACATAGAATATGGCATTAATAGGAAAGATAAGACAGGTCAGAAAGTAACTTTAGCAACATCTTACTGTCAGCCAATACTGGTAAAATTTGCTTATAGTCTGAGACAAGCACTCTGAATCACATTCAACTGTTTATGGTGTGTGTGCAAACAGCAGCAAACCAACAGCAAAAATCTCTGCCCTCGTGGAGCAAACATCATCAAACATATAGATGTTTGTCTAATTTCTGTTTATTGACCTCATGGAGAAATTTACAATATCTATGAGACTCTAGAATAGATGACATTTAGCAGGTTAGGCTAATTCAATTATTTAATATTGAATTGAAATAAATACCTTCAGTTGAATAAAAAAGCCATTGTGATATGTTGTCCATAGTGAGTATATAAAAATCAGCAAGTATTTGAGCACCTTCTATATGCCTACATATCATAATGGCTTCATTTTAAAATTTGCCTTACGGCCCTGGCTGGCTGGCTCAGTGGTAGAGTGTCGGCCTGGCAGGCGGGAGTCCCAGGTTTGATTACCGGCCAGGGCACACAGGAGAAGCGCCCATCTGCTTCTCCGCCCCTCCCCCTCTCCTTCCTCTCTGTCTCTCTCTTCCCCTCCTGCAGCCAAGGCTCCATTGGAGCAAAGATGGCGTGGGCACTGAGGATGGCTCCATGGCCTCTGCCTCAAGCACTAGAATGGCTCTGGTTGCAATAGAGCGACGCCCCAGATGAGCAGAGCATCGCCCCCTGGTGGGCATGCCGGGTGGATCCCAGTCAGGGGCATGCGGGAGTCTATCTGACTGCCTCCCCGTTTCCAACTTCAGAAAAATACAAAAATAAATAAATAAAATAAAATAAAATTTGCCTTATGCCACCAAAACCATGCACACTAGATTGTATATACAGAATACATAATGAGAATACCTGGAAATTATTATTAGTCTTTGTTTCCAATCTTAGGAGAAACTCATCCAATTTAACAGGCTATTAAAAAACTCCTTAATAATCTTTTGTGTGACCACCCAGGAATTTGCACTGTAACCAAGACATTCTACCATTTCTAGGTTATATAAGGACAACATTCTATGTCTAGGCTTATGTTGGAATGATTACTCTTCTGATTTGAAGACTACCAGGACAAATAATATGACTAGGAAAAAGGTTTGCACTACCAAACAAAGCTACTAAAAGATGATTGAGTGCTTTTAATAAAAGTCAACAATGTCATCAATATCAACTTCAGTTTTAACACTTATAAACTGACAACTCATGAAGTAGTTAAAAGAATATAAAATTCCTAACAGATTTTTCAAATTTGGATTTAACTTGCCAACTACTGTACATGAGATTAAGAATTATAGAAATATAAATCAAATGAAATATATCCATACTATGGAATATTACTCAGAAAAAAAAAAAAAAAGGAAGCACTGGATACATGCTATAAGCATGAACCTTGAAAACATTGTGCTAAGTGCAAGAAGCCAGGTGCAGAAGGCCACACACTGTATGGTTCCATTCATATGAACTGTCCAGGACAGGCAAATCTACAGACACAGATAGATTTTAGTTGTCAGGGGTTGAACAGAGGAAAGTGGGGGGTGATGAAAATGTCCTGTTATTAGACAGTAGTGATGGCTGCACTACTTAAGAACTATACTAAAACCACTAAATTATACATTTAAAAGAACAGATATTATAATGCGTAAATTATATCTCAGTGAAAAATACTTATATAAAATAAAGCATAAAGATTTTCTTGCCGGAACTTCTGGCAATTCAATATGACATGTACTTACCAGTTGAAGTTTTGTCATTGTTTCTTCAAGATTCCGCATTTCAGAAAGATTTCTTTTAATTTCTTTCTAGGAATAAAAAGCCTATTAGGTAAACACCTAAATGTCAGGAATCCTTAGCACAAAGTTCCATTACAAATAAGACCATTTTCCAATTACATGTTCCCACTCTCTAGTGAGATCTGAGGCTCTAGCCCTAAGCCTCAATTTCAACAAAGAGGAAGCAAAATTGAGGTTTCTCTTTAATTTCTTGGCATCCTGAATGCTCACAGGGACCTAATTATAACACTGAAACAAGAGGGCCAGTTGAAGTCTTTTTTTGCCTATATACTTGTAGGACATTCCTTGAACCCTGGTTTTTAGAACTCATCGTAGGGCACTCTGATTTCCTGATTTTCCTATCCTATTTGCTTTCTCTCCACCTGCTTCTACCAACCTGGATCCTCTGTACTGCAACTGTCTTCTTTAATTTCTTTTAGCAATATTTTATAGTTTTCAGTGTACATGTCTTTCATCTCCTTGGTTAAGTTCATTCCAAAGTATTTTATTCTTTTAGATGCTATTATAAATGGGATTACTCATTTCCTGATTGGATTTTAGTTACTAGCATATTGAAATATACCTAATTTTTGTGTGTTGATTTTGTATCCCGCAACTTTGCTGGATTTATTAGTTCTGGGGTTGGAGTGTGAGGGTGTGTGTATGTGAAATCTTTAGGATTTTCTACATATATGATCATGTCATCTAGAAAAATGATTTTACTTCTTTCTTTCCAATATTAATGTCACTTATTTCTTTTCCTTGCTTAAGTGCTCTGGCTAGAACTTCTAGTACTATGCTAAACAGAAAGTGGTGAGACCGGGCATCCTTGCCTTGTTCCTGATCTTAGAGAAAAAATTTTCAGTCTTTTACCACTAGGTATGATGTTCGCTGTGGGCTTTTCATATATAGCCTTTACCTTGGAGGTAGTTTCCTTCTATTGCACTAGTTAGTGGAGGTGACATTGTATTAACTTAATTCAGTGATATACAGTAATAGTGGCCTTCAAACTAGGTTCTTCCCATTCCTGAGATAACATGAAGACTTTCCAAATACCATATACACATGGTTTTAAGAATCAATATCCGTATTCTTAATTGGTATTGTCCTTCTTAAATATTATTTACCTGAGAACCTGCTGTGATCTAGGTTATGTGAGTTCCTGTCCAACATTCTCTCTCACAACTGCCTTTCTCCCACTTTTCAAAGCAAAGGCATACAGCTAATATCTCACTGTCTCAAGATATGAAAAACTTTTGAAGCACCAGACAAAAAGACAATCTGAAATGTCTGGAGCTGGCCCAAACCTGTAATTATACTATTTTCTCCCATTATATCTTTTATTTTTAAGTGTGAGGAGAGATAGAGAGACTCCCGCATGTACCCCATGTGGGATTTACCCAGCAACCCTGTCTGAGGCCAATGATCCAATCAACTGAGCCATCCTCAGTGGCCTGGGCCTGATGCTTGAAGCAATCGAGCCACTCACTTGGAGAGGGGAAGAGAGAGGGAAGGGGGTGAAAGAGGGGAAGAGGAGCAGATGGTTGCTTCTCCTTTGTTCCCTGACCAGGACTGAACCTCGGATGTCTGCACGCTGAGCTGACACTCTATCCACTGAGCCAACCAGCCAGGGCCTTCCAATATATTTTATTAAGAGATGTATTTCCAATAAAATTTTAGTTTTTTATTTAGTAAGTATTTATAAAAATTTGTGATATATTTGTCATTTTGATCCACTGAAGTATAGTCAGAGTAAAATGTTAAAACTTTGAAACTTAAAATTACAGGACATTTTTAAAAATAAAACTTTATATAATTTTTGTTGCAGAGGTATCTGATATGGTAATCATAAAAAGATATTCAAGCAGAGGATAAATTTTGGTGAGGATTTCAGAAAAGAGTCATTTGGGTTCTACTGGCTACATTTAAAAGAATGATGTGATAGTTTTATTTTACAGGATCAATATTTACAACAGATGAAATTACATCCTTTGCATCTCCTTAAACTTTAAAAAATATATTAGCAGCCAACTTAAAAATGTGCAAGGACATACGAAGTTCTTTTCTTTTTTTAAACCCTTTAAAGGGTTTATGAGCACAAAATGACAAAGATGACAAACTTCCATAGTTCTCTCACAATGCAGAGTAAAAAGACAGATGGAAATCCTGAAGGAAAACAAGACAGAGTCTCAAGAACTATCTTAGAAACAGGTGATTCAGAAACACACACACACAATTAGAACAAGTGCAAGCAAGCATTTAGAGGGTATGAACATCACTATAAAAAACCTGAATTAGAACACAAACCAAAAAGCCTGAATCAGACGTCAGAATGGCTCAAGCTCACTGTGTTGGAAGAGAACTAAGGACTCTCCCCCAGCCCGGACAGACCTTTGCTTCATCAAGTTCTTTATCGGCAGTCTCAAGTACTTCTTCTTTATGTCTTTCCAACTGCTGTGCTAACTGGTCTATTTCAGTTAATTCTTGGCAGAGTTTTTCATTTTTGTTACTTAAATTAACTACTTCAGTAGCCACTGTTTCCTTGGTTTCCATGAGCTCTCGGATATGCTTCTCCAGGTCTTTATTAGCTTGCTGAAGAAAGTCAACCTAAATTGAATTTGTAATTTGTAAGAAATATGAAATGAAAAATTATCCTAAATAACAGACTTGCAAAATAATATTTTAAAATACTATGTTTTTAAAATAATATATAGCCACTGGCTTTAGATTTTCAAGCACGGAAGGAAAGTAAAAGTAAAACAATTGTGAACATTTCCCCAACATCGAACTCCAAAACTCCGATGAAAATATCACTATAATGATACTATTATTACTCCAGACTGTGCTCTCCACTGTAGTAGTGGCCATGAGCATCCACACATGGTTACCGAGCACTTTAAATGTGACTAATCCAAAACAAAACGTGCTATCAATGTAAACACAAGATTTCAAAGACTCACACACAAAAATATAACGAATGTAAAATATCTCAATTATATTTTACAACACAGAGCACATATTGAAATAATATTTTAGATATATTGAGATAAAAACATTATTAAAACAATTTTACCTGTTTCTTCTTACTTTTTTAATCTGACTACTAGCAAATTCTGTTACATTCGTGGCTCACAAACTATTTGTACTGGACAACACTCCTCTGGAGCTACTGCTGATACTGGGGCCTCCCTCTGTTCTGGGTCATCCCAGGCAGCACTGACAGGTCTGAATTCCTAAAGGTCATGTGTCACGCTTTATTTACGGACCTCCTCTTTAACTTTTAGGTCTAATGCATGGTGGGGAATCCATTAGACAATTAAAACTATAAGATTAATTTTTGTATTTTTTAATCCTTTTTACATTATAAAAGAAATATATAGTCACAAAATTTTGAAAATAAAGAAAATCATAAATAAGAATATTGCATCCCACAAAGATAAACTTATTTTGGTTTGCTTTCTTCCAGTGTTTTCTCTGAGTTCATACATATATTTTTTAAAAGCAAATTATATATCACATTGTATCCCTAGTTTATCCTCTTCATTTAAATATTTAACATTAGGACTTATAAAATAATATTTTAAAATACTATTAAATATTATTTACAAACATGATTTTTCAATAGCTATCTGTTATAACAGAATAATCTGACTCTATAAAAATTTTCCCACTGTAAATAACACTTCGATGAACAATCCTGTCACTTAACAAAGTCATGCACCATTATAAACACTTAGGAGTTTATATACTTAGTAAAATAATGATCAAAGTCATTACCTGAATATTTAAATGAGCAATAAGCTTTTCATTGGTTTTATTTTTACTCTCCAGAGACAGGATATCAGAGGAACGGCCACCATCCAATGCAATGGACAGTCGTTCTATCTCTCTTTCTCTTAGCTCAATCTGAAGATATAAAGTCATAATATTTTTAAAAATCTAGTTTTGAACGAAAATGATTAATGCTGAATAAACACTTATGACTATACTTTCATTTTTCTTATGTTGAACACTGTATACAAGAGATCATATATGTACCCATACTTTTATGAGATTATGAAATACATATATGTAGAGCAAAAATAAAAAAACACAGAAAACATCAACATAAGAACTGTCAATATAGCTTTCATAAATAGTTCTACTGGATAGATTCTTCGTTAGTTTTTGGATATTTTCCCTTCTCTAAGATTAGGCAGTGTTTATATAAAAAAAACTATTGGGTACTGGAACTGAGTCTGAACTACCTCAGTGCCTAGTGGAATAAATAAAGAATCAACAAATGAATTTAAAACCCGAAGAAAAATAAGTTGCTACTGAAACTCAATATTAAAAGGGATAAAAAGCCTGTGTGCGATTAATTATTAAGCATTTCAAAAACAACAGCTGTATAATCAAAAAGATCACTATCATCATGAATTCACACTTATGCACATGCAAAAATTTGGAAAAACCCAAACTTTCAAGCTTTGGTATATATACAAAAACAAACAAACTGAAAACAGAAACCAAGCATTCAACAATTATTGAACACAGTCATAGTATACAAAGACAAATAAAACATGATCCCTGATTTTAAGGAACACAACCTTATAGGAAAACTAGCAAGTAAATCAATAATCTGTGTGCTATGTTGTTTAGAATAAAGGTACAATAAAGGAAATAGGTATCTGCCACCAAAGTAGTTAAGGGAATAAAGTGATTTATTCTTGAGGATGTGTGCATATCTTTGGAAATTAGTGCAGGTCTTATCAAATATATGCTCAAAAAGGTAACATATAATAATAATAAAAAGGTAACAAATGAGGTTATGAAGAGAAGGGGGATGTTCTAGGCAGTGACACAGAAGCATAAAACATGGTATGTTTGAAGCAATAGAAATGGCGCAGTATGAATGGACCATAATACTCAAGGAAACTAATGGTTGGAGATGAGTCTGAAGAATAAGTAGGGACTAATTAGGACCAACACTGAATTCTTAGCCAAGCAGAAAGATTACTCTGAACTAAAGGTGAATTTGATAAAAATGAAACCAGAGGCAGAAACCTTTCGTAGGAATGGATGAGAGATAATGGCAGGCCTAAAGTAAAACAGTGGGTTAGGGTAGAGCAGAACAAATAAATTTCAAGAGTGCTTAGGTGGGAGAACTGACAGGACGTGGTGAGCGGTATGTGAAAGGAAGAAAAGGAGATCTAGAAAGACCACAGAATGTTGCCTTGGGCCGACGGTGATGGCACCAACCAAAGTTGGAAACAGAGGAGGGAAAACAGATTTAAGGCAAAAGGTAACTAGTTCAGTACTAGGCATGAGTACAAAGAGCCTTTATCCAAGCTGAAATACCCAGTGTTGAGAATATGGATCTGAAGCTCAGGAGAGAGGTTCAAGCCAGAAAGAGCTTGGAGGAAGTCATCAACATACAGGCAGTATTTTAAATCAAGAGTGCATGAGACCACCCAAGAAAACATACTGGGACAGGTGAAATGGGTCAAACACAGAATCTGAGAAAACAGTACTATTTCAGGGGATGGGCAGAAGAAAAAAGCAAAGAAATGACAAAAGGTTAAAAAAGCAAAGAAAAATGAAGTCATGTAAGAGTTTCAACAAAAATTATCAATAATGTCAAATACTATATAGTGGATCAAGAAAATAAAAACTTAAAGTATCCTTCTGGATCTAGCAATTAATGTCACTGGTGCCATTAACCAGTAGGGGGCATTAGCCAGACTGCCATAGGTTAAGGAGTGAGCAAGACGTAAAGAAATAGAGACAGAAGAGTAAGGTGCTCTAGAGAAGTCCGCATGAGAGAGAAGGAACATCATTAGCAAGTGGTAGAGGAAGTTAAGAGATTTTTTAAGGGGTGGTAGTGGTGACTATCATAGCACCTTCTCATGACTGTTACGAAGATTAAAGGAATAATTATAAAGTGGCCACATTAGTGTTTGTTAAAGAATAACTGATTAAAGCAAGGTCTTAAGGAAAAGAGAGGAAATGGGACCAAAAACAGAAACAGAAAGACTAAAACTGGAAGAACATTATCCTACCCATTAAGTCTTGAGAGGCTGAGGTGAATACTGCTCATTTTAAAGGTAGAGACAGAAAGTCAAAATAAGGTGATATCCTGAGTAGGAGAGAATTACAGGCTGGGGAAAGTTTGAGAGGACAGCAAAATCTAGAATATATGTTGAGAATAACAACTCAAGCAAAAAAAAAAAAAAAAAGAAAGAAAGAAAGGCAGCAGACTTAATGAAGATTAATAAGCACATCAGCTGGCTGTTTCCAGTGGCATGGTCAGGCTCTTTTCCCCAAATACCTCAGCCACTTCACAGAGATGGTGAAGACCAGTGGTTTTATGTTCATAAAGTACTTCAAAAAATGTAATGATAATGTGATTAAATATTGAGAAATACCAATATTAAACTCATGTGCATAGTTGATACTTTCAACATCCTTTCAGAGAGTAAGTTTTTTGGCCAACATTACTAGTTCCTTTTAACTCCACTTTTATCCAAATAATCTTCAAAGTACTTTATGAATGTAAGAGTTACACCAACACATAAGTTAAATCTATATTTGTATGTGCAGTTCACATCACTCCAAAAAAAGGCAGAAAATAAAAAAATGTGTTACCCAATTTAAACTTCAGCAAGCATATTAAGAAAGCAAGCCTGTAATTACCCAAATCAGATTTTAGTCAAGACACCATCAGAAGGTAGGAAAGGACAAAGGTTGTACATTGCGATCTAACTCTGTATCTATTAATTCCCTCACTTCTTCAGAAAACTGTTTTACAAGATATTATTGTTTGTAGAGAAAATACAAAAAAATATGGCAACAGAAGCATAACATAACTTTAAATGACAAATCTATAGGTTTAGAGTCAAAATCTGTAAGTTTAGAGTAAAAAACAAAGGCCCACTAACTATAAAGCCTATCAGACTTTTAAAAATACCTCCTGAGATGAAAACTGTAATATGGTGATAAAATTATATTTGGGGAAGTAGATGATTCACCTAAAAAAATAAAAATAACAACAACAACCCCCCCCAAAAAAAACCTACTATTCACCTAAATGCATAACGAAGTGAATGGATTAGAATTGCTCTAACGCCATCTAAGCCATTCCAGCTATTAATTATATTAACAAATTGATGAAAAAGATAAAAGCTGTATGAAAGCTCAGTATCAGTAATATAAAATATAAACCAATTCTGTTTATAATCAAAGCATACCCTTCTTAGTTCCTCCTATGCAAATAAACAAAAATCATACCTGCTTGTTATAATCTCTCAGTCCACTTTCCATTATTGCTAATTTTTCTTGTAACTGATGGACTTCCTGTTGAAGTTCTTGAATTCTGTAACACATTCATAACTAATGCCAATACACTTTTGTTAAGAAATACAAAATAATAAGAAATGAAACTAGATATATTCTTTAGTAAATTCTTTGTTTCTCAATAAATTATGAAGTATTGTGACATGCATAAATAGGAAACACCATCCTGTAGAATTAATTTTATAAAAACAGCTAAAAAATTAAGTGGTAAATAATTTGAAACTCAGATACATTATGCAATAAAAGACCTACTATTGCATTGTGATCCTTAGGACAATTCCTTGAATTGCTGCTGCTAGTTTTTAGGTTCAGGAAATTGAAGGTATAGTACAAACTTCACAATATTATTAAGTGAAATAAGGACCTTCGAAGGGTTTTCTGATTCTAACTAACCCTATATTTCTAACAAGCTATCCTATAACCCTGGAGAGAAGAAAAATGTTGAGAAATACTACAATTTCTCAAGTAATCAGAGCAAAACAACTACTCTTTTCTGGAACCTGTTAATTCTGACAGATACAAGATTTGTCCAAACACCTGAATTCTACAATTGCCAAATGTATTTGTACTACATCCAACCTTTCCACTCATTAACATATATATGATACAACCACATTCACACTGGAAAGAAAGCCTAAAGCCAGGTGTGTTTTCAAAAAAGATTTTCCATGGGTGAAGTAAGTGAGGTTGGACACAGCTTGTTCCTACTATTACCGGAACCAATATTTTCTACTAATCTAGGTTTAGGGAAAGAGTACATATGCAACTGCACTCGTATGTATGTACAAATGACGAATGCCAACACAGTATGTACGTGCAAATTAAAACAACATAATCAAGAGACTAATGTCATCTACAATGGTTTGATAGAAAGAAAAAAATGATAAGGAGAAAGATAAAAACAGAAAATAACATATATGCAGCCAAAAATAGCTCCTTAAATAATACTAACACCTTGTCTAAGAAGCCCTAGATTATACTGTGACAGAACACAAAATATTTCACTGTTAAGATAAATACAGGTACATAATACTATATTCCATGAAAATAACTGAACTAAGAGATCCTAATGAGTACCTCAACCAAAGTTCTTTTTTAGATTATTATATTGAGATTAATAAAGTGGAAAAACTGCCCCATATTCTCTGCATGATTTACAAAATTAAAAGTTATCTGCATTATTTCCACTGGTGTATTCCATATTTTAAAATGTTCTCCAGTTATGACCATAGAAGCTGTTACCAGAGCTCTCTTGCTTCTTCTTTGAACCCCTTAAAATTTAATGGCATTTTGTGTATTTCTCCTGTCTCATCTTCACTACCAAAATGTGAGCTCCTCAAAAGCAGCAGCACCATCTCATTCATTTTTATAACACTTCCATCATGCCTTTCCTAGAAAGCTTAACGAAGTTTTAATAGAAATGAGATGTTTCCAATTTAAGCAAATACAAACATATAGAGCTAAAAAATCATAAAACAATCATTTCAAAGCCAGTTATAAATCTACCTATGCTCATCAGTGTTTGACATAAATTTGAAGTAACAAAGTCTTATAAAAGATAACCTTACTTTGGATGATGAAACTAAACATCAAAGCAAGTCTACTGAAAAAAGGTTCTGATGGCACTAAACTATTTTAAAACAAATATGGACAGAAACATCAGGCATATCATCTATCTGAAATCAAAGTTTCAAGACAAGTAAAGACATTCTATATTCAGAATACATCCAAAAAGTTATTTACTGAGTACTTGGGCAAAGTTCTGTGGGAGATACAACAATTAAGGAGACAAAGCTTTAAAGTCAAGAAATTTACAGTTAATCAAGTAATCAATTAATTAAAATCAACAAAAAATTACTTAATGCACCTGTTATCAGCCACTTGCAGGAGGTCTGCAATGTAAGGGTCATCTGGCTGAGGAACTGGATAGGAACTGACTTCAGAGGGAGGGACAGGTTCGTCAATCTGCATACGCTGGCGCCTGAAAGCAATATTTCTTTTCTTGCCACCTGAAAAAACAAATGTGTATTTCAATAAATTAAAAAGAAACAAACAATTGCCTTAAAATTAAATATTTGAGAAGGTTAGCATTTTTGTTATAAACTATGTCTCTAGCTCATATTATATATGGATAAAATATTTTCTCCCCCATATTTAAATACTCACCCTGATCTTTAACCTTTAGTCTTCCTAAAAACCTCAACTGACATGGATATGAAATGTTTTATTTTCTGCGTGCTTGGCATGTGTGCCCAGATTTAATCTGTTCCTCCAGTAGATGGGGACCAGATATTGGCAACATTAAAACTTAAGCATGGTCCTGGCTGATGGACTCAGTGGTAGAGCGTTTGCCTGGTGTATAGATGTGCAGGGTTTGATTCCCAATCAGGGCACACAGAGGAAGTGAACATCGGCTTCTCCACCCATCCTGTGGCCACGGTTCAATCGGTTCAAGCGCATCAGCCCTGGATGCTGAGGATGGCTCTGTGAAGCCTCCTCCTCAGAGGCTAAAAATAGCTCAGTTACAAGCATGGCCCCAGAAGGGCACTGCCCCAAGACAGGGGTAGCTGGGTGGATCCCAGGCCCGGTGCATGCAGGAGTCTGTTTCTCTTATCTCCCCTCCTCTTAGTGGAAAAGAAAAAAAAACCAAAACAGAAAACTTAAGTGTGCCTTGTGGCATTTACTACTGTGAGCACAAGAAGTCACCTCCAATAGAAAACTATCAAACAAGGAGCTTATGGCGTGAAAACTGCTTTAATACATATGCTTATTAAACAATGCCTGAAATTTTAATTAATAGAAGTAAAATTTTAATTAGTAAAATTAGTATCTAAGGGAATGCCAGCTGTAATTTAAAATCATGCTCTAACCAGAATTAATAGGGAATGTTTTACTAATTGTCCTTAAAAATAGCAGAAGTAATTTACTTTTTTCTTTTTTCTCTTTTAGTGAAAGACAGACACAGAGGGACAGACAGGAAGGGAGAGAGATGAGAAGCATCAATTCTTCATTGTGGCACCTTAGTTGTTCATTGATTGCTTTCTCATATGTGCCATGACCAGGGGCAACCGAGCCAGTGACCCCTTACTCAAGCCAGTGACCTTGGACTCAAGCCAGCGACCTTGGGCTTCAAGCCAGAGACCTTTGGGCTCAAGCCACTGACCATGGAGTCATGTCTATGATCCTATGCTCAAGCCAGTGACTCCACACTCAAGCTGGTGAGGCTACACTCCAGCCAGTGACCTCGGGGTTTTGAACCTGAGTTCTCAGTGTCCCAGGCCAATGCTCTATCCACTGCACCACTACCTGATTAGGCAAGAGTAATTTCTTTGAATGAATATATCCTGTCGTACTGCCACCGTATGGATAATATACCTTTTCCAGAATCTAGCCAAGATTAGACATGTATTTAAAAAACTCACTGATCCTCATGAAGAAAAGCATAACCCACAACTCTTACCTTCCTTAGAATCCTAACAAGTTTGGTATACTCTTATCTCTCACTTTAAGGATGAAGCAACTGAGTCAAAAGTATTTAAATGATCTGGTTATAGTTATATACCTAAGCAAAAAGAATCATATTCTTCTTTATCTACTGATTTTCTTCTTTGCTTGCTTTTCAGTTTCTTTCAATGAACTCTTAAATACCTTTCCTAGGGTCTGTCTTTGGTTCTCCTCTCTTTCCAGACTACATAATCTCAGTAGACAATTCCTACCACACCCATAGCTTCAATTCCCAAGATACTCTAATGACTCCCACCTTGAAGCTCCATCTGGAACCACTCTTCTAAGAACAGATCTACTTATCCCACTGCACACTAAAAATCTCAATGTGAATGTCCCATGGGTGTAACACCCTCAACACATCCAAAACTGAACTCCTGTTCCACCTCCCACATTCTCAATCTTAGGAAATAGTACCATCATTCACCCACTGAGTCATCTGAAACAAATCTCAGAATTCTTCTTACCTGCCTAGTCTACCACATTCAGTTACCACATTTTAGAGATCACACCTCCTGAATCTCTCTTGAATCTGTCCCACTCTTTTCTCAGGAAACTAGATCATCCTCCTTTTTTCCTCAATCTCCTAGTTACTTCTAAGATCTTTCTCACATTTCCCCATGTCTTCTGCCGTTGGCTCACAGTCTGCCCCTCCATCTCATTTCCTGCCATCCTGAACTCGACTGACTCTTCCCTGGCCCAGCCTCTCAGTTCCACATCTGTCAACTCTCATGAGTTTCCTCTCCACTTCGCTTCAAGCACACAACACGACTGTGCTTGGACTTTGTCACCATTTAACTATGCTAGCTTCTAGATCTTCAACTCTCTTCTGATCATACATTCATCCTGGCCAAATACCAGATCCACACCATGCTCTTTAATCTCTCAATCTCTATCTCATCTCATAATCCTGCACTTCCCTAGGCCTCATTTACTTCTATAACCTTGATCCCATGCTTTAGACATCTCAACGATCTTGTCACTAGTACTGGACTTTCTTCCAGCAACTTTATACCTAGACAACCATCAACTAGGATATGCCCCATCATCATTTTTTCTTGCTCAAGAACTACTGAGCATAAAGCTAAAAACAGTAAAATAAACTAAGAAAGTATGTTTTTCCAAATTCTTTGAGTATGGATCACTTTTCTAACTAAAATAATAATAATGGTAATAGAAAAGAGAATTTAAAATAATGATTAAGAAAATAATACCTGGCCTGACCAGGCGGTACTGCAGTGGATAGAGTGTCGAATGGGATGCGGAAGACCCAGGTTCAAGACCCCGAGGTCGCCAGCTTGAGCATGGGCTCATCTGGTTTGAGCAAAAGCTCACCAGCTTGGACCCAAGGTTGCTGGCTTGAGCAAGGGGTTACTGCTGTAGCACCCCGGTCAAGGCACATATGAGAAAGCAATCAATGAACAACTAAGGTGCCACAACAAAAAACTGATCATTGATGCTTCTCATCTCTCTCTGTTCCTGTCTGTCTGTCCCTATCTGTCCCTCTCTCTCTCTCTCTCTGTCTCTGAAAAAAAAAAAAAAAACCTTTAGAAAATAAATAAATAAAATAAAATAAAACCTGGACATTGAAGTTAAATGTTTCATATCTAAGAAGATACTATTATAAGTATATGTAAGAAATACTACCTGGATATGCAGAAATAAATCAAAAAGTTTATGCAACTACCCAAATACATAGAGTATTTTCAAATACTAAAGTCTAAGTATGAAAATCCAAAGTCCTAAAAAAAATAAATAAATAAATAAAATCCAAAGTCCTATTTCAGTTAATAGTTTAAATATCTTTAAAAAATTAAGATGTATATAATTTGTTCGGAGAAGGAGCAGACTTACCTGGAGTTTGTACGACGGCATGCAAATTCTTTTCTTGAAGTTGTTGAATTTTTTCATTCTTAGCTTTGCTCTCTTTCTCCAAAAGTTTGAGTTTATGAACATATTGGTTATTCAGAAATTTCAGATCAGCTGTTTCACATGCACACTTCTTCAATGTAGTTTTCAACTCTTTTTTTTTTTTTTTTTTTTTTTACAGAGACAGAGAGAGAGTCAGAGAGAGGGATAGATAGGGACAGACAGACAGGAATGGAGAGAGATGAGAAGCATCAATCATTAGTTCTTCATTGTGACACCTTAGTTGTTCATTGATTGCTTTCTCATATGTGCCTTGACCATGGGCTTTCAGCAGACCAAGTAACCCCTTGCTCGAGCCAGTGACCTTGGGTCCAAGCCGGTGAGTTTTGCTCAAACCAGATTAGCCTGCACTCAAGCTGGTGACCTCGGAGTCTCGAACCTGGGTCCTCCGCATCTGTCTGATGCTCTATCCACTGCGCCACCACCTGGTCAGACTAGTTTTCAACTCTTAAAAGATTCAGAGACTATTTTACAGATCAAGCAGTCTATGGGTTCTTCCACTTTACAAATATAAAAAATCATCAATTTAAAAGGTTCTACCTCCCTGGCCGGTTGGCTCAGCGGTAGAGCGTCGGCCTGGCGTGCAGGAGTCCTGGGTTTGATTCCCGGCCAGGGCACACAGGAGAAGCGCCCATCTGCTTCTCCACCCCTCCCCCTCTCCTTCCTCTCTGTCTCTCTCTTCCCCTCCTGCAGCCAAGGCTCCATTGGAGCAAAGATGGCCCGGGCACTGAGGATGGCTCTGTGGCCTCTGCCTCAGGCGCTGGAATGGCTCTGGATGCAACACAGCGATGCCCCAGAGGGGCAGAGCATTGCCCCCTGATGGGCATGCTGGGTGGATCCCAGTCGGGCGCACGCAGGAGTCTGTCTGACTGCCTCCCCGTTTCCAGCTTTGAAAAAATGCAAAAAAAAATAAAAAATAAAAAAAATAAAAGGTTCTACCTGATTTTTACACATGCTTTTTTGAAAAGCTATTACCTTTTCTACCACAGTAACAAAACTGTGAAATAAGTCATTAAGCACAAAAGGAAATCATATTTTTTTTCCTGCTGTATAAGCCTAATATAAACCATGGCTTTTGATCCATGTAACTAGAGTAGGAAGCTTTTGATCCATGTAACTAGAGTAGGAAGCTAAGAAATCAGGGCTTTCAATAGAATGTAAGAAAAATTTATAATAATATAGCTATATTGCCTGACCTGTGGTGGTACAGTGGATAAAGTGTCAACCTGGAACACTCAGGTCACTGGTTCAAATCCCTGGGCTTGCCTGGTCAAGGCACATACAGGAAACAAGTACTACGAGTAGATGCTTCCTGCTTCGCCCCCCTTTCTCACTCTCCCTCTCTTTCTTTCTCTCTGTCCAAAAATCAATCAATAAAAAAAAATCTAAAAAAAAATAATATAGTGATATAATCACCCTTTTCCCAATACTTTTTTTATTGTACCTTCTAGCTCAAAGATGGGGTATTAAAGAATCAGAATGATGTGTGGTTTTTACTGCACTGTAATCCTATTTTCAGTACAGGAAAAACAAAAGTTGTTTTAAGAACATTCACTCTGTTTTAGCAACTAATCTTTCCTATAGCGATTGTAAATCTAAAATTTAATCCAGATATAATGTAGACAAATATGGATATGGAATGAAAATTTATTTTATTTCTTAGGACTCTTCAACAAACCCTACAGAATTTCAGGAGCTGTTAGCAAGATGATGATCACATTTTCTAGTAAACAGTTTTAAAATGAGATTAGCCCCTCCTACATATAAAATCAAAGGGACAAAAAAATAAGGCATTAAAAAAATTGTACCTTTAATGTGTTGGGCTGATTGTTCTCTCAGTTTCATTAATTCCAGGTATAATTCATTATTTTCCTTACATAATTTTGTATTTTCAAGTTTATAAGGTTCCAAAACAAAATCAAAATTGGCACTTTCTTTTTCAGCTTTCACAGTAGATAATTTTGATTTCCGAAGACTTTCTGTTGTATGAACTAGGTCACTAGAATTAAAGAACAGAAAATGTAAATACAAGGAAATATTCTATTAACTTTCTTTCTTTTTTTTTTTTAACATTTTTCCGAAGCTGGAAACGGGGAGGCAGGCAGACTACCACATGCTCCCGACCGGGATCCACCTGGCATGCCCACAAGGGGGTGATGTTCTGCCCATCTGGGGCGTCGCTCTGTTGCATCCAGAGCCATTCTAGCGCCTGAGGCAGAGGCCACAGAGCCATCCCCAGCGCCCGGGCCATCTTTGCTCCAATGGAGCCTTGGCTGCGGGAGGGGAAGAGAGACAGAGAAGAAGGAGAGGGGGAGGGGTGGAGAAGCAGATGGGCGCTTCTCCTGTGTGCCCTGGCCGGGAATCGAACCCAGGATCCCTGCACGCCAGGCCGACGCTCTACCGCTGAGCCAACCGGCCTGGGCCTCATTAACTTTCTAATAACAAAAATATATATAATTACAAAAGGCTTAAATACGTTAATGCTAAGTGAAACCAAATCCAAAAGCAAAGACTAGGAGTCTTTCAAGGTACCAGGAAGTATTAAAAATGTCTTTCAACAAGGTTGATTAAAAGTTAAAAACTAGATCACATCATTATAATCATCTTCAAATCTCCCCTCTCACTCATCCCATGTCCAATCAGTCAACTGATCCTACGGAATCTGTGAGTTATTTGTTCATTCAGCAAATATTTAATGAGTACCTGCTCTATGCTAAGTGCTAGGTACACAATAAATAAGAATGAGTTCCTAACCTCAAAGAACACAGACCAGGGGAATATTTACTCCTACAATATTTATTGAGCAGGGAACACAAAAAAGGATCCATTACCTTGGTGCTTATATTCTAAGGATATTTTGTCAAAAAGTTATAATACTATGTGATAAATTCAAGAAGTATTTCAGTGTCAACTATGTGCTCAGCTCGTCTGAGGTATAGCAGTGATAAAATCTAGTCTCATGAAGTTTGAATTTTTTTTTTTTTGGCAAGAGTGTGAGAAGGAGAGGGACAGACAGAGAGGAAGGGAAAGAGATGAGAAGCATCAACTCATATTGTAGTTGCAGCACCTTAGTTGTTCATTGATTGCTTTCCCATACATGCCTTGACTGGGTCTCCAGATGAGCCAGTGACCCCTTGCTCAAGCCAGCAACCTTTGGGCTTAAGCCAGTGACCATGAGTTCATGTCTGTGATCCCACACTCAGGCCGGCAACCTCAAGTTTTTGAACCTGGGTCCTCAGTGTCCCAGGTCAACACTCTATCCGCTGCTCCACCATCTGGTCAGGCTCACGAAGTTCGAATTCTAAAGGGAAGTCATAAAGGAGTTTCCAGTAATAAGTAGTAAGGTGGCACGTAACAGACAAGATAGAGTCCTGCAGACCATATAGCTAATCAAGCCCAAGAACAAGGAAGAGGAGGAAGGGATTTTACAGCCAGGGAGAACAGCATGTGGAGACACCAGGGCTGAGTGTACCTGTGGTAGGGAGCTTAAGTGGTTCAACACATGGGAGATGAAGCTGCAGGGATAGATCAGGAATGGTTTGGAAGGCTGTACTGAAGACTGTAAAATATTTTTCATCCATTCTCTTTTCCATCATTTCTTATAGTCCTATTGCAACAATTTGCAACCTTCTCCATCTCACGGCACACATAAATTACGCAAATTCTGCAGCACACTATAAAATATCTTTGCTGATCTGACCAAAGAAATAGGTATAGCTTTGATTCATTCACACCTGACGGCTATTGTCATTTTTTATTTGACAATTTAAGGGAAAAGAGGTCAGTGCCCGGACTAAATAGTCAGGTATGGCATGTTTGAAAACTTCCTGCTGCACACCGGTGTGCCTGCTGTGGCACAACTGTTGCAAATCACTGTCCTATTGCAAAAGCTCCAGAAGCAATTTCCCTGCTCCAGGCTCAAACCACAGTGAGAGAGCTCATATGAAAAAGAAAATCACAAAGGATCTTTCAGTTAAGGTAACATGTAATAGCTAAAGAAATGACTAACCACATTATTGGAAAACCACTATTAACATAATAATAATTAAAGTCAGTGAGTGAGGCTGACATAGAATTCCTAATTATATCAGAAAGCCACATTAAAAAACTATAATTCTATTCATAGAGAAAATGCTCAGAAATGCTTACCCTGGAACGTAAAGCGTGAATGGTAACCCTAGAGTTTTGCAATGTGGAGGCCCTGAATTGATGATAGAGGAGTAGGATCTAAGATGAATTGATGCACTTCAGATGATTTAAGAACTTTTCAAAAATCTACCCATTTCTGCCTGACTGATGGTGGCACAGTGGTAAGAGCGTCAGCCTGAGATGCTGAGGTCCCAGGTTTGAAACCCTGAGGTTGCCGGCTTGAGCACAGGATTGCTGGCTGGAGTATGGGATCATCAACGTGACCTAAGGTCACTGGTCTGAGCCCAAAGGTCGCTGGCTTGAGGCCTAAGGTTGTTGGCTTGAGCAAGGGCTCACTGGCTCAGCTGGAGCCTCCCAGTCGAGGCACATATGAGAAAGCAATCAATGAACAGTTAAAGTGCCACACTAGAAGTTGATATTTCTCATCTCTCTCCCTTCCCTTCTCATCTCTCTCTCTCTCTCTCTTAAAAAACAAACAACGAAAATTGCTCATTTCTTTATTGTAGCATGAAGTTCAATCACAGTCTATAAATAGGATTAAGGATCATAGAGGTTTAGAACTGTATTTTCATCTTTACCTGAAAAGTTTTTCTACCAAAGGTAAACACTCCACTGTCAGAGTTTGGCGGTATCCCAACTGATCCAATCTTTTTCTAATATTGATATACTTTCTTTCTGCAGCTGTATTCATCTTGTCTTCCAAAACTAGTTTTCTTCCCTTCCAAAAATTAAAGTCCTAAAAGAAAAGAGTGAAACATCATTCTATTATTATAGCTATTGTTATTGTTTTATGATAAAAAAGGAAAGATTTTAATCAGAAGCAATTATATTTGTCTTTTTAGGTAGGCAGATTTCTGCATATTTAGATTGATTTAAATAGAATTCTTATAATATGCATTAAAATGAAAGACATTAAAATGAGTATCTGTTCACAAACCTATATGTAAAAAAGAAAATAAAGCTTCTAGAAGAAAACAAAGAATATTTTCCCAAACCAGAGGTAGGCAGAGAATCCTTAGAGAAACCTCTTTAAAAAGCACTAATATGCCTGACCAGATGATGGCGCAGTGGAAAGAGCATCAGACTGGGACACAGAGGACCCAGGTTCAAAACCCTGAGGTTGCTGGCTGGAGCACGAGCTCATCTGGCTTCAGTGTGGGCTCACCAGCTTGAGCGCGGGGTCGCTGGCTTGAGTGTGGGATCATAGACATGAACCCACGGTCGCTAGCTTGAGCCCAAAGGTCACTGGCTTGAAGCTCAAGGTTGCTGGCTTGAGCAAGGGGTCACTTGCTCCGCTGTAGCCTCCCCAAATCCCCATCAAGGCATATATGAGAAAGCAATCAATGAACAACTAAGGTTCCCCAACAAAGAATTGATGCTTCGCATCCCTGCCTATCTGTCCCTCTCTCTGACTCTGTCACACACACACACACACACACACACACACACACAAAAGCACTAAATATAAAAGAAAAACTTGAAAAACTGAATTTCAAAAATTAAAAATGTCTGTGTATCAAAATATTCCATTAAGGAAATAAGACAAACAAAAGTGGGAGAAAATCTTCATATACCTAACAAAGAATTTGTATAAGGAACATATAAAGAACTTTTGCAATTCAATTCTCAATAAAGACATATAATCTGGTAAGAAAATGGGCTAAAGATTTAAATAGGCACCTTGCAAAAGATACTGAATGGAAATAGTCATATGAAAATGTGCTTAACACCATTAGTCATCAGAGAAATACAAATTAAAACCACAATGAGATACAATTTCAACCATACTAGAATGGCTAAAATTAAAAGTATAATACCAACAGTTGTCAAGGATTTGGAGCAACTGGAATCCTTATCCTGTTGTCACTAGAGTATAAAATCATTGTGGAAAATATCTGGTAATTTACAAAGTGAAACATACTTCTATTGCATAACTTAATTCTATTCCTAGGTTCTATTCAAGGAAATGAAAATGAACATTTACAAAGAGACTCTACAAGAATATTCATAGCAGTTTTATTCATAATAGCCTCAAATTGGAAACAAACTATACATTCATCAATAGCAGAATAAATAAGCTGTGACCTATTTATACAATATAATACTACTCAGGAATAAAAGGGAAGGAACGACAGATACATGTCAACCACATAGATGAATCTGAATGACATTATTTCAGCAATAGAAGCCACCCGTATGTACTGTACGATTCCATATATATAAAGTTCAAGAACTGGCAAAATCAGACTATGTGTACAGAAATTAGAACAGCAGTCAACTGAGGTCATGAAGGTGGGTGGAGATTTTGACTCACAGTGTTGAGAACTTTCTGGGGTGATGAAAATATTATCTTGATTGGGGTAGTGGTTACACAAGTGAATACATTTACCAAAACTCTTCAATTAAGGACACTTAAGATCCGTGTGTTTCACCATGTAAATTCTACTGCGATTATAAAAAACACACAAACACGTAAGTATTCCTATACATGTTAACCCTGTCTTTTAAAATATTTATAAACATATTCTCTATCAATCTGCTCTAAAATGTAGTTATCCAAAGATCATTTCTTTAGAAACTCTGCTCTTTACTAACCTTTGCCAGGAAAATGTAGTCTTAGTACTACTCTAAACCAAATAAAAACTTTGTCTTACATCTTACTGTTCTTCACAATTTGTAAACCGTGAATACATGCAAAATCTGATCTTCACAGCTACTGAATCAGGCAGAGGAAGCCAACACACTACCTCCCTATTCAAAGATGACTAAACGCTGTCCCCCAAGACAGTGAGTCTCCCAAACCACACACTACAAATTATATAGATAAGCAGTCGGGTCTCTGGAGCCCTGGTCTAGCACCGTGCCACCTCAACCCACAAATCACTTGTTCGTCTCCTGATTCCTCTGTTCTCTAAGTCTTTTTCCACTCTCCCTAATCTTCTTTTCTGAGTGGTGTCCCCCGGGCCTTTCTAGGTTCCTTCCACAGAGGGACCTGTCTGACGCAGAGTATTTTAAAGGAACTCCTGGAGACATCAGAAATTCACCTGTCACACCAAGAACAAGCAGGGCTTCGCCACTCAAACATATCCTCTCTTTGTCTGGTACCAACTTTGGCTACCCAGAAATAATACTTCCTCACACCCAAGAAAGGGAGAGAAGAATGGAGAGAGAGGGTGAGAGAGAAAATGAATGAATGAATGGATGGATGGATGAATGAATGTCAATTAAAAAATCAACACAGGACAGATAAAAAAGATTAAAATCCTCCCAAGGCCAAACGCACATGTATTAGACTTGACTCATCCATGAAGGTACTGTCTCCAGCCCCCGCCCAAAGTCTATTATCAAATATTTTGGCTATACTGAAAGTTCTTAGCAAAACAACACAAAAATCTAGGTTTGCAGGTCCCCCACGTAGACGTGTTTAATACTATCCACCTGCTTAACTAGGAGCGGGGCGGTGACGTCTGAAAGCCAGTACATCTTATTTTACTAAAGTCTCCTGTGTGTACGCATACGCACAGGGGCTAACTCAACCCAAAACACAGCCTTACGCACAGGGGCTAAATCAACCCAAAACACAGCCTTACGTACAGGGGCTAAATCAACCCAAAACACGGCCTTACGCACAGGGGCTAAATCAACCCAAAACACGGCCTTACGCACAGGGGCTAACTCAACCCAAAACACGGCCTTACGCACAGGGGCTAAATCAACTCAAAACACGGCCTTACGCACAGGGGCTAAATCAACCCAAAACACAGCCTTACGTACAGGGGCTAAATCAACCCAAAACACGGCCTTAAGTGAGGTTGTCTCCGAGTCCTTTCCCGCTTAAACAGTAGAGACTGGAAGGTACAGAGGATGTACTCCAAGGGGCGGGACACATTAACATATGGCCCTCGTCCTAAGCTTCCGGGCATCTCTGTGTTTGCAAAGAGCAAGTATCATTCTTAAACGAAGAGAGCATTTTCACTTTGACGCCGACCCGTCCGTCAGAAGCTGCCGTGTGCACGGAGAGCAGCAGCGCCCGCGGCGAGCCGGCCGGGAGGCAGTCCGGGGCTCGCAGCTCCCCGTCGTGGGGGAAGGGATGGGGTGTCGGAAGCGCAGCCTCGGGGACTCGCCGCGCCTCGCCCGGGCCCTCTTCCTCCGCGGCCGCGCGGCCTCCCTCCTGGCAGCGCCCGGGCCCGGCCCGCGGGCACCGCCCGGGAGGCGAAGGCGCCGCCGCCTCGCCGGGCCCTTCCGCGCCCGCGGCCGCACTCACCCGCAGCAGCGGCCGCCTCTCCCTCCGCCTGCGGTCGCATCGCCTTGGAGCCCGACTCCCTGGCTGGCTCCTTCCGCCCCCAACACTGGCTCCGGCGCTAGGACAGTTTGAAAATGGCGCGGAGAGGGGATCCCGGCCGGCGCGGAGGAGTCGCCGCCGTTGTCCCGGTAACAAGAGCGGCGGACAAGGCGACGCGCGGCTGGGGGCGCGCCGGCGGCGATGGCGGCGCGGCCCCGGTGCCCGGAAGCGGATCGGCCAGGACGGCGCGAGGCTACGGCGCCCCCAGGCGGCCAGCGGACTCCGAACCTGGGCGGATGTCAGCGAGGGCGTCCTCCTATTGGCCGGTGCGTTGCTATCAGCACCGGGTTGAAACGCTGCCCCCGCCTGGTTCCTGCAGAGGATTATTAACCTTTACCACCCGCTCACAAGGTAAACTCCAGCTTAAAAGTCACATTGTGTTTGCAGCTTTTCCGGACAGCCACCAAAGCGATTGTTGCTTCCGCACCACGGCTCAATGAGGCTCCGTGTATACAGCAAGTCTTGACTTATCGCCGTGAGTGGAAGCAAAGGGGTGTATAACAAAACCAACTCACCATAGACTAATTGTTATAAACAAGTTAAGTTGCTACTACATATTTCCGGTCACAAAAACATCACCAAACTTCTCAAGAAAACCCCAAAACACTTCTAATATTAAACATTGAAATAAATGTTATCTAAATATATATACTTAAGAAAGATTAATGAAAATTAGTAAAATAATTCTTTTCCAACCTCCTTATTCCAGTTCAGGGTGGTGGGTGGCCAAAGCCTATCCCAGCAGCTCAAGGCACAAGGTGAGAACCCACTCTGGACCGGGTGGCCTTCTATCGGAGGGTGCCTCACACCCATACTTTTAGATGGAGACAATGTAGATATCCCAGTTAACCCAACTTGCACATCTTTAGGATGTGTGAGGAAACCAGAGACCCCAGAGAAAATATGCGCAGATACAGGGGGAACAAACTCCACACAGATAGTGGCGCCAGCCAGGAATACATACATATGTTTTTCTCATCAATGTTATAACAAAAGGACCTTTAATGAAATGATGTTACTTAAGGACCTGCTGTATCATCTCATCAAAACATAATTATCTGTTTATAAAGCCGCCCACAATTGTGAATTCCTTTAGAGATTATCTTACTCAGTTATGTTTCTTTAGCACCTACCACATTAAACACTTGTGAATGGAACTAAATTTAAATAAACTGGCCCTGGTGGTTAGCTCAGTTGATTAGAGCATTGTCCTGATATCCCTAAGTTGTGGGTTCAATTCCAGGTCAATCCCTAGTCAGGACAGGTGCAAGAGTCAATCAATGGATGCAGGTATAGGTGGAGCAACATGCGCCTCAAATCAGTAAAATAAATTTAAAATTTTAAATAAACTTTTTGAAAATTTTTATTCATTGATCGATTTTAGAGAAAGAGGAAAGGAGAGAGGGAGAGAGAGAGAAACAGCAATTTGTTGGTCCTCATATTTATGCATTCATTGGTTGATTCTTGTATGTGTCCTGACCAGGAATCAAACCCGCAACCTTGGTTTATCCAGACAATCACTAACTGAGCTACTGGGCAGGTAAATAAACTGGTTTTAGAGAGCCTACTCACATAAGGAAAACACATGGTCAAATCCTTTTTCTCCCTGGAAATCTTGTAGCTGATCAGAGAGGAACTGAATTCCTTTCTGTTTACTACTTTCCCAAATAGAGCTTCCACTCTGAAAATGTACTAACTCTTTGTCTATCATGTAACTGCTTTATAGGTTGTGAATAATTTTATAAACATTCTTATATTGCTTTATCATTTCTGCTTTGTGTGCCTTGTCTGTTTTCCTGCCTGCCTTTATGAACTGTTTCATGGAATTTCAGGAGGCCATGAGTTAGGTTCTATAGATGGCTTTTGTAGTCTTGAACAGTACAATTATTTTCTGCTGATCAACAACTTTTTTTTCTTTTTTAAACAGGGAGCCATAAATAAATTAATATCATAGCAAAATACCTTATACGGTAGCCATCCAGTCTAGCTAACTCTTTGCTGCAAACACATAGCAATCAGAAAATGTAAAGATGAGATCCTTTCACAGTTCTGGAGGCCAAAAGTCTGAAATCCAGGCATCATCAGGACCACACTCCCTGTAGAGCGGGGAGTAGGGAAGAATCCTTTCTTGCTTTTTCCAGTTTCTGGTTGTCATTCTCTGCGTCCTTGGCTTGTGACCATATCACCCCAAACTCTGCCTCCATCTCCCTATTGCCTTCTCTGTCAAATCTCCCCTATATCTCTCATCTAAGGGCATTTATCATTAGATTTAGAGCCCATTGGGATAACCCAGATGATTTTTTAAAATTTTAGGTCCTTAATTGCATATGTAAAGATGTGTTTTTCCAAATAAGGTAACAGTGACTAGTTCTGGGGATTAGGAGGTAGACATATCTCTTGGAGGGGATACCATTCAACCCACCACACTTTACTAGTTCTTGGTATTTTTACCAAGTCGGGGGAGCAAGAAGACAAAAGACTATGTCATATAGTCTACAGAGCCTTACACTTGCATAGAGATTTTTCATTTGCATTTCCTTCCTTCCACCCTCTCTTCCTCCCTTTTCATTTCAGTTAAAAGCCAAGAATTTCCCATCTTTATTTGTTTAGTTGTGGCTGCAGGTAGGAGAGGGATGGGAAAGCTGTCCAGGTGAAAGTGAAAGAATTAATGAAGTGTAAAGGCAGCACAGCAGAATATGAAATAGCATCTTATTGGAAGTTAAGCTGTAAAGCCAGCCTATAAGGCAAATATTATATATTATCAAATTCATATTAAATACTAGATCACATTCTGTGGAGGAAACTGCGACTAGTAAACAGGAGAATTGCATCTTTATCTCAGTTTCCTTAGGGGATAGTAAGTACAATAGTGGGCACAGCTGCCCAAATTATTCAAATTGTGTTTTTCCTTTCTTCTTATTTCTAGGTGTCTTGGCTTAAGGGCATTCTGTTAAATTTGTGTCAGTAAATACCTTGTGATAAAACTCCTTTATATAGTGTTATGTGTTGAATTGTGTCTTTCCCAAAATTCGTATGTTGAATTACTGAGTATCTCAGAATGTGACCTTATTTGGAAATAATGTCATTGCAGCTTTAATTGGTTAAGATGAAGTTATATTGGAGTAGGGTAGGCCCCTAATCCAATATCTCTGTTGTCCTTATAAAAAGAATGCCATGTGAAAAGAAAGGGACACGAGGATAGGACAATGGGAAGACACAAGATTGATAGTAGAGAACAAATGTCACAGGAATTCATAAAAGAAAAAATATACTCTAAGGAGAAGAACAACCATTCAAAGTTACACTGTGCAGATCACATACCATTTTTAATAATAAAAGTGAGCAAACTCAGAAAATCATATTTTACAAACTCATTTGCCCAACAGACTCACCAAATGTTTGATTTCAGTGCTTGAATTTTACCCACTATGTAATGGAGAGTCATTGAACATATTAAAACTGGAAAATCACACAATGAAATTAGTGTGGGGGGAAATTATTCTGAGTGGTAGAAGGATGGAACGGTGAATGATGCAGAAAATCTTACTATGTAGGACAAGAGTTAGATGATTATTTAAATGATGAGATAAAAGATTTGAGGGAAATGTGAAAAATATTACAAAGGAAGAATGAGCAGGGCATAGTGAGGGACCAGCCTCTGAGTGAAGAAGTGTTAAGGCTTCGAGTTTCAGAGACTGAACATTGTGTTTCCACACAGACCCTGAGGTGGTATTATCAGAAAGGCATCTTGGAATGTGCTGGAACAGGAAAGGGACAAGGGTAGATAGTAAGTTTGTTTTGTGATATAATGGAGTTGAAGTGATATTAAAAAAAGGTCTGGGTGTGGCATAATAAGAGTCTTTGTCCCTGGATCCTGTCACAGAGCTCCTGTTTCCTTGGAATTTCCCTGTGACAAGGGCAATAGGAGGATCTTTTGTTCTAATGAGGTGATTCTCAGCAGGGCCCAAATAAGGATAGCTTCAGGATGAAGGCTAGTCCTCAGATAGACCAAGCCTTGATGGATGGAGGCTGGTCACCAGATAGACCAAGCCTTGATGGACAGAGGCTGGTCACCAGAGAGACCAAGCCTTGATGGACGGAGGCTGGTCCCCAGATAGACCAAGCCTTGATGGACGGAGGCTGGTCACCAGATAGACCAAGCCTTGATGGACGGAGGCTGGTCCCCAGATAGACCAAGCCTTGATGGACGGAGGCTGGTCACCAGAGAGACCAAGCCTTGATGGACAAAGGCTGGTCACCAGATAGACCAAGCCTTGATGGACGGAGGCTGGTCACCAGATAGACCAAGACTTGATGGACGGAAGTTGGTCTCCAGAGAGACCAAGCCTTGATGGACGGAGGCTGGTCACCAGATAGACCAAGCCTTGATGGACGGAAGCTGGTCACCAGATAGACCAAGCCTTGATGGATGGAGGCTGGTCACCAGATAGACCAAGCCTTGATGGACAGAGGCTGGTCACCAGATAGACCAAGCCTTGATGGACGGAGGCTGGTCACCAGAGAGACCAAGCCTTGATGGATGGAGGCTGGTCACCAGATAGACCAAGCCTTGATGGACGGAGGCTGGTCACCAGAGAGACCAAGCCTTGATGGACAGAGGCTGGTCACCAGATAAACCAAGCCTTGATTAGAAGCTTGGAACTTTCAGCCCCATTCCCCAACCTCAGAGAGGAGATAGGGAGGTTGAGATAACCACCACTTTCCAATGCTTTAATCAACCATACTCATGTAATTTGACCTCCATCCACATCCTCAATGACAGGAGTTGGTGGATCTGGGTTGGTGAACATACCGAGGAGCTGGGAGGGTGGAACACCTGCAGAGGGCATAACCTGTGTCGTCTGCACTAACTCTGGGTTGTCCATGTCAAAAACAAACCCTGGGCCAGGGAGTGTCTTGACAGTTAGAGAAATACTTTTGTAAAAGACACCGTGTGTGTGGTGTCTGTAGTGAAAAAACAAAACAAAACAAAAAAAACCCCTCTCATTAGGTGTCAGAAGTGTCGTGAGTAAAAATAACTCACCGGGAAACAGCTGGGTGTATGCAGGTAACATACAGGAGAAACTTCATAGAGGCTCTTTCCCAGGTTACTTCTCTGTATTTTCAAAACATATTCTGTGTCTGAATGTTGTTAATTCTGCTGCTCTACTGTAGTCATTGGTTACCCTGTTTCTGTCTTTAGACCACACTCTTTACAGTACACAGAAGACTAATGTGTTCTTCTTTGTACCCATAACCCAGTTGTTCTCAAAGTGTGCGCTCTAGAAGATTTCCAGGTGTGCCCTATGGTATTCCAGAGAAATATGTGCCTGTTGGGGACCAAGACCCAACAGGGTTTCTGGAGTTTAGATTTTTGGGGGACAGAGGTATGGGGAATTGGCTGTAAACTGACAGTCTGCCCAACCCCCACCTCACTTGCCTGATTAGGTTGCAAAAGGCTGTTAAGCTGTGGTGCTGGATTGTTTACACTACCCCCCATGTTCCCTGGAAAGACTGGAGGCAAGTTTCTTCTATCCTTTGTTTGATGTAAAGTTAAGATGATATATATGGTGGAAATTTTCTGCACTCAACACAAGAGTAAAAAGAGAGGAATTCGTCAATGTGTTGACGAGGAAATGAGAGTTTGCCTTTCAAATATATGCCCAAACATTGAAGAAATTGCTAGGACACATTAGGCTCATGTTTCTCATAAACACAAGAATGAAAAAACACATTCGCGCCGGACCTGCTGAATTTACTAAATCTTACTAAGAATGTATCTATATATATAAAAAGATAACATTTTTGTCATTTTTAAAAATTTTAACCCCTCTTTTTTACAAATTCTAAAAAGCATAACTCAAAAATGTAACATAAAAATGTTTTTTAATGTCAGATTAAATTTAATTTTGTCATATTTATTTCATTTAATTACCATAAAAGCACACTTGGACCTCTTTTTCTTTAATATTTGACTTAATTATTATAACATATTTCTCAGAAATTTGTATATAGTGTGCCTAGAATTATTTGTAGAATTCTAAATGCACCCTGACTTCAAAAAGTTTGAGAACCACTGCCATAACCCAAGCAGAGTGTTGGGAGCTTAATAAAAGATCAAAAAGTGTGAACTGAATCAAGCTGAATTGAACAGAACTGAACTGAACTGAACTGATTGAACAAGGCTTTCTGACACCAAGCCTAGTTAGTATGGTAGTTGCCTGCCCTCAGTGAATAGCCCAGAGAGAGGGCTAAAATGCCAATGTTACCGCCAGCTAATATAGGTCCTTTTATTTAAGTAGCAGGGACTCAATTTCCCTGGTGCCACAGGTGGATGGTTTGGCTTGCAACCTGATTATTACTGGCAGATAAGGGTAATGTGATGACAGTTCCCGTCTGTCTGGAGCCTGGCAGCCCAGCGTCCGTCGTGACTTGGCTACAGAAGGCACTCAAGCTGTGGAAACGATCAGATGGTATGAGAAGCTGTTCTTTAGCAGCAGAAACACTGGAAAGTAATTCTCAGGAAAGGGTCCCTCTTAAAAGCACAATGCTAAGGCATCTTGATGATATAGCAGTTTATTGTGTGTGTCCACAAAGACATCAGAAATTTTCATTTCATAATGGCGCTGCAAAGAATTACATCTTTTAATCACCTTTGGAGTGTGTAAGAGTGGAGATAAGAGGAGGCTCTGCATGAATGAACAGATTGATGAACAGTTATATGTAAATATATTTTTAAAAAACTCCTACATGTCAAAACTTCTGTGGTCAAAAGAGACAAAATAAGCTGGGAAAACATTTATGACTATTACCATAGACCTAAAATGCAAAGAGCTCCCGTAAATTGACAGTGAAGTGACTAACAAACAGTAAGATATATTAGGAAAATAATTTTTAAATGGGCAATGATATGAAAGTGTAATTCGTCAAATGGCTCTTTACCATATGAAAAGAGACGGACACCCACTGAAAATAAGAGGCGTGTAAATTAAAACTGAGGGAGATGTGAAAGATGAGTAAGTGGCCAAGTGAAAGATGGAGAAGGACAATGAGCAAAGATACTAAGAAACTGATAACAGCCATTGTGTAGTGAAAGCTTGTGAGGGCCTGTCTGAAGTGCTGCTTTACAGGTGCTGTTTCAGTGAATCACCATAAACCCTAGGAAGCATTGGTATCTCCATTTTATAGATGGGATTCAGTAGTTTGCCACAAGTTACAAAATAAGTGAGACAGCTTTGACTTGTACTCTGGAAGTTAAAACAATTCTGAACTTGGCAGACTGCTCAGGAAGGGAACTCTGTAGGACAATAGCTGATAAAGAGAATATTCAGATGAGGTTCAATTAAACTTTGTGAAGATGTAGAGTTGCCAAGCTCCTAATAAGTCAGCCAGATCAACCTCTCACATGAAACACAGATTTCCGGTGCAGCCTCTCCGACCCATGGCCATCCCAGCTGCAGATTTCCGGTGCAGCCTCTCCGACCCATGGCAATCCCAGCTGCCATCTCCTGCTGCCAATAGGAGAACGTACTGCGTGTCCCCATGTATAAGACACACCCTTTTTTGAAAAATTTGGGGTCTAAAAACTGGGTGCACCTTATACAGTGGTTGTAGATTTTTTACTTGTATTTCTTGCTTTATTGCACTTGTTTTTGCGCTCATTGTTGAAGACAGTGATTCGTCATCAGACACGGATGAGGACAAGCTAATGAATAGGAGATTTGACAGTGATGAGTTGTTTGAATTTTATGGTGAATAAAACTTGAGTTCAATAACTTTATGGAATACATTTTTTCAAATTTCATGCTCCAAAATTAAGGGGCATCTTATACATGGGAGTGTCTTATCTTATACATGGGGAAATACGGTACTTCTGTTCAAAACAGCTCACTGCATTGCTGAAATATTTGTTAGAAAAATTCTTCTTGGCCCTGACCAGTTGGCTCAGCGGTAGAGCGTCGGCCTAGCGTGCGGAAGACCCGGGTTCAATTCCCGGCCAGGGCACACAGAAGAAGTGCCCATTTGCTTCTCCACCCCTCCGCCGTGCCTTCCTCTCTGTCTCTCTCTTCCCCTCCCGCAGCCAAGGCTCCATTGGAGCAAAGATGGCCCGGGCGCTGGGGATGGCTCTGTGGCCTCTGCCTCAGGTGCTAGAGTGGCTCTGGTCGCAACATGGAGTCGCCCAGGATGGGCAGAGCATCGCCCCCTGGTGGGCAGAGCGTCGCCCCTGGTGGACGTGCCGGGTAGATCCCGGTCGGGCGCATGCGGGAGTCTGTCTGTCTCTCCCTGTTTCCAGCTTCAGAAGAATGAAAAAAAAAAAAAAAAAAGAAAGAAAAGAAAAAAAAAAAGAAAAATTCTTCTTTATATGAAGCTAAAATCTGCCTCTCCGTGTGAGCAGTTTGTCCCAAGCAACCACATGAACGTGAATCTTTCCATCATCAATGTGGTGGTGCCCCGTATCCTTCAGCCTTTGCTCGCATCACATGGTCCCCATGCCCATCACTTACCTGGCTTCCTCCTCTGGAGGAGAAACAAGCTAGTTTCTCAGTTTTCTTACTGAAATCTATACCCAGAAGTGACTGGCTCAGATTAGGGTGAAGCACTGGGATGTATTTATTTCCCTTGATATATCTGTACAACATATTCAATGTATAGCCACACAGGCTAGTATCACATTAGCCATTTTAGCAACTGAGTTTCACATATTTTCCAGTGAAGAAGCATACACAAGCCTCTTTCTCTGGCTATGTTTTTAATATCTATTTTATTTGTTTATTTTTTTGACAGAAACAGTCAGAAAGAGGGACAGACAGTGACAGCCAGACAGGAAGGGAAAGAGATGAGAAGCATCAATTCATTGTTGCAGCTCCTTAGTTGTTCACTGATTGCTTTCTCATATGTGCCTTGACGGGGGGGGGGGGGGGGGCTACAGCAGAGTGAATGACCCCTTGCTCAAGCCAGTGACCTTGGACTTCAAGCCAGTGACCATGGGGTCATGTCTATGATCCCACACTCAAGCCAGCGATCCTGCACTCAAGATAGTGAACCCGTGCTCAAGCTGGCAACCTCAAGGTTTCAAACCTGGGTCCTCCATGTCCCAGTCTGACGCTCTATCCACTGCACCACCACCTGGTCAGGCAATATCTATTTTAATTGTAAATATGAGATTTCAAGAGCAGAGATTGAAGTTACTACTTACATCAATAACTATTGGTTCCCTTGCCCAACACCCCGCAGTGATATGATGAGAACCAGATGTCACTCTATATATACTGGATTCTGTACTGCATAGAGAAAGCCTCCCTCCTCCCCCACCCCATTCCTACAAATTAATAATCCGAGAGTTTATGTATGAGAGGGATAGCTCTCTCCCTTCCCCTCCTGAGAAAGGGAGAGAAACCTTTACTGCCCAGGGTACACTCATTTTCCCAGGGAAAAGAAGGGGAAAGTTCTGAGTTCCTACCTTTGGGAATGTAAATAAATGTCTCAAGGGGGAAGACAAGACAAGCCTTTCCTGGTTTCTAGCGCCTGTCACCTTGATTCCAGGTTTTGCCCCCACTTTGAAAGGTAAACACACTCCAGGGAGGTAAATCTCTCCTGAGTTCTCTCTCTATTCAGTCACAATTTAACTTCTAAAGCTTGTCCTTTAACCCAGATCCCACTAAAACTTGCTCCTAATGTTTTAACTGCAGAAACAGGAAAATACTCACTGTTGACTTGGGCTTGTTTCAAATCTTTTCCGTTGGCCCAGTCTCTCAGTCTCTCAGTCTCTCAGTCTCTTTCTCTTATAGTTTCTCTCTGTCTCTGTCTCTCTCCACAGGTTGTAGGGACTCAGCCTGAGTATCTGTCAGCATGCATTTGCCTGCAGATACCAGCAGGCCTGAGTAACAATTGGTTAAGTAATAAAAGCATGTTGTGGTCTCACTGACAAAACAGTGGCAGCAGAGGGCACTAGTTTGGTTTGCAGATCAATGGCACTGTGGGCAGCAGAGGGCACTAGTTTGGTTTGCAGATCAATGGCACTGTGGGCAGCAGAGGGCACTAGTTTGGTTTGCAGATCAATGGCACTGCCAAGGGCCTGGCCACTCTTCATCTGTCCACAGTCCCTCCTCGTGGGAAGCTTGACCTTTTGCTCCATGGTCACAGAGTGGCTGTCACAATTCTAAGAAACAGGTCTGTACGCAGCCACGCCCAAAACAAGAAGGGAGGGCAGGGGACAGGAATTTTGTGACAAAAGAAAAACAGGTTTTGCCTCGGAGGCTTCTTTCTCATGGGGAGGAAGATGTCCTGGGGTCCCTAGTAGAGTCCCCTCTAGTGGCCGGAACTGGGTTCTGCGCTCACCTCTAGAGCAGTCACTGGCAAAGGGGCTTCAGTCAGTTATGATTTATTTCCAGATCCAGTTAGAGTTCTTCAAGTGTAAATTTTAAAATTTATCCAGGAATTTTTGGAGAGCTTCTCTCTTCATCTCAAATCGAGAGGGGATTTAGAGAGACCACTTAACGTGTACCCTTGAAGTGAGGGAGAATCCTGGGTGACACCCTCGTGGAGTTTGTTGTATCTTTTCCACAGCCAGGGATGAGCCTCAGGGAGAGAATACTTTGGGTTCCTGTAGCGGGACCCGTGGGCTGCGTCCCTTGGTGTCCACTCCAGGCTCCTGGTGTCCCGTCCCGTCCCATGTGAGACGCTGCAGAGCTCGGCTGCATCCCCTGAGCCAGGCTCCGCTGCCAGCGGGCACTGTGGTAGGAGCCAGCTGAGGGGGGGGGGGGGAGAGCCTCAGAACACGGGGCATCCTTTTGGCAGGGGCTGGGGGTGGGGAGTGGGTGGCAGAGGGGGCATCAAGAGCTTCCTGCACGCTGGTGGAAAATGATCGCAAAGGAGCTGTGACCCTGGGAGTGGGAGCTGTTTCTAGAAGCTTTACCTACCTAGAGCCTGTTCTTCTAGCGCTCCTAACCCCTGTTGTAAGCCTCCTACAGCCTAGTTCAGTCCCGTTTTACTCATACTCTCTAGAGGGGTTTCTGTGGGCTGCAACTAAAAACTAACAGAAAAGGGTCTTCTCCAGGAAGGCCTCCAGGGAAGGCATGCGGTATTCTGAGAGCTGGAGATAGTGCCGTCGCAGGGGTGGGGGCCGTGCGCCCAGGTCCCCGGCCATAGAGATGCACTTACTCTTGGCCAAACAGTAAGACCCTCTGGAAAGGGAGGAGGGTGCCCGAAGCACCCACAACTGAAACAGGTAGAAACATCTAGCAGGGCAGGAGGGCATATGCCAGTTCACTGCAATACTGTTCAAATAAGAACTGCCCTGCTCTCCTGCCCCCTGCCTCCGCTTCCTCCATTGGCAATTTGGGTGGAGGAGGAATTGGAGTTGGGAACCGGAAATGAGGAAAGCGATGACCACTTCCCTTTTCTTCTCTGTGTGCAGCAGGAGGGAGCTAGGGAAGGGTGAGAGCATTGACCACTACGCCACATTTAAAGTTTTGGTTATGACAGCAAACTAGACATTTTAATTACTGACCAAGGACTTACTCTACTCTGGAGAGACCAAAAGAGTCATGGACTCTGCCTGCGTTATCATCCAGGGCAAGAAGAAAACTGGATTTAAGGAAATAAAAGTTATGTTTTAAGTCATTCTGAGCAAATTATACTTATCTAATCCTTGAACATAAATGTACTCTGGCTTTTTTTCTTCTTCTTCTCAATCCAGGGAAAAGCCATCTGAAGGGGAAGATCCTGATAAACAGAACCAGCCTCACTGCTCTCTGCCTAACTCACCCAAACCGGATGATAAAAAACAGAACTTTCAGAAATATCCTTATAGAGACTTCAAACCTCCAAGAGATGGTGCAGATGTATAAAAATTTTCAAGAAGTGGAGAAATCAATGGATGCCAAATAAGTAATGGGATATTATGAGAAACTGGTGATATTTCATTGAATCCCCTTAATTTTCCAGTTGACAGGACGCAGTCAAAATCAGCCATACGCCCTCTCTCCACGTCTGCACCCGTGCTCAGGTTTCCTTGGGAAGACCACGCCCTGGGCTGGACGCTGATGGGTCTGATCCAACACAGCAATTAGTGTTGCTGCGGAGGGCTCCCATAGCACCCTGGGCTTCTTTTCATAGCATTTAATACTCGGTATTGTAATTGATTTTTAAATTTATTTAGCAGACTGTGAATTTAACTCACACCACACACATCTCAGAAGTATGGAGAAATCGTAGTCCCTTTGTTATCTTATTCAGCCTTCTCAATCCCCACCTACCTGTAAGGAGTAAAAATAACTGGTATGTAAATCCTTCCCTGTTTAAACTTAATCTGATCCAATAATTTAAACAGTCCCTTTAAGTCAGGGGTCCCCAAACTTTTTACATAGGGGGTCAGTTCACTGTCCCTCAGACCGTTGGAGGGCTGGACTATAAAAAAAAACTATAAACAAATCCCTATGCACACTGCACATATCTTATTTTAAAGTAAAAAACAAAACAAAACAGGAACAAATACAATATTTAAAATAAAGAACAAGTAAATTGAAATCAACAAACTGACCAGTATTTCAATGGGAACTATGCTCCTCTCACTGACCACCAATGAAAGAGGTGCTCCTTCTGGAAGTGTGGCGGGGGCTGGATAAATGGCCTCAGGGGGCCACATGCGGCCTGCCGGCCGTAGTTTGGGGATCCCTGTTTAGGTGATGTTAGTTCTGTCTAGGAAAACAAAGAGCTCAGTCTGTCAGATTTCTTTCCCATTTAGCTCCAAGGTGTTAACGGCGTGTGTGCATATGGGGAGGTGTGGGGTTGCCTGACCATGGCAGGAAGCAGAAGACTGTGGTCCTTGGGACCTCCTTTACCCCTGTCCACCTGATTGCTCTCAGTGCTGCTGCATTGCAGCTGAAGCCTTGGCCAGTGAGATACATGACTCGCTCGCTCTCCTTCTCTGATGGCCCTCTCTGACTCACTCTGCTTCCCCCGAGCTCCTCTCAGTATTACATACTCTTTTGACTTCTGGCTGTGACCCCCATTTCAGCTCGGCCCCTCTTGCAGTTTCTCACCCACCTCACCTGCACTGTGGATCCCCAGCCAGATTCTCAGATACTGTCACAGGGGCCCGTGTAATAAGTATAGGAGACTCTAAAGTTAAACCTCTTGACCGTCCTCCACCTGGGCCTGCTGGCCCCACAAGGATTGACATGAAGCAGCCCGCAATGAGGCTTCTTCTCAGAATCTCAAGTGGGGAGTCAGGGAGAAGAACCCTCTTCTGCCCTCAGTGTCCCTCTCCCCCCACTCACCTGACACATAGTTGCAACGTGTGTCTGACCGCTCTGCCCCCCTCTGCTCTCGCCTTCCCACCAGCCAGGGCTGACGAGGAAGGCTTCCCTCCCTGCTTCCTTATCAGCACCCCTTCCTCATGCCACAGAGTAGTCAAAACCCTCTGTGGAGTGTCTTCTCTACCTCAGGAGGAACCCTCGTCCGGGCGTGGTTTCTAATGGATGGAGGATGACAGCGAATGAGAGAATTTAGAAAATCCCTTCCCAATTTAATAGCCTGGTTTTTTTGTTTTTTTGTTTGGCTGCACAATCTTATTTTGAAGGTCAGAAACTAAATGTTAATTCTTTCTGTCTGCATTCTAGGTAAATTGCTTAGAACAGGTCCCAGCACCCAGTAAAGTCAGTGCTCTTTCTGTATCAAATCTCTCTTACTTTCTCTGAGACCAGTTGGTATCTTGGACCAAGTAGGAAAAATATGTGCTAGGAAAACAAAAGGTAAAAATTAAGTTAACAATTTTAAGATACTAACTTTATTAACATTTTCATTTTACCATATTTTGAAATGACCTAGTATATGCTTGTATAAGAATTCAAACAATGTAGAACTATCAAGATTACTAAGTGAAAGTCCCCATTTAACTTCTAATAGTTTCTCTGTCCTGGCCCCCACTCTACTCTTTTCTCTAAAGGTAATGTCCGTAGCATTTTGGTTGAATCTCTTTATTTATTCATCTCCCCCATTACACTGTGAGCTTTTTGAGCTGGTCTCTGTAGTCCCACAGGCCATCAATAAATATTTGATGAATGGATAAATGATTGAATAATGAATAATCAAATAATATAGAGCAAATGAACTAACTTTAAGAAAAACTTTACTATTATATAAACTTGTTAAGACATCACTTAGTTTTGAGTTTTCTTGATAGTCTTATATCTGATTAAACTAGAACAGAGAGCCTGACCTGTAATGGATCGACCTAGAATGCAGAGGTCACCAGTTCAAAACCCTGGGCTTGCCTGGTCAAGGCACACACGAGAAGCAGCTACTACATGTTGATGCTTCCCATCCCCCCCCTTTCCTCTCCATCTTCTTTCTCTAAAATCAATAAATAAAATCTTCAAAGTAAAATAAAATAGAGATTAAATTATGAGACCTCATTTTTTCTAGGCTCCGGAGACAGAGAGGAGAATCAGAGGTAAGATCCCTGTTTCTCAAAGAGTTTACCTTCTAGTGGGGGGTGTTGGTGGGAGATAGAAAAGAAATGAATTAAAAAAATAAGTGGATAACTTAACTTGAGATTCTGATAGATGACATGAAGCAATGAGACGGGTAATGTGGAAGAGTAATGCGAGGAGAGCTGCTTTAGATTGGGTGGTCAAGCAAGGCTTCTCTGGGAAGTGGCATAGGCGCTGAGATCTGAATGACTAGGAAGCAGACTTATAAAGGTCTGGGGTCAGAGTATTTCAGGGAGAAGAAATGAATTGAGTTCATGAAATAAAAAAGCAGGTGTGACTGGAAGACAGCAAATGAAGGTGAGAGGTAAGAGATGAGTTAGAGGCAGGTGATGATATCCAGGTTGCCCAGGGAGGGACCTATGGGCCATGATAAGGAGTTTGAGTTTTTCAAAGAGCAACGAGTAACCATTGAAAGCTGTGGCAGATGGAGTTTTCTAAAGATAGCCGCACCAATATATACCCCATCCATGCTCTTACAAAGTGAAGGAAACTCTACCATTGAGAGGTGGGGTCTATGGTCCCTCAATCTGAGTCTATGCATGGGGCTGGTCACTTCTCTGACAAACAGAATAGAGTACAGCTGAAGGGAAACTATGTGACTTACAGGTATACCGTAACAAGAATACAGTTTTTCCCTGGTTCTCGCTCAACTCTTTCT
The DNA here is from genome assembly GCF_036850765.1 of Saccopteryx bilineata. Classification (NCBI taxonomy): domain Eukaryota; kingdom Metazoa; phylum Chordata; class Mammalia; order Chiroptera; family Emballonuridae; genus Saccopteryx; species Saccopteryx bilineata. Next base: position 226,307,537 of record NC_089494.1, read on the forward strand.
CATGGAATCTAGACACCATGCTGTAACAAAGCCCAAACTAGTATTCAAAGAGAGATTACCTGGAGGGCCCCTTGTGGAGGGGTAGTGAGCTCCCGGCCAAAAGCCAGCATCAACCACCAGTCATATAAGAAAATAAATCCGGAGATCTTTATAGAATAAGTGTATGGACAGTGGCTGTTGGTAGGACCACTGGAATAATTTACTGTAACTCCAGTGTCTTCATTCCACCCAGTGTCACTCTGATCAAGATTCAAATTTCAGGCAGGGGCAGAGAGTCTGATGGGCCCAGTTAGTATAGCTATCTGCCTAATCCGTGTCCCCATGGGGACTGTGATGGATAGTCACCAGGATTCAGAATAATTCTGTGACATAGAATGAGCAATAAATAGTACAATTCATTTCTGGAGTATTTGGATAAATTTTATACCCCCTGATGAAGAACAGTATAATTTTTCAGGCAGGAAGAACTGTGGTCCAAAGAAAAGGCTGAGAGGCAAGAATTCATTTTAAAGACAAGGAACTCTGACAACCTAGAAATCACAATTCTTATGATGCCGTAGGGAGAAACACATCACTTTGGGCTTCATCAGTAAAAGTCAAAGTATTTGATCTATTATACTCTTATTAAATGTCCAGACTCTTTCTTCCATTTAAAGAATTATTTACTGTGATAAATTTTATGGCTTGATCAATCTTACAGCAGATTTGCCTCTTGAATCAACAAATATGAAAATGAATTTTTATGAGCACAAGTTAAAAGTAGTTCACTTATGACTATTGTTAAAGTAAACTTGTTTTATAAATTCCAAGTAAAGTTATAATAACTTTTAATACAAACCAATTCAACATTTTTTTTCAAATTAAGTTTTAGGGCCTACAAACTTTCTCATGAAAGCATGTGGTATTTTGGCTTAAATGTTGTATTGTGCTACTTAGAAATCCTTTTAGAAAGTTTCTCTAAGTGCTATAATATTGACTGGTCAATGCTGAGCTCAAAGTAGTTGCAGAGAATCGATATTGGCTTAGTTATAGCTTAGCAAAGCCAAGAGGGTAAACTATTAGGAGTTATTGGATCAGAAAAACCATTCAGGGATAAAAAGCTCTTTTTAAAAATATAGAGATGTATGATATGTTAAATCTAATGAAACAATATAAAATTTCTTCCAAGTAACCCTCAAACCTTTCTGCACATGTTATTTAAATCACCTACAAAACACAAAAAGATTATGATTGTCTTTCTCAAGACTCCAAAATGTTAAATCACTTGCTTAAAGATACCCAGTAAATTAGTGTAAAAGTTTGGGCAAAATTTTTTCATCGTATATTTAATCCACTATGCAATGAGAGTTAAATAGGAATCTCTAATAATGTATAGTAATATGTAGCCATTAAAGAAATTAAACTTAATCCTCTAAAACTACAAATGATTGTACCTACTCTGTTTATATACGTTATTTTTTACATAGTTACTATTAATGCACACATATACTTCTGTGATCTACATTTTTCTTTGAATCCTCAGTATAATTCTAATGCTTCTTCATATTGGACATCAGGAAACCAATCTAATCCCTCTCAGTTGAGGCTGCTCAGCAGGACATATGTATTTTAATACAGTAAGATTTTTAGTTCATCTTTCCTTCCCAACTGAGGGCATATATCTTCTGTTGTTAACTTAGTCCTAAAGTACTAATGGGCACATGACTTTACAACTAATTAGCTAGTTGAGAACAGTAACTGGATACTTCTCTAGAGTAGTAAAATTAACTTGACAAAACTATTGATGAAACAAAATACTAACCTTTTTTTTTTTAAATAAATTTTTATTAATGGTAATGGGATGACATTAATAAATCAGGGTACATATATTCAAAGAAAACATGTCTAGGTTATTTTGTCATTAAATTGTGTTGCATACCCCTCATCCAAAGTCAGATTGTCCTCTGCCACCCTCTATCTAGTTCTCTGTGCCCCTCCCCCTCCCACTAACTCTCTCCCTCCCTCCCTCCCATGTCCTCCCTCCCCCCACCCCTGGTAACCACCACACTCTTGTCCATGTCTCTTAGTCTCGTTTTTATGTTCCACCAATGTATGGAATCATGTAGTTCTTGTTTTTTTCTGATTTACTTATTTCACTCCTTATAATGTTATCAAGATCCCACCATTTTGCTATAAATGATCTGGTGTCATCATTTCTTATGGCTGAGTAGTATTCCATAGTGTATATGTGCCACATCTTCTTTATCCAGTCTTCTATTGAAGGGCTTTTTGGTTGTTTTCATGTCTTGGCCACTGTGAACAGTGCTGCAATGAACATAGGGCTACATGTGTCTTTATGTATCAATGTTTCTGAGGTTTTGGGGTATATACCCAGTAGAGGGATTGCTGGGTCATAAGGTAGTTCTATTTGCAGTTTTTTGAGGAACCACCATACTTTCCTCCATAATGGTTGTACTACTTTACAGTCCCACCAACAGTGAATGAGGGTTCCTTTTTCTCCACAGCCTCTCCAACATTTGCTATTACCCGTCTTGTTGATAATAGCTAATCTAACAGGGGTGAAGTGGTATCTCATTGTAGTTTTGATTTGCATTTCTCTAATAACTAATGAAGCTGAGCATCTTTTCATATATCTGTTGGCCATTTGTATCTCTTCCTGGGAGAAGTGTCTGTTCATGTCCTCTTCCCATTTTTTTATTGGATTGTTTGTTTGTTTGTTGTTGAGTTTTATGAGTTCTTTGTAAATTTTGGATATTAGGCCCTTATCTGAGCTGTTGTTTGAAAATATCATTTCCCATTTAGTTGGCTGTCTGTTTATTTTGATATCAGTTTCTCTTGCTGAGCAAAAACTTTTAATTCTGATGTAGTCCCATTCATTTATCTTTGCCTTCACTTCTCTTGCCATTGGAGTCAAGTTCATAAAATGTTCTTTAAAACCCAGGTCCATGATTTTAGTACCTATGTCTTCTTCTATGTACTTTATTGTTTCAGGTCCTATATTTAGGTCTTTGATCCATTTTGAATTAATTTTAGTACACGGGGACAGGCTGTAGTCGAGTTTCATTCTTTTGCATGTGGCTTTCCAGTTTTCCCAACACCATTTGTTGAAGAGGCTTTCTTTTCTCCATTGTGTGTTGTTGGCCCCTTTATCAAAGATTATTTGACCATATATATGTGGTTTTATTTCTGGGATTTCGATTCTGTTCCATTGGTCTGAGTGTCTATTTTTCTGCCAATACCATGCTGTTTTGATTATCGTGGCCCTATAATATAGTTTAAAGTCAGGTATTGTAATGCCCCCAGCTTCATTCTTTTTCCTTAGGATTGTTTTGGCTATTCGGGGTTTTTTATAGTTCCATATAAATCTGATGATTTTTTGTTCCATTTCTTTAAAAAACGTCATTGGAATTTTGATGGGAATTGCATTAAACTTGTATATTGCTTTGGGTAATATGGCCACAAAATACTAACCTTCTAATCTGCAATAGAGTGGCTGTGTCCACATTTCACCTTCTAACTTTAATTGCATATAAATGAAGCCAGACTACTGATGATTATTCTTTTTCTTTTCGTAGAATGCTTCCAGAAAGCAAACAAGTCATTATCCAGTTATAGATCTCATATTGTACTTTGAGTGGTATGTGGAGATTCTAAAGTATAGTTTATGAATAAGATTTTTAATTATGATTACTGTGCCTTGGAAAAGCTTGAGGTCATATATAATAATCAAATGTATTACTGAATATTATTTTTGTTCTTTTAATGCAATGGACCAAGAGGAAATTTCTGGGATAGAGCAGACATGTAATAGGATGTTAGCAGGCTAACGCTGATTGAGTGCAGTGCCAGGCTCTGTGCTAAGTGCTTTCCACATATTGTTTCATTTAATTCTCACAATAGAGTTATGAAATAGACACCATTGTTTTTATAGGAGAGGAAGGAAAACTTAGAGAGCCATGCAACTAGTAACAGTTAGGGCTGGGATTTAAACCTAAGGCTGTCTGATGGCAAAGTGCATGCTTTTCACTGCTACACATCTGTTGTGATAAATGAATGCATTTATGAATGAAAGAACATGTAGGGGTTATATTGCAAGTAAGAAAAGAAAATGAGTTACATGCAAGTCACAGAATAACTGATGAACAGTGACTTAAACAATGAGGACATTAAATCATTTCATACAAGCAGAAGGCTGGGCAGATTCAGAGTTAAGCAGACTTGCTTTATTTGTTCTGTCGTCTCACTGTGTCAGCTGTGTCTCTTCATGATCAGAGCTGTGGCAGCTCTGACCATCTCCTCCTGTCACAACATACCAAGATGGAGGAAGAGATAGAGGCGAAGATTCTGTATATCTTAATTAACTTCTTTTGCCAGGTTGGAAAATCTTTTCTAAGACCTCTTGGCTGTTTCTCTTACATCTGCTGACCAGAACTGGGTCACACAGATGCACAGCCTTAAACCAAATATGGGCAAAGGAAAACGGGATTTTCATGGCTGGCTTGGACCTGTGCGAGCATGCTGTCCATTATAGGTACTCGGGAGGTTTATAAAAAATCCTGGCCCCGCTGAGATTCTTAATTACTCGTCTGGTGTGGGATGCACATAACAGTATTTCTAAACATTTCCCCAGTGATTTGAATAAGCAGCAGGTTCAGTTCCAATAGTTTATGCCAGTGTTGATTTATCACATTAGCCTGGCCATGTTAGTGCCCTATTAAAAGTGAGCCGTTACCAGTGGACAGTAGGAAGACCCCCAATGCCCACAGTGTCTACCAGAGGAGCTCACAGAAGTAGATCTAGAGAACCCTCCTCCCAAAGGGAGCATATCTGAATTCTACATAAGAGATTGTTCCATGAATTTAATTCATCAAGCATTTGTTGAATTTATACCACATAAATGTGCAAGATTGTCATGTGTATGGAGTAAAAACTGGGAGCAGAGCACAATTTTTCTTTAGCTTGCGAGTTAATTTCCTTATAAGAATTCCTTCACTCGGCACCAAGGAATATTAGTCTTTAACATGTGGAGCAAAGCAGCACATTAGGCACTGGGCGCAAGCAGTGAACAAAGCAGGCAGAGCCTCTGCCCTGTTGGAACCTGCAGTCAGGTGTATGGTCATGCTCTAGACATCGAAGGGACAGTAAAGAAATATGAGTGACAGTTTCCTTCTCCCATAAACTAACAATTCAGGTTTTCACCTTTTACTTTTTAAGCTCAATATTTATTAAGTACTTACATGTGCCGGACAGATACTGGTAAACAGAATGGTCTTGATCCATTAGTAAAGGTTGCAGCCGAAGCAGGGAGACAATACCAAAGAAGTAAAAAGACAAACAGATATATTTCAAATTATGGTAAGTGCCACAAAGAAAAAGAACAGGCTCTTATGAGAGAATTAATTACAGGGCAATGCACTGTAAATCGAAGGAGATCAGGAAAGGCTGTTTAAAATGAAATGGAGACAAGTTTGAAATTCATATCAGAGCACATCTTTTCAATTATTTTTCTTTCATGATTAAGATTTTATTGGTTGTTTTCCTTTCAATTTCTTAATTTCTCCTTTCCTACCTTCTCCTCTAGCCAAGAAGGTAAAATATTTAACCTCTAGAAAGACCTCCATCTTGCACAGGCAATTAAAACTGAGACACTGATCTAAATGAAGAAGCTGCTTTTTCAAGATTGCTGGGCAAGCAGTTTCCTCGTACTGCTCGTGGGTTGATGTTACTTTGTCTTGCTGTATTCCCCATTGCTCCGTAGCACCTGCTTTGCTCACCTTTAAAATATATTTTTCTCCCAGGTCCCATCTTCCCCGCTGCCTGTTGACCAGTCCCCCGTGCTCTTTTGAAAATATAAGTAGCTCCTAAGTGCACTTAGCACTACTCACTGAGGAGTTTAGGTAAGTGAGCATTACATTGCAGTGCCACCAAATTTAACAACCTGAGAACTCTCTAAACCACAATCATTAATGTCAGCTATCTCCTAAGGGATTAAAAAGACATAACCCTGATTTGTTTGGGGGTATGAGTGATAGAACTCTACATTATGCAGTTTTGCATTTCAAACTGTAGACTACGCACATATGGACAGCAGCGCTGATAGTAGTTGGGGTCTTGTTAGAAATGCAGTGTCTTGGACCACATCAAAACCTGTTGAATCAGAATCTGTATTTCAACAAAATCCCTGTTTGTTTCGTGTGTACACGGAAGTGGGAGAAGCACAGACACTGAGGATCCCAAAGCAGACAGTTAGGAATTAGTCATCTTCTCTACACCACTCTGATATTACATATTTAACTTTACTGGCATAGCCATTTTCACTTTCCCAGTACTCTTCATCCACAGCTATTCTCTAAATTATTCTTTTTAATGTTTTTTTTCAAAACTTCTATGTGTCTGTTTGCCTATCCTTTCTAGCAAACACTAGCATAGGTCTTTACAGTCTAGAAAACTATAGCTAATGAAAGCCATCCACTACCTTTTAAATAGAAGCCCTGCCACCTCAGTTGTTAGTGGAGATATTAGACAGTGTTTGGTCCTTACATGTGATATATATTTATACCTGCATCATCCCTGCTATGAGAAGAGGAAAACACCAGCACTTTGAGAAGGAATTAAGTGTTGTATGGAGTATCAGCTCTGTTAATACTTGGCTTGGATCTTGATCTTTTAATACTTTGGCTGCAGATTGTTATCTATAAATGTTCAGTTTTATTATATATAAAAAACATACACACAAATTTGATTTAAAGTTTTTACTATATTGAACTGATATAAAATAAGATTAAAAAGGTATGTGTAAGGCAGTGGTTCTCAAAGTGTGCGCCAGGGCACACTGGTGCGCCCTAGATTTCCAGGTGCGCCCTATGATATTCCACAGAAATATGTGCCTGTTGGGGACCAGAAACCAACAGGGTTTTTGGAGTTTAGATTTTTGGGGGACAGAGGTGTGGGGAATTGGCTGTAAGCTGACAGTCTGCCCAACCCCCCACCTCACTTGCCTGATTAGGTTGCAAAAGGCTGTTAAGCTGTGGTGCTGGATTGTTTACACTACCCCCCATGTTCCCTGGAAAGACTGGAGGCAAGTTTCTTCTATCCTTTGTTTGATGTAAAGTTAAGAAGATATGTATGGTGGGGGTTTTGGATTGATGATTAAACATAAGGAATTGTCTCTTGAAGCCTTTTGAATTTCTATAAAAGAAGAATATGTGGCAATATCTAAAAAAGCATTGAACATTTTACTATAATTTTCAACATCCTATTTATGTGAATTAGGATTTTCTACCCTCAACACAATTAAGAGTAAAAAGAGAGGAATTCTTCGATGTATTGATGAGGAAATGAGAGTTTGCCTTTCAAATATATGCCCAAACATTGAAGAAATCACTAGGACACATCAGGCTCATGTTTCTCATAAACACAAGAATGAAAAAACTTAACACATTTGTGCTGGGACCTTGCCGAATTTACTAAATCTTACTAAGAATGTATCTGTATATACTATAAAAAGATCACTTTTTTGTCATTTTTAAATTTTTTTAACTCCTCTTTTTCATGAATTCTAAAAAGCATATCTCAAAAATATAACATAAAAATGTTTTCTAATGTCAGAATAAATTTAATTTTGTCATATTTGTTTTGTTTTATTACCATAAAATTACACTTGGACTTTATTTTTTCTTTAATATTTGACTTAATTATTATAACATATTTCTCAGAAATTTGTATATAGTGTGCCTACAATTATTTGTAGGATTTTAAATGCACTCCGACTTCAAAAAGTTTGAGAACTACCTGTGTAAAGGATTGAAATATCCTTGTACAATGAAATCCACGTACCCACTGTCCAGTTTAAGAACATTACCGCGTGTCTTTAAAATCCTGTGTCCCTGCCAGATGCTAATCTTTCCCTTCCTTCCTCCAATCACCTTTCCAGAATGTTGCCATCATTCCCTTGCTTTTCTTTTTAGCATATTTGTAACTAAATAACATTGTTTAATTTAGAAAAATTTTGAACTTTTATATCTATAGGATATTGTTTTAATTCTATTGATTTCCTTTTTTACTTGAAATTATTTTCCTACATTTCCCTACACTATAATATGTAGCTAAAATAGATTTTTTATTTACTTGGATTAATAGCTACAATATTTGTTACTGTTTTCTATTTGTTGCCCTTGTTTTTTGTTCCTAGTTTTGTCTTCCTTGTTTTTTTTCATGGCTTTAACTGATTTTATGACTCCATCTTCTTTCCATTTTTAGTATATCAATTATACTTCTTAAAAAATTTAAGTGGTGTCCCTAGAGTTTGCAATATACAACTTATCCAGGTCTTCTTTGATATCACCCTATCCTGCTTCATGAACAGTAAGTGTACTTATACACTTATTCATTCACTCCCATCTCTTGTATCATTGCTATCATTCATTTCACATATACATAAGCATACATAAGTACATGTATATGCATACATTATTGAATACATTGCTGCTATTATTTTGAAAAACTGTTATATGTTAGAAAAAGTAAGAATATTTTATTTTGCTTTCATTTATTGATTCTTTGATTTTCTTCCTTTCTTTCTGTAGCTCTGAGTTTCTGACCTATATCATTTCCTTCCATTTTTTTTCCTTTCTTTCTGCAGCTCTGAATTTCTGACCTATATCATTTTCCTTCTCCTAAAGAAGATCTCTTAATATTTCCTGTAAGGCAGGTCTACTGGCAACAAATATCCTCACTTTTTTTTTTCTCTGAGAAAAGTATCTCTTATTCACTTTTGAAGGATAACTTCACAAAGTACAGAAGTCTATGTTGCTGTTTTTCTTCCTCTGAATACTCTATTTCACTCCACTCTCTTCTTGTTTACATAGTTACTGAGGAGGAGTCATATGTAAATCTTAGCTTTGTTCCATAGGTAAGGTGTTTTTTACCTCTGACTTCTTTTAGAATTTAAAAAATTTTATTCTTGATTTTCTGTAGCTTGAAAATAATATGCATAGATGTAGTTTTTCAGTCACTCATTCTGCTTAGTATTCTCTAAGCTTCCTAGATTTGTTGGTTTGTAGGACATTAAGTTGGCACAATTCTCAGTCTCAGATAGTTCTTCTGTACCTTTTTTTTTCTGTATTCTCATTACATGCATGTTACACCTTCCGTACCCACAGGCCTTGGGTATTGTTCTGTTTTTTCCTGCCTTTGGTCTCTTTGCTTTTTTGGTTTTAGAGGTTTCTATTGATATATCCTGTACCTGATTTTTTCCCTCAGCTATGACCAGTGTTCTAATAAGCCCATCAAAGGCAGCCTTCATTTCTGTGTTTTGGTACTTCAGCATTTTCTTCTGGTACTTTTTCAGAATTTCCACTTCTCTGCTAACAATGTCCCATTGTTCTTACATATTGTTTAGCCATTACAGTGCTTAGTATATTAATCAGTTATTCTAAATTTCTGCCATATCTGAGTATTATTCTGATGCTTGCTCTGTCTCTTCAAATTGGTTTTTTATTTTTCATGTTTTGCCTTTCAGTATGTCTTGTAATTTTTTCTTGATGGTTGGAGATAATGCTGGGTAAAATGAACTGCTGTAAATGAACCTATAGTAATGCAGTGAGGAAAGGGGAAGTGGTCCACTGTCCTATAAGTGGATCTTTCTTTTAGTAAGCCTTTGCCTCTGCACTGTGAATGTCACCTATGCTTTTCAGCCCCCTGACCCCTTTAGGTGGGAAAGGACAACTAGAGTGGGTTGAAGTTGGGTATTTCCCTTCCTCCATGTAGAGTCCTCAGCCAGCTAGAGTTGGGAATTGCCTTTCTCCCAGGTTAGGCTCTGGTTCAAGTTTCTCCTGAGGGCAGAACTTGTTAAAACTAGAAGGCTCTGGCATATTTCAAAAATGGTTCCTTTCTTCTCCCCTTGCCAGAAGCACAGATTTTTCTCTTGATATTCACTGTGTGACCTGGTAGAATTACAGGAGGCCAAAATAAAAAAAAGTGTGTGTGTAGGGGGGTCCCAAGGATTGGGTTCCCCCTGGGTTTTTATTTCTCTGACTTATTCACACACAGCCTCCAGCAATTAGTCAACTAGTTGATGAGTTTTACCTGCCTCAGCGCCGGTTCCTGTGGGTGCTCTGCTTGGTTGTGGTTCTCTGTATTCTCCGGCCATCGCTCTAGTTGTACGGTACAGCGATTCACCTTGTGACCCACTTTTCTCACCAATCTAAGAGTTGATTTTTCAGTTTGATCAGCTTTTTGCTTAGTAAGAGGATGGAGAGGCAACTTCCAAGCTTCTTACATGCTGAACTGGAAAGCTGCATGAATCTTTAAATTTGGGAACTGCCATACCTACTATGTTATGCGTTCTTATCTAGCAACATGAACTATCCTCCACTTAATTTGGCCTTCTTTGGTATCTTTCAGCAGTTTCATAATTTTCTCCATAAAGGTCTTAAACATCTTGTATTAGTTCAGGCTTTCCTAACAGAATACTATAGATCGGGTGGCTTAAAAAATAGATTTATTTTCTGTTTTGGAGGCTGGAAGTCCGAGATTAGGGTGCCAGCATCCTGGGTTCTGGTGGGAGCTCTCTTCCTTGCCTTCCTGTCTCCTCAGATGTCTGAGAGGAAACTCTGGTGTCTCCTCTTCTAAGGGCACCAGCTCTTCTGGACCAGGGCTTCACCTGTATGACCTCATTTAGCCTTACACCCCTCCTTAAAGGCCGTATCTCTAATACAGTCACATGCGGGGACAAGCCATATGTGAATCTTAGGGAGGGATACAACTTAGTCTATAGCATGTTTTGTTAGATTTAGACCCAAATACTAAATATTTTTATGCTATTATAAATTACTTTAATTTTCTTATTACACTTTTAAGTGTTTTATAGTAAATGGACATGTAATTAAATTTTGTGTTTTGTGGTAACTTTTTGTGTATTGATCTCTTAAGCATATAACAGCTCTAATACCAAATTTCAACTTTTTTGAAAATTTATTTCAGAATCATTGTTACATAGTCACATAATCCTCAAAATCCAAGTTTACAACTGATCATTACAAGATCCTTTATCCACATACACGTTAGACAGAAGGAAAAAATTCTGTACAATGTTTAGTAGTTACATGATTCATAAGCAATAGTGGAAGCTGAAAAACTCCCAATGCATTACTCATAGAATAACCACTCACAAATATAATAGCTAGGCAATAAAGGAGAATTTCCTGTTCAGCCATAGAAAAATGCTAAAGGCGTTTTATAAGATAAATACTTTAAAGTTAATACACAACCTATTGATCAAATAAAACTGTTATATAAGTTAGAATTTTGCTCTTGAATATTTGTAGTATGGTATTATCCATTTGTCTGACATTTAATACGACATAAATGTATTTCAAGTCTGAGTATTTCAAGTGTGGGTTCTCAAAATAGTTGCTGAAATTTTTGATAGTGTCAAGTATATTCAGAGTGCTTTCTTCATTTATCTTTTGTCTTAATGGGACTGAGCAATGCTGGAGCAATAATCCAGAATGTCCTGAATAGTGAATTCCATTGTAACACCAGACCCAGGATAACAGCGAGCTATCAGACCTTCAAAGTGCTTGTACTGGCGTATAAATTCATCTTGCATGGAGTGCCATACTACCTATTATAAAAATGAAAATAAAAGTCATTCAACTATGAACACAAATAATATACAATCAAGTATTCAGAAATAATGTTAAGACATATTTTAAGAATGAAGCAGAGTCTAATAGTTAAAAACATACGTCCTGGCTCCTCCTACTTCTAATATGTGACCTTGCATATGTTATACCATCACTCTGTGCCTCACATTCTTCATCTGTAATTTGGGGTAATAATAGTAATATCTTCCTTATAAGTTTCTTGTGAGGATGAAATGCATGAACATATGTGAAGTGCTTACAATGGGGTTTGACACAGCACTCATTACATTTTAGCTATTGTTATATCTATTACAGTATCCAGCACAGATATGGAGGTGCATAACTATGTATGGAACTAAAACTAGTGACTAAATGAAATGCAATAGTTAATGCTTACGTTTCATTTCAAATGAAAGTTTAAAAATTTCATCTAAAATTGATGATACAAAACATTGCTTGATTCTATGGTGGACACCAAGAAGAGACAAATGGATTTATTTGCAATCCAAGGAATGTATATATATAATCTTTCCAGGCATCCCCAAACTACAGCCCGCGGGCCGCATGTGGCCCCCTGAGGCCATTTATCCGGCCCCCTGCTGCACTTCCGGAAGGGGAACCTCTTTCATTGGTGGTCAGTGAGAGGAGCACTGTATGTGGCGGCCCTCCAATGGTCTAAGGGACAGTGAACTGGCCCCCTGTGTAAAAAGTTTGGGGACTCCTGCTTTAGACAGTCATCGGAGACAGAATCTGCTGCACACATTGACATTAGCTAATACTAGTAGGTTACATATGTTGGTATTGACTTTGTATCAGCACAACACAAAGTGCTTTCTGTATATATTATCCTATTTAAGTCTCACGACAAACTGGTGGTGGAGGGTACTATAATCGTCATCCCTGTCCGACAGCTGAGGAGGTTTTTCCTGGTAAACCCTAACTCTCATAAATCCCAAATGCCTGTCAGTTTAAGACCATTTACTAAATAGTATTACACTTTTTGCTTTTTCATCTTTTAGCTCATATTATTTGTGTCTACCTCCCCCTTTATCTGTTAAATCTGAATTTCAGAAGCTAACACATAAAGACTTTGATGATATTGAAATCAGAATTATTCTCACTTTCCTCTGGGCCTTTCAGTATGGATTATAAAGAATAATGGCTATATTTGAGGTTTAAATCTGGCTCTCCCATCCATATGCCATGGAATCTTGGTCATATTACTTCCACTTCTCAATCTTTGATTTTCTCATCTATAAAAATAACAATGACAATAACAGTAGTATCTACTATATGAGAGAGGTATTATTTCTACTTTTAAAATAAGGAAAACGAGGCTCAAAAATGTTAACTAACTTGCCCAAAGTCATGTAGCTTGATCTAGACCCAGATTACAATCAATTTTCTTTTATAATTAAAAAAATTTTCCCCCATTGATTTGAGAGAGAGGAAGCTGGGGGTAGGGAGGGGGAGCAAAAGAGAAAGAGAAGCATCAACTTGTTCTACTTAGTTGTTCCATTTAGTTGTACACTCATTGGTTGCTTCTTATATATGCCTTGACTGGGGATCCAACCAGTGACCTTGGTGTGCCGGGACAATGCTTAATCCACTGAACCACTGGGTCAGGGCCATGAACACATTTCTAACTCCAAACCCCATGATCAGAATCACTCCAACGTATTATACTATATAGTCCACTTCTCTAAAATATAAAAACTCCCCCAAACCCACAAAAACCCATCCCTCAATAAAAACAACTTAATGCCTCAAAACAGTAAAACATACATATAAAATAAACAGAAAAGCCACATAAACTTATATAAATATTATTCCTTTCTTCCTCAGAATTTATTAGTCTGGTCTATACTTTATGGAACTTTCCTCTTGTACAAAGATTAGAAACAGTATCATTTCTAGAGGACTGTCTTGGAAGAAAGCAATATATGTAAGGTTGTGCAATCTAGGATGGTTACAGGAACCAAGCATACCTGCAGTAAGTTTTCCTCTTCACATAAATGTTTATCAACCTTCTTGTAGAGGTTATCCAGACCTTTTTTCACTTCCTTTCCGGGATACTCTTTAATAACTTTTCGAAGTTCTTGTTTATTAAACGCAAGTTGATAACTTACTTCCTCCTCTCTTATACCCTGTGCTACACGAGCTTCAACGCCTTCAAAGAAATGCTTCAAGGAAATGAAAAGAAATAATGGCAAAGAATTGCTATTATTTTCACTTAAATTTTTTAAAAATCCATAAAATAGTATACATTCACTATGTAAAACCAGGCAATGTATAAAAGTATAAATGATAAAATAGCAATCACCTATTATGATACTACTCAGAGATAATCCCTGTTAACATTTTAGATATTTTTCTAGTCTTTTGATGTGTGCGTACATAAATGAAGATTATAATTTTTATGTTGTATTTTTCATTTATTATTTTATTTTTTCCTGAGTTTTACATTTTAATGGCTGCACTGTATTCCATCTAATGACATAACTACAATTTATTTATTCATTTCTCCAGAATTGGATATTTAATATTTTTCACCTTGTTTTCAGAGTTGGCAAAATCTACTCAGATTTAAAACAACCTATTATAAATACAGTTGTCATAAATATCTTTTGCACATAAGTATTTACCCACATTACTGTTAACTTTCCAGCATAAATTACTAGGACTATAATTCCTCAGTTGAGGAGTATACTTGTAAAAGTATTCTAAAGATTTTTCATATACACAAATTGCTTCCAAGAAAAGTTCAATCAATTTATATTTCTGTCAACATATGAGGCTGCTATATGACCATACTATCATGAGCATTATTACAATTTAAAAAATCGTTGCCATTTTGATGAATGAAAAAGGTTTATTTATTGTTTTAATTCACAATTTTTTACTATAAATGAAGTTAACGTGCTTTCATATGTTAAGTGGTATATTTAGAATGCTTGCCCATTTATATATTGGTGTCTTAGTACTTTGCTTATTTATTTTCAAAAGATCTCTTATATTAAATATACTGACTGTTGTATTGTTACAACTAGTCTTCTGAGGTTGTCTTTTAAGTATATTTGTTTTCTTATTATGTAATTTTATTAATTAGTATGCCTTTATTTGAGCACTAACACTATGAATACTGACAAGTCAAATCTCCTCTCATACTTTCTGCTAAAATTTTCTTAGCAATTATTATTTATTTTTCATTAAGATATTTTTTGACAAATCTATTCCTGGGGCTTTTAAAATTTTGTTTCTACATAAACTTTTAATTAGTTATGATATAGAGGAAATAGTTTGTTGATTTTTTTAAAAATTATTTTCCAAGTGAGAAGAAAGGAGATAGAGAGACAGACTCCCACATGCAACCCAACCAGGATCCACCCGGCAACCCCGTTTGGGGCAGATTTAGGGCCATTCTCGTAACTGAGCTATTTTAGGCACCTGAGGCAGAGGCTCTACAGAGCCATCCTCAGCACCAGGGACCAATGTACTTAAACCAATTGAGCCATGGCTGTGGGAGGAGGAGAGAGATAGAGAGGGGAGAAGGAGAAGTAGAGAAGCAGATGGTCACTTCTCCTGTGTATGCTGACTGGGAATTGAACCCAGGACATCCAAATGCCAGGCCAATGTTCTACCACTGAGCCAACCGGCCAGGGCTACATTAAGTTTTAACGTTGATAGAGTGTATGATTAAGTGAAACAATCCACTGACTAAGTGAAATGATGCACAGTGAAACCAATTTCACCATAGGATAATTAATATAAACCAGATTAAGTTCCTGGTATCTCACAGTTATAAAGAAACATTACTCAAATTTTCTAAAGCCATTTCTTAATTTTAATGATTGAACTTGCTCTGGGGAATGATTCAAGTCAGGAAAGGAAAAGGCAATGAACAAAAATAATTTTTGAATTTTCTTTTATCTTGATAAAGTTTCAAAATCTTCATCTGCACTAGTAAAAAGAGTAGCCATTTATGAGGTATGAAATGGGAAAAGTCTGGTATAAGGTCAAAGCCTAATCTAGGGTTTGCCCCCTGCTTTCCTTTCCATTTCTTCATTTGTAAAATAGGGAGAATACTATCTTACCCACATCATTGTTTACAAGAATTAGAATAAATGTATATAGAGCATCTAGCAGTGTCCTGGTGGCTTTAGTCACTTACTCCCTCCTTCTTTATCGTCCTGCACCTCCACATGAACAAACTTAGTATGTATCGGTTGTGTTTTATTATGTAACGTGTATGTGTTCAAAACCAGGAAAAATATACTAAATGAAAATACACTTACATTTAGTTTTTCCAGAGGTTGTCCTAAAGAGTAAATGACATAAGACTGAAGGTGATCTGTGTATTTTTGTTTGGCTTCTTTTTTCTCAGCTTCTAGACATGAGATTTTCAAACGAGAAAGTGTTGCAAATATGTGGTGGAAATTTTCCATCATAACTACATCCCTGGGGGTCTTCTGGCTTTCGTTTGCTACTTTCTCCACTAAATAAAAACAGAAAAAAGAATTCCTGATATGAGTATGAGTATATTTAGCTATAAAAATAAATGATGTTTTCATCTGTAAGTTTAAGAAGTAAGCATATTCCTGGAATAAAATATTTTCACTGAAGGATCTTCACACCCACCGAAACCTGAAAAAAATCATTCTAAAACAGTCCAACGTATATTAATATATAATAACGGTGGCTATTCAAATTTGTGGGGAAATGATGAATTATTCAAAATGTGTAAGGACAACCAGCTGGTTCTTTTGAATACATTTGGATTACCGTTCCACATCCTTCAGCCAAATAAATTCTAAATTGCTCAAGTACTTAAAATGTAAAAAGCAAAACTAAACCAAAATAAATTTAAAAAGTGAATACAATTAAAAGAACTAAGGAAAATTATATGTAATTAAAAAATAATAATTTTGTGATGGTATGACCTTCCTAAGAATGTCCCAAAACTTAGAAGTCATATGGGAAAGGTAGACAAATTTGATACAAAAGTTGAAAGCTCCTGCATGGTAAAAAACAAAACAAAAAACATAAGCAAATTAAACATACAGCCTGTTAATTAGACAAAGAATAAAAAAAATGATAATACCTAGTAATCTTCACCTTTGCAGCAGATCTAATAGAAACTTTCACCAACTGTTCATAGCACTAAACTGGTATAACCTCTCTGAATGGCAATTTGGCAAAAGACTTGAGATTTATATAATAAACCTTTTGACCCAGTAATTCCATTTCTAGCAATTTATCCTAAATAAATTATTGGACAAATATACAAAAATATACGCAAGAAACTGGAAGCAAACTAAATGCCTACTAATAGGCAATTTGGTAAATAAATACTGATAGATGGAATACTATGCAATCATTAAAAATGATATAGTCCAGCCTGACCAGGCAGTGTCGCAATGGACAGAGCGTCAGCCTGGGATGCTAAGGACCCAGGTTCAAAACCCTGAGGCCGCCAGCTTGAGCCCTGGCTTATCCGGCTTGAGCATGGGCTCACCAGCTTGAGCATGGGGTTGACAACTTTAGCGTGGGATCATAAACATGACCCCATGGTTACTGGCTTGAGCCCAAGGTTGCTGGCTTGAGCAAGGGGTCAATAGCTTGGCTGTAGCTCCCTGATCAAGGCACTATGAGAAAGCAATCAATGAACAACTAAGGTGCCGCAACTGAGTTGATGCTTCTCACCTCTCTCCCTTCCTGTCTATCTGTCCCTCTGGCTCTTTTATAAAAAAAATTATATATATTGTATTTTGAGAGAGAGAGAGAGAGATATATATATATATATCTAAAAAAATGACACCATACACACACACACACACACACACAGTCCAGCAGGACTGTTTATACCAAAACAGCTAAGGTATAATGAATTTTTCTTATCTTAGAGAACATATACGTACAACATATGCACATTTATAAAAGGGAGAGAGAAATATTAAAAAGTTTATAAGAAGGATAAAATTGAATGGTACCTCTGCATGATGAAATTATAAATTATCTGATTTTTAAAATCTGTTTTCTGATTTTTAGGGTTGTGTAATGAGCAATGCTACTTTAAAATCAGAAAAAGCGAGGCTACTTTGAATATTAAAAGAAATATCAACCATATAAACACTGAATCATATAATTTATCTATCTTTCCCCTGGACCTGCTTCCACTGAAAATACGTTACATCTAATTGGTCAGATGATCCTACTTTCTGTCAATTTTATTTAGCATTTAAAATTCCTGAATATATGCAATTAGGTTATTTATTTCAAAATAAATGACACATCCATGCTGTTTCTCTGTAACCTAATTGTGGGATCTGACACAGGGAGTCAGTGAATTATAGAAGTTTAGCATTAATCTACCTCATGTGACAGATATGAAAACTGAGGCCTACAGAAGTGAATTGAGTTGCTTCAGGTCACAGACATCATTGCCTATCCTCTTCAGAAGACTTGCAAAAATGTAAATGTAATCTGGAGGGTCATTTTTTGTGTTTAAAAAAATGAATTCAATTTTGCATCATGATAAGCCCATATGAACCCTAAAATCTAAGTGGTCCCTGTTCAATATGAATGGGTTTTATGTACTGCTTGTGTTTTCAAATTAAGAAGTCTTTAATTTCAGAAAACTTAAAAAAGACTATAGAGTATGAATATCAGCTTCTGAGTTACCAAAAATAATATATAGAAACCAACCAAAAAATTATTTAGACCAAAACAAGAGCTTACCATTAACAAATACTCCTCTGATGAGCTTAGTATAGGCTTTATCCAGATCTCCACGACGCTCAGCATTTTTAAAGATTGATTCTGCAAGTCCAGCAAATTCTTCAAATTCAGCAACAAATGGAAGAATTCCCACTTTACTCTTCTTTGAGATCTTTACCTCTTCCATCTGCCTTATTTGGTTACTCTAAAGTTAGGCAGAAAGCAAGGGAGAGATAGCCAAGCAACTTAGAAACAACATAATTATAACCAAATGTGTATGTACCTCATAAAGGAAGGATATAATTTAGTAGCTAGAACAATTTGGATGCTTAATAATTAAAAATTAATAAATAGGGATAACTAAGAAAAACTATTTCTATAGATTAAAAAGTAAATATATTTTATTTAAGAAAATGAAGCCAAGGAAAAAAATTCAAACCATTTAAAACAATATGTAATCAAGGCCTATGACCTTCAAGTTCTTTTTCAAAGTAAAATCAACCAATAAAGATTTTTATCACTTATTAATGATAAGTATAGGTAATTGCCCATTTGGGGCACAGCTGATACCAGAGCACACCCATGGGACACAGGATTGCTCCAGGTCTCCTCTGGCTGGTGTCCACAGGGCCAAGTTTGAGAACCACAGCCATTTCCAATTCTTACCAGCCTAAAACTTGTTTAGATAGGCAAGCTGTGTATTTTGGGGGTGTGAGAACAGAGAAAGAGAATAGGCATTTCTACTATGGATTTAGATTATATAGAGATTATATAGTCTGTTTTCCAAGTATATTTGTCACTTGTTCTAAATTAGTTTGCTAAAGTACTTGTGTACGATGGAGACAAAGTGCAAAAGGGATGGTTCATACACAGAATCCAGATATCTGCATTCATAAAGATCCATGGATTCAACAGGGGCTCCATGGACTTCTCCAGGGATATAGATCCATTCACAGTAAGAATTATACTGCCAAATACTGTTGGATCATTTTCAACTTCTACCTAAAATTTCATTCTGTTGAGATTTTGTAGGTATAATTTGAAAACCATATGACATGTGGATTAGAAAAGTAATTACTTAGGCTACAGGCATTAGTATAAGAAAATCCTGTGTTTACTGCCAACTGTTTCATATTATGTTTACTATTATTCCACTTCCTCAGTATTGATAACAGTGAAGAATAAAAATGGATGCAGTACAGGAGACAGTGTAAGATTCTAGGTACTGAAACCAGACTGTGGGGTATGAATACCAACTCCATCACTTTTTAACTGTTGATCTGGGTAAAGTAACATAATCTCTCGGAGCATCTACCTTATGTGGGAGGGAGGAGGTTGTGAGGATTAGATGACATAATGTGTACAAAGTATACCAGTGCCTGGTATATAGCAAGCTGGTCTATTGTTGTTAGTAAGCTACATGAAGAGTTTTCTTCTGTGTGGCATGTAAATGCATAGAACATATGACAGCTGTCTTCTCTGGCTTTGTAACTGGTAAGACAGAAATCGTTCCTTCTTTTAAGAAAAGAGTCATTACAGCCCTGGTCGGATAGCTCAGTTGGTTAGAGCATCATCCTGATATGCCAAGGTTACAGGTTAGATCCCCAGTCAGGGCACACACAAGAATCAACCAATGAATGCATAAATAAGTGGAACAACAAAGCAATGCTTTTCTCTCTCTCTCTCCCTTCCTGTCTCTCTAAAATCAATCAAAAAAATAAAATAAAGAGTCTTAATGAACTAAACCTCATAAAAATAACACTTCTCTCAAGCTAAAGGTATACATAACTTCCAGCTGATTGCCCATACTGCCATCACCAGAAGGGTCTGGAGATTATTGAGTGTCTAGCTACAACTTCAATGTTAGCCACGTATCACTGTATAACTTGTTCATCCTTTGTCCATGACAATTTAACCAAATCATATTATTCTCAAAGGTTTAAGAGCACAAATTCATGTCATTATAGTGTGAGAAATCCTGAAAAGCCCATTACATGCGGTCAAGATATGCTCAGGACTAGAGATTACAGTTTGGGTAGTACTTGATGTGTCAGGCACTTTCTCATTTTAACTAGTTCAGGCAAGGCTAGCTTTCTTAATCCTGTCCTTTAGAGAACACCACATACTTTGGGCTTGGCCACCAGCTGAAAAGAACCAAACTTGGGTGCTGTCTCTTCCACTTCCTATAGCCATCTGATATTCATGCTTTTGGGTCAATATACACAGACCCATTCATTACTTCTTTATTTTCTTAAGTGAGAGGAGGGGAGATAGTGAGACAGACTACCACATGTGCCCCAAACGGGATCCACCCAGCAACCCTTATTTGGGGTCGACGCTCGAAACAACCGAGCCACTGGCTATGGGAGGAGAAGAGAGAGAGAAGAGGGAGAAGGAGGAGAAGAGAAGCAGATGGCTGCTTCTCATATGTACCCTGACCGGGAACCATACCTGGGACATCCATATGCTGGGCTGACCCTCTATCCACTAAGCAAAACAGCCAGGACCCCCTTCATTACCTTTTCAAGGTATGTTCTAGGTCCTGGTCTTGTCCCAAATACTGAGAGATATACCAAATACCGAAACATGTAATACTTAGTGAACACACACAGTCTGCCAGACCCTGCGAGAAGATGTGAGTTAAAACAAGAGAAGAGACGAGATGACAGGCAACAGAAGGAACCGTACTTTCCTTAGTGACAAATGGAGATCCTTTAGTAGTACATTCATGTTAGGAGAAAATATGAGTTTATACCATTTTCTAGGTTTATTTTACTTCCTTTCTCTACTTCCCTGACTTGAGAGTAACATGAACATCTTCAATAAACTATTAGTAATTACTACTACTATTAGTATCATCATCACCACCACAACCACCACTGTCATTATGAGCTAGCAGTCAGTAAGCTCTTATTCTGGGCCAGGCAATGTGCTAAACATTTCATTTGAACTTATGTCTACATCTATCTAACACTACATCCCATTCTTTTTTTTTTTTTTTTTTTTATAGAGACACAGAGAGAGTCAGAGAGAGGGATAGACAGTGACAGACAGACAGGAATGGAGAGATGAAAAGCATCAATCATTAGTTTTTCGTTGCGCATTGCGACACCTTAGTTGTTCATTGATTGCTTTCTCATCTGTGCCTTGACTGTGGGCCTTCAGCAGACCGAGTAAGCCCTTGCTTGAGCCAGCGACCTTGGGCTCAAGCTGTGTGAGCTTTTTGCTCAAACCAGTTGAGTCCGCGCTCAAGCTGGCGACCTCAGGGTCTTGAACCTGGGTCTTCCACATCCCAGTCCGACGCTCTATCCACTGCGCCACCACCCAGTCAGGCCTTTTTTTTTTTTTTTTTAAGAGAGAGACAGAGAGACAGGAATATCGAGCTGTTCCTGTATGTACCCTGACACAGGATCAAACCAGCAACCTCTGTGCTTTGGGATAATGCTCCAATCAACTGAGCTATCTGAGCAGGGTGTAATTTTTTTTTTTTAATTGGTTGATGAGTTTAAGAGAGAGAGAAGAGGGGAGAGAAGGGAAGCATTCATTTGTTGTTCTACCTAGTTGGGCATTCACTGGTTGCTTTCTGTGTGTGCCCTTACCGGGGATTGAACATGCAACCTTGTTGTCTAGGGATGATGCTCTAGTCCAGTAGTAGTCAACCTGGTCCCTACTGCCCACTAGTGGGCGTTCCAGCTTTCATGGTGGGTGGTAACAGAGAAAACAAAGTATAAATAAAAAGATAGATTTAACTATAGTAAGTTGTTTTATAAAGATTTATTCTGCCAAACTTAGCAAAAATCCGACATAAAGTACTTAGTAAAAAATTATTATTATATGTTTTAACTTGCTGTAACTCTGCTTTATAAATTTTATAAAGTAAAGTTACTTCCCTACTTTATAAATCACCATTACTGTGGAACCAGTGGGCGGTTAGAAAATTTTACTACTAATAGAGATACAAAAGTGGGTGGTAGGTATAAAAAGGTTCGCTACCCCTGCTCTAGTCTGACCAACTGAGCTAACTAGCCAGGGCCCATGCTTTTTAACAGTTATGCTCTACTGCGTTGAGAGGTATATAAAGTTATATTTTACTGATAAAAGCAACAAAGCTTTCCTATTCTGGAGATGTATCGTGTCCTCATGATTTAGTGTTCTAGCTGTCACATGACTCATTGTTTTAGCCTTTGGTAGCTCTTCCTTTCAGCTTGCAAGCTTCCAGGTTTACCATCACCTCTCAGAAGGTGGGAGAGGGCAGAGGATAAGTCTTAAATGGTCAAATTTAATAGTATTTCAAATACCAAATAAAATAATTCAGTAGGAAAGGAGGATTAACAAGCCTACTGAGGCAACCGTTATCTATAGTGGACAGAGATTACTTTTATACATTCAAAAGCAATATATTTTATTGTTTTAAACTATGAAAAATTATATGGATTTTAATTGCCCATAATATTTTTATCTACTATTAGCATATGAATATTCAAGGGCTCACTATACCTTAAAGGTTACATAAGAGAAATATTCATGATACATACGTACTTTTACATACCAAATACATGAATAAAATTTTTTTTTTTTATAATCTTGCTCAGCCCAATTCATACCTACAAGCTTACCAAAACCTGACATACAAAGTAAAGTTGTTCCCTGGCTGGCTGCTCAATGGATAAAGCATTGTCCAGCATGCCAAGGTCGCAGGCTCACTCCCTGGTCAGGGCACACAGGGGAAGCAATCTATGAGTACACAACTAAATAGAACTAAGTGGAACAAAATGAGGCTTCTCTCTCTTCCTTTACCCTCTCTTCCTCTCCTCTCCTCTCTCTTTCTCTCAAATCAATGCAAAAAATTTTTAAAAAGTTGTTAATGATTTTTCCTTTCACATTAGGAGGAGGAAAATGATTTCTGGAAAGTATAAGAACAAATCTTAAAGTGATATGATTATTAATTAAAGTTTTAAACATAAAATAAACTAATTTAAACAAAATAACCCAGTTATTAATTTTCTTATTAGAATATATGGTATTAGAGGAACAATAAATCCAAATGACAGTTTCAATTGTTCCATTAACTCTGTGGTCACTCACTAATCAGTTAACTGAGATTTCAGTTTCTAAGCCACCTACTCCAGACCTTGCCAAGATTCAGTGTAGAAGAGAAGCTAGCTGGCACAGCATCATCCGGCGCCCTCTATTCAGATCTACTGCAGCCAATACCTGTGTCAAGGCTTTGGGGATGTGAACACAGATTCCCCCATGGAAACCTGGAAATCTCCTACTTAAATACATTTATCTATTTTTTGGCAATAATTACAATTCTGAGTTATTTTTTAAAAACTTACAATG
Organism: Saccopteryx bilineata; assembly: GCF_036850765.1. Taxonomy (NCBI): domain Eukaryota; kingdom Metazoa; phylum Chordata; class Mammalia; order Chiroptera; family Emballonuridae; genus Saccopteryx; species Saccopteryx bilineata. Next base: position 226,331,245 of record NC_089494.1, read on the forward strand.
CATTTGTCAAAGTTCCTTTTGACGGTAACCAAAACATTTCCCAATGTAGTACTCAGAAAAGAAGCAGGGTCTACATTTTGTGCAGTCCATACATGATGACTCATTTTGACTAGCATGTAAAGGGAATTAAAGCTATCAATTTTGTCTCCTAGTGCAATTAGGTTGTTCAGTTCTGGCTCAATGCACCGAAATATTTTAGTCATCATTTGGCGGATCATATCTTTCCTGTTCAGAAAACATACAAAATATAGGAAGTTATTATAAGCTTCAGGTGTATTCATTTTTAACTTTAATCTATTGGGTATATACAAAATGACTAAAATAAGATATTTTCATTAAAAATGACCAAGTATGATGAACTAATTATTCTATAGCAGTTTCCAATATAAAGATATTTTTTGAAGTTAAATTTATCACTCAAAATAACTGTCATTTGGAAAGCTGGATCCTGAAATGTGCCTTGTAATTTCAAAGAAATACATGGCAATTCAAATGCTACTTCCTACCAGCAAACATCAAAATTGATGGCTTTTTTTTGGTGATTACTAGAGCAAAGAAGAGCTGTAGAGTCCTACAACAGAACCAATTTTATTTCAGTTCGATGTTAATAAGATACTGGGCACACATGAGTGCTACCGGGTTACAGAGAGCCATCTGGATGCCTCATTGAGCAGCACTCTGCTATGCTAAACTGAAAGTTTATTTTTTTCCAGAATAAACAACAGATGGTAACAAACACATACTCTGATGAAACAGGCAGAGGTGTGCCAGGATTATGTTGTCTTGATAAAGTTCCTCCATCTGGGTCATCTGCTTCAGTCTGCAAAAAATTATTAAGGTACTTTACATAATAAAAAACCAACAATTAGACTAGTTTACACGGCAAAGCCTGCTCAGTCTTAAAATTCCTACAAGAGAATACATTGTGAAAATAATGTATTTTTTAGAGGTAGCATTACTGATAAAATATGTAATTTAGTGTAGTTTTTAAGAATACTCATGAAATGCTTCGTTCTTACATTTTATCTGAGAATTGTGGGTGAGGCTGTGTCTGTGGACACACGAGGGGGAAGTAGGGAGAGGAGGTACCAGAAGCTGGAGGGCAGAGGTGGGAATGAACAGGTAGCACAGCAAGAAAACATCTAGAAACAACTTGCAATAGAGAATTTTGAAAATTAAAGAAATCTCATCAATCATTCTAATAAAACTCTGGCATTTAAAAAAATGCTATAAAAAATTCTTATAGAAGCCTTGGCCGGTTGGTTCAGTGGTAGACATCGGCCCAGTATGTGGAAGTCCCAGGTTCGGTTCCCGGCCAGGGCACACAGGAGAAGCGCCCATCTGCTTCTCCACCCCTCCCCCTCTCCTTCCTCTCTGTCTCTCTCTTCCCCTCCTGCAGCCAAGGAGCAAAGTTGGCCTGAGCACTGAGGACGGCTCCATGGCCTCTGCCTCAGGTGCTAGAATGGCTCCCGCTGCAGCAGAGCAATGCCCCAGAGGGGCCGGGCATCACCCCCTGGTGGGCATGCCAGGTGGATCCTGGTAGGGCACATGTGGGAGTCTGTCTGCCTTCCCTCTGCTTCTTACTTTGGAAAAATACAAAAAAAAAATTCTTGTAGAAGATTAAGCAAATTTACTACTACCACCACCTACAACAACAAACCCCCACCCATTAGAGATAATAATTTCTCATTCTTTTTTAAGATGACCTTACAGTAATTTTAAAATCACCTTATTTGCATTGCACTTTTAAGTTCTTCAAAATATTCTAGCAAATATTTCATTTTATTTTCTTAAATTTTTGCCACCTGAGAAGCACACTGAATAGGCATTATTATCTCCACTGAACACATAAGAGATGAGAAAACTGGGCACTGAATAATTAATTGGTTTAAGGTCTCATAGCTAGGTAATAACAAAGCCATAGAAAAAGTCAGATTTCAGGCCTCTATTTTGCTTCCTTCCTTTTTAAAAATTAGACCATTGTACATATATACTAAAACATCAAACATCTTTTTATGGAAAATTATATTTTTTTCTTGATGACTACTTAAATAATGCTAAAATTACTTTTTAAATAATGTCTTCCACAAAGTAAATTCAGTCATTTCCTCCCTCAGTAAGTCTGGAATATTAAACTAGATGCACAAACTTTATCATTGTTGTTATTATCTTGTGATATGACAAAAATTATTTTAAAAGTCCTTGCATCATAAACCCTTTCCTTGTCTGTTCTGATATTGAAATTGTGTCATTTTCATTAGGCTAATTATGTTACAGATCAAACATACTAGCCAATAAATAAACATGAGTCGTACCACAGATCCAGGCATACTTTGATGTTGCTGTAGTTTGAAAAATTTACTTATGAAGTCTTGTTCTGCTAGACACAAGGGCTCCAGTTCACTTAGAACCTGTTCAAAGATCTGAAGAAAACCAAAATGAAAGAACTGCACCAAATACTTGAAATTAACATTCCACATTTAATTCACTTTTCTGCAGGGACCGTAAATGCATTATCCATAATCCCAGTAGAATCCCCAAAACCAACTCTTTTAAGACTGACAAGACAATGCAGTATATTAAGGCATAACAGGGCCAGAAAATACCTAAAATAAAACTCACAATAATTATTCATTTGAAATCTGGAAAGAGGAACACAAACTTTTTAAGCTTATTTAATACATTGCAGAGAACAGTTCAGCTTCATAAAAGCTGTTATTTCCTCTTTATAGTTGCTCAAAGAACTTAGATTTGAGAAGCATTTTATGATTTTTAACAAAATTTAATAAAGCTATGTTATTTAATTAATGATTCATACTTTAGTTGCTATTTCACTAGTATAAATATTTTTTTCAAATTCAGAATCGGAAAGTAACACATGTTTAAGAGAGAGCCCAAATCTTTGAACACACTTAAAACAATAACGAACCACTGTAAGATAACTAATATTAATGTTTAAGAGTACCTGTTATTTTACCTTATCAAATTTGGTTCTGTCGGCAACATCAAGATCAGAGGCAGACATGTTTCCCATATCCAACAAGGAAGAGGACTGAGATCTGCGATTCCCTGAACTCTGAACACTGAGTTTATTTAGACTAGAAGTAGATCCAGTTAACTTCCCAGAACTTCCATGAAGACCTAAGAAATAATAAAACTTTGAAAGTTGTGACCTTCATTAATAACGGACCCACAGCATAAATCAGGGGTATCTTTCCCTGTCCTGGTCTTCCAGAGCTCATATTAATTAGTGCAGTGGTTTTCAACCTTTTGCACTAGGGGACCAGTGAAAATAGAATTATTTGGGGAACTAATAAGGCAGAAATAACTCTGAACATAAGAGATTTGACTAAGATCATTGGGTCTATAATCTTCACACAACATCAAGGTGGTTAACTCTTTCATGGACTGGCACAAAATTTCTGGCAGACCAGTCCCTGGGAGTGGTTAAAAAACATCGAATTAGTGTACAAGTTTTACCACATGGGACAGGTTGTAGAGTGTCCTTTTCTTTCATTAACATTTATATCCTATTCTTGAGCAAATTCTAAAGAGTAGCAAAACTATACAGATTTACAGAATAGGAGTGAAAGGGATCTTAAAAATCACAAAATCTATGCCCTGCCTAATTTCATCATAAAGTTGCCTGATGATATCTCTAAACTAAAGTAGATGAGGATTTTCTTCTCATTCAAAAGACATGAATAAGGATGATCACTGACTCCCTAATACAATACTAGCTTAAGCTACTTTGTTATATTTCTGAAGAAAACTGACATATCCCAATATTACCCACCTTCAAGTTAAATTAACATATTAGGTTGTACCATATGAAACTTCCCATACTTAATCATTCTTGCCGTATAAAAGTCAATTACATACAATTCAAGTTAATACATTCCTGAACCCAGAAACTCTGCTTTTATGTTAAGTGAACTGATTAACTGAAGTTCTTTAAAAATAAAAAAATGAGAAAAAAATATCCTTAAAACTTGTTGTAGTTAGCCTGACCAGGTGGTGGCACAGTGGATAGAGTGTTAGACTGGGATGTAGAGGACCCAGGTTCGAAACCCTGAGGTTGCCAGCTTGAGCATGGGCTCATCTGGCTTGAACCCAGGGTCGCCGGCTTGAGCATGGGATCATAGACATGACCCCCATGGTCACTAGCTTAAGCCCAAAGGTCTCTGGCTTGAGCAAGGGGTCACTCGGTCTGCTGTAGCCCCTGGTCAAGGCACTTATGAGAAAGCAATCAATGAACAACTAAGGTGCCTCAACAAATAATTGATGCTTCTTATCTCTCTCCCCTCCTGTCTGTCTATCCCTATCTGTCCCTCTCTCTGTCTCTGTCACAAACAAAAAAAATAAAAAACTTGTATTTAAAATACAACTAAAATATATGATACCACTATTATTAATATAGGACATCTGTTAGGTAAAAACATAAGTACCCATCATAACCATGCAGAAAAATTAGAACAATATCTCTACATATCTCACAGAATGAAAGGATTCTATTTTTATAAGGAAATGTGATACTTTTATTCAGAATCAAATATAAATAAGTGAAAAGTTTTAAATTCTTCTTGAATATCTCTCAGTCAACCTGTATTATTTGCTGATGGTCAGAAGGGACAAATGAAGATACAATAAGGACAATAAAGACAAATTTAGTTTCACTATGCAAAATCTGACTATATGTAAAAGAATTTTTATAGTTTCTAACCAGAGCCTGAAAACAGAAGTATAATGGTTAAGTCTTTACATAAATTTCTGATTACTCACCATATATTTTTAGCTATGTTAGATATTTCTTTGATGTATCTACACCACTACCATCATGTTTGTTTTCTTTCACCAATACCTGGCAGCGACTCAGAGCAATCAATATTTCTGGTGTAACTTTTTCAAGACAAATAACTAATTTCTAGACATTAAACAAACATGCATTGAGAATACCTGCTAATACACTAAGCATACTCACTCTCTGTTTCCTGTTTGACAGCACTTTCTTTTCGAGGAAGTGTAGCTGTGATGGATTAGGTTGCAAGCATCAAAGACAAAGACAAGTTAATAAACTGCAATTTGCACAAACCATGCACAAGAGGAAGTTAAGCTCTAGTTTAAAAGACACATGCAGAGAACCATGAGCATCAAGTAACAAGAGGTGCAACATACGTTTAGTTGGTCAGGTACTGTTTGAAAAATTATATGAAAGAAGATATTTATCTTTTCATGAATTATTTTTACTCTGATAAAAATATCTATACTTATAAAATCCCCCCCCCATATTTTTAAATGATTGTTTTAAGTTTATGAAGCCAGTATGCTTAAATTTAAAACGCTGTATTTGCAGGGTTTGGTTTCTGAAAAAAATATGGTTCAAGTAAATAATTTAATGCAGTGGAAATTTACTAGAATGAAGTTTTGGAGTTAAGCATTAAGTGCATCGATAATTTCAGATTCCCTGAAAGCTCCTGAAAGGAATCTCCACTGTACTAAATAATTTTATATTAATCTGATAAAAAATTATATGACTGGGGTTTAAAAACCATTTCAAAATATTAAGCTGCACTACTTAGTAACTGGCTTTATGAACACCTATAAAATTAAGTTTATATCAAAATGCTACTTATCAGAGATGAGTGCATGGAAGGGTAAAGCTGAGGAAACAGGTTTAATACAGGAATGTGAGCTTTTTAAAGGATCATTTAGTTTTATTCTAAAACTTCTGTAGATATAATATTTATTACATAAGTTGTAGAGATCATCTTGTAAAACATTTTAAACTCAAATCAGAAGTAGATATAAAAGGCAAAGAAAGAAATTATAGAATGAAACGGAAAATTAAAGAACAAAACCTAGCAATATTTTTAAAACAAAAACAATGTGCCAACTCTCACTGCCAAACTTCAAAGCAAAAGCCCAAGTATAAGCTACTAACTTGTCACGCCAGTGACATGCCCATCTTCCCAGACTCGGCTAACTGAAGTTCCAGGGAACGTGAAACAATATGGCTGAACATTAAAGTGGCAGGCAAGGATCATGCTGGAGCTATGAGCTGGCCAGTTAACAGTACCTTCTGATGGCCTGAAGGAGTCACACACTAAGTCACCAGTTTCAAAGCAAGGCCTAATACTTCATATGCCCTTTCTTTTTTTTCATTAGACAATAAAGAATACAGAATTACAAATAGTGCCTATTAGCTATAATTTGGGGCTCATAAAAATCCTTATTTATCAGCAACAAGCAATCATTTTCAGGTAAATGTTTAAATATCTTTAAATAATCCCCAATAAACTATAAACATCATAAGGGAGGATCTTTGTTCATTACTGCTTTCTCAGCAGTGTTTATTATAAAATAGGTAATTATAAATATTTATTGAATCTTCTAGCCACCCATGAATTCAGTCTTGTATTCAAGACTTTCTTTGCAATTAACAAGATTTCTTAGTTTAGTGGAGAAACACAAATAAAAAATAATAATTTTGGCATACTATTTTAAAGATTTTGGAATATTAAAATAAATATGAGAGAGGCAGTAATTATGTAAATGCACATTAATGAAATGTGTATGTGTGTTAGCTGTAGAAAGAAAAAAAATGGTGATTTAAAAAATAATTACTAAGCCCTGGCCGGCTGGCACAGTGGTAGAGTGTCAGCCCAGCGTGTGAAAGTCCTGGGTTCGATTACCAGCCAAGGCACACAGGAGAAGCTCCCATCTGCTTTTTCACCCTTTCCCCTCTACCTTCTCTCTCTCTCTCTCTTCCCCTCCCACAGCTAAGGCTTCACTGGAGCAAAGTTGGCCTGGGTGCTGAGGATGGCTCCATGGCCTTCACCTCAGGCATTAAAATGGCTTCGGTGCAACGCCCTAGATGGAAAGAGCATCGCCCCCTAGTGGGCATGCCAGGTGGATCCCGATAGGGCATATGCGGGAGTCTGTCTCTGCCTCCCTGCTTCTCACTTCAGAAAAATACAAAGAGAAAAAAAAAAAGATTGATTTAAACATAATTTGAATCATTGAAAAGATATCTTTTAAGATTTTTATTTTAAAAAGTTTATATTCTACCTTATTTAGAACTTATCATTTGTATTTAATTTGAAATTTATTTTTAAATGCTGAGTAACAAGTTAGATCTTCAAAGATAAACCAAACTATTTTTAGCCTCTGAATTGTTTTAGTTTTTTCTTGTTATAGCCAATATCAAAATAACTTGAAACTACATAATTTCTTGGTACTATCAACTTCCACAAAGTACTCCACTATTCCTCATTATTGAATAGATATTATAGAAGAGATGTAATTTTAAGTTTTAAAATTATAAATGTGCCTTCTACACTTGTGTTTTATGTTAACATAAAAATATTTTCAACATGATAATTTAAGAACTTTTCAAGGAATAAGAAATGAAAAAGTTCAGGTTTCAGGTCAGTACAATGATACCATTAAGATACTATTGTACTTAAATTATATTTTTATTATGTCATTTAGGCTTGATGATTTATTGTGATACTGGGATTAATGACCTCCTGAGGAGAGAATTTTAGAGTTCCCTTTTACCTTCAGTTTCATATACTATAGAAGAGTACTCTCAAAATAAAATGATTCAATAACAAGTTGTGACAGATAAACTAGATGAAAACATTAAACATGTAACTGCATTAATAATATGTGTTTACTAAAAAAAAAGCATAACATATTCACAGTGAAACATTAACAAGGATATAAACACACTGCTGTTTAATAACAATTAACCTTTAGGATGAGTTAGCATTTCTGTTTCCAAAAGCCTATTGTCCCAAGATTTTCATCAGTATCTTTACCTAAGTGTTATATACTTGTACACAGATTCAAACCATTTCAAAAGTCTGGACTTGTATAATAAATATATTAGTTTTGTATTAAAAACAAACAAACAAACCATCCAGTGCATTACAAAATAATTACCCACTAAAGACAGTCTTCTCTGTCCTAAAGAAAAGAATGGAAAGATGAGCTATCAATTTCAATCCTGTTTCCTGATTACTGAAGTGGCTTAGGGCATAGGCTCCTTTCAACAAGCAAATGCTAAGCTCATTTTTCTAAAGGGGCTACACAGACACACTGAGGAGTACACATTGTAGCCACTTAAGGCCAGGTTTTGACTTGATAGGCACAGAACTCCATCCATAAGGAACTCCAGAGATGGGTACATGCAAGAGCTGAATGTGGCCTTTGCAAATCACCTTCCTCACAACTTGATACTTTTCACTGGTTATCCTTTCAAATGATGTTTTTTTGTTTTGTTTTGTCCATTTAACATATTTAGAAGCAACAAAAGTTAACATGCTTCAAAAATACATCTTTGGAAAAATAAGATTATTACAGAAGAAATTATAGTGACATATTTATAGCCCCTTGGCAGGGTATAAAACACAAACTTTCTTTTTGATTCAAAATAGCCAGTGAGAAGTAAGAAGCCAGGAATCACTTTCATTTCCTTGTGGAGAACAACGACTTCAGAAAGAGATCCGTGATTTGCTCACAACTGTTAAATAAACGTCTTTAAGAAGTCAGAAACTGACTCTCAACATGTGTCTCTTAGTCTAATACTTTCTCTACCAGACTGCACTTCATTTTCTTGCCAACTGCTTTTCCTATGAATATAATTTTAATTATAACAAATATATAATTGCTGTCAGATTCACATTTTTCAGAATTTTAATTAGTGAAAAAACGTATTTACAGATATAAATATTTCTTCTATAGGCCAAACCAAGGTATCAGACTTTTTCATTAATTCTATTGTATTCTCTTCCTTGCTTAAAAAGTCTTAGAATTAGTTGTCATAAATAAAACCATTTTTAATAGACTAGAAAACAATGAACTGAGACGCCCATGCTTACCAAACTTCTTGCTTTCTTTAGTTGTGCCAGTCATCTTGATCTTTGCAACTTCAAAGAAATCTTTAATTTCTCTCTCATATAGTCGAGATAAATAATCCATGTAATTCTTAAATAAAATAACATGTACTTTTAATTAATAAAGCAAATATAACAATTTCCATTTTTATGCTCCCCAAATCCTTCATGCTTGTTTTAAATTTTGTGATCTAAAATTTGGATACACTTCACAGGATATAAAAAGTAGGTGGTTTTCTGTCTTTAAAAATAAATTGAACATTAACAATTAATAAAAATATGAATTGGCACATGATCACATTTTCATCTTTATGCGTTAACTTTCACATATTTTATTATTTAAGATTTTAATTATTGATTTTAGGGAGAGGTGAGAAAGAGAGAGATAGAAAGGTGTTAGGAGGAGGCATCAACTCGTTGCTTCTCATATGTGTCTTGACCAGGCAAGCCCAGGGCTTCGAAGTGGCGACCATAGCCTTCCCCATCCACTTGCACCACCACAGGTCAGGCAACTGTCACATATTTTAAATATAGTTGCAATCATACTGTACAGAATATTTGAGCCAGAAGAGTCACACTTCTCCTTATTGACTGCACACTATTATGCTTTGTTGATGCACCAACCACTATTTAGTAAACTAATTCCTCAATATAGGTCACTTAACTCGTTCCAATGTTTTGCTATGAGAGACAATGTTAAAATAAACTTTTCATCTTCAATAAACTGTTTCCTTGGAATAATTTACTAAAGGTGGAATTACAGGGCCAAAGAGTATAGGAATCGTTATGACTCTTCCTTCATACTGCCATGTTGCCTTAAAACAATACCAATAGACAGTGTCAATGGCAATGAAGGAGTACATTCAGTTTCACTGTACTCTGTCAGCTTTGGGATATTACCCCAAATAGGTTATTTTCTTTTCTTTTTTTTTTTGCATTTTTCTGAAGCTGGAAACAGGGAGAGACAGTCAGACAGACTCCCGCATGCGCCCGACCGGGATCCACCCGGCACGCCCACCAGGGGGCGATGCTCTGCCCATCTTGGGCGTCGCCATGTTGCGACCCTCCTGGGTGTCGCCATGTTGCGACCAGAGCCACTCTAGCGCCTGGGGCAGAGGCCACAGAGCCATCCCCAGCGCCCGGGCCATCTTTGCTCCAATGGAGCCTTGGCTGCAGGAGGGGAAGAGAGAGACAGAGAGGAAGGAGGGGGGGGGGGTGGAGAAGCAAATGGGCGCTTCTCCTATGTGCCCTGGCCGGGAATCGAACCCGGGTCCTCCGCACGCTATAGGTTATTTTCAATAAGAATTTAATTAGTACATCTTACAGTTTTCATAATTAAATAATTTTTTATAAACAAATTAGATTTATTCTAGCTCAAATGAAAACATCTATTAATGAACACACATATTCATTTCTTCATCATATCTACTCATTATTAAATACACTCAGGAAGGATTCTTCAGCAGTGGGAGACCATGTATTTTTCCAAGTCCGAAGTTAAATACCATAGAGTTTGACTAAACTTAAATCCATAGCAGAAAAATTGTACATAGCTATTCTTCTAAATTTATCATGGAATCAAGCTTCAATGTTCTTTATTCTTTCAGATGAATATATTGTTTTAGAACAGATTTACCTTGCTTTAAACATCAGATGCACTTTTCAAAAGGTATTTATATATTATATAAATAGTTGTATATGGATTCACAGTTCACCACTGATTTTCTTAGATATTTTATAAATATAGCCTTATAAAATAGTATTTGGATAAAACATAATATAAATTCTGCTTTTTTCAATTTACAGGCCCTATTACTTTCTATAAGAAAAGTTACTTACATAGGCAATTGTTTCCCATAATCTGTGCATAACTTTAAAAGCAAATACAAATTAACATATACCCTAAAGTTGATTCCTAGTTCATTGGGCTGTGTCTCCCTTTTTCAGCGTCTTATTTTTTATTTTATTTTATTTATTTTTATTTTATTTTTTTAATTTTTTTAAAATTTATTCATTTTAGAGAGGAGAGGGAGAGAGAGAGAGGAGAGACAGAGAGAGAGAAGGGGGGAGGAGCTGGAAGCATCAACTCCCATATGTGCCTTGACCAGGCAAGCCCAGGGTTTCGAACCGGCGACCTCAGCATTTCCAGGTCGACGCTTTATCCACTGCGCCACCACAGGTCAGGGCTTTGCAGACAGAGGGGGAGAGTGAGATATATTAACTGATAGTTGCTTCACATTAGTTGTTCATTGTTTGCTTGTTGCTTGTCATATGTGCCTTGACCGGGCAAGCCCAGGGTTTCAAACTGGCAACCTCAGCGTTCCCGGTCGACGGGTTACCAACTGTGCTACCACAGGTCAGGCCAGTGTCTCGTTTTTCAGTTTTAAATTCTCATGGAAATATTGATCACTGCAAATCAGTAAATAACTGAAAAAAGGGAAAGTAAGCTTTGCATTATTTGTAAAATAATCATTAATGAGTTTCTACTGAAATCAGTCAATATAAGAAACATTTCAATACTCAATTTTTTTTAAGTGTGTAATACTACCCAAGCAATTAAAATGGTTTCAAAATAGCTATTTTGTTATCTAGAAAACAGTGACTTGAGTGGACAATTGAAAATCACCTTTTTCAATAGGACTCAAATGACTGGATACATTTTCTCAGGTACTCAACAGAACTCACTGGGGGGCAAGGCCACAGACACGTGTGACTATCAGTTCACTCATTCACCAAATTCTGAAAGATGTCTCTTACTATGAGTATATATTCTTCCTCTAAGCACTTTATATACAACAACTAACTTGAAATTTAAACTTAAAATTCAACTATCATGAGTTCAAACCTTATCTCAGGCAGTTTTTTTCATTTTTATTTTGTGCTAACTATAGTTTTATGGAGACCTCCACATTTTACTTTTTCTTTAAACAAAAAGGCAAATTTCACACATGTAGGCCAGTGGTTGAAAGAAGATGTCTGAGCAGTCTTCAAGACTGACTACCAACCTTAGGAAGTTATTAGGAAAGGAAAATTCACTTCCTATGCAAGCACAGATGGACCATCTCTATGCCCGCCATGCAAAACCCAGAACTTTTCTTAGATTCAACCAAAGCAGAGATGGGTCAGTACCTAGTGATTCTTATCCCTAAAGAATCTGAAACAGGCTTTTCTTGTTCTGACCATAAAGTGTGAGCTGTGTGCACCAAACCAAGTGCAAAGAGTATCTGGATTTATTTTTTTTCTTAGTAAAGAAACATTCATTTGTCTGTTTTCTTCTTTCTTTTCTTATTTCATTCCTTTCCTGCTTCTTTCTTTTTAAATAAAATTCCTGTTTTTTGACAACATTTCAGCAACCAAATTAGACTGAGGTAAAATCATAGTCTGTTGAAAGTTCAAACCATAGGATCAAGTAACATTCTTGGGGGATAAGTCAATTTCATTTTAAAAAGCTCATTAATATTGTCAATCCAAAATATACTCTAAGCAGAGAAACGTCCCATAAATCATCACTAGGTTGGCTATAATCTTGTTTCTTTACTTTAAATTACATTCATGAGTACTGCATAATATATAAAGATAGGGCAATAATACTGAGAACACAATTAGGGAAAAAGCTTATTGATTACTTATTTGAATATTCACTAGGGGACAAAGCACTTGTTGGCACAAAACTCTTAAGGAGATATACTAATGTTTAATTATTCAAAATATTAATCCTCCTAAAATTCAAAAGGCAAAGAATTCCAGTAATGAAATATTTTTTCCTTAAGATAGCTCCAAATCAGACTTCTGTTGAATGAAAAGAAAGAAAATACAACACAACAGTAGAATTGCATAATACTTAAAAGACTAATTCTGAGGAACAATAATAACTTAACTAAAATAACTAGCCAGATAAGATGTATGTAAACACTCCAGGATATATATAAAATCTTTTTAAAAAGCATTTTTAATTTTAACTTAAAAATATTTTTACTAACGTTTATATCCAATTTCTTATGATCACAGTTTAGAAGAAGATGCCAGATACTACTTTAAATGGGAAAAGACACAAGAGATAATATATGAAAACTGATAAATAATAATGCCCAATTACCAATGTATGTTGATATCAATGCATTGATAGGAATGTATAATCTGCCTTTTTCTTACGATCATACTTCTCATAAATTTCTACCTAACTTATGCCTTCTTATGAAACATGAACCAATGATCCAGGACAGGATTTGCAATAAGTATTTCAATAAGTATAAAGATAAAATGGGTTTATGTAAAAACAGTAATTCTCTGGAAATAATCTTCTCTTATGAAATATTCTGGAAGAAAGCCAACCAATTAGGTAAAAATTAGGAAAAAAACTTTCCTAGCAAAACATAAGACTATTTTACTATCTAAATTCTTTGTTAGAAGATTTTTGGTTACAAGCACAAGCATAGAGGGGAAGAGCCGTTTCATTAACAATTCCAATATTGTCACTCTACAGAGACAAAACATATCACTCTTTCCTATTCAAGAACATCTTTAAGGTCATATTGTCCACATAATTAAATTATTACTAGGTGTTAAAATAGCTATGCATTACCTGGATTTTCTGTTTTTAAACTCCAAATTTGTAAAAAGTTACAGATAAAATATCCTAAATGTTTCTCAGAGTATTTCAGAATTTTAACTGAATTGCTCTTATATATTATCTAGAAATATAGCTACTTATATAGTTGTGTTAGATAGCAACTTTTTTAGCTCCCTAAGTGACAAGGTCCATTTCAATACTAAGGTCACAGTATAAATGCCAGAAAAGTACTATACATACCCATGGTCTCCTGCTACAATAGCCATTTATTAAATCTAAGTCAAATCATGTCACTCCATTGCTCAAAGCCTAGTCACACCCCCTCTACTCCCAATCCCTCCCGGTAAAAGCCAAATTCTTACAACGGCGCACAGTCCCCTCCAGTCTGCCCTGTCCCATCCTATCTTTCCCTGTCCCATTTGCTCGTCTAAGGTCAGCCTGTCCCATGTGCTGTGCCCCAACCACACTGGCCTCCTCAGCTCCAGCCATAGGGCACCTTCACAGTGACTGAAAGCTTACCCCCAGTAACTCCCACTGCTCACCCCTGCTTACTTTCAACTCTGCTCAAATGTCACCTTCTCTGACCATCTGATTTGAAACTAACCTTCCCCCAGTCCTGGCATTTCCTGCTTCATTTTTTTCCAGAGCACTCAGCAGCATCTTCTAACATACTATATAAATGACACTTTGGTCAGTCTTTCTCCATCAGGATATTGCCCGTGTACTCCAGTGCTGCCTCTCCAGCACTTACAACAGTGTTAGGTTAGAATGGAACAGTGCTCCATTCATTTGCTGAATGAACACAGGAGTGAATGCGTCTTTTCTACCCAGAGGCTGATGTTCAGTCAGTGATATATAGCACTGCTCTGTAATCTCCAAGCCCAGCAATTTGGCATCATCCTGTCTCTCCTGTCTCTGGAATCTCTCTTTTGGTTCATGTTCTCTCTCTATTCCTACCACCATCCTGATTCAAGATTTCATTTTATTAGAATTACTGCATTAGGTTCTTACTTCCTCCATCTAGTGTTTTCTAATGTGTGTGAGGAATGCTGTTGAGTCTCACAGCTCATCTTTTCAACATAATTTTGCACTGTTTCAGAATATGAACTCTCAGCTTCCCACAGGCTTGCCTCCTCACTGTCCCGGGAAAGGGACCTTTTCCCAGCTCTGTCCAGCATTTTGCTCACCCCTGGAATGCCCTTCCTCTTATTTCTGGTAATCTAACCCCATTCATGATTTAAAATTCAATTCAAGTCCAATATCTTCCGTCAGGTTTCTCTCCACAGCTTCAGGTCATGGGTTTTCCTTCTCTAAACTGTCACGTATTTAAACTAATTTCCAGTTTTGAACTTAAGTTTTTGCTGATTCTTTTCAGTGTAACTGTCTTTCCCAGTCAAACTTAAAGCTCTTCATAAGGAGACACCTGTTTGTTAGGTCACATGTGCCTGGAATAGCAAAATGCTCATTTAATAGAGAAGTATTCTGTACTTGTTTGATAAAACTGATTATAAATTATTAAAGGGTGAATGGCTTTCTCACACGTCTTCATACTCTCTAGTTTCTGTATTGCACATAAAGAAATTCAGGAAATATTTACAGCATTTAACTAAATGATGCCTCTAATGACACAAAGTATGGCCTAATACTGTACTATACTGATATTCAAAATTTAGCTCTTCTTTATCTAAGTAAATAAATAAATAAATGTTCTCCCTCATTAGTGAGCACTCAGAAACTCAATTATTTTCTGCTTTGCTAAGAATGTACTAAAGTATTTCAAATGTCAGTTGGGGAACATGAATGCATAACCTCTTGATTCTAAAATATGCTCAATACCCAGTGATGTCAAACTGATACAGAATCCATACCTTTGTTAGTCCCTCATATTTTCCGTAGTCTGTACTCTTTAGCCACTCCATCAGCTTGGCATATCGGAGCAAGTCTCTATGAAATGGATGATGATTGGGTAAAGTCAGTTCGACAGAGTGTTGAGCAAGAGTTGAACTCTGATCATGACCCTAGAGTAAGTAAATTAGTAAATAAATATTGATAGTATAAAGAAACATGGTTGTAAAATTGAAAATTCTAAACAATGACCAAATGTGGCCAAGCAAAGCCAACAGAACATAGAAAAATAAAAAACAAGTACTTACTTTGTTCCTTTTATCGTTCTGTATTTACCAACTGAACACCACGACCATAAAATAATCATAAACACTCAAGAATGGCACTTTGATAAGTCATTTACTCATTTCATCTTCTAAAGGAGTTGAGAATGAATGTTTTAATCAAGCTTTCTCTCCTATACCATATCATTTTACAACTTACCAAGCAAATAAACACCATGATATAAATTGTATTAAGAAAAACACCAACTAAGGAAGTAACTTTAGACAAACTGTCGACATACATGGTGTTTCCATTAGAGCCTATAGTATATATTTAAAGTAACTGATAAAAACATATAGGATACAGAATGTTAGAACTAAGAAAGACTATAGATGACTATATCCTGGGCTTTCCACAAGAATCACTAATGATAGTATGTATAATTTTAATTTTTCTATTAATTTGTTAAATAAATAACTGCAGTATTTTACTTTTTAAACCTTGATAAGACTTTTATATAAGTAAATCAATAAGTTATCAAACAGCCTTAGACAGATGATGTATCCAGACTTTTGTTTTAGAAAATATAGACCTGGTAGATTAATCCAATAATCTTACTTTCTAGAAGAACAAATTGAAACTCAGAATTAAGTGATTTACTTGGGTCATATGAAGGAAAGCTAGAATTGGAACCTTAGTCATGTTGAGTTGTACTTCGATTTTCTTTTAAAAACATGTCAAGCCCTGGCCGGTTGGCTCAGCGGTAGAGCGTCGGCCTAGCGCGCGGAGGACCCGGGTTCGATTCCCGGCCAGGGCACATAGGAGAAGCGCCCATTTGCTTCTCCACCCCTCCGCCGCGCTTTCCTCTCTGTCTCTCTCTTCCCCTCCCGCAGCCAAGGCTCCAGATGGCCCGGGCGCTGGGCATGGCTCTGTGGCCTCTGCCTCAGGGGCTAGAGTGGCTCTGGTCGCAATATGGCGACGCCCAGGATGGGCAGAGCATCGCCCCCTGGGGGGCAGAGCACCGCCCCTGGTGGGCGTGCCGGGTGGATCCCGGTCGGGCGCATGCGGGAGTCTGTCTGACTGTCTCTCCGTTTCCAGCTTCAGAAAAATGGAAAAAAAAAAACAACAAAAAAAACAAAAAAACAAAAACATGTCAAACAAAATCATTTTAACCAGACTCAAAAATTGCAACTATCTACTAGTTACTGGTATATATATAAAAAATAAATAAAACAATAAAAATCTTCCCCACTCTCTTTTGAGACAATCTAGCTTTCCTTCTCTGCTACGAGGTCTACATCTCAGACACTAACAGCCAGTGTCTAGAGATGGAGAGTTGGACGGTAAGAGGAGTAGATTCCCCCTGAAAACTGAAGTTCCCACGAATAAGGAAAGGGCAAAAAAGGACATTTGTTTGAAGTCATTCTGATTCATTCCGATTTACCTAGATAGAGGTTATTTGTTAGTATTTTGTGAAAACTGTATTAAAGTGACACAGACTGCTGGAATTTTGGAGTTGGCTAACTCATTTCCTGGTAAAGTTACCTAAAGCTAACCAATGTGTACTATACTAGCTCACATACATTAGCTTATAAAGATTTGAATTTAAAGAATTTAAATTATTTTAAGAGATTTCTTTCTTCTATGTAATTTATATGCTTTATTATATATACAAAAAATAATGTAGTGATTATGGATTTTTTAAAACAGTATCTTTTAAATACAGAGAGTATCCAGAAAGAAAAATTCATTGTCTATGGAAACAAAGTTCCTTAGTAATTGTAAAGCACCTTTAGAGTAGGAAAGATGGAAGTATTAAATACACTAAGTACTAAAACCAACATTATCTGAGTCCCTTCTTCATTAACGTTTACAAATAAACAGGTTGGAGAGTTTTCTTCTTCTTGCACTATATCCCCAATTTAAAACAGCTAAAACAAAAAACAAGGATCTATTACATAGAAATTACATCTAAAACTGTATAGAACCAAAATATTTTTAAGGTTTGTCTAATTGATATCTACTTAGGTTAACTTGGGAAATAGGCCCAGAGATAGCAGAAAAGTATCAAAAAATTAGAGTGAACAATTCAAAATAACAAGAACCAGAAGATCGAGGTTCACAACTATCATAGATGCTATATACAAGGTATATAAGGTCCACAACTCCTTTCTATAATTCTAAAACCCAAAAAGCTCTAAAAACTCAGTTTAAGTTTGGTACAAACCATTTTGATGGCAAAAGCTGAGCTGAACTAATAGAAGGCTATTTATAGTGTTTAATGTGACAATTTCTATTTTTTGCTGTAGAAACATTGTGTGCTTGATTACAGGGCCCTGCTCTAGCCCCTGCTGGAATGGTTATATAATATACAGCAAATGCACTGTATTATTAAAATCTGAAAAATTCAAAAAGCAGAGCTAACACCAGAGGTTTAGATAAGGGAGCACAGACCTGTGTGAACATTCTTTTCTGGATAGCTGACTAAATATAAAACAATCACATCATCCAAAGAATTATCCAGCATTAAGAGCTACAGTGTTGAAAATGGAACTATTCTATATATTTGGAATGCCTGGGCACTTACGTCATTTCTGTGAAGTAAAGGCTAACAATAAATATGAACAAAATTAATAATATTAAATAAAACATGCAGATATTACCAGCGGATTATACAATGCCTCTAATTATAGTTGCCAAAGGTCAATATAAACATTACGTTACAGAAATGTTTTTTCATGACCACATGAGAAGGATGCTTAGGATTGAATTTAAAATCACAGGTAGCAGATACTAAGCATAAATAATATCAGAGTTTTAGGTCTACTAATGTTTCCAAATTGTGTCTTAGTTAGTTACACTGAAGAAAGGAGAAAAATATTTGACAGACATGTTATAGCTTATAAATGTTTTCTAAATAGTCTGTCTTTATTAATAACAATATTAGATCTTTTTTTGTTACCCAAAAGAATTCTACTCATTAATTTTTCTTGATGATTCAAGACCCAAAATTATTGTTTATGTTCTTCTACCACTGTTTACTCAGACTACTCCATATTAAGTTACATTATTTAATTTAGTGTCAGGAAAGTCCTTCAATTAAAAACCTCTGCTCCTGAACATGGGAAATTAGTTATTAACATTTGTAGAGGTCTTACAATTTACGAAGCTCTTTCATATATATTACTATTCAAAGCTTTCTTTTATAAACAGCCTTTTTAAAAATTTATTAAATTTAATGCAGTGACATTGATAAATCAGGGTACATATGTTGAGAGAAAACATCTCTAGATTATTTTGACATTTGATTGTGCTGTATACCCCTCCCTCAAAGTTAAATTGTCTTCTGTCACCTTCTATCTGGTTTTCTTTGTGCCCCTCCCCTCCCCCAACCCCTCTCTCCTTCTTCATCCCATCCCCTATCCCCCCACCCTCCACCCTTTGCCATCACATTCTTGTTTATGTCTCTGAGTCTCATTTTTATGTCCCTTCTATGTATGGATTCATATAGTTCTTAGTTTTTTTTCTGATTTACTAATTTCATTTCCTATAATGTTATCAAGGTCCATCCATGTTATTGTAAATGATCCGATGTCATCATTTCTTATGGCTGAGTAGTATTCCATAGTATATATGTACCAAAGCTTTTTAATCCACTCGTCCTCTGACGGACACTTGGGCTGTTTCCAGATCTTCGCTATTGTGAACAATGCTGCCACAAACATGGGGGTGCATTTCTCCTTTTGGAGCCGTTCTATGGTGTCTTTGGGGTATATTCCTAAAAGTGGGATAGCTGGGTCAAAAGGCAGTTCGATTTTCAGTTTTCTGAGGAATCTCCATACTGTTTTCCACAGTGGCTGCACCAGTCTGCATTACCACCAGCAGTGCAGGAGGGTTCCCTTTTCTCCACATCCTCGCCAGCACTTACTCTGTGTTATTTTGTTGATGAGCGCCATTCTGGCTGGTGTGAGGTGATATCTCATTGTGGTTTTAATTTGCATTTCTCTAATGATTAGTGATGTTGAGCATTTTTTCATATGCCTATTGGCCATCTGTATGTCCTCTTTGGAGAAGTGTCTATTCATCTCTTTTGCCCATTTTTGGATTGGATTGTTTGTATTCCTGGTGTTGAGATTTACAAGTTCTTTATAAATTTTGGTTATTAACCCCTTATCAGACATATTGTCAAATATGTCCTCCCATTGTGTAGTTTGTCTTTTTATTTTGTTCTTGTTGTCTTTAGCTGTGCAAAAGCTTTTTAGTTTGATATAGTCCCATTTGTTTATCCTGTCTTTTATTTCACTTCCCCGTGGAGATAAATCAGCAAATATATTGCTCCGAGAGATGTCCGAGAGGTTACTGCCTCTGTTTTTTTCTAAGATGCTTATGGTTTCACGGCCTACATTTAGTCTTTTATCCATTTTGAGTTTATTTTTGTGAGTGGTGTAAGCTGGTGATCTAGTTTCATTTTTCTGCAGGTAGCTGTCCAATTTTCCCAACACCATTTGTTAAAGAGGCTGTCTTTACTCCATTGTATTTCCTTACCTCCTTTGTCAAATATCAGTTGTCCATAGAACTGTGGGTTTATTTCTGGGTTCTCTGTTCTGGTCCATTGATCTATATGCCTGTTCTTATGCCAGTACCAGGCTGTTTTGAGTACAACAGCCTTGTAGTATAACTTGATATCAGGAAGTGTGATACCTCCCACTTTATTCTTCTTTTTTAAGATTGCTGAGGCTATTCGTGTCCTCTTTTGGTTCCATATAAATTTTTGAAGTATGTCATTGGTATTTTAATTGGTATTGCATTGAATTTATAGATTGCTTTGGGTAATATAGACATTTTAATGATGTTTATTCTTCCTAACCATGAGCATGGTATATGCTTCCACTTGTTTGTATCTTCCTTGATTTCTTTTATCAATGTTTTGTAATTTTCCGAGTACAAGTCTTTAGTCTCCTTGGTTAAGTTTACTCCTACTTTATTTTTTTGGTTGTAATTGTGAAGGGAATTGTTTCCTTAATTTCTCTTTCTGACTGTTCATTGTTGGTGTATAAAAATGTCTCTGATTTCTGAGTATTGATTTTATATCCTGCCACTTTGCTGAATTCATTTATCAGGTCCAGTAGCTTTTTCACTGAGACTTTAGGGTTTTCTATATACAATATCATATCATCTGCAAATAATGATAGTTTTACTTCTTCTTTTCCAACTTGAATGCCTTTTATTTCTTCTTCTCGTCTGATTGCTGTGGCTAGGACTTCCAGGACCATGTTAAATAAGAGTGGTGAAAGGGCGCACCCCCGCCTTGTTCCTGATCTTAAGGGGATTGCTTTTAATATTTTCCCATTGAGTATGATGTTGGCTGTGGGTTTCTCATAGATGGCTTTTATCATGTTGAGGTATGCTCCCTGTATTCCCACTTTGCTGAGAGTTTTGATCATGAATGGGTGCTGGATTTTATCAAATGCTTTTTCTGCATCTATTGAAATTATCATATGGTTTTTCTCCTTCTTTTTGTTTATGTGATGAATCACATTGATTGATTTACAAATATTGTACCAGCCTTGCCTCCCCAGAATAAATCCCACTTGATCATGGTGTATGATTTTTTCCATATATTGTTGGATCCGGTTTGCTAATATTTTGTTGAGGATTTTAGCATCTATATTCATCAGAGATATTGGCCTATAATTTTCTTTCTTTGTGTTGTCTTTGCCTGGTTTTAGAATCAGAATTATGCTCGCCTCATAAAAGGAGCTTGGAAATCTTCCTTCCTCTTGAATTTTTTGAAATAGTTTGAGAAGGATAGGAGTTAGTTCTTCTTTGAATATTTGATAGAATTCCGTTGTGAAGCCATCGGGCCCCGGACTTTTCTTTGTTGGGAATTTTTTGATAACTGTTTCGATCTCATTTGTTGTAATCGGTCTGTTTAGGTTTTCTGATTCTTCCAGATTGATTTTTGGAAGATTGCATGTTTCAAGGAATTTGTCCATTTTATCTAGGTTGTCTAGTTTTTGGCATACAGTTCTTCATAGTATTTTCTTACAATATTTTGTATTTCTGTTGTGTCAGTTGTTATTTCTCCTCTCTCATTTCTAATTTTATTTATTTGAGTCCTCTCTCTCTCTTTTTCTTGGTGAGTCTACTTAAAGGTTCATCAATCTTGTTTACCTTTTCAAAGAACCAGCTCCTAGTTTCATTGATCCTTTGTATTGTTTCTTTAGTCTCTGTCATTTATTTCTGCTCTGACCTTTATTATTTCCTTCCTTCTACTACATTTGGGCTTTACTTGCTCTTCTTTTTCTAATTCTTTTAGATGCAGGGTTAAGTTGTTTATTTGAGCTTTTTCTAGCTTCTGAAAGTGTGCCTGTAGTGCTATGAACTTCCCTTTCAGCACTGCTTTCGCTGTGTCCCATAAGTTTTGAGTTGTTGTATGCTCATTGTCATTCGTCTCTAGGAATTTTTTTATTTCTTCTTTGATTTCATTCTTAATCCATTCATTATTTAACACCCTGCTATTTAGTTTCCATGTGTTTGAGAATTTTTGAGCTTTTCTGTTGTGGTTCATTTCTAGTTTCATGCCGTTGTGATCGGAGAAAGTGCTTGATATGATTTCAGTCTTCTTAAATTTGCTGAGAGCACTTTTGTGCCCTAACATGTGGTCTATCCTAGAGAATGTACCATGAGCACTTGAAAGGAATGTATATTCTGTTGCTTTAGGGTGAAAGGTTCTGAAGATATTTATTAAATCGAGTTGATCTAGTGTTTCCAATAAGTCTTCTGTTTCTTTGTTAATTTTCTTTCTTGAGGATCTATCTAGTGATGTTAGTGGGGTATTGAAATCCCCTATTATTATAGTATTGCTGTTGATCTCGCCCTTTAAATCCATCAAAGTCTGCTTTATATATTTGGGTGTTCCTATATTAGGTGCATAGATATTTATAATAGTTATATCTTCCTGTTGGATTACTCCCTTTATCATTATGTAGTGGCCTTCTTTATCTCTTACTATATCCTTTGTTTTAAAGTCCAATTTGTCTGATATAAGTATTGTTACCCCAGCTTTTTTTTCATTTCCGTTTGCATGAAATGTTTTTTTCCATCCTTTTACCTTCAATCTATGTGTATCTTTTGTTCTAAGGTGTGTCTCTTGTAGACAGCATATGTATGGGTCCTGTTTTCTTATCCACGCAGCTACCCTATGTCTTTTGATTGGATCATTTAATCTATTTACATTTAAGGTTATTATTGATATGTAGTTGTTTATTGCCATTTTCTTCTTTAAAGATGTATTCCTTTTTTGCTATATTCTTTGCCCACTTTGATCTGTTTACAACAGGCCCCTTAACATTTCCTGCAGCATTGGTTTGGTTGTAATGAATTCCTTGAGTTGTTTTTTGTCTGGGAAGCTTTTTATTTCTCCTTCGATTTTAAACGTTAGCCTTGCTGGATAAAGTAGTCTTGGTTGTAGGTTCTTCTTCTGCATTACTTTGAATATTTCTTGCCATTCCCTTCTGGCCTCAAGTGTTTCTGTTGAGAAGTTGGATGTCATCCTTATGGGGGCTCCTTTGTAGGTGATAACTTTTTTTTCTCTTGCAGCTTTTAATACTTTCTCTTTATCGCTTAGCTTTGGTATTTTAATTATGATGTGTCTTGGTGTAGGTTTCTTTGGGTTTCTCTTTAATGGAGTCCTCTGTGCTTCTTGGACTTGTGAGAGTTTCTCTTGCATTAATTTAGGGAAGTTTTCAGCTATGATATGATTGAACAAAGTCTCTATCCCTTGTTCTTTTTCTTCTTCTTCAGGAACTCCTATGATGCGGATGTTATTTCTCTTCATGTTGTTACAGAGCTCTCTAAAAGTTTCCTCTGACTTTTTGAGTCTCTTTTCTCTTTTCTTCTCTGCTTTCATGCCTTCATTCCAGTTGTCCTCTACCTCGCTGATTTGATCCTCAGCTCTATCTATCCTGGTTTTAATTCCTTCCATTGTGGTCTTTATTTCTGATATTGTATTTGTCGTCTCCAACTGATTCTTTTTTATACTTGCTATTTCTTTATTTAGGTGTTCATAATGACCATCCATTGTTGTTCTAAGATCCTTAAGCATCCTTATAATCATTATTTTGAACTCTGCATCTGGAAGTTTGATTATTTCCATATCACTCAGTTCATCTCCTGAAGGTGTCTCTTGTGGTTTCATTTGGATTGCACTTCTTTGTCTTCTCATTTTCTGTTTTTGGGTGTTTTATTTGTAGAGTTGGTTGAGTCTAGGTTTGGAGTTGCCTGCCTCCAGTTTTCAGTTGTGTTATTTCTAGGTCTTCTTGGGTTGGTATCAGCTGTTATCTGTAATCCACTTTCGGATTTGAGCAGCTTTGAAGTCTTGATTTGTTTGTTTTCTTAACAGGTGATAGTCTTGTTTACTGATCTCAGCAGGGGGCTTTCTTGAAACTGTATCCAGGAATGCGATGGGTGTAACCTGAGACTCTGAAGGCCTCTTTAGCCAGCTAATCTCACTGGGGGCAGGGTGTTTTCTCAGCTTCAGTAGGGGAAGGTGTATCTCAGATCTCCATGGAGACCTGAGTTACTGCCCCTCCTCCCCACTTCTTGTTTTCAGCTGTGTCTTGTTGCACTGATTGGAGCTGGATAGATGTCCGGAGATCTCTGATCCAGAAGCAATTCAGCTCTGTTTTGTGAAAGGTTCAGACCCTCCCCCAGCTATGGCCGCCTCCAGCACGGATGAGTCAGCTTTTTTAGTTCGTTTCCTGCATTCCTTAGCCCCTCACAGTCTGTCCCTCTCCCTGTCCTTTCCACTTGGGAGATAAGCTGGTCTTTTCAACACACCTCGCTCCCTGGTTGCCAGGCAAGTGGCTGTGAGCAGTAGTTTCTGCTCTTTTCCCTTGTGTGAGATCCCCTCTGGGCTCTAAGCCTCTCCCCCCACCCCCATTCCTGTAAGCAGGGGAGATTCAGGCACTCCCTAACAGGTTTGTTGTGGCTTCTTCTTTGCTCCTTGGTTTTTGAGAGCTGTTCTTGCAGTTCAGAGTTGGTTTTTCATGCTGATTTTTCCTAAATTGATTTGTATTCCAGTTTGGTGGTGAGAGCTGGGCATCTGTGCATCCGCCTACTCTGCTGCCATCTTTTTCTCCTATAAACAGCCTTTTAAGATCACTATTTCCTGAAAAACTCACTTCTAATATGAAGAACATTGTTACCTTAAAACCACTATTATTCAGCTAGATTAAATATTATCAGTATTAACAAAATGATTTAATTTTAGAGAAAATGGTTCCAAAGTAATTACACAAAATAGGAAAATTAAATATTTAATTATATTGTTTAATAATATTGATAATTATCACATCTAGAACTCTAATGTGCAAAGAATTTTATTCTTTATAGTTTTAAAATTAAAACAGTTTAAAGTTTCTTATTATAAATAAAAATAAAATAGTAACTAACAATTTACTGAATACCCACTACCGTGCTAGGTACTAGGTATCATATATATGTGTGTGTATATATATATATGTATATATATGTATATATATAATATAACAATTTTCATAATAATCTTGTAGAGAACTTTTCTACTCATTAAAAAAATAGCAAACTCTATCATTATAATATAAAAATAACATGCTAGGTTTTGTCCAAATTAATCCAAGACTAATATATTTTCTAAAAACTTAGTGAATTATAAATTTTCATTGGTGTATATATATTACTAGAATTTATAATAAAATTAGCTAATATTGAACACTTTGCTATAACAAAGCACTATTCTAAGTACTGAACATAAAACATTAATCCTCATAAATACCTTTTGTGGTAGATATGTTGGTTATCCTCATTATTCAGATAAAACAACTAAGGTGGCACAAAGACCTTATTCACTTGACCAATGTCCCCAGCTAGGAAGTAACTGAGCAGAGTTAGGGTTTCGAATCCAGAATATGTGGTTCCAGTGTCCGCACTCAAATACTTGCTGTACAGACAGTCTAGCACAAATGATATGTTCATGTGAAATGTTAAATACATTGTCAAAATTTGGAAACTTTCTATTTTATGTCATGTTCATTTTAATATTTTTAAAGAAAGCAAAGTTCCAACAAACATCATGAAAGCTGATCTTAAATAATCATAATTTTTTCTAATAATTTGATCATCAATCTACGTGAAATGTGCTTAAGGAAACAGTTTTTGTGACATAAACTGAATACTGGTGGTCAGTTATACAGGTTTTACTTTTACTAGATGATGTTTTTATAAATATACATTGAAAGAAAAATTTCCAAATTTAAGCATATAGCAAAAAGCACCACAATTTGTTTTATCCTGATTGTCCTTTTTAGCTGAGTGCATAATCGGTTTCATCACGTTGCTGAAGGAAAAGGATAGAGTCATGAGGTCTCGGCAGAACCAAAGCGGGAAAAGGGGAGGGCAGTGAGCAGTTCCTCTCAAGACAAATCTTCTGAAAACAACCAAAAGAATGTAAAAAAAAAAAAAGAATGTAAAAGGACATATTTTTTATGAAAATATTCCATCAATTTTGTTAGCCTTAATTTGACTGTGTGATTTCAATATCAGACTCCTAATTAATGTAACTGGCTTGAGTCTCCTAAATCTCTTTCTAGATATTTGAATCCTTGGTAAACGTAAAAACAAGTGAGTCCAAAATTTCAATGGAAACCGAGATGTAAGAAGAGCTAAAAGAACCAAAACAATCTAGCCAGTTTTAAAAAATATTACTCTCATAGTATATATATTACATAAAGAAGTGAATATTAAATAAAATGCATTTTGGGCTTAACATATAGCTATATAGAAGTACAGTGTATCCGTAAAGTCATGGTGCACTTTTGACCAGTCACAGGAAAGCAACAAAAGACGATAGAAATGTGAAATCTGCACCAAATAAAAGGAAAACCCTCCAGTTTCTGTAGGATGATGTGGCAGCATGTGCGCATGCGCAGATGATGATGTAACACCGTGTATACAGCAGAGCAGCCCACGGCCATGCCAGTCGAGATGTGGACGGTACAGAGGGAAGTTCAGTGTGTTCTGAGGCTCACTAAACGAGCCACAAAGTGCAACATGAATATCGGCACATTTATAACGAAGCACCACCACATAGGAATAACATTACTCGGTGGGATAAGCAGTTGAAGGAAACCAGCAGTTTGGTGGAGAAACCCCGTTCTGGTAGGCCATCAGTCAGTGACGAGTCTGTAGAGGCTATACGGGATAGCTACCTAAGGAGCCCTAAAAAATCTGTGCGTGAGCCCACATCGAATTCCACTGAATAGGTATGAAACTGGGAGAGTTTTCCTTTTATTTGGTGTAGAGTTCACATTTCTATCGTCTTTTGTTGCTTTCCTGTGACCGGTCAAAAGTGCACCATGACTTTACGGACACACTGTATTTTCATAAAAGTTGCAGCACAGCTAGCACGCTCTCCATTAGTGATTCCCAAACGTGAAGATGTTTTTACTGGCCTACAGCAATAAGGCAATGGAATGATGGGAGTAAGCTTCTCATAGAGGTAAATGTATTAATTTAAAAAGTCTGAAATTATGTTCTTTCTTTACATTTAGTGCCAAAACATCATTTTTAAAATACAAAGATACTGAAAAGTAGATAGTAATATATATATATATATATATATATATATATATATATATATATATATATATATATATAAATTTTTTTTTTTTTTTTTTTCTTGGTAAAATGAAAAAATTATGACTTGGTCAGTCTCCAAATTTTACTCCTTTTAATTACTGATGTGTGAATTTTTTTCTTTTTTTTAGCAAAGGAGAGCAGGGGAAGAGAGAGAGAGAGAGAGACAGACAGACAGACAGACAGAAAGGGAGAGAGAATAGAAGCATCAAATCGTAGTTGTGGCACTTTAGTTTTTTCATTGATTGCTTTTCACTAATTGCTTGACGGGGGCACTCCAGCTGAGCCAGTGACTCCTTGCTCAAGCCAGTGACCTTGGGTTCAAGCCAGTGACCTTAGGCTTCAAGCCAGTGACCATGGGGTCATGTCTATGATCCCACGCTCAAGCCAGCAACCCTGCACTCAAGCCAGGTGAGCCTGCACTTAAGCTAGCGACCTCAGGGTTTCAAACCTGAGTCCTCTGCGTCCCAGTCTGACGCTGTATTCACTGCGCCACCACCTGGTCATGCCTCATGTGTGAATTTTAAAGACTGGGAATCAGTGCTCTTAAATCACTGTTATATTTTGATCAGTAAGTTATTTACCTGGATTTTTCTATACAGTGGTTATAGTAGTTATAAAATGTTATAATAGCTATACATTCGCTATACACTGCAATGCATGGATTCTCTTCGAGTCTTATCTATGATGCCACATCTGACTATTCAGATCCTCAGTCTCACTTTTAAACCTCGTTAGCACTTATATATATGATATATGTAATTATACAATTAGCGATTTAATATACACATTGCTGTAGAGCCTGAAGTAAATTAGCCTCCTTATAAGCATCTTGAGGGTGAGGATATTTCTTATTCTTACCTATGGACAACAGTGAGTACATAATATGTACACAACAAAAATTTGACAAAGAAATGTACTGTAATAAGGTAATCAAATTTTCCCAGCTAGTTTATCTCACAACCAGGAATAGAAATACCCAGGTTTCACAACTCTTTTGCTAGTTGACTTGATGCACTGAATTCAACACATAGGAAATCTCCTTTCTGTAGTTGGGATATCCTCTTCCTCCTTCTTCAGCATATCCCAGGTTATTGCAATATTGTGGTTTTTAACATGCATCATCCACAGGTTAACAATACATATTAGATTTTCAGAATGGCGAAGCATTCATTTTAAACAAGCCATTAGTTTATAAGGCAAAGAAGCAAAATCATAAATAAATGCATGTTACAACAAACAAGGGTGCAGAAAGCACTGTTTACAGA
The DNA here is from genome assembly GCF_036850765.1 of Saccopteryx bilineata. NCBI lineage: Eukaryota > Metazoa > Chordata > Mammalia > Chiroptera > Emballonuridae > Saccopteryx > Saccopteryx bilineata. Next base: position 226,359,768 of record NC_089494.1, read on the forward strand.
CTGATGTTTGCAATACCATTGACAAATGCGGATAACATTACTGTCAATAGTGTCATTTTTAAATAGTGTAGTAATAGATACTACTGAAATCATTCTGTAAGAAATCTGTGAATTATTATTTCCTATGTGACTTTTAGGTTTACTTTTTTCTTGACACCTTTAAAGTCAAGTGAAATGACAAGAGTCTTATCCGATTTCCCCCTCATGTGCCTTGTTAGGTCATCTTTTACACTCCCATTTACCACTATCATAACATTTATCGTTCCTGAGTGTCTGTCTCCCTCCCCTCCCCAGACTGTGAGCTAGAGGGTAGGATGAGCTGCTCATCTACCTCAAATAAATGTCTGGTGTGAATCTCAATCAACTGTAAATGACTTCTAAATAAATGAAGGAGTGAGCAGGTAAAACAATGACAGGAAGAAAGGCAAGCAGAATGAGATTAAATGCCTTTTTGGCCAAAAGCAACTTTTGCTTTGGGACATTAAAAATTGGCTACAAATATGGTTAAGAGGTAGCTTAAATCAGCAAGTTATAATCTATAAAGATTTTGCTGCTGTTAAGTTTAGCTAACTTTATAGAAAAAAAAAAAGAATCAGAGAAGCTTGAGCCAAATTTGATGTACTCACAGGCACCGAAAGAAAGTAGGACCTGTTATAGAGTTGAAGGAGGGCCTGAGTAAACTAATCAGAAATAAAATAGAGTAAATACAGTTGTTTCAGAATATGCAAAGTGAAAACAAAATAAGGGTCCAATGTTTCAGACAGCATTTCTTAGTAAACAAAATTTCCCATTAATTTTTTTTTGCCCAGTAATCCTAATAAAAGAGATGAAGAACATAAAAAACCTAATCCATTATATCAAATATTGAAATGCTTTCTATTCAAATCTCCCTAAGGTACTCTTAGTATTATTAATATTAACACTATCACTACAATCTTAAGTATAACATCCTTTTCCATATAAAAATGGAGACAAATGGTTTATGTAAGATTAAATCAACTGGAATTTACAATTGCACTCTAGTAATTTTATCATGTATATAAGTACACAGAACCAATAAAACATTTCATACCCTGAATCAAGTCCTGGTTCTCACCTCAATATTAAAAAATAAAACAGGCTAAACAGTAAACATGCACCAAGTTTGGACCTGTTTTTATAAATAAGACTATCGTAATGGTATATACAGTAAGAAAGTAGTTATTTATGTCATTTCTAGAATCAGAGAAGTTTAGCTGAAGGAACCAATCAATTGTCTGCTTACAGAGGCAGCTGAGCCCCAAAATACATCTATGAGCAAATATGCATATATTTAAAAATCTTAAAATCAAATGAATGTGTGAAGAATATGCTATGATCCCAATGAAATACATGAAAATTTTTTGTGGGAATTTAAGTTTAAGATAATATATAAACAAGTTACAGGAACACGTCAGGATTAATAATAAAATAAAATTACCTGTTGAACAAAAACATTGTTGAGATGACTGGCCAGTCGCCGGGCAAAATGCTCTCGCAAATCACCAAACCGCTGCTGTTGCTGTTTGACGGCCAGGAGCATGTCATGGCCTGAAATCAGAACGTTTCTTGACTGCTTTTGTGGGTAAAATGACTTCCCTGATGTTTCATGAGTGTATTTATAATAGTATCCATGTTTTGGTTTTGAAGTACTCAAAGTTTTACTGGCTTGTTTGCTTTTATAAAAGAAAGGTAAGGGGAAAATAGCATAGCACAGTAGTTCTCCGAGTGGTGCTTCCTCAACACCACTAGGAAATGTTAGAACTGTGGATTCTAACGCCTCAGCTCAGACATACTAAATCTGGGGGGAGAGCCAGCCTTCTAGGTGGTTCTGACGCAAAGTCAAGTTTTGGAATCACTGGCCTAGCAAAACCTTATGCTCTCTGGTCTAGCCAAAGCATCGGCTTTGCACTAGGTTCTGTGGACTGTACTGAAGAAAAATCATGGCGTTAACTTGGGTCACTGATGGTCAATCCGAAGGAAATGAAATAGAAAAGTGCCAAATGAAATATGTTTGGTGCCAATAGAAATATATTTGGAAATAAGTGAAACTGGTTTGAATAGCTAATGATGTAACCCTAAACCACTTGCCCCATATATTTCTTGTCAAAAGCACTGTGCTAAGTTACAAGCTTAGTCTCAGATTCTTGGTGACATTTTATCACCTCCAATGAACATACCTGGTCGAAGAGCTACATTCATGCACTGCAAAAGGGCATCGGCGGCATTGGTACAGGCCTCAATGCCTCTAGAAGCAGCAAGGTCTCCATCCTGAAGGGCCTTTATATGACCTTTGGCCAAGTCCATGTGGTTCTGGAATATGTACAGACAACATTTGCACATGTAATTTTGGGAAATTCACAGGTGAGTGGCTACTCAATCCTATCACTAGGTCTTTGTAGTTACTTTAAATCTTGCTATCATAAGGAAATTAGCAAATGTTTACAAATGAGTTTTACATATTACCCCCCCCCCCAAATTTACATAGATTTTGTTGTTGTTGTAGTTATCTTACTGTTGGTAATTCGCAGTCATACTTACCACAAGGAACTCTATCTCAGACAGAAGTTTTACATTATTAGTGTTACTGAGATGAATTAGGTGGTTGCTTTCAGAGATCTGATCCATTTGTTCTTTTACACTTTGGAGCATCTCCTCATAACTGCTGAGTTTAAATTCAATCTGATCCACCTCCTTTAGAGCCTCATCCAACAGCTTCATCAGGATGTTCACTTGCTTTTCAGAGGCCATGATTGACTGGATGTTAGCCTACAAAGTTAAAAACAAAGGTAACCCTTCAAATTATTTAAATGTGAAAGAAGTATAGAGATAAAGTACTGCCAAACCTCTTCGACAGCAGAGTAACAAAGATTGACATGTGCATCTACACAACTCCTTTAGTACTTATGTTTACATTCCACTTTTTACACAGCATTTAAAGAAGGTGCACTTGCAGTGATGTCAAAGTTAGGGACCAGGCCTCGGTATTTTACATGTGCACAGTCTGCAAAAATATGGTCTGCCCCATCAATAATGTTATATTCTCATCTCTGTAAGTTGAGGGGTATTAGACTCTGACATCTCCAACATTTCTTCCAATTCTACTGGCTATAGATATTTTCTACACTTCTGTACAATTATGTAAGACCCTAAAAAAGCATAACCACCTATGTAATACCTTATTCAGACTCTAGCAGTGGTATACCAGTCTTTGAAGGTTACATGGAACTAATTTATAACTGGGGTATAATTTGTACTAATAGGATGTGGAGCATATGGCCAAAGATAACTCCTTCTATGCTCTTCTTTCTTTTCTCTTTCATTTCCAACTACATTTTTATCTAGGAAAAGCAGTTATAAACCACCATCCCCTTACCACAGTTTTCTAAATGTTTCTGGTTATTGATTCTCAATTCCCTGATATATGGAATTTGCCAAATCAAAATTAAACTGCAAAGCAATTATGATGACTTGAAGCATATATGCAATATTAATTAGAAATTATAAACTACCAAGCCACATTAAGAAAGCAAGTAACATGGTATGAGAGAAAAACTTAGACAAGGAATTAAAAGAATATCACTGGCCCTGGCCAGTTAGCTCAGTGGTAGAGGGTCGGCCTGGCGTGCGGGAGTCCCAGGTTCGATTCCCGGCCAGGGCACACAGGAGAAGCGCCCATCTGCTTCTCCACCCCTCCCCCTCTCCTTCCTCTCTCTCTCTCTTCCCCTCCCGCAGCCGAGGCTCCATTGGAGCAAAGATGGCCTGGGTGCTGGGGATGGCTCTGTGGCCTCTGTCTCAGGCACTAGAATGGCTCTGGATGCAACAGAGTGGATACCCCAGATGGGCAGAACATCGCCCCCTGGTGGGCATGCCGGGTGGATCCCGGTCAGGCGCATGCGGGAGTCTGTCTGACTGCCTCCCCGTTTCCAACTTCGGAAAAATTAAAAAAAAAAAAAAAAAAGAATATCACTGTATGGCTGATGCTGTAATTTCACACATGTTATTTTGTATAGTATTTATAATAATGCAACTGTAAGCGCAGCCCAACAATAAAGTCAAGAGGGCTCAGAAACATTGCTGTCTTAAATACAAGAGCTGGGGCTGGAATTTAGCCAGGGAATTTCCACTTTAACATCTTGAAGTCTCTTCTAGGCTTTACTTCTAGTTAGTCTTGTAAAATTGTAAGCTTGGATCATTTATGTAATCTTTGGGCCTAAGTTCAACCTTATAACTTCTGTACCTTTTATGTATAAAATACCAAAATTCTTTAATTCTTAAAATATTCCTCATTCTCTGAGGGTTTTCTTGAAATGTTTACCTTGTCTAAACAAAACAAAACAAAACACCCCACTGTTCATATTAGATTTTTTCATATCAGCACTGTTCTTTTTAGCTTTTCACTGTCTAAAGATGTGCATTTAGATACAGACTCAGAAACTCTGCATACAAATGAAAGGATCTATTCCAAAACATTTCAGCAGAGGAGTCAAACATCCTTCTTCCCTGACTCTCCTGTTTTCACTACACTTATTCTGCTACCTTTTGGCAAATGCTTCACTTATTTCAGCCCAATTTCTTTCCAGTTTGTACGTTTTTTCCCCAACCACAAAAATGCTATTCTTTTGCACTGAACTATTCTGAGGTGTTTCAGAGGCTCGGGGAATCAACTCCCAAGTTAGTTTCTGGTTGACTACCTTTTATTTCCATCACTTCATATCAAAAACCTCTCAAAACCTAGAATCTTAGCTAATTGCCTTCATTGGCTCAACTAACAGGAATGGTTCGCTAATTGATCAAGAATGGTGAAAAACTGATGGCAGCTGATAATGCACTTACAGAGAAAGATAGCAAGAATCACACTATGAGGCAGTAAAATACGCCCACCAGTCTTCTCAATCCACTGCACATCACTAATCGTAGATTATAAGATAGCCTTACCCCATCTAGCACCTGCAGCTCTCTGGACAACCTTTCTGCAAAAGCCTCAGCATTAGAAATTGCGTATTCACAGCCTTCCATCATTATTTCAATGTCCTGCTCTTCTCTCGCATTTAGCTCTTGGTATTCATCTCCTGCTTCTTCATCACCTCCGGTCACACTCTGGTTTTCTCCACTTGGAACAGATTCTTAAAGAAGGTAAAAATTAAAAATAAAATAAAAAAGTAGGAAGGACAATAAGATGGCACTTACAGGTAAGGTCAATTATAAGCACAGTTCACATTAAGTGGCTGAAAAATAGGAATGATTCAAAATATATGATAAAAAACCCTTACTTTAATAAAAATGGCATGTTAATATGTTTATTATAATAAAAAGCATGCAGCCTAATTCACTGACTTGTGTTAAAATAGCCTTTAGTTGCAATTTCCCAAAACACAAACTAAAAAACAAATACAAAAACTGAAACAAAACACATGAACAAGCCTAAGCTTTTTTTCCTATCTGAGGTCATTGCTGCTCTAACAAAATAACATATATGAATTCAGGACACATGAAAACAATTTTCTCTCCTTGTTTTCCCCAGATAACAATTTTCTTCTGTTATTTATACTCTTTTTGTCTTTGTAACTTTATTTTCAGTAACTTTTACTTGAAATGAAAAATGTATCTACAATTCACAATTTATTTTGGGTACTGAAGATATTAACTGAATTTTCCATTTCTTTGTTTAAAAAACTTCACAGGCATTTATAAAATTTCTGAAGATCAGCTATAGAAGCTCTCCCAATAACGCAATAGTAAAAAGAGCTGTTGAAATTACAAAAATTTACATAGGTCTTCATGCTTCACAACAAAAGATCAAGAGGTCAAATTTGAGGTGCTTTCTAGATAAACATTTCAATTCATTTTTTTAATACACTCAACATATGAGATTTATATAAAGCTTGTGGTTAAAAGAAGTAAAAATGAAAAAATAATTTTCACCCCTTAAATAAAGTTACTGATTTTCATAAACTTAATGGGACACAATTTAAACCACATGCTCTGGATACTTTAAGTATTATTTCCCATGCAAATGAATACTTACATTCGGTATGACTTGACATATGTTAATTCGTCCAAGAACAAAAATCAGCTATTTCAAAGTAACAAATTATTTACTCTTAAGAATTGTAATGAGGCAGATTAAGATGACATCCCAGACAAACAAAAGGAGGAGACTAAATCTTCTGGTACAGGCAACTGTACATTACAGTACTTTAAAGAGGCATCAGTCACCAAGGTCCTTGTCCTTTGAATGAGTCCATTTAAGTTCACCGTGGAAATGCTAAACTGTCCTGTGTGACAGCTTATTAGCCACTAGGAAGCAGAGACTGCCTAAAACATTCAGTATAGCTCTTTACACAAGTAGATATTTAAAATAAACGACTATTTTTAAAAGTTCTCAACTGCTTCAGAAGTATTTTCTCTCCCATTAAATACTCTTTTGGAGGTTAATAATTAATAGTATGATTAATTTTATCATTATATGGATTTTGTAGTAATAAACTTGTCCCTGAACAAAATTTCATAAAATATGCAACCAACAGTACATAACAATGACAATAAAAATATACAGAATAGGATAAGAAGAAAAGGTGTTACGCACCTTCTGTAACTTTAGGCAGTTCTGGAGAGTAAAAAGGTATGAAAAAAGCAGAGGAAAGTAAGCAAAGAATATTAGCTGGGTAGAAAAGTATACAGGTTTAAATTTTTAAAATACTACCCATATTTCATTTGAACTTCATGCTAAATCAAGGTTTAAAAGACAATGTCAAAATTAGCTACAAAGAGGAAAGATTACTAAGAAGCTAAATTTCAAAAGATCATTTCCTTATTCATTTTCTGACAATTACTAAAAATACATTTATCTTTCTATTTTCTCTTAGTCTTTTAAGAAACAGCATTGGCTAGTCCTTGGAGGAGAAAACTGGGAAACGGGTCACTTCCTGGGGATTATTTTTAGGTCAGCTGTGACTCATGCATTTAGTCTAATTATTTTCACTCAAGGCCCAAAATCTTTACCTGAATTGACACATTCTCACAATGGATTAGTCATAAAACATTGTTAGAAAGGACAAAATTGAAACAATTAAAGAACACAGTTCAAGCTGGCACTTAAAGATTCAAGTCAGAATTTTTTTTAATCTGGTCACAAAATGAAAAAGAAAAGGCCAAACAAAAACTTCAGTCTACTTCAACTGCTAACAAAATCCTCTTTTAAGAATCGTATTCTGTTGAGAAGTTCCAATTATTAGCATAAACATTCGACTGTCACCAATAAAAACTACTAACCTCACCACTGCTAACACTCACAATGAAGTCTTACTTGCACGATTACTTATGTCTTAAAATGAAATGGTGATAATTTCTTTTCTAACATCACCCAAAGCTTAGGGAAATCTATTTTTTTAAGTGGAAGTCAATGGCAAAGACTTTAAAGTACAGTAAAACATTAAAACATGTTTGTAAACTTTAAAACTGATCTCAATTTGGGTTAATATTTATAAAAATGAAAATGTCTACATCTTTGTTTAAGGCCCTGAAAAACTGAATTGCCTTTTTTACTTTTTAAAGCAGATACTTCATTCTCAATAACAGTAATACTCTCCTCATTGATTTTGGTAGTATTTCTTAATAAGGTAAATATAAGTAGGCTATATATTTTCCTATATTGTTGACTTAATATGTTGGTTAAAATACATTTTAGGCAATAAATAACTTCTATAGATATAGAATATTTGAAAAGAGGATGGCAAACTTTTAAATTCACTTAACGAATGTTCAACTCTGAAATGGTAAAAAAATAAATAAATAAAGGCCACGAAAAAAAAATTAACCCACTATTCAAAACTACCCACTATGAAAAACTACCATAAATTTTTTGAAGATCATTCCCTCAACACACTCAATCACTAAGACAATGGGCTTAACGGTGGTGAGTGGGCCACCCTGAGGCTCCTACACAGGGCCAGCCTCCCTGCAGGGAGGAGCACAGGGCCTGACAGATGTGACATGTCCCTGCCAGTTCCAAGCAGGAAGCCTGAAACTGTAACAGGTGCACTAATTTATAATTGAAGAGAGAAAATCCTACGTTTAAGGAGAGAAGGATTCATGGCCAAACAAAAGGAGTAACTAAAACAACAGAGAAGAGACAGGCAAGTGACTAAGAGGAATAGTGTGAAGCCCCTGAAACCGATCTGATAGGTCAGAATGGTTGAATACAGGCGATTTCAGATGTTTCCACCTCACAGAACAGAATCTTCTCTTTTTAAATGTTAATATACAACTTAGGACAAATCTAAGTATTTTTTTCAATAAAGAGGAGCAACAACTCTTCTTTTAACTGCTTTCATTGAGATAAAGAATACAACACAAATTGTATCTACAGGCATACAGAACCATTTTCTTACAATGTTTGTATCTTCATGAAAGAAATTTAAAAAGAATAAAATCTCATCTGTTTTTAACAATTAACAGAAATTTTTGTTTTGTAACACAAACTAATATCTAGTAACATTCCTGTAGATATGCAGATCAAAATTATCCTCATTAACTTCATGTCTAAAGATTTTTACCCTGATAAAGCTAATATACTGCTCACAAAAATGAGGGGATATTTCAAAATGAATATGAAGCGATAAAATATCCCCTCATTTTTGTGAGCAGTGTATTTACTGAGTACTATGTATCTATGTATCTGCCACTGTTCTCATTATACTTATATATTAAGTAATTTAACCCTCACTATAATTCTCTGGGGCAGATCCTATTATCATCTCTGTTTCTGCGATAAGGGACACTGGGACCTAGAATAACAAAGCACACAGCCAGCAAGTGACAAAGCCAAGGTTGGAACCCAGGCAGTCTCCCTCCAGAGTTGTGTTCTTAACCACTACACCTACACTTTGCACAAAAATACAGCTGCAAAGGTATCCACCTCAGAGTCCTTTTAAATAAGCAAAGATTGGAAAATTAAAAATAAATGATTAAGGCCCTGGCTGGTTGGCTCAGCAGATCAAGTGTCAACCTGGCTCACCAAGGTCGTGGGTTTGATTCCCCGGTCAGGGCACCTATGAGAAGTGATCAATGAGTACACAACTAAGTAGAACAAGCTAATGCTTCTTCTCTCTCTTTTTCTCTCTCTCTCTCTCTCTTTCCCTCTCTCTCTGTCTTTCTCTCAAATCATTGGAAAATATTTTTAAAACATTTTTAAATGATTAACTAAACTAGAGCATATCCATATAATGCAATAAGATGGATAAAAATATTAGGTAAGTATTTAATAACATAGAAAATGTTCATGAGGCCCTGGCTGGTTGGCTCAGCGGTAGAGCGTCGGCCTGGCGTGCGGGGGACCCGGGTTCGATTCCCGGCCAGGGCACATAGGAGAAGCGCCCATTTGCTTCTCCACCCCCTCCCCCTCTTTCCTCTCTGTCTCTCTCTTCCCCTCCCGCAGCCAAGGCTCCATTGGAGCAAAGATGGCCTGGGCGCTGGGGATGGCTCCTTGGCCTCTGCCCCAGGCGCTAGAGTGGCTCTGGTCGCCGCAGAGCGACGCCCCGGAGGGGCAGAGCATCGCCCCCTGGTGGGCGTGCCAGGTGGATCCCGGTCAGGCGCATGCGGGAGTCTGTCTGACTGTCTCTCCCTGTTTCCAGCTTCAGAAAAATACAAAAAAAAAAAAAAAAAAAAAAAAAGAAAATGTTCATGATACAGTATATAAAAAATTATATTAAGAAAAAAAAATCTAAATTTCTTTAAAAAAGTATTTAAGCCTGACCAGGAGGTGGCACAGTGGATAGAGCATTGGCCTGGGACTCAGAGGACCAAGGTTTGAAACCCTGAGGTCGCCTGGTTTGGGCGCAGACTCATCCAACTGGAGCATGGGATCTTAGACATGACCTCATGGTTGCTGGCTTGAGCCCAAAGGTCGCTGGCTTGAGCCCAAAGGTCGCTGGCTTGAGCCCAAGGTCGCTGGTTTGAGCAAGGAGTCACTCGCTCTGCTGTAGCCTCCCTCAGTCAAGGCACATATGAGAAAGCAATCAATGAACAACTAAGGTGCCACAACAATAAGCTGATGCTTCTCATCTCTCTCCCTTCCTGCCTGTCTGTCCCTATCTATCCCACACTCTATCTCTGTCTCTCTTGCTAAAATAAATAATAAAGTATTTCAATATGCATAGAGAAAAGACTAAAAGAATTTTAACAAAATGTTATCTCTGAGAATTAAGTTATACGTGATTTTTATTTATTTAAAATCTATCCATTTTCTATAATGATCATTACTTTTGCAATAAAATATTTTTAAATTCCTTTACAAAAAAAGGTAATCCAGTGTTCTAATTATGTTGAATAATGTCAAATAATACACATACTCAACTATCAATATACCTGATTTCACATGTACATTTTTATTTAACTTTACCTTCCAAAAGCTGTGAACTGACATTGACAAAATCAATTTTCTTCCGGAGATAGCGTTGATTCAATTTCCAAATGCATGAAATGAAAGCATTCTTTTCAGCAGTGCTGCTGGCAACCCATTTATATATTTTTTCAAAATGTAAATCAAATTCAGGATTTTCCTAAAATGAAAATATACAAGACATTGTTTCTGCTCATATCCCATTTTTATTATTGTAAAATCTACATTTTAATAAAACAAGAAGTTGAAGCTGTTCTAGAAAAAAAATCACCATTAAAAATGAGTTAAATGACTGGCAGAGAATTCAATTTATAGCAAAAACATTGTTTACCTCCCAAAAGAAGCTGGATAAAAATAACATAGTAATTTGGTAATTTTCTTCCTATCCCCTTGAAGTCTATGAGTAAAAGTATAATATATCTACTTCACAGCTTTGTGTCTCAGCTTCCTAATCTTTAAAATGACAAAGGTCTCTAGTTTACATGTAGACCTAATTTTTCTTTTTAAATTGTCTATGGGTTTTAGAGTTATACCTCTTCTTTGAAATGAACTATTATTTATACTATGATTTGACACTAATTCCTTGATAAAGAATATATCTTCCAATTGTAACATATGAGAAAAAAATAAAATATAATATACATATCCTGGTGTGGTTTTCAAGAACAAATCAGTTAAAAAGCACAGACTGCCCCTGTTTTCAATTCTGAAAATATACATTAAAGGTGTCTCAAAAGTGAAAAAGAAGCTCAACTGACGTGAGGGAATTACACTAAGCTCTCTCTCTCTATGTCTCTTGAGCCACATTACAGCAAGGATTTCATGCCAGGCTAATTCTCCCTTGAATGTAGAACTACTTGATTACTATGTAAAAATGAAAACTTATGGACATACACTTTTCTTCACATCCAAAGAATTGAAAAATAGGCTCAAGTGTTAACATTCTACAAAAGGCTAAAAAATATTCAATTAATTTAAAGTGTTATTTAGGGGGAATAAAATATAAATAAAGACCTTAAATGCCTGACCAGGCAGTGGTGCAGTAGACAGAGCATCCATCTGGGACACTGAGGCTCCAGGTTCAAAACCCAAAGGTTGCTGGCTTGAGTGCAGGCTCACCAGCTTGAGCGTGGGGTCACTGGCTTGAGCCCAAAGGTTCCTGGCTGAGTCCCAGGTTGCTGACTTGAGCCAGGGTTCATTCAGCAGGAGCTGCCCTTTCCCCCGCCCCGTCAAGGCACATATGAGAAGTAGTCAATGGACAACTCAAGTGCCGCAACTACAAGTAGATGCTTCTCATCTTCCTCCCTTCCTGCCTTTCTTGATCGCTTTCTCTGTCTCTATCTCTTAAAAAAAAAATAAAAATAAAAAAAAAATAAAAAAATATCTTAAAGCTAAGGGAAGTTGTATTAGGGTTTTACTGTGAAGACTCGGGACAACTTAAGGATCAGGACCTGACCTGTGTATGGAACAAGTACAGTATAGTAGCATGGAACTACTAATTTGTTCAATTTAATATCTTAATAAACAGAATTGAGCATGAAAAGATTAAAAATCTATATTTACAATGAGAGGTAGTTGCATTATTGCTTATAAAAAAAAACAAAACACCTAACAGTATTGGCAACTAATATGACACTTGATGGGAAACAGTCTCTTTCCTGGGAATATTTCCCATAATGCCATAAGAGAAGCTGAGTGCTCCAGTGGCAACACTCACACAGATCAATGTGTGATACTAAATGGCTACCGTTAGGCTATGTATAAAAATTTTATGTTTTATATCCATATATAGCACACACACACATCAAGGTGCTTACATAAAATAAAAACCCATTAAGCAAGTCAACAATGAGGCGTCAGCTGTGAGAAAGCATTCAAATGAGCAAACAGCCAAGTTAGCAAATTATGCAAGTCAATGAGGTTATGAAGTGCAAAACTTAATGAAGAAAAATGGGCTTTTAAATAGAGGTGTGTTTCTAAAAAGCCCTTAAGTTTTTTTGCTTATACAGAAACCAAACAAAAAGTCTCTACTCTTGATCCTTCCCTATGTAACAGAAATTATTAGTTAAATAATATATTAAAGTATTTTTAATCCTATTTTAATTGTCTTTTAAACACATACACTCAAAGCAGCTTCAAACCATTTCCACATTTTTCAAAAAATCAGGTCCTCCTTACGGATAAAAGCAAAGGCCCAGTTTGCCTAAAATACTTAAAGGCATTCTATATATTTGAAAGAAATCTGCATTCTACAGATATGCAGGCCTCTCCTAAAGTTGTTTTTGCTTCACTTAAAAATGATTTTGTACCTGACTCATCTGCCTGTCATTTTGTCCAGCTTTTAGTTCCTCATAGGTTTATACTAGGGTAAGAGTAAAACCAGAATTTTATGTTATCAGATTGTTCTATAAGGTAGTTTTTACTTCTTTGTGCCTTTTTAATAAATGTACAAGGGCCCTGGCAGGTTGGCTCAGTGGTAGAGTGTTGACCCAGCATGTGGAGGACCCAGGTTTGATTCCCGGTCAGGGCACACAGAAGCGACCATCTGCTTCTCTCCCCCGACCCCCTCCTCTACTCTCTCTCTGTCCCGCTCCCGCAGCCATGGCTTGATTGTTTTGAGCACATCAGACTTGGGAGCTGAGAATGGCTTAGCAGAGCCTCCACCTCAGGTGCTAAAATTATATAGCTTGGTTGTGAGCAGCCCCAGATGGGCAGAGCATTGGCCCAGATGGGGGTTGCCAGGTGGATCCCAGTCGGGGCGCATGCAGAAATCTGTCTCTCTATCCCTCCTCTTCTCACTTCAATTAAAAAACAAAACAAAACAAAACAAAACTGTACGGCGCTTGAAGAATTAAATCAAAGGGCACCTGTAGTGACTTTAATGTAAGCCTTGCTATTAGTTCCATCAACAGTACAAGTGGATGTGGTACCAAGCATTCCCTGGGGCTCTAGAAGTGCCTTTAGGCAGCGTAGGAAGTTGAAGGACAAACTCAGAGGATGTGGAAGGGGAAGCACCTAATTCAACCAGAGGAGCTCTATTTGATTTCTTAGAAAACGGTATTGAATTGTCAGGAATAAAGGTGGTCCTCTAACATGATTATCTTCTTATTCAACTTTCTTAGAGTTTGAATATGGCTTAAATGAAAGGTATAAGATTTATGTTCTTATATCTTATTCTTTAAATTCCTTAAAATAAGGTGTGTAACTCAGTATTATTTCTTACACTTGGGCCAAAAATATCAGACTATGGCCTCAAAAGACAGTTTGGCTGCCTGAGCTGGTGATTCTGCATTAATTCACAAGGACTAACTAAGAAAGACTTACTCTGCTTACATTATATGTGATTTTGAACTAGGTTTCACTGGAACAATGATTAAAAAAAAAAAAAACATTCACAGCACATTGCTTTAAAATCTGTGCTAATGTATGAATTTTATACTAAGTATACCTAACTTAAATACAGAAATGTATACTTCAAAGGTTACTTTGCTGTAGTTTATGTAGTTTGGGCACAAACATAGCAATAGCTCAAAAAAATCAAAAACAATGAAACAAACATACACAGCCTAAGAGCAGAGAGTAGGAGAAGGGAAGGTTGATGATACAATTTAGACTAATTCTTGGCTAGGTGATGGACCAATGGGTCACAATATAACAAGATTAGACCATTTAAAAAGACAATAAATACTATGTTATAAAATGAAAGACACTTTTTGAAAACAGGTTAAAAAAATAAAAACTAAAAAAAAAAACATACTTTAATCGCATCCTTGGCATCTACCACAGCAAGGTCTCGAAGGGCCCAAGCAATCTGCCTTTTATAGAAATCTCCTTTATCAGATTTCTTGACTTTAACCACCTTCACCTGCACAGGGCGTTCAGTTGTCACTGTTGAACAAAACACACACTTTCATTAGAAATATTGTTCACTTACACAGTTTTCATTCATTCATTCACTCATTGTAAATATAGCTGTCAGGTGCCTGTACACAACACTAAGAAAGGAGTAGATTTCATAATAAATGCTATGAGTGAGGAATTCTCAGGATACTAATGAGATATTCTAAAGGGGCAGAGGCAGATAGATACCTTGAGAAGTAAAACTCTTAAAACTCAACAATAAGAAAAAAGATCTAATTAAAATATGGGCCAAAGACCTTAACAGACACCTCACCAAAGAGGAGACACAGATCATAACAAAGCATATAAAAAGCTGTTCCACACATTAAAACAACAGGATAACACTACACACCTCTTAGTGTGCCCAAAATCTGAAACGCTGACTACACCAAATGCTGGAGAGGAGGTGAAACAACAGGAACTCTCACACGTTGCTGGTGGGAATGCAAGACTCCTATCATACAATCCAGCCATTGTCTCCTTAGTATGCACCCAACAGAGCTGAAAACGAACAACCTTCACAAAACCCTTCACACAGATGTTTATAGCTGCTTTAGTCATAATTGCCAAAACTTGGAAGAAACCAAGATGTCCTTCAGTAAGTGAGTGAATAAACTGTGGTACATCCAGACAATGGCATGTTATTAAAAACTAAAAAGACATGAACTGTTGTGCCATGAAAAAACATGGGGGAACTTTAAATGCATATTACTAAGAAAAAGAAGCCAATGTCAGAAGGCTATACACTGTATAATTCCAACTATATGACATTATGGAAAAGGCAACACTATGGAGATAGTAAAAAGACCAATGGTTGCTAGGGTTACGGGAAAGATGAACAGGCAAAATGCACAGTGGACTTTTAGGGCAGTGAAGATACTCTGAGTGATACTTTAATGATGGACATATGTCATTATATATTTGTCCAAAACCATAGAAAGTGCAACATCAAGAGTGAACTCTAAGGTAAACTATGGATTTTGGGTGACTGTGACATGTCAATGTAGGTTGATTCTTGGTAACAAATGTACCACTGTTGTGAGTGGTGTTAATAAAGGGAGAGGCTATGTATTTGTGGGGAAATGAAGGGGTGAAGGGAAATCTTTACCTTCCTCTCAATTTTGTTGTCAACTTAAAAGTGTTCTTAAAAATAAAGTCTTAAAAAATGTACTAAAGCTAATGAGTTATTATCAGAGTATCAAAAAATCTAGGAATAAAGAAATACCTAGGAATAAATACAACAGCATATATGCAAAGCCTTTAAAACTATAAACCTTATTGAAAGGCACTAAAGAAGACATAGGTTAATGGAGAACTGTGCCATGTTCATGAACAACACTCAATTTAAAAACACAAGTTCTCCCCAAAGCTATAGATTCAAACAATTTCAATCAAAATTCCCACAAAATCTGGAACTTGACAAGTCGATTCTAAAATTTAGGTTAAAGAAAAAAGTACCAAAACAAGACAAAATAAATACTGGAAATAAGAAAGAACCCAGAAACAGATACATTCACATTCATCACTACAAACACAGACACAGACAAATTAAAGACTAAACTGTAGAAGGTAAAACTATAAAACTTTAGAAGATGACATAGGTAAATACTTTTATTCCTCCCCAAGGCAGGGAGGAATATCTTAAGTAAAACTAACCAAAAGGGGAAGTCTGAAAAAAATCAAATTAATTTGATTTCATTAAAATAATAAATTCCATTAAAAGACATCATTAAAAGTGAAAACACAGGCCACAAACTGGGATGTATATAAACAACAAAGGATTAGTATAAAGAACAGGAATCAGTAAAAGGATAACCAATGCAATAGAAAATTGAGCAAAAGGCCTTAACAGGCAAATTTCTTACACAAGGAAACAAAATGGCTAATAAATTTGTGATAAGAGACTCAATCTCATTATTAAGGAAATACAATTTAAAATCACAATGAAATACTACTTCAAATCCACCAGGTTGAAAATACTAACAATCTGTCAAAGCCCAAGATAGTGGTATGATTAGTATTCACACCTTATATATATGTTATAAAATTTCTTCTGTATCTAATCAATATTTAATTTAAAACAATTTAAAAAATGAATTTGCCAGCCCAATTGTTTTTCCAATTATAGAGATAATGAGAATATTTAAAATGAGGAAAAGTCCCCTAGAGAATGAAAGAATGCCAAATAAAACCATTTTCTTACTAAATACCCACCTGTGGCACACAAAAAACAGTTCTTTTTCTTTTTTCCTGCTTTGCAGACATTGACAATACTCAGCAGGCGTTCATCATTTGGTGTAAAGATATCTCTTTGTAACGCATGTTTGATTGCTGTCATCTTTACTTAGCTGAAAAATTTGGGGTATAGATAGTAAGTTCATTCTCAAAAACACTGTATCTTACATTGTTCAGTTTATTATTTTAAGTTATCTCATTCACGGTTAATAAGCATAGGAAGAATGATTTAATTCATTAATACACTTATATCATAAAAATAAAAGGCTGCATATTTGGAAAAGAAATTAGAGTTAGTGTTATCAAACTCAAATTTTTGGAAGTGCTCACAAAAACTATAGTACAAAAAAGAGATTTGAGAAAAAAATTAAAAACCCATGCTCAATCTTAAAATATATATTTCCAACATAAAGAACTCCTACAGTCAATTACAACTCAACAGTAAAAAGGTAAACAGCCCAATTAAGAACTGAGCAATAGAATTTTTAATCACATAAAAAGATGTTCTACGTCACTAACATTATGGAACTCTATATCAAAACCACAATGAGATACCTACCACTTTACATTCACTAGGACGGCAAAAGTAAAAAGACAAGTGTTGGTAAATATGTGCAGAAAAAGGAACTCTTATACTGGTGATTGTAAAATGGTGCAACCACTTGGAAAACAGTTTGGTAACTCCTCAAAAAGTTATATATGGAGTACCATGTGATCCAGCAATTCCGCTCCTAGATATACACCCAAGAGAACTGTCAACTTATGTCCATACAAATATTTGTACATGAATGGTCATAACAGGGTTATTCACAATAGCCAAAAAGTGGACACAGCTCTAATATACATCAAATAATGAACTGATACCACAAGCTGACATGGAATCCATACAGTGAAATATAATTCAACCATAAAAAGGAACAAAGTACTGAAGGACACTAAACATTGAAGAATCCTGAAAACACACTCAGTGAAAGAAGCCAGATACAAAGGACCTCATATTTTATTATTCCATTTATGTAAAATGTCCAGTAGACAAATCTATAGAGACAGGATGATTTGTGGTTGCCAGGGGCTGAGGTCAAAGACGAATGGGAAGTGACTGCGAATGGGTATGGGATTTCTTCATTGTGAGATGAAAATGTCCTTGAATTAGATGGCAGTGACAATTGTATAATCTTGTCAATATACTAAAAAAACAGAGTTATACACTTGAAGAGGGTGAGTTTTATGGTGGGTGAATTCTATCTCAATAAAGCCATTATAAAAAATAGGCTTCCATTTATCTCCTTTTTCTCCTTTATCATGTAATTCAACATCTTTTTAAAAATATCAGTTTAAGTTCAATATTTTTAAAAATCTCTTTTCAATCTTATTTTTAAATATATATTGTATATATATATTTATGTAACTATTTTCCTATGCAAATGTAGTATTTCATATATGTGAGTTTGCTTAGAAAATTAACTTCTAACACTGTTTCTATGGGAAAATGAAGGAATTATGAATTTTAAATAAAGGACTTAGAATGAATTTTTATAATACAATAACACTTCTGTAAACTAAGTATCTCCTTTATTTTACTCAATCTGTGAAAATTTTATCTTTGTTTCAACTAAAATTGTTTTTCTCACAAAACTCAGATCCTCAGATCTTCCCCCTTCCATCTAATCACAGCCTCTAGTCTTCTGACCTCACTCTCCTTCCTGTTTTCTGTGTCTGTGTGACCTCTCCAAGCTTCTTTTCCAACCCAGCCTGGGAGCAGTGTTCATTTCTCTACACCCAGCTACCCCCCACCCCCATTTTCTTACTCTATCAGTTCACCCTGTTTATAAATCTCCATAAACTGTATTTTTTTCTCCAATTCTCTTAGTTTACTATATGCCACTTAAGAAGGCCACATGTCCTATTCATTGCATTCATTACAAATATCTAAATCCAATCAAAGCTAGACTTTCAATGTTACTCAGCAATTCTTCAACACACTTTGATGATTCCTCCTACTCCCCATCAGTGTTGTTGTAAATCCTTATTTGTCTCTTCCAACCCTCAACTCTAGTGTCAGCCTCCTCCCTCTCTGCAAATGACTTCACCATCTATTCTGCAGAGAATACAGAAGCCACAAAGTACAATTTTCACCAATTTGCTTTCTTTTCCATCTTTACTACATCTTCACCCATCTTAGCTTCCATTCTGCTTATTACAAAATGTCTTCATGGCCCTGGCCAGTAGGCTCAGTGGTAGAGCTTTGGCCCAATGTGTGGAAGTCCAGGCGTGTGGAAGTCCAGGGTTTGATTCCCGGCCAGGGCACACAGGAGAAACGCCCATCTGCTTCTCCACCCCTCCCCCTCTCCTTCCTCTCTCTCTCTCTCTCTCTCTCTCTCTTCCCCTCCTGCAGCCAAGGCTCCATTAGAGCAAAGTAGGTGTGGGGCACTGAGGAACACTCCACGGCCTTCACCTCAGGCGCTAGAATGAATGGCTCCAGTTGCAATGGAGCAATGTCCCAGATTGGCCGAACATCGCCCCCTAGTGGGCATGCTGGGTGGATCCTGGTCCAGTGCATGTGAGAATCTGTCTCTCTGTCTCCCTTCTTCTCACGTCAGAAAAATACACACACACACACACACACAAAGAAAAGAAGAAGAAACAAAATGTCCTCGTAACCAAATCCTTAATATGTTCTATGGAACACAGACTGTGTTAAAAGCTCTCCTCTACCCTATTCCCAAGCCACAGGTGATACTGGACAGTTTATCTCTGGGTTTTGTTAATGCAATTCCTTTTTCTGGAATTCTTTTCTCTGTGGGAAAGTCCAACCCATCTCTCAAAATCTGTAAAGGATAGGCCCTGGCTGGTTGGCTCAGCGGTAGAGCGTCGGCCTAGCGTGCGGAGGACCCGGGTTCGATTCCCGGCCAAGGCACATAGGAGAAGCGCCCATTTGCTTCTCCACCCCTCCGCCGTGCTTTCCTCTCTGTCTCTCTCTTCCCCTCCCGCAGCCAAGGCTCCATTGGAGCAAAGATGGCCCGGGCGCTGGGGATGGCTCTGTGGCCTCTGCCTCAGGCGCTAGAGTGGCTCTGGTCGCAGCATGGCGACGCCCAGGATGGGCAGAGCATCACCCCCTGGTGGGCAGAGCATCGCCCCTGGTGGGCGTGCCGGGTGGATCCCGGTCGGGCGCATGCGGGAGTCTGTCTGACTGTCTCTCCCTGTTTCCAGCTTCAGAAAAATGCAAAAAAAAAAAAAAAAGAAAAAAAAAATCTGTAAAGGACACACACACACACACACACACTAATTCCCTTTCTACTTCTCTAACATTTCCTCTCTACTCTGTTAACATAGCATTTAATACCATATTTTTAGGTAGTCATATTCCCCCTACCCCATTAAAAGTAGCTCCTTGTAAACAAGAGTCATGTCTTACTTATTTTTGCATTCCTAGAACTTGGCAAGGACATAGAAGGCATCTAATAAATTAACAAAATGATAGTACCAAATACCATGACAATGACAGCTTATCCAAATGTGGTTCCCCCTTTCCAACTCTCACAACTGTATACAAATGTCCAAGTTCAAAATCTGTCATAGCTGATCCTCCTCCATTGTCATCATGAAATCTGCTACCACATTTTGTTGCTTTCCCCCCATCCACACATAACTTGTCTTATTTTGTTTCCAGTGTCAACACACTAACCCACGTTCACATCAACTATAGTTATTTAACAGTACGGTATCTGGTTATCTCTTTGCAAGCTTCCACAATCCAAAAAACCCAACAATGGACAGGTAATATTAAAACACAGCCTTCATCACAACATGCTCTTGCTCAGTTTTACTACTTCTTACATACAAACGTTCCTGTCTGAGCCTTGTTGTTCATTCTGGTCTTTACATCTCTGCTTGGGTGCTTTTCCATGCAGGAGATATTATTTATTCAAATCCTAATTGTACAATATTTCACAGTTTACATAAAGTTGATTAATAAAGATCTTAATCCAAATTGATCTCTCAATTGCTACAGCACTTAGTATATTTACTAAGCAATCAAGCTCTTGCTGCAAATCGCTTCAGGCAATCATAAGCTTGTGG
The DNA here is from genome assembly GCF_036850765.1 of Saccopteryx bilineata. Classification (NCBI taxonomy): domain Eukaryota; kingdom Metazoa; phylum Chordata; class Mammalia; order Chiroptera; family Emballonuridae; genus Saccopteryx; species Saccopteryx bilineata. Next base: position 226,380,403 of record NC_089494.1, read on the forward strand.
ATCTCAAGAACTCTCTTGAAAGAGAAAGGCAGAGAAGGGAAGAGAGGGAGGGAGGAAGACACACTTTGGCATAGTTTTGTGTTCCTTACTAGGTACACAGCAAATACCTCTCGAGGTAACCTAAACTGAATAGTAAAAACTGGAAAAAAGAATGACTATTATTGGCCAACGTTTATACCACAACCCCTTTTTGGTTAAGAGCAACAGCTGAGTATACGGTAAGCGGTAAAACGAAGAGAGGATTGGCCATACCTCATAAAGGAGGCAGGCATGACGAAAGGCCCTACGTGACCCTCATTCACTCAGCAAATACTATGTCTGCTAAGTGCGAGGCACTGCTCTAGGTTACTGCAGTTTGACAAACATGGTCAGGAAGCCGAGATCACTAGGGCCTTCGTGGCATCTCCATTCTCCGTTCTAAAGGTTAAGTGATTAACTCTATAGTCTGTACAACGTACTCTTCTGTTGAGACACGAGAGAAACTCTAAAGCTGTTTCCCAGACTTAAGGGTCTATGTTTGACCGCGTTCCAGAGGCAGACACTGCTTACGCTGTGTTGGTTCTCGTTTCCTTAAACTCCGTCGGATCATTAACACTGAGTGACGGCTAGTCCGTGTGGGTTGGGCCCGTTTGCTATGAAGACATCTCAGCGCGTGGAGCACTGTCATCCCGAGGGGAAAACTGTGCGCGCACACAGGGGAATGTACTTAAGGGATTTAGAAGAAAAATGTATATTTGGACAAAGAAGGGGAAGGCGCTGTCACGCCCTCCCGTCCCGGTCCACGCCAAAAAGCAAATGATTAATCATTTGCCCGAATGAAATATGGTTCCGATGGGATGTGTGAGGATCGGTCTCCCGGCCCAGGGCGGCAAGGAGCTAGGGGATGCTCTGAGCGGACTCTGCGCCTCACCCAGAGAAGGGGAAAGGCTGGGAGGCCTGACAGCGGAGGGAGAGGCGCCGGGCCTGGGCGCAGAGCCAGCACCGGGACGGACGAGTCGCCATCAGACCCTGTCCGCTCGTCTGTCCGCCGCCGGGACTACTGGGCAGCCGCGGCCCAAAGCTTACCACAAGGCCGGACCGAGCCCGGCTGTGCCCAGGCGGGTCCTCCAAAACCGAGACGCGACGGGGCGGGACAGGTCACCGCTCCTAAGACGCGCCCCTCAATTGAGGAGCGAACGGGAAGCGGGAGTTCGGCCCCACTTCCCGTATCCGGGAACGTGACGTACCTCCACGCCGGAAGTCAACTCTGCAGAGAAGGCCGAAGAGGCAGCGATGGGCGTGGGGGGGCGGGGCATGATCCTGTCCGAGGGGCGGAGCAAGTCCTGCCCAAGGGGCGTGACTAGGACAGCAGTGGCGGGCCCTTCGTCCCACAGATACTTACTGACTTAGGACCTGAGGGTTTGACGCTGCTTTCTCAAGAGGAGTTATTTAATCTGATATTTTCAGCAATTTATTTAAGAAGAGATGCGATTGTTAATGATATGACGCCTATGCACAAAGTTTGAGAAGCACAGATGATACCAATGTTGCTGGGTGCCGGGCAAGCGATTCATTTACTCCATAGTTTTGGCATCTGTTTTATGCCGGGCACTTTAATGGAGGTGCAGAGGTGGTTCAGATATAAATCCTATCCTGAAGAGGTTCACAGTATGGTAGGGCTTAGTAAGATATACACAAAAAATATATACAAATTAAACAGACTTTGTCGGATAGCTCAGTTGTTCAGAGCATCCTCCCGACAAAGTGAGGTTGCGGGATTCCTTTCCCAGTCACGGGACATACAGGAATCAACCAATGACGGCATGAATAAGTAGGACAGCAAATTCATGTCTGTCTCTCTTGGTCTGCCTCTCTCTACCTTCCTCTCTCCCTAAAAAAATCAATAAACAAAGAAAGAAAGCAAACAAAAAATAAGTGACCAAAATGAGGTACAGGACAGATATGTGTGCTGGGAATTCAAAGTAGCAAATTCTTTGCTCCTGGGAGAATCAGTCCTTTGCAAGGGTTCTGCAGAAATATATTCATGCATGCATGCATTTATTCGACAAACAGTGCCACCTCTTTGACAGGCGCTGTGTGAGGTGCTGGAAATGCAAAGACATGGACCCTACTCAGCAAAGGGCACACCCTCACTGAGGGGACAGAATTAAATAGGTGGATAAATTACAGTCAAGTGACAACGGAGGTAGGAAAAAGAGATTAAGTTCCATGGGAATGCAAAAGGTAGTAACTCACTTGTCAGGAATGGATTTAATGAGAGACATTAAAGTGTAAAGTGCCTTTCAGTGTTTACCTAGATATAATTTGGTGGAAAAATCAGCAGAAATAGGACATGTTTGCTACTGATATCAATATGCTCTAGTCAGTGCTATTTGGAATGTTTTTAATTTCATTGACTAACTTCCCTTTAAGAGTAGATTCTGTATCTACTCCCATTTTTACAGAGACTGCTTAGGTCCTTCCTGTTTGGTCACAAAACTCTTCCTATGGAAATTCTTTAAGTGACAATTGCATGTGTGATTGTCTCCCCCCCCTTTTAACCTTTATGTTTACATCCTTTTTTTTTTTTTTTAACAGACAGAGAGAGAGTCAGAGAGAGGGATAGACAGGGACAGACAGACAGGAACGGAGAGATGAGAAACATCAATCATTAGTTTTTCGTTGCACATTGTGACACCTTAATTGTTCATTGATTGCTTTCTCATATGTGCCTTGACTGCAGGCCTTCAGCAGACCGAGTAACCCTTTGCTGGAGCCAGTGACCTTGGGTCCAAGCTGGTGAACTTTTGCCCAAACCAGATGAGCCTGTGATCAAGCTGGCAACCTCAGGGTCTTGAACCTGGGTCCTTGGCATCCCAGTCCGATGCTCTATCCACTGCGCCACCGCCTGGGCAGGTCATCTTTTTTTTTTTCTTAATTGATTAAAAAAAATTTTTTTTAGGTGAGAGGAGGGGAGATAGTGAGGCAGATTCTTGCATGCGTCAGGACTGGGATCTACCCAGCAACCCTCTGGGGCCAATGCTGGGGTACTGATTAGTGCCTGAGGCTGACGTGCATGGAACAACTGAGCTGTGTTAATCGCCTAGAGCCCCATGAAACCATGAAGCCACTGGCTGCTGGAGGACAAGAGGGAGAGAAGAGTGGGTGGAAAAGCAGATGGGTGCTTCTCCTGTGTGCCCTCAACGGAATCAAACCTGGGTGGTCCATATGCCAGGCCAAAGCTCTATCCATGGAGCCACCTGCCAGGCAGCTACATACCACTTTCTTCTTTTATTCTTCTTCTTTTTCCAAGTGAGAGGACAGGAGACAGAGAGCAAGAGACCCCCACATGTGCTCCAACCTGGATCCACCTGGCACCCCTGTCTGGGGCCAATGCTCTGCGCATCTGGGGCCATACAGGCAACCAAGCTATTTTTAGCACCTGAGGCGGAGGCTCCATGGAGCTATCCTCAGTGCCCTGGTGCTCAAACCAATTGAGCCATGGCTGCAGGAGGAGAAGAGAGATAGAAGGAGAAAGGGGAGGGGTGGAGAAGCAGATGGTCGCTTCTCCTGTGTGCCCTGACTCGTAATCGAACCTAGGATATACACATGCTGGGCCGATGCTCTACCACTAAGGCAACTGGCCAGGGACCCTACATCCCTCTTTAAAGTTGGAAAGCAAGTTGCATTTCAGGTGCCTGGATTTCTTCCCTGCATATCCACTGCCTCCCTAACTTTTCCACTTGGATATCTGTTAAGCATCTCAAACTTATGTGTTCATAAATTAAATTCTCCTCTTTTCTTTCCCCTCCTGGATTCCCCAAAACATAGAGGCTAAAACAAAGGCTATGTGTGTAGTTTATTTGAGGAAAATATTTTAATAGTGGCTCTTTAGTCTCACTTAATACATTCATTTTAACATTTCTGCTTCCCTGATCTTTTCATTTCTTTCTCAATATTCATTCAAATTGTTCTAACATCTCATTTAGCACAGGTCATCATCATATCCAAGCTTTAAGGAGATGCCAAGGCTGTGTATTAGGACTGACTCCAGATGTTCATATCAAAATATTAAATCCAGAATCACAGGTAAATGGCCCATGTCATAACTTCAGCCCTGTCCAGCCTTATAATCTGATTCCTCTGGTTTAATATTCTAAATCAGGGGTCAGGAACCTATGGCTCACGAGCCAGATGTGGCTCTTTTGATGGCTGCATCTGGCTCGCAGACAAATCTTTAATAAAAAAATAATAACAAAAATATAAAACATTCTTATGTATTACAATCCATTCATTTTCTACCACTCATGTTCATGTTTGCGGGTGGCTGGAGCCAATCACAGCTGTCCTCCGGGGTCGTTGTATGGCTCTCACGGAATTACATTTTAAAATATGTGGCATTCATGGCTCTCTCAGCCAAAAAGATTCCCGACCCCTGTTCTAAATATTTACTCTCACACATATTTCCCCAGTTTCTATTGGTACATATTGGCCAGTTCTGTAATTCCTTTATTCTTTTTTTTTTCTTTTTCTTTTTTTTTTTTAGCAAGCGAAACAGAGACAGACAGACAGACAGAAGGAAGAGAGATGAGAAGCATCAACTCGTAATTGTGTCACTTGAGTTGTTCATTGATTGCTTTCTCATATGTACCTTGACCAGGGGTGCTCAGATAAACCATTGACCCCTTGCTCAAGCCAGAGACCTTAGGCTTGAAGCCAGTGACCTTGGGTTTCAAGACAGTGACCTTTCAGCTCAAGTCAGTGACCCTGCGCTCAAGCCGGTGACCTTGAGGGTCCTCACCATCCCAGGTTGATGCTCTATTCACTGTGCCTCCACCTGGTTAGGCGGTAATTGACTTTGAGTTAGTTTCACTCAGTGGTTCTCAACTGGGAGTCATTTTGACCCCCAGGGGATGGGTAATGTCTGGAGATATTTTTTATTCTCATTCCTGTGAGGGTTCTACAAGCATGTAGGTAAATGACAGGGATGCTACTAAACAAACTATGATACGCAAGGCAGCCCTCCACAGCAAAGAATTATCCAGCCCAAAATATCACCAGTGCTGAGATTGAGGAACCCTGGTCTAGTTCTTTCTAGAACAGGGGTTGCAATCCCCCACATGGGCTGTGCTGAGATCTGACCCAGCTTACAGGTTCAAATCAGTGAGGGTAATGGGGGTGGATATTGAGGAAAAAAGGGTCATATTGGGAGTCACTTGCCTCAGATATATTCTTTTCAGCCTTTACAGACTAGGATGGGGTGCTTTCCTTTCTCAAGACGCAGGAGACTGTTGGCATAGAGCAGGGGTCCCCAAACTACGGCCCGCGGGCCACTTGCGGCCCCCTGAGGCCATTTATCCGGCCCCCACTGCACTTCCGGAAGGGGCACCTCTTTCACTGGTGGTCACTGAGAGGAGAATAGTTCCCATTGAAATACTGGTCAGTTTGTTGATTTAAATTTACTTGTTCTTTATTTTAAATATTGTATTTGTTCCCGTTTTGTCTTTTTACTTTAAAATAAGATATGTGCGGCCTTCTGAGAGGACACCCGCCACCGTGAGGAGCATGCTGCTCAAGCTCTGGGCTCACTGACTGGCTCTTACTTGCTTGTAGCTTTGGCAAGTGAGTATTGTTCTGTGTCCTAATTTTTCCATCTGAAAAGAAACTACTGAAATAACAAGAAGAAAATGTGCAAGTGAAAGTTTCTTTCTAGAGGTTCCAAGATGGCAGCGGAGTAGGCGGACGCACAGACGCTCAGCTCTCAACACCAAACTGGAATACAAATCAATTTAGGAAAAATCAGCATGAAAAACCAACACTGAACTGCAAGAACAGCTCTCAAAAACCAAGGAAGCCACCATAATCCTGGTAAGGAGTGCCTGAATCTCCTCTGCTTACAGGAACGGAAGGGGGGGTGAGGCTGAGAGCCCAGAGAGGATTTCACAGAGGAAAAAGAGCAGAAACTACTGCTCACAGCCACTTACCTGGCGACCAGGGAGCAAGGTGGGTTGAAAAGACCAGCTTATCTCCCAAGTGGAAAGGACAGGCAGAGGGACAGACTGTGAGGGGCTAAGGTATGCAAGAAACGAAATAAAAAAGCTGACTCATTCATGCTGGAGGTGGCCATAGCTGGGGGAGGGACTGAACCTTTCACAAAACAGAGCTGAAGTGCTTCTGGATCAAAGATCTCTGGACATCTATCCAGCTCCAATCAGCGCAACAAGACACAGCTGAAAACAAGAAGTGGGGAGGAGGGGCAGTAACTCAGGTCTCCATGGAGATCTGAGATACACCTCCCGCTACTGAAGCTGAGAAAAAACCCTGCCCGCAGTGAGATTAGTTGGTGGAAGAGACCTTCAGCATCTCAGGTTACACCCACAGCATTCCTGGTTACAGTTTCAAGGAAGCCCCCTGCTGAGATCAGTTAACAAGACTATCACCTGTTAAGAAAACAAACAAATCAAGACTTCAAAGCTGCCCAAATCGAAAGTGGATTACAAATAATAGCTGATACCAACCCAAGAAGACCTAGAAATAACACAACTGAAAACTAGAGGCAGACAACACCAAGCCTAGACTCAACCAACTCTACAAATAAAACAAAACAAAAAAGAAGATGAGAAGACAAAGGAGTGCAATCCAAATGAAACCACAAGAGACACCTTCAGGAGATGAACTGAGTGATATGGAAATAATCAAACTTCCAGATGCGGAGTTCAAAATAATGATTGTAAGGATGCTTAGGGAATCTTAGAACAACAATGGAGGGGCAGTTTGAAAACCTAAATAAAGAAATAGCAAGTATAAAAAAGAATCAGTTGGAGACGACAAATACAATATCAGAAATAAAGACGACAATGGAAGGAATTAAAAACAGGATAGATAGAGCAGAGGATCAAATCAGCAAGGTAGAGGACAACTGGGATAAAGGCATGAAAGCAGAGAAGAAAAGAGAAAAGAGACTCAAAAAGTCAGAGGAAACTCTTAGAGAGCTCTGTGACAATATGAAGAGAAATAACATCTGCATCATAGGGGTTCCTGAAGAAGAAGAAAAAGAACAAGGAATAGAGACTTTGTTCAATCATATCATAGCTGAAAACTTCTCTAAATTAATGCAAGAGAAACTCTCACAAGTCCAAGAAGCACAGAGGACTCCATTAAAGAGAAACCCAAAGAAACCTACACCAAGACACATCATAATTAAAATACCAAAGCTAAGCAATAAAGAGAAAATATTAAAAGCTGCAAGAGAAAAAAAAAGTTATTACCTACAAAGGAGCCCTCATAAGGATGACATCCGACTTCTCAACAGAAACACTTGAGGCCAGAAGGGAATGGCAAGAAATATTCAAAGTAATGCAGAAGAAGAACCTACAACCAAGACTACTTTATCCAGCAAGGCTAACGTTTAAAATCGAAGGAGAAATAAAAAGCTTCCCAGACAAAAAACAACTCAAGGAATTCATTACAACCAAACCAATGCTGCAGGAAATGTTAAGGGGCCTGTTGTAAACAGATCAAAGTGGGCAAAGAATATAGCAAAAAAGGAATACACCTTTAAAGAAGAAAATGGCAATAAACAACTACATATCAATAATAACCTTAAATGTAAATGGATTAAATGATCCAATCAAAAGACATAGGGTAGCTGCGTGGATAAGAAAACAGGACCCATACATATGTTGTCTAAAAGAGACACACCTTAGAACAAAAGACACACATAGATTGAAGGCAAAAGGATGGAAAAAAACGTTTCATGCAAATGGAAATGAAAAAAAAGCTGGGGTAGCAATACTTATATCAGACAAATTGGACTTTAAAACAAAGGATATAGTAAGAGATAAAGAAGGCCACTACATAATGATAAAGGGAGTAATCCAACAGGAAGATATAACTATTATAAATATCTATGCACCTAATATAGGAGCACCCAAATATATAAAACAGACTTTGATGGATTTAAAGGGCGAGATCAACAGCAATACTATAATAGTAGGGGATTTCAATACCCCACTAACATCACTAGATAGATCCTCAAGAAAGAAAATTAACAAAGAAACAGAAGACTTATTGGAAACACTAGATCAACTCGATTTAATAAATATCTTCAGAACCTTTCACCCTAAAGCAGCAGAATATACATTCTTTTCAAGTGCTCATGGTACATTCTCTAGGATAGACCACATGTTAGGGCACAAAAGTGCTCTCAACAAATTTAAGAAGACTGAAATCATATCAAGCACTTTCTCCGATCACAACGGCATGAAACTAGAAATGAATCACAGCAGAAAAGCTCAAAAATTCTCAAACACATGGAAACTAAATAGCAGGGTGTTAAATAATGAATGGATTAAGAATGAAATCAAAAAAGAAATAAAAAAATTCCTAGAAACGAATGACAATGAGCATACAACAACTCAAAACTTATGGGACACAGCGAAAGCAGTGCTGAGAGGGAAGTTCATAGCACTACAGGCACACTTTCAGAAGCTAGAAAAAGCTCAAATAAACAGTTTAACCCTGCATCTAAAAGAATTAGAAAAAGAACAGCAAGTAAAGCCCAAATGTAGTAGAAGGAAGGAAATAATAAAGATCAGAGCAGAAATAAATGACATAGACACTAAAGAAACAATACAGAGGATCAATGAAACTAGGAGCTGGTTCTTTGAAAAGGTAAACAAGATTGATGAACCTTTAAGTAGACTCACCAAGAAAAAGAGAGAGAGGACTCAAATAAATAAAATTAGAAATGAGAGAGGAGAAATAACAACTGACACAACAGAAATACAAAATATTGTAAGAAAATACTATGAAGAACTGTATGCCAAAAAACTAGAAAACCTAGATGAAATGGACAAATTCCTTGAAACATACAATCTTCCAAAAATCAATCTGGAAGAATCAGAAAACCTAAACAGACCGATTACAACAAATGAGATCGAAACAGTTATCAAAAAACTCCCAACAAAGAAAAGTCCGGGGCCCGATGGCTTCACAACGGAATTCTACCAAATATTCAAAGAAGAACTAACTCCTATCCTTCTCAAACTATTTCAAAAAATTCAAGAGGAAGGAAGATTTTCAAGCTCCTTTTATGAGGCGAGCATAATTCTGATTCTAAAACCAGGCAAAGACAATGCAAAGAAAGAAAATTATAGGCCAATATCTCTGATGAATATAGATGCTAAAATCCTCAACAAAATATTAGCAAACCGGATCCAACAATATATGGAAAAAATCATACACCATGATCAAGTGGGATTTATTCTGGGGAGGCAAGGCTGGTACAATATTTGTAAATCAATCAATGTGATTCATCACATAAACAAAAAGGAGAAAAACCATATGATAATTTCAATAGATGCACAAAAAGCATTTGATAAAATCCAGCACCCATTCATGATCAAAACTCTCAGCAAAGTGGGAATACAGGGAGCATACCTCAACATGATAAAAGCCATCTATGAGAAACCCACAGCCAACATCATACTCAATGGGAAAAAATTAAAAGCAATCCCCTTAAGATCAGGAACAAGGCAGGGGTGCCCCCTTTCACCACTCTTATTTAACATAGTCCTGGAAGTCCTAGCCTCAGCAATCAGACAAGAAGAAGAAATAAAAGGCATTCAAGTTGGAAAAGAAGAAGTAAAACTATCATTATTTGCAGATGATATCATACTGTATATAGAAAACCCTAAAGTCTCAGTCAAAAAACTACTGGACCTGACAAATAAATTCAGCAAAGTGGCAGGATATAAAATCAATACTCAGAAATCAGAAGCATTTTTATACACCAACAATGAACAGTCAGAAAGAGAAATTAAGGAAACAATCCCCTTCACAATTACAACCAAAAAAATAAAGTACCTAGGAGTAAACTTAACCAAGGAGACTAAAGACTTGTACTCGGAAAATTACAAAACATTGATAAAAGAAATCAAGGAAGATACAAACAAGTGGAAGCATATACCGTGCTCATGGTTAGGAAGAATAAACATCATTAAAATGTCTATATTACCCAAAGCAATCTATAAATTCAATGCAATACCAATTAAAATACCAATGACATACTTCAAAGATATAGAACACATATTCCAAAAATGTATATGGAACCAAAAGAGGACACGAATAGCCTCAGGAATCTTAAAAAAGAAGAATAAAGTGAGAGGTATCACACTTCCTGATATCAAGTTATACTACAAGGCCGTTGTACTCAAAACAGCCTGGTACTGGCATAAGAACAGGCATATAGATCAATGGACCAGAACAGAGAACCCAGAAATAAACCCACAGTTCTATGGACAACTGATATTTGACAAAGGAGGTAAGGAAATACAATGGAGTAAAGACAGCCTCTTTAACAAATGGTGTTGGGAAAATTGGACAGCTACCTGCAAAAAAATGAAACTAGATCACCAGCTTACACCACTCACAAAAATAAACTCAAAATGGATAAAAAACTTGAATGTAGGCCGTGAAACCATAAGCATCTTAGAAGAAAACATAGGCAGTAAGCTCTCGGACATCTCTCGGAGCAATATATTTGCTGATTTATCTCCACGGGGAAGTGAAATAAAAGACAGGATAAACAAATGGGACTATATCAAACTAAAAAGCTTTTGCACAGCTAAAGACAACAAGAACAGAATAAAAAGACAAACTACACAATGGGAGAACATATTTGACAATACGTCTGATAAGGGGTTAATAACCAAAATTTATAAAGAACTTGTAAAACTCAACACCAGGAAGACAAACAACCCAATCCAAAAATGGGCAAAAGAGATGAATAGACACTTCTCCAAAGAGGACATACAGATGGCCAATAGGCATATGAAAAAATGCTCAACATCACTAATCATTAGAGAAATGCAAATTAAAACCACAATGAGATATCACCTCACACCAGTCAGAATGGCGCTTATCAACAAAACAACACAGAATTAAGTGCTGGCGAGGATGTGGAGAAAAGGGAACCCTCCTGCACTGCTGGTGGGAATGCAGACTGATGCAGCCACTGTGGAAAACAGTATGGAGATTCCTCAAAAAACTGAAAATCGAACTGCCTTTTGACCCATCTATCCCACTTTTAGGAATATACCCCAAGGACACCATAGAATGGCTCCAAAAGGAGAAATGCACCCCCATGTTTGTGGTAGCATTGTTCACAATAGCGAAGATCTGGAAACAGCCCAAGTGTCCGTCAGAGGACGAGTGGATTAAAAAGCTTTGGTACATATATACTATGGAATACTACTCAGCCATAAGAAATGATGACATCGGATCATTTACAGTAACATGGATGGACCTTGACAACATTATATGGAGTGAAATAAGTAAATCAGAAAAAAAACTAAGATGAATCCATACATAGAAGGGACATAAAAATGAGACTCAGAGACATGAACAAGAATGTGATGGCAACAGGGGTGGGGTGTTGGGGGAGGGGGGATGGGGTGAAGAAGGAGAGAGGGGTTGGGGGAGGGGAGGGGCACAAAGAAAACCAGATAGAAGGTGACAGAAGACAATTTAACTTTGCGGGAGGGGTATACAGCACAATCAAATGTCAAAATAATCTAGAGATATTTTCTCTCAGCATATGTACCCTGATTTATCAATGTCACTGCATTAAATTTAATAATAATAAAAAAAGATATGTGCAGTGTGCATAGGGATTTGTTCATAGTTTTTTTATAGTCCGGCCCTCCAATGGTCTGAGGGACATTGAACTGGCCCCCTGTGTAAAAAGTTTGGGGACCCCTGGCATAGAGGATGACTAAAACCCACAGTTTAAGATTATAGCATGTCTGCACAAATGTCCACATTCTAGATCTCAAGTTCCTGTCATTTTCCTAGTAGGGCCCTGGCTTTGACAATGGGTGATGTTTCAAGGCTGTGCATTCAGACTTCTTTGCAGCTCTGCCACCTTTATGATTATATATTGGGGCTGATTTTTAGCACAGCCTTCTCAGTGGCTACACTGCCCTAGAAGTGTACTTTCACAGTGTGCCATGATTTGAGTGTCGGCTGAACTAAAGCTGTCATTTTCTTTTGTTAAGATCTTCAAAGTAGTTAACGGAAGTAAGCCTACCTATTAATTATCATTGCTTCCATAATGCTCAATATAATCCAATGCATCATCTTCTGTCTGCACCTCATTCCAATCTGCTGCAATTGAGTAATTGTGATGCCACTGTGTGTTGGGGACAATCACCACTTGCAATTTACCACAAACATTTAAAACCAGCTGGGGTCCTTAATGTCTTGTAATCAGTTTGTAGGCTGAGCTTCCAAAATTTCATACTAAGGGTTTGCTTTCTACAGCCAGGTTTGGTGGCCAGCATTCCCTTGACATCAGAACTCAAGACAAAGGTAGTTTATTTGAGAATATGAATTTAGGGACTAGAAGAAGGGGCTCAAGGGAAACAAAATAAAGAAGAGAAGGCTTATGAAATGTGTCTCTCAGTTCTTTTTTTTTTTTTTTTTGTATTTTTCTGAAGCTGGAAACGGGGAGGCAGTCAGACAGACTTCTGCATGCGCCCAACCGGGATCCACCTGGCACGCCCACCAGAGGGCGATGCTCTGCCCATTCGGGGCTTCACTCTATTGCATCCAGAGCCACTCTAGTGCCTGAGGCAGAGGCCAAGGCGTCATCCCCAGCACCTGGGCCATCTTTTGCTCTAATGGAGCCTTGGCTGCGGGAGGGGAAGAGAGAGACAGAGAGGAAGGAGAGGGGGAGGGGTGGAGAAGCAGATGGGCGCCTCTCCTGTGTGCCCTGGCTGGGAATTGAACCCGGGACTTCCGCACACCAGGCTGACGCTCTACCACTGAGCCAACCGGCCAGGGCCCTCTCAGTTCTTTACTGGAGTGAAGAGGAAGGATGAGAAAGGATTTATTCATCAGCTCTTGTCTACCATTGGTCAAGGCTGCACCACATGCTTCTAGTTGCACATGTGCGAGGAGGGCTGCTTTCTGCAGGTATCCCATGTATTAGGCAGGGACTTAGAGAGGCAAGGTGACATTATATTGCACTTGAGAGGAGCTGGCTGATACTTGCACAGAGTTGATCATTGCACAATACCTGGAATAAGAGGTGAAGCTAGAAAAATATAACAGGATGCTTGAAAGATTTCTAAACACTGCTTCTCCCTAAGTCTTCCCTTTTTGAGTTAATAGTATCTCTCTTTTCAGCCACTCAGACTAGTCTTTGACTCCTCTCTCTCACACATTCCACATCTAATCTTGCCAGAAATCCGATTGGTTCTACTGTCATAGTATGTCCAGAATCTGACTACTTCTCACCATTTCCACTGCTACTCTTTCTCTGATTATTGCCAATATCATGTCTCCTCTGAATCACTGCAGTGCAAACTGTCCCTCATAGCCATCTATAGCTCTGTTTTGCTACCCTTCCTACAGTCAATTCTTTTTTAAAATCTTTATTTATGTATTTAAATATTTTATTTATTCATTTTAGAGAGGAGAGAGAGAGTGAAAGAGAGAGAGAAGTGGGGGGAGCAGGAAGCATCAACTCCCATATGTGCCTTGACCAGGCAAGCCCAGGGTTTTGAACTGGCGACTTCAGCATTCCAGGTCTTCACTTTATCCACTGCGCCACCACTGGTCAGGCCACAGTCTATTCTTTTTTAAAAAAGTTTTAGGCCCTGGCCGGTTGGCTCAGCGGTAGAGCATCGGCCTGACATGTAGAGGTCCTGGGTTCGATTCCTGGCCAGGACACACAGGAGAAGCACCCATCTGCTTCTCCACCCTTCCCCCTCTCCTTTCTTTTTATCTCTCTCTTCCCCTCTCACAGCAAAGGCTCCATTGGAGCAAAGTTGGTCCAGGCGCTGAGGATGGCTCCATGGCCTCCACCTCAGGTGCTAGAATGGCTCCAATTTGCAGCAGAGCAATGCCCCAGATGGGCAGAGCATCGCCCCCTGGTGAGCATGCTGGGTGGATCCCTGTAGGGCACAGGTGGGAGTCTGTCTGTCTGCCCCTCTCCTTCTCACTTTGGATAAAAAAAGTTTTATTTATTGATTTTTAGAAAGAGAAGAAGAGAGATGGAGAGAGAAAAAAATGGATTTGTTTTTCCACTCATTTATGCATTCTTGTATGTGCCCTGACCAAGGATCGAACCCTCAACCTTGGCATATTGGGACAAAGCTCTAACCAACTGAGATACCTGGCCAGGGCCCCACAGTCTATTCTTAACATAACTGCCAGAGGAATGCTTTTTAAAACATGAGTCTAACCATGTCACATTTTGCTCAATACAATACTTTGGTTTCAGAGTAAAAATTAAAGTTCTTACAATGACCTAAAAGACCCTATACAAGCAGCCCTTTCCCCACCCACCAGGACGTCATCTTCTACTACCCTCCTTGGTCACTGTACTCTGGTTCCTTAGACCTTTGTTGTTCCTTGAAAAGTTCAGGCAAACTAGATCTTTGCACTTGCTTTTTCCTCTGCCAGAAATAATTTCTTATTAAACATTTTCATAGCACATGACTACATCCCTCTTAAATCTTTGCTGATGTGTTACTTCAGTGTGGTCCTCCATGACTGCCCTACTTAAAATAGTGATGCAGCCTAACCTGTGGTGGCGCAATGGATAGATCGCCAACCTGGAACGCTGAGGTCACCAATTCAAAACCCTGGGCTTGCCTGGTTTTTGCTCCTCCCGCCATCTCTTCTCTCTTTAGATCAATAAATAAAATCTTAAGAAATGATAATAATAAAAAATAAAATAGTGCTCCAACCTAGCATTCTTTCTCCTCCTATTTTTCTTCATGGGTCTTATTACACCCTGACATACATTTGTTTGATGGTTTATTTATTTGTTCTCTCTTTTTCTCTAGAATGAAGCTTTATGAAGGAAAGGACTTTCATCTCTTTTGTTCACGGATGTAATCTCAGTTCCTAGAACTCATACTAATGCACTTGTTATGTCCTTTCCCTGTATTGACATTTAGTCCTCACAACAACCTGATGAGGCAGGCATCTTTATTATCCTCATTTTAAAGACTAGATAACAAGAGGCACAAATTAATTATTTAGCCCGAGGACACATAATAGGCATACAGTAGTATTTCAGTGAATATCTCTTTCTGTTACCACAGTTATTTGCATAAATTAGACTTGGGAAGCAACATAAAATAGTGGAAAGTACATGGTCACTGGGGTTATGCAGACATGCATTCAGATCTAGTCTTTACTGGCTCAATGACCACAAGGCAAGTTACTTAACTTTCCTGAGCCTCCATAAATTCAAAATAATAATCCCCATCTTTTGGGACCTAGTGCAATTTGCTATTTCTTGTAAAGCACTTGACATATTGCTTAGTACATAGCAAGCATTGAATAAATGGTAGTTATTGTTATATGCAGGTTAGTTTGGAAGATTAAAGTGGATAGATTTATAATACATTCTTAAACGATGTATGGTCGTCACTCAGGCCCTGAGCTCCTGCTCTCCTTTGGTAGACTGAAGGCTGCACATGTCATGTACGAGGCAATCTCATAGTTGGATAGCCTGAAATAAATTTTTTATTGTTAATAAGCTCCAAGGGAAAAGCCTCTTCTAAGTGGCCAAAAGTAGTGAATATTGATGATTTAACAATGTTGGCAGGATTACTGGAGTTAATAGTATCCTCAGAGAAATCACTCGGTACTCTGCACAGAGGAAGCAGAGGTGAGAGACGCGTGGAGACCTGGTGCTCCCAGAGCACTCGCAGTAACCTGCACTCCTTTCGTGCCTGTCAGAGGATAAAAGGAGTCCCTTTCCCTCAGCTTCCAAGCTCTGAGGAAGGCAGGACAGGACAGAAGTGTCCTACAGCCTCCAGGGATCTGCCTGATGAATCCCCAGTGATGGGGAGTGCAGCTGGCTTTGTGGGCTTTGTTTAGTGAGAAACTCCATAGATCTCACGGAAGAGGGCTTTTGTACAGTTCACTTCTACTGTGATCCCTACTGTTCCCTCATTTAAGTCTGATTTTAATTTGGGTATGAAGCCAAGAGGGTCTCTATATGTTTGAGAAAATTGTATGGGTTCATATGATTTTATTTTTTTCTTATTCCTAATTTGGAGGGCTTTAATGATGTCAGTCACTTTGATTTTTCTCTTTTTGATTTATTAGCATTGTTTTCTTGTAGTTCAGTTATGCATATTCTTATCTAAGGAATGAACAATTTTTCAGACATGTCAGACCATTAGTATCAACATAAAGAAAACCAAGTAATTTTTATTTATTTATTTTTTTGGCACAGTATCACAGTGCTCTACTTTTCAGAATCTTTCTTTATAAATGGCTTTAACAGTGACAGGATGAGAAAAGGGCTTCTACTGTTATGCACATACAGCAATTATTTTAGGCTTTATTAGAGACAGCTGTTAAATATACCCACATATACTTTCTGTTTATTTTTAGCTTTATAGAAGGAAGTCAGGGAGCCACTAAATGAGGATGGTAATTATCTGTGTCACTATTAACCAGATGCATATCCAACATAGAGAATTAATACAATAAGATGTACAGATATAAGAAAGGCAAAGATTGACTTGCAAAAACACATTGTATCTCAAAGCTTTTTTTTTTTTCTTTTTTAGGTGAGAGGAGAGGAGATAGTGAGGCAGATTCCTTCATGAGCCCTGCTCAGGAACCACCAGACAACCCCATCTGGGGCTGATGCTCAAGTACCAAGCTATTTTTAACACCTGAGCCTGATGTGCTCCGGTGGAGCTATCCTCAGTGCCTGAGGCCATGGAACCAATAGAGCCACGGGCTGCGGGAGGGAAAGAGGGAGAGAAGGAGGAGAGAGGTATGGGAAGAAGCAGATGGTTGCTTTTCCTGTGTGCCCTGACTGGGAATTGATCCTGAGACCTCCATATGCCAGGCTGACAGTGAACCACTGACCAGAGCTCAAAGCTTTTTTTAAATACAGCTGCCTTATTCAATGTAGATATTGTGGGATATATTACAACAACAGGTACAGTGTTAAGCTCCCTGTTAACATTTGGAGAGATCCTCTTATAAGTGCAGAAATAATCTCTCACATAATTCTGAATCTCTCCTGGGAATTGGATACCATGGACAATAGTCTACATATTTTAACTTGAAGTAGAGGTTAATGAAACTCAGCATGACTTTGTTAATAGACTTGGGTCAAGCACTGGCCATTGGATTTTCTACTCTCTGCACTTGTGGAATTCAGGAACAATGCCACAGCAAACCTAGACCTGCACCCTAGAAGTATAAGCAGATCAAGATAAATGCAAATGATTACACAGGCTTGACCATCTTCATTTTTGCTGAAAATCAGAATTAATGTTAAATACTCTGCTTTATATTAATGCTTTTTCTTTATCCCAAAGAGTTATGACTTTTTCATCATTTGTATAGATATAATTCAATGGGAAGACATATTTTCACATATATTAAAGTGTTTAAACAACAGTTAGTAACTTCCTGACAGGTAGCACTTAAACTGTACAAAGATAAGGCTATGGTTATTGCAATTATTTCTTAGATATATGATGTTTTCTCAAATAATAAAGGTAGGAAAAAATGAGGATCATAGAAAATCACCAATAAAAATATCAAAATAATATTGCTGCAGGCAAAATCTTCTTGGAATTTTACAGTGTTGAATCTTATATTCAAGTCTTTAATCCATTTTATTTGTTGTGTGTGTGTGTGTGTGTGTGTGTGTGTGTAAGATAGGGGTCCAGTTTCATTCTTTTGAACATAGATATCTAGTTGTATCAGATCCATTGTGCAAGGGATTATTCTTTCCCTTGTGAATGAGGTTGGTACTCTTTTCAAAAATCAGTTGACCATAGACGGTGGGTTTATTTTTGAACTCTCAATTCTTTTCCATTTGTCTATATGTCTATCCTTATATCAATGCCACACTATTTTGATTACTGTAGCTTTGAAGTAAGTTTTGAAATTGGAGATGTGAGTCCTCTAACTTTGTACTTCTTTTTCAAGATTGTTTGGCTACTTGGGGCCTCTTGGAATTCATATGAATTTGAGGATAAGCTTTTTCATTTCTGAAAAAAAAAATCCATTGAAATTTTGATAAGAATTGCAATGAATCTGTGGATGGCTTTGGGTAGCACCGGCATCTTGACAATATAAAGTCTTCTATTCATGGATTTAGGATGTCTTTTCATATATTTAATCCTTTTGGATACTTCTTGATACTCTTTAGTAGAATACTAATTTAGGCAAAACCATCCAACTCCTTCCAAAATTAGCAAGGAACACATAGGAAAAATCTCAAAAGATGAATGATTGCATTTAAACACATTTATTGCAATTCACAAAGCATCTCTTATTTTCATATAAATAAGTCATTGACAAAGGGAAAAAATCATCACTACCAATATTTACTTAGGAAACCATTTTCCTAGAGTACTGATGAAAGAAAATGGTATACATCTTTAGAGTGGCAAGGGACACAGAGACAGGCACAACAGATTGAAAGCATAAAAGCATATTCTCATAAGAACCAAGCAGTCCTTGTTGTTGGAGGACCAGATAGAATCATCATTGATGTAGGTAGAATCAAAGTTCACAATCTGTAAGTCCTTCTTAAGATATGCATGATTCAGCTTATTTACAGTTCGAGCAAAGGCATATTTAGAAGCACAACTATATGCTTCTAAACGGTACACTTTCTTGAAGTGCAGATCAAAAAATGGATTGTCCTAAAAGAGAAAGAGAGACATGATTTCGATTGCAGTGAGAAAAGTAACTAGATTTCCTGGATTCCCTCATCTTCTTTTGCATATGCTTGTTGAATATAAAATACTAGTACCAAATATATTTCTAAAATCTACACATCAGCTTTCCAAAGCTACCTGCTTCAAACATATTGCTTCTAAAAAGAACAATAAGGATTATTTTTGAAGCATCTGTAATTTTTCAATTATACAAATAAAACATGTCACAGAATGAGAAGTTATCAGCTCTTCCCAGAGTAGTGAATTTGAGAGGATGGGTAGGGATGGAGAAAGAGAATAAACCCACTTACAGACTTCTAGAGGGGAGGAAAGGTTTCTCCTTTCTTTATTAGGAGGTTGGTTCTTTTTTCTAGTCCAAAGGTAGGAGGGGAAAATATATGATGGCTAATTAACTTTTGGTATACTATACATCATCAACTTACTGATTTTGGAGTTTATAGCAAATAATTAAGTAAGTAAGGCAGAATTACCTTTAAAGTTAAGAACAAGGATCATCAAATCATTGGACTGAAACTGAAAAATTACTAAACACTGCCTCTTATTGAATTGCTCTAAGATTTTGTTATACTTCTAGTGGAGATGTTTTGAGAAAAAGCAGACATCAAACCCAAACCAGATCTAAGTCCTGTATGTTAAAATAATACTTGCTACTGTTAACTAATAACAGTAACAACAATGTCTTGCATTTATAAAATGCTTTTTAGTTTACAAAATACTTTTACATTCATTATCTGCCTTACTCCTAACTCTTCTTGAGCCTAGAGGGTTTGAATGATTTATCTTTGTGTTCATGGTAACTACTAGGTTCTCAAAAAGTGTGTGTTGAACTGATCTGAAAGAGAAGTGGAAGTAAACATTGCCTTTTAACTGACAAGGATGCAGAAAGAAACCAAACAAGAGGATGAATAATTTGTTACCATGAAGTGTGTGAACATTAGATACAAATAATAAAAGTATTTGCAATATCTTTTTTAAATGGGAAAAGTTTTGCATGAGGCAGGAAAAAGAAGATGGGGTTTGAAGTTAAACAACCATTTTGAATCTCTGATGTAACCACAAAGTATTTATGTGATCTGACCCTCACTTTTCCCCTCTTTTTGATAGGGTTGCTATGAAGTTTATATGAGATTAGTCATATAAATTGCATAGTATGGAGCTTAGTAAATAATAGTTCCCTTTTCCAAATCTACCCACAGAGATGGTGATGCTGGTATTAATACCACCTTGCTTTATACCATTAACAAAATTTAAAAACAAAACAACACTTTTTAATACAAAGGTACAAAGTGATATGATTTTTTGTGTGTGGCGGAGACAGAGAGAGTCAGAGAGAGGGACAGATAGGGACAGACAGACAGGAAGGGAGAGAGATGAGAAACATCAATTCTTTGATTGCGGCTCCTTAGTTGTTCATTGATTGCTTTCTCATATGTGCCTTGACTAGGGGGCTACAGCAGACCGAGTGATCCCTTCCTCGAGCTAGTGACCTTGTGCTCAAGCTGATGAGCCTTGCTCAAACCAGATTAGCCTATGCTCAAGCTGGTGACCTCGGAGTCTCGAACCTGGGTCCTCCACATCCCAGTCTGACACTCTATACACTGCGCCACTGCCTGGTCAGGCCAAAGTAATATGATTTTTAATTGCAGTGTTCCCCTAGTCACACCTTGTAAAATTTTTCCTAGCTGTCAGAATTGCAGCATGAAAGACACCTACCTGTGCCAAGAATCTCAACAAAAAGAAATCATATTCATTTTATCACCAAATACTAATCACACTACTTATATAGTTTTCTCATTGAAACATTTATTTCTTATCATGTAGAAAATATCCTTCATCCTTTTGAGTTACTTGGAGAGGATTAATTTTTTTCCTTTAGCCTAATAACTGAAGCCTAAGCAGGCATACACATAGAATATACAAGTCCCTTCCCTCCCTCCCTGTCTTTTTTCCTTCCTTCTCCTTCCTTCTCCTTCCTTCTCCTTCCCCTCCCTCCTTCCCTCCCTCCCTCCCTCCCTCCCTCCCTCCCTCCCTTCCCTCCTTCTTTCCTCCCTTCCCTCCTTCCTTCCTTCCATAATGAATTTGAGAAGATGGGTAAGCATGAAAGAAGAGAATAAACCTACTTACAGATTTCTGGAGGGGATTCTCCTTGATGCCAAACACACCAAACTTTGGGATTCCTCCCTTCCCGCCTCCCTCCTTTCTTCTCTCTCACCCTCTCCCCTCCCTTGCTCTTGATAGAATCCTCGAGCTGAAAGGGGATCTCACACAGCATTCAGTGATCTCTTGTTTATAGTTAGGATAATAGTTTCCAGAGAGGTGAAGCCCAGGTCACAAATGAAACTATTGGCAGAGCCAGGACAAGAAGCAAGATCGCAATCAACCCAACCCCAATTTTTGCTACCTCATTCTCTTTCCTGTTGCATCCTGCCAGTCTCCAAATCCCCAGACATTTTGATGACTGCTTTATAAATTGACTTCAATTTCAATTCCATTTCTTTTTAAAGTTGACAACTTTCTGGCTCGAAATGGCTCTATTTAAAACTGTATCACTGTTATTGAAATATATATACATAAATGCTGACTCCTGGGAATTCAATTCCAAGAGAAAGGAGAAGTAAAAATTCCCAGAACAACTGGTGTATTTTTACTTCAACTATATAAAAGAAATCTTTAAAAGAAGTGCTTCTTGGATTTTTATAGATTTTCTTCTGGCAAAATGATGAGAAAAAAATATTTTTTTGTATCTAGTTCACTATCAAAGGTAATGATCTAAGAGCAAAGAGAAGAATCAGCACTGTCGGTATGAAATTAAAGGCTGGGAAGCTGAGAAGAAAGTTGAACACAGCTACTTTCGATGACTCTAAGTTGACAGGCTTCCTGAATGCATCTCCAGACACTGAACAGACTTCTAGAAATAATTATGACATCATGAATATTTTAGAGCTTTGGAAAAAATAAGAAAATAGTTAAGAAAGAGGTGGGGATGGTTAATTCTTAAAACTACAGATAAGTGAACTTGACATGATTTTTTTTTTTTTAATGTTCATTTTATTGATTTTAGAGAGAGGAAGGGAGAGAGAGAGAGAGACAGGAACATCGATCTGTTCCTGTATGTGCCCTGACCAGGGATGGAACTAGCAACCTCTGTGTTTTGGGATGATGCTCCAACTATCTGGCCAGGGTTTTTTTGTTGTTGTTGTTGGTTTTTTTTTGTATTTTTCTGAAGCTGGAAATGGGGAGAGACAGTCAGACAGACTCCCGCATGCGCCCGACCGGGATCCACCAGGCACGCCCACCAGGGGCGACGCTCTGCCCCTCTGGGGCGTTGCTCTGTTGCGACCAGAGCCACTCTAGCGCCTGGGGCAGAGGCCAAGGAGCCATCCCCAGCGCCCGGGCCATCTTTGCTCCAATGGAGCCTTGGCTGCGAGAGGGGAAGAGAGAGACAGAGAGGAAGGAGGGGGGGGGTGTGGAGAAGCAAATGGGCGCTTCTCCTATGTGCCCTGGCCAGGAATCGAACCTGGGTCCCCCGCATGCCAGGCCGACGCTGTACTGCTGAGCCAACCGACCAGGGCTGGCCAGGGTTTGACATTGATTTTCTTTTCCTTTTTTTTTTTTTTTTTTTTTTTTTAGTAAGTGAGAGAGACAGACAGATAGGGGCAGACAGACAGAAAGGGAGAGGGATGAGAAGTGTCAGTTCTTCACTGCAGCACTTTAGTTTTTCAATGATTGCTTTCTCATATGTGCCCTGACTGGGGGCTCCAGCTGAGCCAGTGACTCCTTGCTCAAGCCAGCAATTTTGGGCTCAAGCCAGCAACCATGGGGTTATATCTATGATCTCACACTCAATTCAGCCACCCTGTGCTCAAGCTGGTGAGCCCACACTCACGCTGGTGAGCCCAGGCTCAAGCCAGTGACCTTGGGGTTTCAAACCTAGGTCTTCTTCGTCCCAGGCTGATACTCTATCCACTGCGCCACCACATGGCCAGGTTTGACATTGATTTCTGATAAAATTTAGTACAGTAAAGAAAATCTGACAAGTACATAAAAATATAAAGAAAATAATTTCCCTGGCTGGTTGACTCAGTGGATTGAGTGTCAGCCTGGTATGCGGACGTCCCAGATCCAAACCCTGGTCAGGGCACACATGAGAAGCAACCATCTGCTTCTCTTCCCCTCCCTCTTCCTCTTCTCTCTCTCTTCTCCCACAGCCAGTGGCTCCATTGGTTCAAGCATCGGCACCAGGTGCTGAGGATAGCTCAGTTAGTCCTAACATCAGCCTCAGGTACTAAGGACAGCTCAGTTGATTTGAGCATCTGTTCCAGATGGGGGTTGCCAGATGGATCCTGATCTGGGTGCATGTGAGAGTCTGTCTATCTCCCCTCCCCTCACTTTAATAATAATAATAATAATAATAATAAATTTTGTAATCCTATCACACAGATAATAATTATTGTTAAAATACTGGTTTGTTTCATATATACATATACATTCCTATGTGTATTTTTATATTAAAATTTCAAGTTCAGATTTCAATTTTAATAATATGATAGACTAAATATGCAAAATGAAAATATTGTAGAAAAGTTTTGTATTTGGCTGACTTTTTAAACACATTAAATGGTAAACAATTGTGTTCTGAGGTATTCTTTTGGGGACATGATTTGTGTGTATGTAATATTCCAGCATACTGATATGCAATAATATATATTCAATTATTTCCTAAGTATTTCCTAACATTTATGTAGAATGTATGGTCAGAAAAATGCTATATCAATACTTATGAAAGAAAACAATAATATCTTCCATGCTTTTGCCAAGCATACTAAATTTTAAAAATAGGATTCTTACGAAATAAGTTAAGAAAATAGCAGATAGCATATATTGATTTCAGTAAAGATCTTAAGGACAAAATGTAAGTATTCAGACTAAATAAGTAAGTAAGAAAGGCCGAATTAAGGCTTATGTATGTCTAATTCTCCAGTGTAGACTAATAGTTTGGCAGGGCATGATATATACCATAAATTCTCAATGAATGAATGAAAACATATGAATCTGTAGAGATGTTCAACAAGCAGTCCAAATTAATAGATTTCTGGGTAAAGTCTAGCTCTATCACTTAATAGCTATGTAAACTTGGGCAAGTCAATGGAGCTATGTCTCATTTTTCTCATCTGTAAATGCAGAGTAATAAAGAACTTAACTCATGAGCATTTTGTGATGAGTATGTAAAATTATAGGTGGAAAGAACTTCATGTGTTTCCTGGCACCTGATAAGAGTTTACTAAGTATGAGATGGTAGCAGGTAGCAGTTCTACCACTCATAGAAATAATAGTAGCAATGATAACCTATTAATTACCTAGAGGTATGCACTTGGCCTTGACTGCTTCATCATTTTCATTATTGACTTGAATGAAGCCTTAAATGTGGGGTTCATTATATTTGCATCACACAACAGTGACTATTTTAAAAATCATAATATTAGGATATTTGAGAAGCCAGACTAAAAATATGACATTTAGTAGGATTAAGAATAAATTAGCTTAAATTCTAATTTATCCAACAATGACACAAATATTTACTGAGTGCCTAATATATGTCAGGTCGAAAGGCTACAGTAAAAGATGAAAAGTCATGATCCTAGTTTTTTAGAAGCTTTCCATTCATAGAAGATGCAGAAAAAGCCAACAATTGCAGTTTGTAGGATGATGGCTATAACATGTTTATAGCCACACTCATAGGGTTTGGGGGAGGGAGACACGGGTAGGACTTCACCCAATGGAGACTCTGGGGATGGAGTGACAGACCAAGGCGACAGGGCATTCTAAGCCTCAGAGTCAGTAGTTACACATGGTGGATGTATAAAGTTTAAGGTGGGATGACCAGAGATAAAGAAGCCAGATCACCAAGGACCTTTATTCAGATTTTATTCTATGTAAGGAGAGGGTATGGCAGGTCAGATTAAATGGCAATTCATGCACAAAAAACCTGAGGTTTCAACTAAGTGTTGAATAGAAACAAGGAATCCAGATCAAAGGAAATACAAACCAGTCGCCTTAATTCTAAACTGTACTGCATTTAATTCTGGGAAAGCAGAAGCATTCCAGAAGACAGAAAATAGTGTAGTGAAGAGTGTTGAAGCAATGCCATGGGAAAAAATAACAGCACTGCTACTACCTCTTAGTGTTTATACTGTCCTGTCATATTACATTATGTGATTTCATACGAAAGTTGTTTAAAGGACAAAATAGGTACATTTAACCTAGAAAAGGAAAATCTTGAGGAAACGTTATAACCACCCTCAAGTATTGGAAAGGCTGCAATACCAAAGGAGGATTAGATTTGTTCCAAATTGCTCCAGATGTCAAAACGAGGACCGATGGGTGGAGATTTTGTTAAACATAAATAGGAAATGTTAAAATAAACTATGGCAATTCAGAAATGGAATGGACTTCCTTATGTGGTAAGGAGTTCTCCATCAATAGAAGAGTTTAAGGAGGCTAGGAAAACCACTTGTCACATGGTCATGTGGAGAAATTCAAGTATACATCCTTTTCCTTGCCTTTCAATTTTAAGGTTGTAGGATTTCCAAGAATTATTGATCCTTCTGGAGGAGCAAGCGGCTGACAGTAAATTTGAAGAAGATGAGGGAAGGAATCCGCAAAGCTTTTGGAGGAAGTTAGAGCTGGCAGAGTGGTGGTGGGAGCATCATGTATTTAAATTTTCAGGATTGACAGGGAGATTGTGTTTAACCTGTTAAAAAACCCTTAGGAAATATGCTCTTAAAATTAATAGACAAAATTCAAATTTATCTCATAAAAACAGAACAACAACAAAAACCCAGTACATAATCCCAGCAGATTAAACATTATCGCTTAAGAACAATATGTCATCTTAAAACTTAGTTACATGCCAAGAATATATGAAGTAGGATAATGAACATAAAGGTTTCCAGTGTATCGACCCCACACCTCCCTTACAAAGTGTAACACTTACAGTATCTGCTTCTTTTCCATCAATCATCTGCAGATCATTCAAAGACCACTTTTTTGTTACTTCATATTTTTCATCTAAACCTATTCTGTAGTGTTTCACCATAATTATTTTTACTTCTTCACTTTTGGTCACTGTAGGACAGAAAAACACTCAGTTTACATAAACTCTTAGGAGGTAATAAATTATTCATCATCGTACTTATCAGTATTTATGTATCCCTTTTTCTTATAATGAGCTTGAACCTACATTATATCTGCACCCCCTTTCTGAACCCTGATGTATCTGAACCTTCACTAGGATGCCCCCAAATTTGCTCAATGTGTTAACTTTATTTTTGCTACACTTGTGGTTACATACCACCACAACCATGTCTGTCAGAAACAACACTGAGATATGTACTTTCAGCTATGAGCTTTGTGGTAGGAATGGGGTTCAACTCAGGGCAGGGAATATGAGGCTTAGTGTTGGCATATAGTCAGTGCCAAAGCGTTTACCAGAACAAGTAGAAATTTTAATTTGCAACAATATAAGTAAATGAGGTCAGGAAAGCAAACAGTTTTGCTCACACAGCAACCCAGAGTTAAAGAGTGATCATGAAAATACTGTGAATGCTTTCTTTTAACGTCGGGGTGAAATTTTTGAGGTAGAAATGCTTGCATCACAGCTACTGTTAACATGTTTGGTATTTCTGAGATTTTTAATCCTCTCTGGTGTGTCCCTCAAATTCTAGTATTCAAAATGTGTCACTGAGACAAAAAAAAATTCAATACTATGCTCTGAAAAGTGTGGAAAAGCATTGCTTATTTTATGTGAACAAAATTAGGAAATAATTTCCTGGCCTTAAAATCATTGAACTTCCACCTTTACTGTTAGATCTCCTGAATGGAAAATTATTGATGAGTTAATTAAAGAGTATTTATTGTCTGCTATTTACTAGACAGAACTATTATAGATGCCACAGAGGGTACAAGTGTGACACATGGTTCCTGTCCTCTAGAAATTTATGGTTTTGTTGAGGAGACAAAGCTAACAGACACGAGTTACATAAAGTGTGTATTATAAATGTGTATAGGTATATGGAGCTGGCAGTCAGAATCAAATACCTTAAATTTTCTTTCAAGATGGATGATATCCCTTAGTTATAAGCAGGTTCTGTATTCTAAGAGTGAAACTGAAATCTACATTTAGTGAAGACTCTCTTTTGATTCTAGAAAGTACTACTTTGACATGCCTCCTAGTTAAGAATATCTAAAGCATTATATTACAATGTAATCGCAGTGCTAGATAAGTGATGAGAAGCAGACTGTACTCTCAACAGGAGTTCTGAGAAGGGAGAAGAATTGGAATAGCGAGAGAAGGAGTTATAAAAGAGATATCATTTGTGCTCTGGCTGGATAGCTCAGTTGGTTAAAGCATTATCCCAAAGTACAGATGTTGTTGGTTCGATCCCTGGTCAGGGCACATACAGGAACACATCAATGTTCCTGTCTGTCTGTCTTTCTCTTTTCCTCAAATTAATAAATAAAAATTAAAGAAAAGAAGTATCATTTGAGATAAAGCTTTAAAATGAGTTCTGGTTGGAAAGGCAGGGATGATACTGAAGGCATTTCCAGGTGAAGGACAGCATGTGATAACGAACGAACAGTAGAAGCGGAGCTGGACCAGGCAGGTGTGAGGATATGGTGGGCAATCAGACCAACTAGGTTAAGAAGGTTGTGAAAATGTTTTGAGTGACTCTGGATTTGGAAAGTGACAGAAACCACTGTAGACTGGTGGTGTCTGAATCCCTGCTCTGGTGGGAGGGAAGGGTGGCTGGCCTGGACAGTGAGGGCTCCAGAACTGGGGCAAGTGAAGGGATTACTTGTTCTAAAGGTGTAGGTGTACTGAAATGAAGCCAACCAGTTGAGCTGAACATTGATGATGGAGCTTAGCTCAGTGCCCCAGAGAAATGAGTGCGAGGAGGTGACAAATCTAAGAGGGCGCTATGTCAAGTGGTCAGTGAAAGCTCAGACAGTCATACGTAGTTAGTAGGTCTCCTTCCTCCTTGAGCAGGAGACTATTACAATGGTGTCCTGTTAAAGGAGCATTTTTCTGGAAGCAGAGATACATGGGATACTTTGAAGAAGAAAAGAAAGAGGAAATGGAGGTCCCTGGAAGAGGCAGTGTGATTTAATGGGCTCTGGCCTTAGACATTCTGGATTTGAATCATGACATTAGAAATTCATCATCAACTTGCCCCAGTTCTGGAGCCCTCACTGTCCAGGCCAGCCACCCTTCCCTCCCACCAGAGCAGGGATTCAAAGACTAAGAATAAAGAATATACATGAGGGCAGTGCCTGCTTTATAGTAATTGTTAAAATGTTTAATTTTGCTTCTTTTTATTTTATTTTTTAATATTTTATTTATTGATTTTTAGAGAGAGGGGAGAGAGAGAGAGTGAGAGAGAGAAGGGGGAGGAGCAGGAAGCATCAACTCCCATATGTGCCTTGACCAGGCAAGCCCAAGGTTTCGAACTGGCAACCTCAGTGTTCCAGGTTGACGCTTTATCCCACTGTGCCACCACAGGTCAGGCTAATTTGCTTCTTTTTAAGAGACTATTGCTGTAGTTTAGGCACAGAATGTGGGCTATGGAAATAGAAGTGGTAAGTCCAGGTAAGATTTAAAATGAGGCACCAAAGACACTGGATGGAAATAACACTAGATGGAAATTAGAGTATGAAATTATGGCAGGTGAGCTGGTTGGGTGGAATAATGATGTATCTCAGAAGAGAAAGAGATGGAAGTTCATAGTTTAAGAATGGGATGTAGACTTGGGATTGTTCTGTGTGGATAGGTTTGCAAGATGAGGTGTGTAGGGAAAAGAGCAGAGGAAAGAGGTGAGACAGAGTGGAGAAGAAATTCATGCCAGCATCGTGGTCTGAAAAGGGGCCATTGTGAAAGAGACAAGCCTAATAGTGCAATGCTGTGGAAATCAACAGGACGAGCATTTCAGAGATTCAGAGACAATCCTGTGAAGTCACTTTGTTGGGTAAAACAAGAGATCAGTCCAGACACTGAATCTGACTTGGCGAGGATCATTGGTTTCTTCCCTGAGGGCAGTTGCTCTAGAACCATGAAGGCAGAAGCCCGCTAGCAGACGACTCCTGGCACTAACACTGAGAGCATCCTGTTTACCAGTTCCTGCCCAAGGTAGGATTAAAAGAAGAAATAAGAAGAGACTAAAGGCTATGATTTAGGTCACATATTCCAAGAGTTTAGGAGAGTAGGGATTCATATTTGAGGGACCAAGGGCATGACAGAGGGTCCTGTCCTGGAGAAGACCGAGAGCAGATCTTAACCAGGGGTCACAGATGGCTCAGTTCTGAGACTGTGTGCAAAAGTTGATGGGTTTCTGTCCATGTATATGTCTCCAGCCCTAAAAAAAAGGTCCATTTGTGGACAAAAAAGGCAGTTGTGCCTGTCCAGACAAAGGCTCTGCCTCAGAAACAAAAGACGATGTTCTTGTTCTGCTTAGCTGTCTTACTTCACTCCTTAGGGGGAGGGCAAGGGTGGAGATGGAGAGAAAAACAGCATGCTGTATGAAACTGTCACGTGAAGCAAATTCCACTGCCTCATCTACATGTTATGATAACCTCACTGATTGATTATAGGCCCATTGATTCGTTGAGTTGGTAAGTGTTTGAGTGCCCTTTTGAATAAAGCCCTGTGCTAAGCACTGAAATAATGAATTCCCATAAGGCACCACTCCTGCTCTCACTGAGATTACAGGGCGTGGAGCTTCACGAGGGAAACACATAACCTAATCACTTTGTAAATTATAGAAATATCTAACCATTATCCTGTACACCTGAAACTAATATAAATTTTTAAAAAACTTACATAAGGTTAGTGGATTAGTTGATAGTAATGGGTCAATGTTAATTTCCTGGCTGTGATGGTTGTATTGTGATTATATAGGACGGCAATTTTCAACCGGTGTGCCAGAAGAATTTTTAAAACACGAAAAAATAAACCTGTTTAGGCAGGGGTACTGACCTCCTTTCCCTATGTCAAATAAAAAAAAAAATGACAACAGCCAACCCAATAGTCGTCTAGTGTGAATGAATCAAAATTATACCTATTTTTTTGTTAGATCAGCAAAAAATATATTTTTTGGTGTGCCACAGAATTTTAGTAATTAGTTGATGTGTGCCATGAGATGAAAGAAGTTGAAAATCACTTACGGAGGAGAATGTCCTTGCCTGTAGCAATTATACACTAAAGTTTTGGGGTGGGCACTGGGGAATCGTGTTGGCAGGAAGAAAGTTATTTGTGCTATTATTGTTCCAACTCTTTAGTAAGTTTGAAATTATTGAAAAAGAAAAATATAATTAAAAAAAAGAAAACACATGATGGCAGTGCTGTGAATGAGGCAAAGACAAGGTAATCAGGAAGACGGGGAAGGGATGTCTCCATCTGGGGTCAGGGAGAACTTCCAGAAGGAGGTCATCTGAGCTGTAAAGGGAAGTGGAAGTTAGAATGAAAAAGGGGTAAAAGAAGTTCTGGAGCAGCAGGTGTACAAGAGCATGAAATACTTGGCGCTTTTGAGTTATTACAGGTATTCGTTATTGTTGGCTTGAAGTGTGGGAGTGACTAGGCGGGACCAAGGAGAACAGGAAGGAGCAAGTTAGGCAAAGGAGTTTAAATGCCATCCTGAAAACTACGTGTGTGGGCAGTTGGGGAAGGGTTATCACTAAAGGATTTTAAGTGGCTAGATAGGAGGAACTTTAAATTTTAGCACTTTTTTTGGGGGGGGGGAGCAGTACTGTAAAGAATGGGTTGGAGGGAGGGAATGGGGACAGAGATGTTAAGATAAGATCTTCCAATTATCAAGTTTTCTTACATTAATAGCCATTGACCCATTAACATAAAAATAAAAAAAAATTAGAACATGCTTTAAGTTTTTAATCTTTTGGTACAATGATGCAGCACAGAGACAGTCCAGCTTCCTTAATTTGGCATAATAGCCTCCTCTGGAACGAATGAGGTTCCAAGGTTGTCTTTAGCCAAGAGTCAAAGAAGTCTACTCGGGCTGGACTGGGCCCAATCCCTAATTCCCACTCTTGAGCTGTGCCGCCAGCCAAAATTAAATGGCCATATCCACACTAATGGAATGGGAAAGTGGAAACTTGTCACATTGTCTTAAAACAGAAATGTGTTTATACAGTCAAAAGGTTAGAGTTTGTTTCAGTAACACCAGAGGTGACATTGAATTATTTGGTGAGTAATGTCTATGAAGTCATGGAAATTCAGAATAAATCTGCTTCAGCTTTAATATTTTAGTTAGCATTTTCAGAATTACAATCTTAAACCATACCCACCATTTATTTTCACTTTTAATTTCAAAATAAACATTGTCATTCACAGCTGCCTCTATGACATGGCAGCATAGTGATTGGAAAGAAGATTGGCCAATCGAACAAACGTAATTTGTCAGAATAGAAGAAAAAGCCGCTCATGAGGAAGCTGCACAACATTTTAAAGAAACAAATGATTGTTACTTCAGAACCCTAGTGTTTATGATTGTTTTCATCATTGAAATTAAATAATAGGGAAAAATTACCAAGAGTTATCAAAGACAAGAAGCTCCAATGAAAATGTTTCAGTGTATTGATGATGTCTTGGGGTCATTGAGAATGCTGTTATTGATTTCATCAAAAAAGTAATTTTCACACACCATTTTTTTCTAGAAGTATTTTCATAAAACCAATTTGGGAGCTGTATTGGAAACTATAGATAGGATGTTTGCATCTCCCAACCAAATTCAGGTGCTGAAATCCTAACCCCCTAGGTGATGGTATCAGGAGGCAGAGCCCTCGTGAATGATGGCACTACCACACTTGTGAATGGACCTTAGAGGGATCCTTTACCCCTCTGCCAAGCAAGGTCACAGCGGGAAGACTATCATTTATAAGGAAGTGAGTCCTCACTAGACATGAGAACTGCCAATGCAGTTCCATGATTGTGGACTTGACTACCCAGCTTTCAGAACCATGAGAAATACGTAAATGTTTGGTGTTTATAAGCCGCCCAGCCTCTAGTATTCTGTTTATTTTTCTTAACTTTTTAAATACTGTCATTGTTAACATTCTTATTGTAAGTGATTTGACA
Source organism: Saccopteryx bilineata (assembly GCF_036850765.1). Lineage (NCBI taxonomy): Eukaryota > Metazoa > Chordata > Mammalia > Chiroptera > Emballonuridae > Saccopteryx > Saccopteryx bilineata. The sequence continues at coordinate 226,412,272 of NC_089494.1, forward strand.
AAACTGTTAGATTCTCTGGCTCTCAGAATAGTACTATTCTGGCATCAAAATGTAATATGTGTGGAGAATTTATGCATACTCTTTTCATAATTATATAAAACACCCATTATTTTCAAATTAATATCTACAAATAAAAAATGTCTTTCTAAATATATGAAAATACCTAAAAATAACCTGACTGAATAGGTATATAATTTTTATTTATAAAATACATAATTTAATATGTAGTTTCTTTATTATATATTTAATATATGTACTTATATATGTTTACTATAAATTTTATTTTCAATATAAATACCTACAGTATATACTATTTATACCTATATATTTCAGCATATATTTTCACAGTAAATATACTTTTTCTGTATATTAAAAAATATAACCCTACCTTTTATTTTATTTATTTGAAATATAATTTGTCATGTTTGTTTTTTCCTACTTAGCACTTAACAGGAGAGCACTATGCACAATGTAGGTGTTATTTTTTCCATTTTAGAGATGTCAATACTGAGGCCGGAGAAGTTAGTTATTTTGCCCTAAATTTCACAGCTGGAGGTAGGCAAAGCCGAGTTAACTTTCACACCAGTTCTGTCTGCTTCCAAGCCTTCTGAGGTTCATCCCACCATGCCTTGCTACTCCTGACTTAATGACGGTTTATGTTTTAAATGCTATTTTAAGTCCGTCAGAATTTCTTTAATTCATGTGCACTCTCATCATTGCACAAGTGACTTAACCTTTTGCATGCCCACATGTAAGAGAGCTACTTCCTTCCTTCATAAGAAGATGCTGCTTTTAACAGCTAGGGATAATGATGTTCCAGGTGAGAGAAAGCTATTCTCAAGGAAAAATGACCATACAAACCCTGAGGTGGGAGAGAACTAAGATGCCAAGATATCCCCGGTGTCCATCCTAGCAAACTACAGAGGGAGAGTGATTGATCGTATAGTATCTGACTTCTGACATCAACCGGGTAATGTATCAAAATAACAGCATATTGCAATCATCTGCTTGTGAGACCCCTGAAAGCGGCATACTCTGATAGGATAAATAGAAAGTTTAAGTTATTTAAGCATATCTTTTAAAATTTGAAAACTGCACGATGGGATTTGACTACTCTAGAACTGTGGTTCTTAAAATTTTAGAACTGCTGTGCTATAGGATATAAAAGGAAATCATAACTATGTGTCCCTCTACTTCCTGGAGGTGACTAACATTCAAAATCTGGAGTTCCCTGCCTCAACAATTGTGATATGACCTGTTTGATTCATATCAGTGGAAATTTTTGGAGTGAAGCATGGTCAAAGATTTAGGACTGTCAAGCATCGCATTGATTTTACCTTAAATTACTGTTCTGTCTAAATGTACTTGAAACGGTCATAAAGAGACGTTGAAGTTACATTTGGGGAAAGTGCTTTTAACTTGATGGATGTGATATATAGGAGAGTTGTATAAAGTTAGTGAACTAATATGACTTATAATCTTTAATCTGGAATATCACAATATTGTCTTCTCTTCCTCACATCTGAGAGGCCCTTGTTTTTCCTTGCTTCTTACATGACAGAATAATTGCACTTTACTAATGATGGTCATCACCTACTTGGTCATTTTCCAGATAAAAAAATTGAACCTTAAAGGGGTTGCCTTCACACATGGTAATAATGCCAACACCTTGACCCTCCAATCCTACCTAAAAGGATTCATGTCATTTATGAAAAAAGACAGCAGGTGACCCCTGCCCATGGTGTCTTGCTCAGAATTCAAGGATACTGGGGAGAAAAAAAATCACATCCATATCCAGAAATTTAATTCTAGGAGACTTTTTTTCTCTTAGAGTAAGTTTAGTTAATTATATAGTTGAAGGGCAGCATTAAGATACATATGGCAAATTAGATATATAATTTTTATGATTATTTTATTTTTATAAGTTTTTCTTTAAAACTTCTTGTATACTAATGTTACGTGATGAGTAATTAACTTTATAAAGGAAGATCTCAATAAGTAAAAAATTACTAAATGTTCATTTTGGAATAAGCATCTTCTCTAATATACTAAGTCAAAATAAATTAAGATTTGATGATTAGAATAAAATACAGTTTCTAAAATTGTTTCATTGGACTTTTTTTTTACATACTTTGAATTCTTTTTCTGGGCCAATTAAGCTTTTTACTTTTCTGAAATACCGCCAAGTCCCCACACTTTGTATTTATATATAGCAAAATATGCTAGGTAAAGTGTTAGATGTCTATATATCACTGTTTTTATTATTGAGTAAATACTATACTTACTAAGTTTGATAGAATTTTAAAAAATTCTTAAGACTTGTTAATAGATATTTTATATCCCTTACTTTACTTCCTCTTGACATATTTAGAAAGTCCTTCTAAGCAATTACCAGGAAGGGAATTATAACAAGTTGTTTTCTGAAAATGCTAACGTGAGTACCTTATAAGGGAAGTCCACAATAAACACTTAGAACTTCTAAGCTCTTTTCTCCTGAGCCCCTCTAAAGTATTAAAAGGCATGGATTGGGAAGAGGAAATACTGTATATAAAATTCGTAATTGCACAAGTATTTCTGTCTAAAGTCAGCGCAAAAATTACCAGTTAGGCAAATCATACAAAAGCCTCTTTCTACCTTTGGACAATTTTCATGAATTTTAAAACCTTGAGGGAAAATATTTTAAATAGTTTAGACAACATTCTCTTAACCTTAAAGTTCCATGTTCATGAACTAATTTCTCCCAGTAAAGTATTATTTCTGTGATCATACTTCCAATAGGAGAATTTTTAAAAAGATCATTCTTTACTCAAAATAAGCCTTCAGAAGAAAACCTAAGATCTTTTTTCTTCCTGCCATGCAAAGTGAGAACCCTTGTTGTTCTGACTAATTGGAAATGTAGCTATATAACTCAATTCTCCAATGTATTTAAAAATATACAGAGAGCTCTCTGTTGAATTTTTAAAAATGAACTCTTCCACAGTAAAACTGCTTGCCATGTAAGTGAATTACATAAAAGATTGAAGACAAAATAACCAAATCAGGAAAATACATATCCATTTCTGAACAATTAGCCAAAATATTCTTAATACAATATTCTTTTCTGTCTTTCATTTTAGCATTTATAAATTTCTATTGAATCCAAATTTTTGAACTTGGCACAGTTAAGTCTTATCATGAGTGCTGGTATTGTATAGGAAAATAAATACAAAACATGTCCCTCTATTACCCAAGCATCTTGGGTTTAGTTAAGCTTAGAAACGATAACAGAAAGAACACATTACCTGACACACAGAGGTAATACCTGTCCTGGACCGAGAACTCTATTTCGATAAATTCGTACAGATTCTGTGAGAGTGGCTTAAACAGTTTCTTCTCCAAGTCCTCCTTTACCAATGATGACATTTCCTCCAGTTCCACTTGGCCTGATATCTTGGCTCAAGCTCACCCTTTCTCTCCTTTTCTGCCTAGATTTCTTGTTTTGGTTTGCAGCTCCTAGGTGAGTCCCACCCACCTCCCAGATCGCACTCTCACAACATCTCGCTCCCAGGCAGACCCAGGCTCCCAGAGCGCTCAGCGCGTCAGACCCCGCGCTGCGGTATCAGCTCAGTGGCAGCGGCGGCAGCAGCAGCAGCAGCCAAAATACAGCAGCAGCTCTGGCCCCACCGTCACGCCTCAGCGTCCAGGCTCCCGCAGGCTGTTCTCTGGAGCTCTCCCGTGGTTTGTTGATGGGGAACATATTTATCAACACCAGGAGATATACTTGTGGAGTCCCTGGTTGTTCTAATCTAGCAGCCTTCCCCTTTTTCATGACTCTGCAGAGGAAGACCACTATTCAGCCTGATTCCATTATGTAAATCAGCTGTCTGGCTCTATTGATTGGGATCATCGTCCGTTAAGAACTTTGCTGTCATCGGTGAGAGAAAAAACACCCGTGTTTGCTCCTGACACTTCCAACAAGTCTCTTTCCCTCCTTTTTCCCCCCTCCAGCAATTCATTCAGATCCTTGCTTCTGTGAGAGCCAACACCAATTCTTGAGTCCGAGTTATTTTTAAAATGAATTCATTTTAATGTTATTTATTCCACTACTCACAAAGAAAAATTTGCTAGGTACTTACTGGGGCAAAGCATCTGTTTCTTGGGAGGGTGACTTTCCTATCCTCAAAGAGAGCCCATAATCTAATAGAGATGAGTACACTATTGTCATAAATGTTTAAAAGTGATAAATGGCACAAAAGAGAACATAGAAGAGATATTTGTTTCTGGAAAGTGTCAAAGATAGTTCTATGGGTGAAGAGCTGGAGTTTGAAGAATGAAAGTATTGAGGTGGAGGATAGGAGCATATTCTGTGGGAGGAACATTGTGAGTCAAAGCCCTGAACCAGTCAAGCACAGGGAGTATTTGGGAGGACAGGAAATCGTCCAGTTTTCCGAAATTGTAGCATGTGTGAAGGAAGATAAGGCTGGAGCCAGACCATGAATGGCCTTGAATGCCAGATTAATCCTTTGGACTTTATTGACAGAAGTAGAGTGACTCTGAGGATTTGGGGGCACTTATTTATTCAACCAGTATTTTTCAAGAGCTGACTCTGTACCAGATTCTACTCTAGCACCTGGGAATATGGCAAATGGAAAGTAAAATAGACCTGTTAGTTGCTCTTGTAGAGCTTAGTGGGGTAGATGGAAGGTACAGAAATGAACGAGGCACTAGTCTGTTCAAGATGCATTCTGCTGCAAGTAATAGAATTATGACATAAAGTTGTAAATAAGAAAGACTAAACAATCTCTCATAATAAGAGGTCTGCAAGAAGGTGGTCCCGGGGTTAATGCGTAGATCAGGGATCCGTGTGCTTTCCATTCTTCTGATCCTCCATTCTCAGATGTTCAGGCTGCTGTTGCTCAGCTCGAAGGACAAGGAAGAAAGTGGCTGGGGGTAAGGAGTAGCTCTACTTGATTTCTCTTTTTGTCAAAAGCAAACCGTGTCACAGAAACCAGGCAGCACACTTCCCTTTATACCTGGTCACATGACTATGCTGACGAAAGCAAGTATTTGTCATTGTTGGCTCCTATCATAGGAAGATGAATTTTCTAACGAGGAAAAAGGGGATGGGCATGATTGTAAGCAGGAAAGCAATTGTGTCTTCCTTGGCTGCTCTAAAGAAAAATTATTGGCAAGTCTGTGGCTAAGCTGAATTGTGCATTCCTAGGTGAGTTATTTGCCTTTCTGATCCTCAGTTTCCTCATCTGAAGAATGATTCCCAGGGCCTTTTCCCACTTGAACATTCTCCTATTCTGCTTGTGATCTGAAAGTCTATTAAAATAATTTGGCTAGAGGACCAGAGAATTAATAAGCACTATGCTTTTGGATATGGAAATGGAGAAGAGTAGATAAATATAAGATATATTCAGATAATAAAATCAATTAGCTGGGGCATATAATTGAATATGAAAGATGGAGTTAATATGACACAACTGCTTTTTATTTTCATGTAGGGAGTTTATCAGTGGATCCATATTTTAGGAGGGAGGTTTCCAGAGGGGAAATTATTTCTAGCTTTTACACATAAAAAATTATTTTCTGAATGTTTAAGTCTTCATACAGAGAGAGAAAATAAAAGACTGATATGGCAATCAGACCGACTCATCGGAAATATTGTCATTGAAATTTAATTAGATATTTATTTATGTAATTCTTTGTTTTATGTTTTTCTCCTCTGCTAGACATACTTTATCAATACTCATTTGCTTTTGTTGCCAGTAATGCATGGTATTTAGTTGTGAGAATTTCAAGTGCACTCCTGCAGGAAATACTACAACTTTATCTGGAAGTTCTTAAGAAAAGAAAGACTATGTATGCCAGTATGGTCTTAAATAATATTGAAATTAAAGGCTCAGAAAGTGACAGAGTGACCTTTAGTTCCAAAGTAAAATGTTTGCTACCAGTTAAGCATGCTCAGAAATGATTTGCCAATTGGTTTGAATATTCTTACAGTATCAATTTGATTGACAGTCATAGGGGAAAAGTCATGTTAAAATGCTAATAAATGTCTTCCTTAAGGTTCTAATTAATTCTATAAGAATAATCTCTTAAAACGTTATCTAAGTAGCCTGACCTGTGGTGGCGCAGTGGATAAAGCGTCGACCTGGAAATGCTGAGGTTGCCGGTTCGAAACCCTGGGCTTGCCTGGTCAAGGCACATATGGGAGTTGATGCTTCCAGCTCCTCCCCCCTTCTCTCTCTCTGTCTCTCCTCTCTCTCTGTCTCTCCCTCTCCTGTCTAAAATGAATAAATAAAAAATAAAGAAAAAATTAAAAAAACAAACAAACAAACAAAAAAAACGTTATCTAAGTATAAAACATAATATACATATTATATAAATATACATATAATATATTATATAATTTAAAACATATAATATACAATTAATATATAACAAATACATAAAATTTCTGTATGGCGTAATTTTATAATGAATATGTAATGAAGAAAAACTGTGGGATCTTTTGTATTAAAAAAATTAAGCAATGGAGAATCAAAGTATTCATCCTTAAAGGAAGTGCAAATAACAATTCATTGAAAGTGAAAATAAAATCTTTAGAGACCCTAATTTCTTTATTAATTAGGAGAAATACAGCATTAAACCTTGGAAAACTAACATCAGCAGAAGAGGTAATAGAAAAATAATAAATAGACCCAAAAAGTGTTGATTGGAATATATAATGGAGCTATTAAAATGTTTCCTCAAAGCCAAAGATTATTCTAGTCTGTAAATTTATTTTCTGAGTTGCTATAAAATTGTTAATGGAGATGGCACTTTTCTGGAAACACTTATTTTTAAAATTTCAACACACCCTAAATGGATTTCCTACAGGAAGGAGTTTTTAATTCCTAATGTTTCACTAATGAGGCCCAGCTAGTCCACCATCCTGGGTAGAGTAACGAAGTGTGTGTCTATGTAGATATAGCCCAGCTGGTGTCCAGGGAGGCAAAATATTCAGAAGAAAAGACCTCCTTGTATCTAAGACTCATAGATTAATCTTTGTGTTAACTAAGGAACAGACGTCTGAATTCTAAAACCCGCACAATTAGAAGAGTGGACTATAATTTTTAAGTCTAAAAATAATCCAGATCTATTTTTATTCTTACTAATTATTTTTCAGAGGCTGAGGAACAATTCTTTCTTTTAATTTTCAGTTTTGGGATATTGACTTAATCACTACCCAACCTAATCTTTAACATTTTTACATTCTTATGCAACCACAAGATTATTGATTTGCTTAAAAAATGTGGGCATAAGATTCCTACCTGTCCACAAATAACAAGATAATAATGTGTGCATATTATTCTCCCTTTTGCATATTCACAAATTAAAGGAATGGTGGGTTTACACGGAGCTCAGGGCTAAGGCACTTAATTGGTCCTCTGGAAATACGAAGTTGGTCTAATTGGGTGTTTGCTGAAGCAAAGTTCTGTTCTTCCCAGGGCTGCTCTAGGTGCATGAGTAGGTAGTGGTAGATACTGTGAAAAGAGGCAGGGCCCTACCTTCTTTGTGTTCTTTCAAACCCACAGTCCAAAGCCCTCTTGCTTCAGCAAAAGGCTGTATGGTGTGTATACCCTCATTATATCCAGGAAGAGGGGAAATAATATTTACCAGCACTGATCAATGACAGACTCTGTGTGGGCCTTTGAATATGCACTGTTTAATTTAACCTCTTAACAAAGCTGAGAGGTAGATATATGATTGGCCCATTTTCCCTATTAGGACACACTATTCTGTGAATACATGGTAGCTTATCTTGAACTTCCACAAAGGGGATCACTCATCTTTGCATCATACTTATTGCTTCTACCTTTGATAATAAAATGTTACTGTAACTAAATGTTTTTCATTAATAAAGTCCTGAACTTGATGCTATTTTATGTGTGATTTAATAACAGATTGAAAAATGCCAGTTTTGTGTTGTACTTCTTAAACTTTTAGTTGTAGAAGTCAAGACAATGTTGGCATCAAGATATTTATTCTCTGTTACACACATACATTCTGTTAATATATCATGTCATAGTTAACTTAATCCGAGAGATATGTGCTCATTAATCAAAGTACTTCCTTGGTAATTCGAGAGCAGGTGGGTCTGGTGCAGTGGGCAAGAGCCCGGACTGTGGAGCAGAACTGCACGGGTTCAAGTCCCGCGTGTGCCACTCCAGAACATGCCTGCCTGCCTTGGTAATTCTAGTTTAGGGACATTTTGTTTCTGTATATATTTTTGTTGTGTACATTTTTTTGTGCATGTGATCATGTACAATGAACTGAATGTTTGTGTCCCCCTACATTCATATCTTGAAATCCTACCCCTCAATGTGATTCGTTAGGACATGAGGCCTTTGAGAGGTGACTAGGTCATGATAATGGAGCCCTCATAAATGGGATTAGTGCCCTTATAAGAGAGGCCCCAGAGAGGGTCCTCCATGTGAGGACACAGTGAAGGAACCAGGAATCAGGTTTTCATCAGAAACCGAGTCTGCTGGTGCCTTGATCTTGGACCTCCTAGAAGTGTGAGAAGTAGATGTTTGTTATTTAAGCTACCCCGTCTATGGTATACTGTTACAGCAACCCAAACTGACTGAGACAGTGTGTGCATGTGTGTGTGTGTATGTGTGTGTGATGATTGATGATAAATTCCAAATGGATGTATTTTGTGAGGTGTTTCCTACGTCCCCGTTTGTTTTGTTCTGGTTTTGGATACTCCAGATAGTCCCGTGAGTCTGACTATCGTAAGAGTTACTAGAGGACACAGTTCCTTCTTTTTGTGACCACGCCCCCTGACACTCTCACCTTCACCCACGAGGACTTGCTCAGGTACTTGATATCTCAGACTCCAGATCATCACCAGTACTGCAGAATTGTCACAACAGGAAGGCTTCGTGGTTCACAGTCAGTGCCAGAGTTCTCATTAGGAAAGGATGACTCTGACTCAGCCAGAGATGGGGTACATTTTTTATTTGGAATGTTCTAGTACCATTTAAAAACATTTGATTTACAGAGGCAGTTTCCTTTTAAAAGTGAAAACGAAAAAGAAAATTTAAAAGTACTTCATGTAAAACATATTCTTTTGACTATATATATACACACACATATATGTATATATACAGCATATATACAGTATATATATACATATATAAATACATGTATATATTCAGGGAAGCTATTGTGTTTTCATACAATTTGATAAACATTTAAAGACAGGTTATAAAGAAAAGGTTTGTATTTTCTCCAGGATGATACAGAATAACACCGAGAACACATTTTTGCTCACTTTTTTCTATTGTGTCCCATGAAATACACAATGTATGTTCATAAAGAGGCTTCAATGTCATAAAGTAGTAAAAATGGAGTTATTTCTATAGCATGGCCTCTTTTGTCCATGCTAAAATATATATAGCAGCTAGACAGATGTTTTCAAATAAGTTTTTTCTTATTTTGGAGATAAGAGGACTTTAAATTAGTTAATGGAGAGAAAGTCACATAACTTGAGATTTGATACTATTCAATTCATAATAATGCTAATAGTCATATAGTACTTACAATGAGCCAGGCACTGTTCTAAGAGCTTTATAGATCTTAGCTTATTTAATCCTCCTAATGAGGTAGGTATTATTGTTGTTCAAATTTTACAGCTGAGTAAACTTTGGCACAAGTTACCAGTTAGTCTTCTAATGTTACACTGCAGTGGAGCTGATCTGAATGCAGTCTTGCTCTATAATCTGTGCTTTGAACTACAGGGCCATACTTTCTTGTTCTAGTTCAGGGGTTGGGAACCTATGGCTCGCGAGCCAGATGTAGCTCTTTTGATGGCTGCATCTGGCTTGCAGACAAATCGTTAATTAAAAAAATAATAACGTTAAAAATATAAAACATTCTCATGTATTACAATCCATTCATTTCCTACCACTCATGTTAATGGTTGCAGGTGGCTGGAGCCAATCACAGCTGTCCTCCGGGACAACACCAAATTTTTATTGAATAATGCTTAACGTACATGGGTCGTTGTGTGGCTCTCACGGAATTACATTTTAAAATATGTGGCGTTCATGGCTTTCTCAGCCAAAAACGTTCCCAACCCCTGTTCTAGTTTGATCATGAATAGTATTTAAAATTTTTGCTGCAAAGTCATAGGCACATTTCTTAGAACATTTTAATCTGTAAATATGGGTACTATGTTCTTATCTCAACCTTTTTCCAATTGCCTCTTCATTTTTAGACCTTATAATTCTGATGTGTCCACAAAGATGCTAGTATTTCAGGATTAGAAAGGATGAGGTCCTCTCATAGTAGGTGTTTAATATATTACATGTCTCTTAAATGAATGAAAATGCAGTTATTGGTCTTAAAGAAAGGCCTTAAAATTTTCTGTCCTATACTAATATCCACAGATGGAACCAGACATTTTGAGGTCAATATGAAACTTTTCTTTGCCTAGCATTCTTTCTTCTCTTCTGATAGAAGGATCCATCTTTTCTATGGAAAAAGCCATTCCAAGTGAAGGTATGGGGCCACTTCCCCTGCCACTTTCTCAACCACAGCACAGGCATGGCCATGTGACCCTGGCCCCATTTTAGCTAGTGAGAGTCTTCCTTCTCACAGTCACAGTGATTATTAGTTCAGGGCTGTGCATGTGATCCAAACAGGATGGGTGCCTAATTTATTGTCTCTCACTTCCAAATCCAACCTTCTGCACCTTGCTTTGTAATCTTGGAGCTGGACCCTGTGAACATTTCTCTTTTTCCTGCCAATGGAATGGTGACCTTCATCAGTAGAGGGCAATGGTGTGACCTGAAAGGCGATAGCAAGAAGAAGATATTTCCCTTCCAGGTTCTGGCTGTTTGTTACTCTTGCAGAGGGTGGTAGCCTCAAAGCTGCACAGGGGGTTCTAGGGGGTCTGCCCTTGGCCATGCTGTCCCCATTAGCACCCAGCCATACCCTCTGGCAACAGTGGGCTGTTTCTATAGACCAGCAGCCTGTCCACATCCTCCAACAACGGCAAGCTGCCTCAATAGACTTGCCCTGGACAGTGCCCGATGACAAGTTAGTTTGCCAACAGCAGGCTTCTGCTTCCTGTGCAAGCCATACAGCTTCAAAGAGGCCTGAACTTAGTCATCCTTGGGGGGGAGAGGGCCCCTTTCATCCTTAGTCCTTTATTTACATATTTTTAAGATCTTATTTATTCATTTAAGAGAGGGGGGAGAGAGAGAGGATGAGAGAGAGAGAAGGGGGAAGGAGCAGAAAGCATCAACTCCCATATGTGCCTTGACCAGGCAAGCCCAGGGTTTCAAACCAGCAACCTCAGCATTCCAGGTGGACACTTTACCTATTGTGCCACCTCAGGTTACACCATCCTTAGTCCTTTATTTTTTACTCATTCATAGTCTCAAATTAGTAGCTGCTATTTTGTACCTGGCATTTCTGGACCCATTAGAGTCCCTTTTTTGTTGTTGTTTTATTTAACAACTTACAATTTTTAAAAGGTGGTTAACTTTACATAAACGATTTTTACTGTTCTAGTTAAAAATTGTTTATGTTAAATTTTCCCCATTTAAATAACTAATATGGTTTCTGTCCTGACTGGATCCTTATTGATAAAAAGGTTCACAAATTTCTCTCTGAAATTTTTACAGAGACTCAGGGACAAAAAGGTTTCTCTATAGTTACTGGGTCAAGAGCTTAAGAACAAGTTAAACTGGAGCTGCCTGAGGCCATTGTCTCAAGTCACAGGGAATCTATTTTTAAGTTAAAAAAATGAGATCATGCACAGAGAGAAATAGTTTTGAGAATCTAATGAAGATGGACAGAATTCTGATGACATCATTTGACCCCTTAGACCCAGTCATGCGGAAAGCCAGTTTCATTCATATTACTGATAAATATTCTTTTCTCCTTTAAGTTTGAGTTGAATTTGTCTCTTGAAATGGAAAGAATACTAATTATGATATGAAGTAGCTTTATCACAAATGAAGTAATCACTTTCTTTCACTTTTCATTTTTGGTTTTAATAGTACCTTTAATTTTTTTAAAAGATCACTTATTTATTATACTTTTATTTACAGTCTCTTCAAGGCGTTCTCTGATGGCTGCGTGCTGTCAGCCCTCCTTCACTGAAGGGGCTGGGGTGAGGCATTGCTCTCTCTACTGCAGGGTCACCTACCGACCATAGTCTGAGGAATCAGAAGAGGGCCAGCCTACAAAAGTGACCACTGAGCTGATGCACATGGATGTGTTCTAGTTGGCCAACTCCAACAAAGATACAGAGTTAAAAAGAAGATGTATTAACATGATCATCCAGCACTTATGGAGTCTCTCCTTATTATGTGCAAAGTATTGTGGTGGGTGCTAGGAATACAAAACTAAATACACCTCCCTACTTTTAAGGAGATTGCATTAACCATGAATTTTATGTTCTGTATCCTGATGCTTTGACATCTGGGGCCTTATTGACTCTGCAACAGTGGTAGTCAACCTGGTCCCTACCGCCCACTAGTGGGCGTTCCAGCTTTCATGGTGGGCAGTAGCGGAGCAACCAAAGTATAAATAAAAATGTAGATTTAACTATAGTAAGTTGTTTTATAAAGATTTATTCTGCCAAACTTAGTGAAAATCTGACATAAAGTACTTGGTAAGTAATTATTATTATATGCTTTAACTTGCTGTAACTCCGCTTTATAAATTTTATAAAGTAAAATTACTTCCCTACTTTATAAATCACCATTACTGTGGAACTGGTGGGTGGTTTGAAAATTTTACTAACAGAGATACAAAAGTGAGCGGTAGGTATAAAAAGGTAGACTACCCTTGCTCTAGCGGAACTTCCTTTCCAGGGTTAGCTAAGTCCTGGAGATGGTAAACAACCCATCTGTGAGTGCATCTTTCAAATGCAAACTAACCAGTTCAGAGCTTATACCCCCAAGGCCTTTCTTACTAGGCTCTCACACATCAGCCACCTGTCCTATCACCCTACGGCCAAGTACTACACCTCTAGGGACAGCCCCTACATCCCTAAAGCCCTCTAACATTATTCAGACTAGCACATCCTGAGCTTGCTACCCTGTCTCACTGTTTCTTCCCATGGAAACCACAACAAAGGCTCTTGCCCATGACTTTCCTCTCTTCCTCTGCCTCTTGGCAGACCCTGGTGCTTCCCTGTGTGGCCCCCATGCTGTGACATGGCAGGCCACCTCCTCTGGAAACCTGTGAATATAAAAAGCATCTTTTTAATGGTTATTGTCTGTCTCCCATCTGTGTGCCTTACGTAACCTCCAATTTTCTATTGCTACACTATATTTTAAAACGGAGACTATATTAGGGAAACTTTAAAATGTTCTCCTATTCCCAACTAATATAAAGCTCCTTGAAATCAGAGGTCCCACCTGCCTCATTCACCATTGTGTATCCTCTTTAGTAACTCTCAGTTACTATTATAATCATCCCATGTGGATTTCCAAGCATCGCTTATCTAATACCATGAGATTCATCTGTTCTTTCTGATTTCTACAAACTCCATTTTATTTCAATCTCTTATGACAACTAATCAAGCTCATTTTTCTGGTCACTCTTTTCATCTTTCCTTGGTCCAAATTTTTACTTGTGGTCAGTTAAAATGGCACCACATTTTCTTAGCCTCTTCTCCCTCTCAACCAGGTATAGGCCTTCTATTTTGTAACTGTTACAATAATTTGTTTCAACCTTTCATTGCACTCGCTACTTCTTGTTCTAGTTATATGTGCCCTTGTCTCATCTATCAGATTGTAAGTCCCTTGAAAGAAATAACTGTGTTTCAATACCTCTGTACTATTTCCTCCTAGCACAAGGTCTGAGAGGAGGTGTTCCAAAGCTATTTGTTGAGTATGTAGAAAAATGCTGGATTACACACTACTTGAGGGCAGGGACCATGTTTGCCATCTCTTTGTGTATCCTGGAATACTTATCACAGGATCTCGCCTACAGATGATCTACAAATATTTTGTGAATTGAGTGAGCCTGTAAGGTAAGTAGAATAAGTGTTATTAATAATCCCATTTGACAGATAAAGAAACTGAGGCTGAGAAAAGTGAATTATTTTCCAAGGTCACTAATTTAGTACAAAGTACTGTAGCTAGATTAGAACTCAGGTACTGTCCTACCTACTCCAGAGTGATTCTTCTGTGCTGAAAGATAAGGATGTCATTGGGAAATTTCTCACAGGGCAAGGTCTTATTGTCTTTTGTATATATTGTTTTGGACTTAACGTTTATGTCTTTTCAAAATTCACATGTTAAATCCTAACTCCCAGTATGATGGTATTAGGAGGTGTGGCCTTTGGGAGGTAATTAGGTCATGAGGGTAGAGCCCTCATGATGGGATTAGCACCCTTGTAAGAAGAGGCTGGAGAGCTAGCTCACTCTCTTTCCTTCATGTCAGCGTACAAGAGAAGTCAACAGTCTGTAACCAAAGAGAGAGTTCTCATCAGAACCTCACCATGCTGGAACTCTGATCTCAGACTTCTAGCCTCCAGAACTGTGAGAAATAAGTCACCCAGTTTATGGTACTTTGTTATTGAGTCCCAAAATGACAAAGACATATATTGAAATCCTCTTGATTTTCATAAGATTAGATATGTATCATGACCTTTATTGACAACAGTAACTTGGATATGTCTCCGGTATTGATTTGATAAAAGGTGAAGACTTAGAATATTGTTGCAGCATAAGAGTAGGAATTGGAAAGTATTAGGAATTTTGCATTATTTTCTTGAGAATGACACATTGTAAGTTGATCTGAATCTCTTTGGTTTCCCAGAATTTTTACTGGCTGGGTTTATTCCATGCACACCTCCTCCCCCTACCTTGGCAATATCTCAGGAGCTATTGATAAATTATTAAGCTCTGATGCAAGCCCAAGTGCTAGGATTAACCATAAAATGGTGTATTCATCAGGGTCTAGTCAAGAAGCAGAAAACACAATAGCTATTGTGACAGAGAAAATGTAAGATAAAGAATTATTGACTAGATATAAAGAATCTTTACCTAAAACAGTAAAAGAACTCTGGCTGTAGCAACTACTGTCCCCTAGGACTGAGGAAACAAAGAGGAGGGGCCCTGAAGAGCAGAAAGTTCTCTGAGGAAGGGTGCTGCTCTGAAGGTGTCTTGAAAAATGTACCTAAGTGAGAGGCGGGGAGGCAGGGAGGCAGAGAGACAGACTCCCGCATGAGCCCCGACCAAGATCTACCCAGCAAGCCCACTAGGGGGTGATGCTCTGCCCATCAGGGGCCACCGCTCCATTTCTCAGAATGGAGCCATTTTAGTGCCTGAGGCCAGGCCATGGAGCCATCCTCAGTGCCTGGGGCCAAATTGCTCAAATGAGCCATGGCTGCAAGATGGGAGGAGACAGAGGAGAGGGAGAGAGAGAGAAAAAAACAGGGGGAAGGGTGGAGAGGTAGAAGGTCGCTTCTCCTATGTGCCCTGATTGGGAATCGAACCTGGGACTTCCACATGCCGGGCCAACATTTTACCGCTAAGCCAATTGGCCAGGGCTACCTGGGACTGTTTTTAGGCAGGTATGGTAAACATGCAGACATGGAAATGTTCATGCAGGAAGATGTTTATCCTCACAGATAGCTAAAAACAGGAGGCACAGTATTCTGCCATAAGAAAAGATGAAATATTACCGTTTGTGACAACATGGATGCATCTTAAGAATATCATGCTAAGCAAAATAAGTCAGATGGAAAAAGTCAAGAACCATATCACTTCACTGATATGTGGGATATAAAATAGAAACCACAAGTGAACAAACAAGAAAAAAACACAAAACAAAACTCATAGACACAGACGACAGTGTGGTTACCAGAGGGAAGTGGGGTGGAGTGGCAGTAAAGAGTAAAGGAGACCAGGGGCCCTGGCCAGTTGGCTCAGTGGTAGAGCGTTGGCCTGGCGTGCAGCAGTTCTGGGTTTGATTCCTGGCCAGGGCACACAGGAGAGGTGCCCATCTGCTTCTCCACCCCTTCCCCTCTTCTTCCTCTCTGTCTCTCTCTTCCCCTCCCGCAGCCAAGGCTCCATTGGAGGAAAGACGGCCTGGGCACTGAGGATGGCTCCATGGCCTCTGCCTCAGGCACTAGAATGGCTCTGGTAGCAACAGAGCAACGCCCCAGATGTGCAGAGCATCGCCCCCTGGTGGGCGTGCCGGGTGGATCCCGGTCGGGCGCATGCAGGAGTCTGTCTGACTGCCTCCCCGTTTCCAGCTTCAGAAAAATACAAAAAAAAAAAAAAAAAAGAGTAAAGGAGACCAAATATATGGTGACAGAAGATGATTTGACTTTGAGTGGGGGCACACAATGCAATATACAGATCACGTATCATAGAATTGTACACTTGAGACCTATATAATCTTATTAACCAATGTCACCTCAATAAATTTAATTTAAAATTTTTCATGTTTTACAATCACATATTACACGTTTCTCCAACATATAATAAGTAAAGGAATGTATCATTTAAAAAAGTTCTATATTTGGTCAAAATATTTTTATGCCTATAATTATAGTAATACATGCACCATGTTCAGAGAAAGAAACTGAGGCATGAACAGCCAGTTAAATAACCTTCTTAAGTATGTACAGTTAATGAGGATCTTTTTGTGTCTAGGAAAATTATGGTTTTCTTCTACATCTATCTTCTGGTGGTGATAAGGTGTCCACTTTCTTGAGAGGAGTCCAGTTTAGGAAGGAGATTTTGAAGCAGAACTGTTATCATTTGTAATTACTATTTACTGAGCCTCTACTAAGTGCCAGGATACATGCAAATGCTTAACACATCTTGTCTCATTAATCTTTATAATGATTCTCTTTCTTTACAGACAAGAAACTGAGACCTAGAGAGGTTAAGCAACTTGCTGAAATGCACAGAACTTATAAATGCTGGAACTAGGTTTGGAAACCAGGTCTCTGACTGTAAAGCTCAGGCTCTATCCACATGAAGCTTCCTTTCGGGCACAGGTTAATAGTTTAGTCTTATGGTGAAATGGAAGACACAGGCAATTACAACACTGTGATAAGGTCAGCAGTGGGGTTACAGTGTAGTGTTACAGCCTGTGGGAGGGGAATCTGGAAAAATTACTGGAGGAAATAATCTAATCAGAGACCCAGTGGAACAGGAAGAGCTCTCCAGGGAAGAAAGGGCCAAACAGCATTTCAGGCCTAATGATCAAAGAGACATTTCGGTACCTAGGGATAACCAGAGTAATTTAACAAGCAGTTGGGAAGGAGGCATGTGACAGGAGAGATGGCGAGGGAAAAAGAAGGTGAGGCAGGCCAACTAGAAAGATAAGCTGACCAATCGTCCTCCTTTAGGGATGACAATCCTCTTTTCTAAGTTCCGTCCTCCCTCGAAAAGTGTTCTCCTGTAAGTCCTTGTTTCTGATATTGGAAGACTAATCTGTAAGTGTTCGTATTCGATCGATACAGAGTCGATCCATTGCGTGATGTGACGTCTTTGTATTTGACCTGACGATTCATCAAGGATCAGTCCAGTGTGGCGAGACATGATTATGAGACGCATGCGCTCCTCATGGGAGACCTTGAGAGTGTGCATGATATACCGAGCGCGCAAATGCCTTTGTGTACTTCTTACTGAAACATGACACAGCATGTACGGCACTGTAGACTCACGATTATTTCTTTATTTTATTTTATTTATTTATTGCGTTTACATAGATACTAGTGTCTCCCTGAATGCATTCCCCCTTCCCTGTATTCCTCTCAACATCTCCCTTACCCCCTTCCCAAGAGCTCCCTCCCCCCTTCCCTTCAGGTTTAATTCCATTGCTCAGTTCACATTGTTCCTTGGATTCCTCAAATGAGTGAGGTCATATGATATATTTTTTTCTCTGCCTGGCTTATTTCACTTAACATAATAGTTTCCAGGTCCATCCGTGTTGTTGCAAAAGGTAATATTTCCTTTTTCATGGCTTCATAGTATTCCATAGTATATATGTACCACTGCTTTTTTTTTTTTTTTTTTTTTTTTTTTGCATTTTTCTGAAGCTGGAAACAGGGAGATACAGTCAGACAGACTCCCGCATGCGCCCGACCAGGATCCACCCGGCACGCCCACCATGGGGCGATGCTCTGCCCACCAGGGGACGATGCTCTGCCCATCCTGGGTGTCGCCATGTTGCGACCAGAGCCACTCTAGCGCCTGAGGCAGAGGCCACAGAGCCATGCCCAGCGCCCGGGCCATCTTTGCTCCAATGGAGCCTTGGCTGCGGGAGGGGAAGAGAGAGACAGAGAGGAAAGCGCGGCGGAGGGGTGGAGAAGCAAATGGGCGCTTCTCCTGTGTGCCCTGGCCGGGAATCGAACCCGGGTCCTCCGCACGCTAGGCCGACGCTCTACCGCTGAGCCAACCGGCCAGGGCCTGTACCACTGCTTTTTAATCCACTCGTCTACTGACAAACACTTGGGCTGTTTCCAGATCTTTGCTACTGTGAACAATGCTGCCATAAACATGGGGGTGCATTTCTTTCTTTGAGTCAGTGATATGGTGTTCTTGGGATATATTCCTATAAGTGGGATGGCTGGGTCAAAAGGCAGTTCCATTCTTAATTTTTTGAGGAATCTTCCACAGTGGCGGCAGCAGTCTATATTCCCATAAGCAGTGCAGAAGGGTTCCCCTATCTCTACATCCTCGCCAGCACCAATCATGTGTTGTTTTGTTAATGAGCACCATTCTGACTGGTGTGAGGTGGTATCTCATTGTGGTTTTAATTTGCATTTTCTAATGATTAGTGAAGTTGAGCATTTTTTCATCTGCCTATTGGCCATCTGTATGTCCTCTTTGGAGAAGTGTCTATTCATTTCTTTTGCCCATTTTTTATTAGATTGTTTATATTCCTGGTGTTGAGTTTTACAAGTTCTTTATAAACTTTGGTTATTAACCCCTTATCAGACATATTATGGAATATGTTCTCCCACTGTGTGGTTTGTCTTTTTATTTTGTTCATATTGTCTTTAGCTGCGCAAAAGCTTTTTAGTTTGATATAGTCCCATTTGTTTATCCTGTCTTTTATTTCACTTGCCTGTGGAGATAAATCAGCAAATATATTGCTGCGATAAATGTTGGTGAGCTACTGTCTATGTTTTCTTCTAAGATGCTTATGGTTTCATGACTTACATTTAAGTCTTTTATACATTTTGAGTTTATTTTTGTAAATAGTGTAAGTTGTTAGTCTAGTTTCATTTTTTGCAGGTCGCTGTCCAATTTTCCTAACACCATTTGTTAAAGAGACTGTACCTCCTCTGTCAAATATTAATTGTTCATAAAGATGTGGGTTTATTTCTGGGTTCTCTGATCTGTTCCATTAATCTATATGCCTGTTCTTATGCCAGTACCAGGCTGTTTTGAGTACAATGGCCTTGTAGTATAACTTGATGTCAGGGTCAGGAAGTGTGATACCTCTCAGTTTATTCTTCTTTTTCAAGATTGCTGAGGCTATTCATGTTCTTTTTAGATTTTATATAAATATTTGGAATATGTGTTCTATATCTTTGAAGTATGTCATTGGTATTTTAATTGGTATTGCATTGAATTTATAAATTGCTTTGGGTAATACAGACATTTTAATTATATTTATTCTTCCTAACTATGAACACTATTATATGCTTCCACTTGTTTGTATTTTCCTTGATTTCTTATATCAATGTTTTATAATTTTCCGAGTATAAGTCTTTAACCTCCTCGGTTAAATTTATTCCTAGGTACTTCATTATTTTGTTGCAACAGTAAAGGGGATTGTTTCCTTAATTTCTCTTTCTGACAGTCATTGTTGGTGTATAAAAATGCCTCTGATTTCTGTGTATTAATTTTATACCCTGCCAACTTGCTGAATTTATTCATCTGGTCCAGTAGTTGTTTGACTGAGACTTTAGGGTTTTCTATATACAGTATCATATCATCTGCAAATAATGATAGTTTTACTTCTTCTTTTCCAATTTGAATGCCTTTTATTTCTTCTTGTTTGATTGCTGTGGCTAGGACTTCCAGGACTATGTTGAATAAGAGTAGTGAAAGGGGGCACCCCTGCCTTGTTCCTGATCTTCAGGGTATTGCTTTTAATTTTTGCCGATTGAGTATGATGTTGGCTGTGGGTTTGTCATAGATGGCCTTTATCATGTTGAGGTATGTTCCCTGTATTCCCACTTTGCTGAGAGTTTTGATCATAAATGGGTGCTGGATTTTATCAAATGTTTTTTCTGCATCTATTGAAATTATCATGTGGTTTATATTTTTCCTTTTGTTTATGTGATGAATCACATCGATTGATTTACAAATATTGTACCATCCTTGCCTCCCCAGAATAAATCCTACTTGATCATAATGTATGATTTTTTTCACGTATTGCTGGATCCAGTTTGCTAATATTTCGCTGAGGATTTTAGCATCTAAGTTCATCAGGGATACTGGCTTATAATTTTGGCCTAATATTGGCCTTTCTTTGTGTTGTCTTTGCCTGGTTTTGGAATCAGAATTATGCTTGCCTCATAAAAGGAGCTTGGAAGTCTTCCTTCCTCTTGAATTTTTTGAGATAGCTTGAGAAGGATAGGGGTTAGTTCTTCTTTGAATATTTGGTAGAATTCATTTGTGAAGCCATAAGGCCCGGGGCTTTTGTTTGTTGGGAGTTTTTTGATAACTGTTTTGATCTCATTTGTTGTAATTGGTCTGTTTAGGTATTCTGATTCTTCCAGATTGATTTTTAAAATATATATTTTAAGGAATTTGTCCATTTCATCTAGGTTGTCTAAGTTTTTGGCATACAGTTCTTCATAGTATTTTCTTACAATCCTTTGTATTTCTGTTGTGTCAGTTGTTATTTCTTCACTCTCATTTCTAATTTTATTTGAGTCCTCTCTTTTTTTTTTGTGAGTCTGGTTAAAGGTTCATCAATCTTCTTTACCCTTTCAAAGAAACAGCTCTTGGTTTTATTGATCCTCTGTATTGTTTCTTTAGCCTCTATGTCACTTATTTCCACTCAGATCTTTATCATTTCCTTCCTTCTACTACCTCTGGGCTTTACTTGCTGTACTTTTTCTAGTTCTTTTAGATGCAGGGTTAGATTGTTTATTTGAGCTTTTTCTAGCTTCTTACGGTATGCCTGTAGTGCTATGAACTTCTCACTCAGTCCTGCTTTTGCTGTGTTCCATAAATTTTGAGTTGTTTTATGCTCATTATCATTCGTTTCTAGGAAGTTTTTATTTCTTCTTTGATCTCATTGTTAATCCATTTGTTATTTAATAAAATGCTATTTAGTTTTCATGTGTTTGAGTATTTTTCAGTTTTTCTGTTGTGGTTGATATCTAGTTTCATGCCATTGTGATCAGAGAAAATGCTGGATATGATTTCCATCTTAAATTTGTTGAGACCACTTTTGTGCCCTAACATGTGGTCTATCCTAGAGAATGTACCATGAGCACTTGAAAAGAATGTATATTCTGCTGCTTTAGGGTGAAAGGTTCTGAAGATATCTATTAAATTGAGTTCATCTAGTGTGTCCTTTAAATCTGCTGTTTCTTTGTTAATTTTGTTTCTTGAGAATCTACCTAGTGATGTTAGTAGGGTATTGAAATCCCCTACTATTATTGTATTGCTGTTGATCTCGCCCTTTAAATCCATCAAAGTCTGCTTTATATATTTAGGTGCTCCTATATTAAGTGCGTAGGTATCTATAATGGTTATATATTCCTGTTGGATTGCTCCCTTTATCATTATGTAGTGACTTTCTTTATCTCTTACTATAGCCTTTGTTTTACAGTTCATTTTGTCTGATATAAGTATTGCTACCCCAGCTTTTTTTTCATTTCCATTTGCATGGAATATTTTTCCATTCTTTTACCTTTAGTCTATGTGTATCTTTTGTTTTAAAGTGTCTCTTGTAGACAGTATATGCATGGGTCTTGTTTTCTTATTCACAAAGCTACCTTATGCCTTTTGATTGGATCATTTAATCCATTTACATTTAAGGTTATTATTGATATGTAGTTGTTTATTGCCATTTTATTCTTTAAAGCTATATTCCTCTTTTACTATATTCTTTCCCCCCTTTGTTCTGTTTAAAACAGGCCTCTTAACATTTCTTTTTTTTTTTTTTTTTTTGTATTTTTCTGAAGCTGGAAACGGGGAGAGACAGTCAGACAGATTCCCGCATGTGCCCGACCGGGATCTACCCGGCACGCCCACCAGGGGCGACGCTCTGCCCACCAGGGGGCGATGCTCTGCTCCTCTGGGGCGTCGCTCTGCGGTGACCAGAGCCACTCTAGCGCCTGGGGCAGAGGCCAAGGAGCCATCCCCAGCGCCCGGGCCATCTTTGCTCCAATGGAGCCTTGGCTGCGGGAGGGGAAGAGAGAGACAGAGAGAAAGGAGGGGGGGGGTGGAGAAGCAAATGGGCGCTTCTCCTATGTGCCCTGGCTGGGAATCGAACCCGGGTCCCCCGCATGCCAGGCCGACGCTCTACCGCTGAGCCAACCGGCCAGGGCCCTCTTAACATTTCTTGCAGCATTGGTTTGGTTGTAATGAATTTCTTGAGGTTTTTTTTGTTTGGGAATTTTATTATTTCTCCTTCAATTTTAAACGATAGCCTTGCTGGATAAAGTAGTCTTGGTTGTAGGCTCTTGTTCTTCATTACTTTGAATATTTCTTGCCATTCCCTTCTTGGCCTCAAGTGTTTCTGTTGAGAAGTAGGATGTCATCCTTATGGGGGCTCCTTTGTAGGTGATAGCCTTTTCTTCTCTAGCAACTTTTAATATTTTCTCTTTATCTCTTAGCTTTGGTATTTTAATTATGATGTGTCTTGGTGTAGATTTCTTTGGGTTTCTCTTTAATGAAGTTCTCTGTATTTCTTAAACTTGTGTGACTTTTTCCTGCATCAATTTAGGGAAGTTTTCAGCTATGATTTGATTGAACAAGGTCTCTATCCCTTGTTCTTTCTCTTCTTCTTCTTCTTCAGGAACTCCTATGACATGGATGTTGTTTTTCTTTATGTTGTCACGGAACTCTCTTAGAGTTTCCTCAGATTTCTTTCATTCCCTTTTCTTTTTGCTGGTCCACTTTTGTGTTTTTGTTTATCTTGTCTTCTAAGTTGCTGATTCAATGCTCTGCTTCATCCAGCCTGCTTTTAATTGCTTCTAGTGCAGTCTTCATTTCTGATATTATATTTGTCATTTCTGACTGGTTTTTTATTATTTCAATGTCCTTTTTGATACTTGTTATCTCTTTATTTATGTGTTAACTGTGACCATCCATTGTTGTTCTAAGATCTTTCAGCATTTTAGCTGGGTGTGGTGGCACGTGCCTGTAGTCCCAGCTACTCGGGAGGCTGAGGCAGGAGGATCGCTTGGGCCCAGGAGTTCTGGGCTGTAGTGCGCTATGCCGATCGGGTGTCCACACTAAGTTCAGCATCAATATGGTGACTTCCCGGGAGCGGGGGACCACCAGGTTGCTTAAGGAGGGGTGAACCGGCCCAGGTCAGAAACGGAGCAGGTCAAGATCTTTCAGCATTTTAATAATCATTATTTTAAACTCTGCATCTGGTAGTTTGCTTATCTCTGTCTCACTCAGTTCATTTTCTGGGGATTTCTCTTGTTGATTTATTTGGATTGCACTTCTCTGTCTTCCCATTTTCTGTGTTGCCCTGGACTTCCCTGGCAGGGGCCTGGGGTAGGTCAGTGGGGGTCACTGCCTATGACTGGTTCTTATCCACCTTTTGGGAGCTAGAGGTTATCCAAATCTGTGGCTGCCTCTGCTGAGTCCAGATGCCATTGTTATTATCAGCTGCACTCCTAGGCTTGCTTTTATCTACTCTTGGCCTAGGAGAAGTTTCTTTAAAAGTTCAAGTTCCCCTAAAATCTGCTTTCTGTTGTCTTTTATTGCTGGCTAGATGTTGGACTCAGTACTGTAACTCAGTGATTAGGTATGGTATTAGATGTGGCCTACTCCTGAGTCTCGTGTCATTCTATCCAGACATTTTATTTATTTTATTTTGATTTTTTTTGTTCTTTTTGAGCACTCAGTAGGGCATAGTCTCAGCCCTGTCCTCCCGTTATGTGGTCTGTCTAGCAGGCTACCACTGCTGTTGCTGCCCCGGGCTTTTGGGCTCAGGTGCTGCTGGCTCCAGCCCACCTCCCCGACCACGCTGCCCTGGTCAGGCTCGCGATTGCCCTCGTGCCTGTTTGGACTGCTTCCAGGGCTGCCTTGGTCGGCTTAGATCTCAGCGGCCACCTTGCGGGGGGGGGCGCACACCCTCTCGGGTCACCACCGAGGTTGCCTTTGCTTTCACTGTGGCTGGGGGTGTGCCCACACCCCGAGCAGGTTTGCGCACCACTTGGATCCCGGCAGCAGCTGGTGCGACTTCCACCTTCGCTGGTAGGCTCGTGCTTGCGGGTGTGTTCCCCCTCAGCTGATGCTCGGGCCTCCTTCCCCACTCGGATCACTGTCAAGGGCGTGCCCCACCCTGGGCAGGTTTGCGTGCTGGCTGGGATCCCTGCCACAGCCCAGCCAGCGCTACCCGTGCATTCCCCCTTTGATGACTCTTGGGCCTCCACGCCTGCCAAGGGTGGGCCACTCAGCGAGCAGAACTGTGCATGAGACCGGGCTTCCTGAACGGCAATGGTGGCTCCCGGCTCTGCGGCCCGCTTGCAAGTGCTTGCTCGAACCTCCACAGCCGCGCCCTGCTGCCTCTGGCCTGCCTTCCCCCGGCTAGCACTCAGCAGTGCAGTGGGTGTTGCAGCCTAGACCTCTGCACTCCCTGTTTGTGTCCCTAACATGGTACCTGCTCTAAGCGCCTTTGTTCTCTCTAGGGTAGGGGAGCCTCCAGTGGACCGGGCACATTCTTTCCTTTGCTGGTGATGCTGGTTCACTTGAAATTTGGGGAGTGACTCAGCCCAGGGGTTAGGGTGTCCTCCTGGAGCTCCAGGAAAGTGGCTGTGAGCAAGGCTTTCTGTGCAGTTCCTTTAATATGAAGCCTGGGTCTGAGAGTCCTGCTTCCTTCTCTCAAACCGTGTCTAGGCCTTTTTCTCAGCCAAATATAGTCCATCAGCCCCTTCCAGGCTCCAGGGCTTTAGGCTGGGGTTCTGGTTTTGGGGATAAGGATCTACAACTTGCTGGACAGCCCTCCCCATTGCAAAAGTTCCTCCTGGGTGCCGTACCCCACTCCCTGCTCCCAGGAGTGGGGCAGCCTTTTCTGCGTCTCTGCTTTTCCTACCAGACTCAGTGTGGTTTCTTTGGTGGTCCTTGGCTGTAGAATCCTCTTAGTTTAGTCCAAAATTTGTCTTTCATGATGAGTGTTCTCAGATTTAAGTGTAATCCACCTTGGTTCTGGGAAGTGGGAGTTGGTGCATCTGCCTACTCTGTGGCCATCTTGGAAACCCCTCATGATTATTTCTTTTTCAGTGAATATTCAATCATAGACAATTCATTATCTATTTAATAATTTCCAAACATATAATTTTATTTACAAGTAATTTCCCAAAATTCGAGTTTTAAAGTGGAAATCTAACCTCAAACCTGTTTATTAATAACACATTTTGATTAAATAGTTGCATAAAACAGATGTTTTTAATAAGAAAATGATAAATATACCTGCATATCACTCCAAATTAGTGGTTTTGTTTGATATATAGTTTTACTAAATGAGTACTTTTTTCTTACAATTATTATTAAAAATTAATAGGCATGTAAGCATAATTACAATATAAAATATTACAAATGTTTTATTATGCATTTATCATATTATAGTGTATTATTGTTGCAATGAATAAAATGTTTATTTTATTTACAATATTATTTTCTTCAATTTATTTTTTTCCTCTTCCTCATTGTAAAAAAGTTGGTCATCTAAAGAAAGAGACTTTAAAATCTAATGAGGGAGTTAGGCGTTTATCCTCAGGCCAATGGGAAACCATTTAAGGGTTTCTAACAGGAGTTTAAGGGTTTAAACACTTAAGGGTTTTTTATATTTAGCACTGTGCAAAACTGCATTTTATAAAGATCATTCTGGTAGTTCAGGAAGAATGGATTTGTGAGGGACTGAAATAACAGAGGAATCAGGAATGATTCTCAAATCTCTGTCTTGCACAAGTGGACAAAGGGGTGCCAATCACTGAAATAGGGAACAGCTGCAGCAAAAGTCCGTTACAGAATCTAGGAGAGTGTTCTCATTCATTAGAGCTGATTTTGCACAAGAAAGTTAGAGTATATTTAGAACTAATGGATAGACCATTAGTTCATGATCATTATCTATGTCAGGTTCAGAATCAACTTAAATTTAAAGAGATTTGAGTATGCTTGTACTCTACTCATCACTGTGCCCTTCCCGTTTATTTTTTTAAAACTATTTTACACATGGCTCTTTAGAAAAATGAAAGTGAGTTATACAAACTTTCATAGATTTACTATTTAAGATGAATTTCCACATAAAGAGGAAATATCAACATGAGATTTAAAACATATATATCAGTTTTTCTAGGTACTGATAATTACTAAAACTACAAAACTGAAAGAGAAGTGAAATTACACAATTCAATTTTTCAAAATGAATGTGACTGCATGATAAAGAAAATGTTGCCTAATGTAATATATTTGTTCATTGATTCCTTCCTCTAATATTTATGATCTTTAGAAAATGTACTGTTGGTTGTTCTGGGCATTCTGTAGAATATACAATATTAAATACAGTGTGTCCATAAAGTCATGGTGCACTTTTGACCGGTCACAGGAAAGCAACAAAAGATAATAGAAATATGAAATCTGCATCAAATAAAAGGAAAACCCTCCCAGTTTCTGTAGAATGATGTGGCAGCATGTGCACATGCGCAGATGATGACGTAACACCGTGTATACAGCAAAGCAGCCCACGGCCATGCCAGTCAGATGTGGAGCTACAGAGGAAAGTTCAGTGTGTTCTGTGGCCCGCTAAATTCGAATCCGTGACCAAAGTGCAACATGAATATTGGCGCATTTATAACGAAGTGCCACTACATAGGGATAACATTACTGGGTGGGATAAGGAGTTGAAGGAAACTGGCAGTTTGGTGGAGAAACCCTGTTCTGGTAGGCCATCAGTCAGTGACGAGTCTGTAGAGGCTATACGGGATAGC
Organism: Saccopteryx bilineata; assembly: GCF_036850765.1. Taxonomy (NCBI): domain Eukaryota; kingdom Metazoa; phylum Chordata; class Mammalia; order Chiroptera; family Emballonuridae; genus Saccopteryx; species Saccopteryx bilineata. The sequence goes on from NC_089494.1 coordinate 226,439,435, forward strand.
TACCTAAGGAGCCCTAAAAAATCTGTGTGTGAGCCCACATTGATCTGCACTGAATAGGTATGAAACTGGGAGTTTTCCTTTTATTTGGTGCAGATTTCACATTTCTATCATCTTTTGTTGCTTTCCTGTGACTGGTCAAAAGTGCACCATGACTTTACGGACACACTGTATAATAAAATTATAGAGCTGGAAGAAGTTCAGATAATTTAACTCTCTCATTTTACAGTTGAGGAAACTGGGCATCAGAAAGTATGATTTCACTCATATGGGATCTAATGAACAAAATAAACTAATAAACAAAATAGAAACAGACTCATAGATACAGAAGACAGACTGACAGCTGTCGGGGGGGGGGGGTTGCAGGGCTGGGTGAAAAGGGAGAAGGGATTAAGCAAAAACAAAAGAACTCAGACACAGACAAAAGTACAGTGATTACCAAAAGGAAAAGGGTTTGGGGGAATAGAAGAGAGTAGAGGGGGAATAAATGGTGATGGAAGGAGACTTGACTTGAGGTGGTGAACACACAGTTAATTGGGATTTTAGGTAATCGTTAGAGAAAATGTCCTTATAATAAATAAAAACTCATTTTCTTGGAGTTCATTGACCACCTGATCCTTATCTACCACCTGTGTTAATAGAAGACAAACCCAGTATCTTCTCTACATGACAGTACCTCCCATTTTTGAGGACACCTCTCATGATCCCTTTCATTTTTTCCTTCTTCAGGCTCTGGTCTTTCCCAGGATATCCACAGGCTATGAAGTGTTTCTCTGCTCAGTAGTTTCCAGGCTGCTTTTGTGCCTCTTGAAGTGTGGAACCCAAGCTGAGAAGTGGCCGTGTACACCTTGTCTCTTCTTCTCCTGAGTTATCTGGCTTCTTTCTCTGTGTTCACTCACACTTATAGTTAGTTAATCCTACTCTGGTTTTTGAACCACTACTGACTAATTTAGGAATTAAGCAGCAATAAGTTTGGAATTACATCATGTACTTCAGATATGAAACCTTAGAATCTAGACACATTTTCTGGTTTCTTAAGCATCTTCTAAGGGGCCCCTTTATTTTGAGTCAGACCTGAAGCCTGATGCACCAGAAACAGAGTCAGGATTCTCCAAGTTTCACCCATTCCAGTCAATCCTTAGCATTCCCTATGTTTGTAAACTCTCAGAGTTACTTACCTAGAGTCTGCTCCTTCATATCTGATTGCATAACACTGCCTAGTCCAGGGGTCCCCAAACTTTTTACATAGGGGGCCAGTTCTCTGTCCCTCAGATTGTTGGAGGGCTGGAGTATAAAAAAAACTATGAACAAATTCCTATGCACACTGCACATATCTTATTTTTAAGTAAAAAAAACAAAACGGGAACAAATACAATATTTAAAATAAAGAACAAGTAAATTTAAATCAACAAACTGACCAGTATTTCAATGGGAACTATGCTCCTCTCACTGACCACCAATGAAACAGGTGCCCCTTCCAGAAGTGCGGTGGAGGCCGGATAAATGGCCTCAGGGGGCCGCATGTGGCCCGCGGGCTGTAGTTTGGGGACCCCTGGCCTAGTCCACTAATCCTGATTACACCAGATCATCCTCTTTGAAAGACTTTTAGATTCCAGGCACTCTTGCTTCTGGATACACCTTCGCATAGTATATTACATACATCACATTCATTCACATTCCATGTTAAATATTATTTACATGTCAGTATAAAAACATTAGATTGCAGCTGACTTATTAAAATAATGGTATATTAGTTTTAATATTGTGATTTTCTTTATGTATTTTGGAACCAACAATTTGTTTAAGACCCTTAAGAAACTCATAGCATGTAGACATTTTGCCTATAATGCTTGATGGCAAAATGATTTGACCGGACCCTAGATACCAATAGGTCTCCAGTGTCCTGCCTGAGTTCTCCTTCCAAGCCTTTTTTGTTTGGAATATATCCAGTTTCTCTTAAATTTCCCACTGGTGGCAATCCTATTGCCATTGCCAGATCTCTTGATTCCGATTGGCCCATCCTGACTTCTAAATTAGCCAATCACCTGAAATTTTGCAAGATCAAGTTGCCAGTCATAACTATCTCCTTGGGTTGTCCAGGTGCCTTCTCTGAGCCTCTGTCTGGTCCTATTCTGACTTTCTCTATCATTTTTCTGACCCCATGCTGATATGATCTTCATGTGTTTTATGCCATGCCTGTTCCTCTCATGACGTTCTTGGTGTGGGTGGCTGGCAAAGATCAGGACTTTTCTTATTCTAGTCATTGGTTTTCTATTAAACCAGCACAAGTTCAAATTTGCTCTTTGATAGTCATCCTATTATTTTTCCTTTGGACTCAAATATAGGATCTAATATTGTCACCATTAAATTTTATTTTTTTATTTTTATTTTTTGTATTTTTCTGAAGTGAGAAGCAGAGAGGCAGAGAGACAGACTCCCACATGCGCTTTACCAAGATCCACCTGGCAAGCCCACTAGGGGGCGATGCTTTGCCCATCTGGGCTGTTGCTCTGTTGCAACAGGAGCCAATTTAGCACCTGAGGCAGAGGCCATGGAGCCATCCTCAGTGCCCGCGCCAACTTTGCTCCAATATAGCCTTGGCTGCGGGAGGAGAAGAAAGAGATAGAGAGAAAGGAGAGGGGAAAGGGTGGAGAAGCAGATGAGTGCCTCTCCTGTATGCCCTGGCCAGGAATCAAACCCGGAACTTCCACACGCCGGGCCAATGCTCTACCACTGAGCCAACTGGTCAGGGTTCCATTAAATTTAATCTAATTTAATTTGATTTGCTGTTCTAGCCTGTTGAGGTTTTTTGTTTGTTTTTATTATTCTTTGCTCACCCTCTTAGTTCATGGTAAAGTTCAAGTTCATGGTCAAGTTGAAGATCAAGTTCAAGTTCAATCATGGTCACAGTCATGGTCACAGTCAGGTTCATGTTTCTGGTCACGTTGCAGCTGTGGCTATGGCTTAGGCTCAGGTTTGATTAAGTTTATGGTCAAGTTTAAGTTTGAGGTCAAGTTCAAATTCACAGTCAAGATCATGGGCAAGTTCGAGTCAGGGTCTAGGTCAATTCACCATCAAGGTCACAGTCACATTCAGGTTCACGTTGCAGCTGCTGCTGCGGCTCAGGCTGAGATTTAGGTTCTTATATTTAGTAGAAATCTCATTACATTTGTATTTGTTGGCCTGGTGTGTAGAAGTCCTGGGTTTGATTCCTGGTCAGGGCACACAGGAGAAGCAACCATCTGCTTCTCCACCCTATCCCTCTCCCTTCTCTGTCTCTCTCTTCCCCTCCCACAGCCATAGCTCAGTTTAAGCAAGCTGGCCTCGGGTGCTGAGGATGAGCAATGGAGCTGCAGCCCCTGATAGGTGGCTTGTCAGGTGGATTCTGGTCAGGGTTCATGTGGAAGTCTGCCTCTGCCTCCCCACCTCTCACTTAATTTTTTTTTAAAGTGTATATTAGTATCACTTTATGGGAGAGGATTTTTTAGAAGTTTTATCCCTGATTGAAATGAATGGGGAATTATTCATAACATCTGGGCTACCCTCATGGAGGTTACCATTTTTTGGGATGATCAAGTGAGGACTCAGATATTCAGTTTTTCATTCTCCCTTTAAAAAAATCTAGCACTACAAATATTGATTGACTTACGACCTATGCAACTTACGACCATTCGACTTTACGACCACAATCGCTAGCCATGACTGCTCCGTGTCTGGCAGCACAAGCATTGCCCAGCTGGGTGTACGACAGTGCGGACCAGCTTCCGGCAGCACTACCATTTCCGCGTGCACCATTTCAACTATTATCCCAGACTCAGTACAGCAATTTGTGTTTTGTGTCTTGGATATTTTTCATCAAATCCCTCCCAAGATGTCTACCAAGAGGAAATTGTCTTTGCAAATATTAAACCAATTGTACTGGTAATGCAGTGTTTTACTTAAACCTGACGAATGTAAAAATAAGAAACAAAATGGTGTAGAGATGATACAAATGGCATAAAATGAACAAAGAAAATGATGATATATAACAATAATGAAAGAAAATTATGATAAAATATGACTTAAAGATTTTTATAACATCATTTCACAGTACTGTACATATAGCCTACTCAACTTATGACCAAATCATGTTATGACCGGTCTGTTGGAACAATCGTGGTCGTAAGTCGAGCACTAGCTGTACTTTACTGCTAAGGAAAGAGTGCCCTTCACAGATTTATAGACTCAAAGATTGTCTCTTTGACTTCTCCTTTTGAACTCCAAAGCTGTCTTTGATGTTCATTTTAGGGTCTGCAGAAAACTTAACGGTTCACACACAGGGAATGGTTCACAGACAGTTTCACCATCAGTTCTAAATTTGATAAACACATCTTTTATCATTATTTTCATGATTGAGACCTATGGGGAATGGTAGAGACAAAAACAGTGCCCTGTAACACTCTCTTGGCAGAAATCCTGCAGGTTGATATCAAAAGTCTAATCAGCATTTTACAGGATGGCACCATGATTTATTTATTTAATATTTGCTTAATTGTTCTAGCCTTGAGTCTGCATCTCTATATTTACCACATTTTCCTGGGTCACTGATTTTGCAATCCTATCAAGTAAGAAAGAGAGGTTACCAATGTCACTCCAATACATTCAGTTAAAAATAATTAAATAAAATGCTAAATTACTACTGTGTCTTGGACACTACATACTATTTCATGAAAAAAACAACAACCTGGTAACTTGAATCTTCATGTTCTTTTAATGTAATAAAAAGTGGAAAATAACATGCTTTCGTGGAGAGGACTTGAATTGCTCTTAAATATATCATCCGGTCTTAGCATTTATTTTTAGGTGGAATGAAACTTCTCTGCATGTTGCTTTGGAAAACAATAACATGAATTGACTTCATATTAAAGATGGTAATAGCATCTTTGTGAGGAAGCTTCCATAAATTTCTGATAGCACAGATACACTTCAGAGAGATGGTGTCAGAATTGAGTTAAACTGTAGGACACCCAGTTGTTGTCAGAGGGAATTGTTTGGTGCGGGGAAAAAACCCTCCATACGTTTGGTGACCAGTAGTGAAGAAGTGTTTTGTGTGAGTAGTAAAGAAGGAATACAGGAGAATGTAGATTTTTCTGCCCCACTATTTCTCTCCTAGGGCCCTTGCAGGCGTCCCCAAACTACGACCCGCGGGCCGCATGCAGCCCCCTAAGGCCATTTATCCGGGCCCCCGCTGCACTTACGGAAGGGTCATCTCTTTCATTGGTGGTCAGTGAGAGGAGCACTGTATGTGGCGGCCCTCCAGTGGTCTCAGGGACAGTGAACTGGCCCCTTGGGTAAAAAGTTTGGGGACCCCTGTGAGGGTCTTTTGAAAGAACCTGACTCTTCATAAACCTTTAAACTGTGTTGTAGTAATATAATGTTATAGTAATTAAATATAAAGAAATATAAAAAATATGGAAGATATATAAAAGTAATTAAGATATAATATTAAAATCAATTAAAGAAATTAAATAAAGTTATGCCATCTGGATAGGAACTAATATAGTGTGTACAAATATGATAAACAGACTCTGACTTTTGAGCAGGGCCCAGTTAGTGTGTGTGTGAAGTTATACATAGATAAGAAGTGGCTTGATGTCATAACTCCATAAGTTAACATAAACAAGAAGCTTCCCTAGGAACATCTTAAAAGTGGCTTGATGTGACTTTTCAGTAGATTAACATAAAAAGGGCTCCCTGCGAGGAACTCCCAAAAAGGTGGTTTGACGTGATAACCGTGATAACCGTGTAGATCAGTGGTCCCCAACCTTTTTTGGGCCACGGACTGGTTTAATGTCAGAAAATATTTTCACGGACCGGCCTTTAGGGTGGGACGGATAAATGTATCACATGACCGAGACAAGCGTCAAGAGTGAGTCTTAGACGGATGTAACAGAGTGAATCTGGTAATTTTTAAAAAATAAAAACATCATTCAGACTTAAATATAAATAAAATGGAAATAATGTAAGTTATTTATTCTTTCTCTGCGGACTGGTACCAAACGGCCCACAGACCGGTAATGGTCCGCGGCCCAGGGGTTGGGGACCACTGTGTAGATTAGCATTTGTTAGAAGGTATAGGCCAGAAAAGGTACTAAAGCTAAGGGGCCCCCTGCTGAGATAGTCGCCTGATTCCAACATAAACGTGGACTGTCTCCACGCTGCTCTGAGCTCTCACGAAAGACAGCTGAGAGGAGCATGCCGAGGGGGGCCCTTTAAGTTGTACCCAGGCACACCAAAAGGATTTGTAATAAATTGCCTGTGTGATTCTTGCAACTAACTTGTGTGTCGGTCTCGTGTTTTTCCTCCAGTGGCAGTTAGTGTCGGCACCGATAAGTAGAATCCTCATAGCCACCTCAAGAGTAGTCTCGAAGAGGCTGCCAGCCTGCTGATAAGCAGGAGTGTCCCACTGCACCGGGAAGTCAAATCAGGGAGGGACGCCTGATCCATGTCCCTGAAAGCTTGGGCTCCACTGGGTCAACTGTGCATCTTTTCCTTCCAAGAAAACAAAAAGGCAACCTCCTTCTACATTTGTATTTTCTGCCAACTGCGCATATTGCCATGGTGATTCCATATATTTCTGGCATAATTCTATTTTGAAAGACTTTCTAAAGAGAAGGAACCTGAGAAAACTGAAGTCCAGTTCAATGAGTGGCCTTTGCTTGATAACATTGTAAGTACTTAAAAATAAGGAACGTGTACTTAGCTACCTTTCTCAGGAAACAAAGTAAACAGAGCTATTGTTGTTTCCCCACCCAAAACATCTGTAACTTGAAAATCAGCCTAGCATAAGAACTTACAGGGCCCTTTGGGCTGAAAGTACTGTTTATTCTAGCAGCAACGTAGAGCTGTTGGCTTTCACCAGCCAGCTCCTTAAAGTTCTACTTAGGGCTTTTTATCCCACCTTCTTTCAGTTTTCTCCATGAGGCCCACATGCAAGCGATATGCTTTCTTGGTAAAGGACTTTGGGGACAGGGTCCGCGGTCCTCTTCCCACCTTGGATCCTGACAGGTTGCGCGCTCTGCGCAGATCAGGACGCCTCCTGGATCCAGAGCTCAGCGGGGTCCCGGGCAGTAACTGGTCTTTATTAAGAAGCATCCCAGTACCTAACAGCGTCTCTCAAACTTGCACGCAAAAGCACATCTCTACAGGTCGCTACATGAGGGTCTCTCTCACGCCCCACTAGATTTATTTCAGAGTTACTCATTATTTTAAGAACGAATGTAAATGTTACATCTACCTCCGCAACTTAAGTGTATTAGTTTCAATATAAAGTTCAATATAAAGGCACCTCCACGCACGCCTCCTGCCCTTCCAGCTACACTGCCAAGCTTGCTCCCCCTCCCCAGCTCCCACTCCCTGCTAGGTGGGGACGGTTCTGGGGGACGCAGAGGCTCGCGGAGTCCAAGAGGCTGAGCCAGAGGCGTGTCCTCCTCGGAGCCCGCCCTTCGACCGCCTCCGCGGAGAGAGCAGAGTACTTGGTGCTCCGACAGGGAGTCCCGAGACTGCATTCGGGCGGTCATGGCCCCTGGCCCAAACCCCGGGCTCCTCCGTCCCAAGCCCCGGGCTCCTTCGCGCCGCGCCGGGCGGGGGCGAAGGAGAAGCTTCCGCGGGCCGCGGGGACCGTGGCGCACGTGTGCGGACTGACCCTGCTCATGAAAAGGTAACAGCCACCCGGGCGCGGACCCGCCGCGGCCAGGGCCGCCGCTTCCGCCGGTACTGCCTTCGGAGTGCAGGTTCCGAAAAGCAGCCGCACCATGCAGCTCCCTAGGCGGGACCCAAGGTGAACCCGCCGTCTCAGCGAGGCCTGTTCCCTCCTCGAATTTGCTGTCATTCCTTGAGCAGGAAAATCACTCCCTTACTTCTCCTGGGAACCGAGTCTGGTCTCCACTGACCCCCCCCCCCCCCCGCCCCTCTTTAGTCACCTGTGACAAATTGTCAGTTTGGTTTCCAGAACTAGGCGACAACCGGAGGAAAAGTCTACATATTCCATGTTTGCCTCTGGAGAAGGCAAAAATCGGAGAGTTGGACCCTGGGACTTTGATTTTAAGTTTTGCTCCGAGTATGGGTTGTAACTGGGCACTGTTGCTTCAGGAAGGCTCTGGTTTCATGATTGGGCCACGCAGCATAGAAGAGGGAGGGGCTTTATTTTTGGTTTTGGTTTTCTGACCAGGAGCTAGATGAATAATCCATCTGTTCAGGGTCTCCCACAGCTGATGCAGAGAAACACAGAAAAGCTTGACTTTGCCTGATTGTGAACTTGGGGGAAATGCCATATGAGAAAGATATGTACCTATCTAGGCAGTCACCTAGATGTGGAATCTTTAGGTTACTCTTAATTAATGCTGGGGCAAAAACCTCGCTCCTGGGTGTCCAGCTGTGTAGGGCACCTGGATAGCGCTTGGACAATGAGACACCTGGTATGGGACCTCTGAGGACACAATAATAACAACAACAATAAAATATATAGTATTTAACGAGCATTTACTATATGCTTTATGTGTGATTCTAATTATATACTGTTTAATGTAAAGTGCTATTCTGGATGCTTTAATCCATTATTTAGTTTTGACAAGCATATGAACTAGCTGCTGTCATTAGTACCACCTTGCAGGCGAGGAAATGGAAAGATGTTTTCAGGTAGGCAGGTGCCCCCATTCTCAGCTGCTGTGAGGATAGGCTGCCAACAGCTCACAGCTGCAGATGCTCTCAAAAATTGTCCTTGCTGGTGGAAGGTGTCTTGTCAGAAAATGCCCAGAAGTTTACACCCAAAGATACTCAGGTGTGGTTTGTAGCTAAAGGATCACTGATATGGGGGTTCTGCCCAACCTTAGAGGGGTGGGCTGCAGCTGGACCCCCATTTTTGCCTTGCTTCTCCCCTTTCCTTGTCCTGCTTCCCTTATTTCCTTACAGCTTTCACGTGAGAGCCTTAAATCGCTCAGGCGTCTTCATCTCAGTCTCTGCTTCTACAAAACACAACCCAAGATACCTACTCTGCTATATTGGGCTGTGACGTTTTCCGAACTTTATTCTTTGACTAGAGATAATTTCTTTCTATGGAAAGACAAACAATGCACTACATTCAAACATATATCAGATGACTTTTTCTTCTGATCGACACAATGAAATATATATGGAAGCTATGCTGCTAAAATACTGCATTATTTGTGTCCTGGATATGATAGAATGACTTTTCTGAAGTGCTGTTCGGCCAAGAAACTCAATTTCTGGCAGGGAGGAAGTTAGCCAGAGTGAGTGATAAGTATTTGTTCATTGATTTCTTGATTGATGAAACTGATTATGAGAAGGATACATGTTAACACAGGCATAGCTCCAACCTATGCCAAGTTCAGTTTCAGGCCTCTGCAATAAAGGAAGTACTGAAATAAAGCCAGTGGTGGGTCTTGCCTTCAACAGGTAAAAAAACACATCTGCGAAATGGAACAAAGTGAAGAGCAATAAAATGAGGTATGCGTATACTGTTTTAAATAGCTTTATGGAGGTATAACTGATATAGCAAAAGTGTACATTTTGATAAGTTGATGTAGTATATATATATTCCTGTAAACCATCACTACAATAAAAATTCTGAAAATATCCATCACTCCTAAAAGTTTCCTCAGCCCCTTTGCTGCACCTGTTATGTTATAGTAACATAAGGTTGAAAAAGACTTTAGAGATGATGAGCTGCAGTCACCCAGCGGTTGAGCATGCTTGAGCTCAACACACTTGGGGATTTCCATGAGTAAGACCATGAGGGGAGTTGAAATTATTGGGGCCAGGCTGCCATCTGCTCATGGGAACGGAGATGGATACACAGCTGGAGTATGAGGAGAACTTTGGTATCCAAGGCACAGATTCCAGAGCATGTGGCAATTCCGGCAACATTTGGACTTGAGGCAGTGTGGAGTTTTGTTACAGGTTAAAGGACGCCCTGAGGGAGTGATGCCATCCTTAAAATTCACAACCAAAATAAAAACATACAACAAAACTCACCACCATCATCCAGAACACCACGACTGACATGGGAAAGGGAGCCTTCTGGTGGGTGGGGCAGCCCACTCTGTCCATCAAGTTCAGCATCCCCTTGGTTTTCTTATTGGTCACTCCTGGCTATGGAGGTCACACCTCCTCATTTTAACCCTTTAGCTCAAGTTGCTATCTTATAGTGCAGCTCAGTCATGGTTAGAATGTTCAGAGGCATTTTTTAAGGTTCTGGCAAAAGCAATGGAGTGATAACACAATGAGAACTATTATTCAAGATAATCTGGTGTTTAGAACAGTTTTCTCCTCTTTGATTTATGGTCCTGCTCAGCTTCTACACTGTCTCCCATGCTTGGAAATCTCCTTCATTGACTCCTCAAAAGTCCAGGCCGAACCCAGTTCACAGGATTCCCTAACTCCTTTCCCCTCTCACTTCTTTTCTCTTCCCCTTTGCTCTTGGAGGATTCTTAGGGCACAATTGCTGATAGTTAACTTGATAATCTAGCTCTTCTCATTGCTGTCCAACAGAAATATATGTGAGCCACATCAATAATTTAAAAAATTTCTAGTACACACATTAAAAAAGGTTGAGATGGGGAGAAACAGGTAAAATTATTTTTAATATTTTCAACTCAATATCTCCAAAATATCATTTCAATAAATAATTTATATAAAATTATTAGTGAGATGTTTTACATTCTGTTTTCATTGTAGTCTCTGAAATGCAGTGGGTATTTTACACTTACAGCATACTCAGTTTATAGTAGCTCTATGTACTATTGGATGGTACAGATCTAGATAGAACATCACGGCCAGGATCAAACGTTAAAACTAAGTGTTCTGTAGGGAGAAGAGGAATAATATGAGTGTTATTTTTACATTTAGTTTGGAGTACTAGTAGGCAATTCTATGGACAGTAATAATAGGCTTCAGGAAATGCAATTCTAGATCATCAAGACAAAACATTTTCCAACTTCATTTTTCAGAGAAAAATATAACTACGTCCACAGTCAGTTGCAAATTTCACTTGTGTTTTGAATCTATACCTTAGATTTTCCCCCAGATACTAAATTACATGTTAACTTCTGTATGTTCTACTCCAGCTAATTTATTTCCATATTATCTTATTTTTTGCACATTTTCTCTATCAAATAACTACTTTTATGTTTCTATATTTTTATCTCTCTTTCATGTACATTGAAAAGAGTCAAGCAAAAGAATGGGCACTATTTTACTTGAGCATAAAGAATCATTCAGCTAATGAACTATTATTGGGAATGAGTAGTTATTCTAAATAGAACTTGGTTAATATTTTTGTCTGCATCTTAATTAATAGCTACCTAGTTTTAAGATTGGCTAAATGTGTAATATCTTTTTAAATTATAAAGTGATGAATAATAATAATATTTTGGGAAAAGGTTTTAAAAATGGGTGATGATACTCAGTGTTTCGAGGATATGGGAAAATGAACACTTTCATCCATCCATTGATGGTGGGAATGTAGATTTCTACAGGAATTTTGGAGGACAATTTGACAATATGTATTAAAATTCAAAATGTGCATACCTTTGTCTCTGGAATTCCAGTTTTTAAAATTTACCCCATGAGAATGATTGGATAAATGCAAAGTTTGCTTGTGCAAGAATGTTTATCTTATTGTTTGTAATTTAAAGAAAGGAAACAATTTATATTTCAACAACTATTTATTTGGTGTTGCTGAGCACTGTAGTAGTTACAGGGTTATAACAGTTAATCAGATTTAGTTGGTTTCCTGCCCTCATATAGCTTAGAGTCTAGGAAAGAAGACAGTCAACTAAATATTTGTTTAGTGAGATCCTGATGGTATAGACTGTCGTTGAAGCACATATGAGGGTAGCTGAACCCAGGATTAGGGAGGCAGTGAAAGGTTCTTGGAGGAAGTGATATCTACACTGAATGCTGAGGGAGTTGGGCTAAATATCTATTATGAAATATGTGGCAGAGTATGATGAACCTATTAAAAATGATGTACAAGTGGAAGGAAGTAAATATCAATAGTATATTATCAAAGAAAAAAATCAGGTCACTAAACATAATAGTGTAATTTTATTTTTGTAAAGTTGTATGTTTCTACATGTGTACACATATGTGTATATAAACATATACAAACACATATGAGGAAAGACAGAGATAGAGATTAAGCGTCTCAAAATATATCAGTGATTATGGTTGGTAGAATTTCAATGGATTTTCACTTTTAAATGTAAATATGTTTTTTTCATCATCATAAAAAATTGTATCTATTCTTTAAAATTTGAAATAAAATAAAAGTAATACAGGTTAAATGTAGGAAATTTTGAAATTATAGAAAGGTGATAAAGAAGAAAATTAAAATGCCTAAAAATTCCATCTCCACGATCAGATAATCAGTTGTAACATTTTGGGGTACTTTCTTCCATTCTTTATATGCATATGAATGTATTAGCTCTTTTTGTAATGGCATGTATTTTATAGATCACTTTGAAATTATAGGATTTAATATTAAAAATAACTTGAGCTTATTCATAGATATGCCATCACAGAGTAAACTCTGAAAATTAAAGTTTATTATGCTTAATAGAGTTATATATTTGGGGAGGATATTGACTTGAAGTAAAACAATTCACTTTCCTTTTTTTAGTATATGTGCTGCCAAAGCAAACACTCACTTTCCTTTTTTTAAAAAAATATTTGGTACAATTAAATTGCTGTATGTTAATTGTCACTGATAATTTTTTTCTTGTCATTTGAGTAGATTATAGGGTTAAATTGGGTACAAGTTCATTTTTCATGAGCTGTTTTGAATCATGTTACTAGATTCCAATAGAACAGGGCCAGCCATGATGAGAGTGTTAATTTGCTTCACACTGTATATACAGTGTGGTCCTCAATGTAGGCAGGGGGAGAGGGCAGTCAAGTGCCTTGACTTAAAGATTATATGTTGCATCATCTCTGCTATATCGCGTTGGTAAAGTATGGTAGTGCTGGCATTCATTCTTTTTTTTTTTTTTTTTTTTAAATAGCTGCTAAAACCCAGCAGAATAAAGTCAGCATATTCCTGTATCATTCATAGGCATTTTAAGTAGCCAGGAGAGTTTCTTCCTTATATAGGAAGTCAATAAGTATAAATTGCTTTCATGAATTAATACATGTAAAGTGCCTGGGATACTGTCTCATGCATACTAAAGGCTCAATAAATTATTATTAGGATCAAACAAGTTATCAGAATAAGTCAGGAGTATTTTGGATCTATATTTAGATTCTTATCAGTTATGGGATGTGAAGAGTAAATTGATATCAAGATATAGAATGGAGGTATACTTTTTTATGTTAAAGCCTGACACCTGGAATAAAAAGTTAAAGAAAGATACTGTATTGAGATAAATTCAACTTAGTTGTAGTTCACTTTATATTTCACTTTATAGCATTGCCCTCAGTGAGTAACACTATTTTGAAACTTAATTCCCTAGGTAAAAAGGAGACAACTACTGTTGACACTCTTGTTTACGTTCAGTGAGTCTGGTGAATGTGATCGCCATTCAACTGGGTTGACATGAAATTGAACGATATTCATGGGGTTACTCATACCCATTAACTGAAGAAATAGCTTTTGTTTTGTTTTTTTGTATTTTTCTGAAGCTGGAAACTGGGAGGCAGTCAGACAGACTCCCGCATGCGCCCAATCGGGATCCACCCGGCATGCCCACCAGGGGGCGATGCTCTGCCCATCTGGGGCGTTGCTCTGTTGCGACCAGAGCCACTCTAGCGCCTGGGGCATTGGCCATGGAGCCATCCCCAGCGCCTGGGCCATCTTTTGCTCCAATGGAGCCTCGGCTGCGGGAGGGGAAGAGAGAGACAGAGAGGAAGGAGAAGGGGAGGGTGGAGAAGCAGATGGGCGCCTCTCCTGTGTGCCCTGGCCGGGAATCGAACCCAGGACTTCTGCACGCCAGGCCAACGCTCTACCACTGAGCCAACTGGCCAGGGCCAAGAAATAGCTTTTTATCACACAAACTCTCAACTTGCTACAATGGTCTTATTGTCTTAGTTATAATCAAACATGTCTATCTATGACAAGTGAATTCTATACTTGGTGCTTCAATTGTTTTAAGTAAATCTGTTTCTGCAAGTAATTTCAACAGAGTTAATGTGTAAAGTTAAAAGTCAATATTACATAAACATAACACTGAATGTTCCCCAGGCTATAAATCCTGTCCAATTTTTTAGAAGAAATTGTGTCAATGGGGAAGGTAGGATGCAGTCAATATAAGTATACATATTTTGTTTTACCGAGCAAAGATTTTGAAAAGCTGAAAACGTTGTCTATTCAACCTAAGCAAAGAAGCCAAGAAAATCTCAGAGAGGTAAATAAATAAAATTTTTTTTCTAAAACATGATTATTCTAATCAATTATGCTTTTCATCTATTATTTAAAGCAATTACAGGTTAACACTATAAAACATTATGCCAAATTATTTTATTATATTTCTACTCTTCAATATTTATTTTAATTTTAGGGTTTTAGAAAAAAAAGGGATTAAGTAAAGATGACTGGAATATATATATATATACACACACACACACATACACACACATGTGTATGTATATATATATCAAGAGAGACAGACAGATAGGGAGAGAGATGAGAAGTATTAACTCGTGGTTATGGCACTTTAGTTGTTCTTTGATTGCATGCTCATATGTGCCTTGACTAGGGGGCTCCAGCTGAGCCAGTGACCCCTTTTCAAGCCAGCAACCTCAGGCTCACATCAGTCACCTTGGGCTTCAAGCCAGCGACCTTTGGATTCAAGCCAGCTACCATAGGATCATGTCTATGATCCCACACTCAAGCTGGTAACCCAGCACTCGAGCTGGTGAGCCCATGCTCAAGCTGGTGACCTTGGGGTTTCAAGCTTGGGTCCTCCACATCCCAGGCTCTATCCATTGTGCCACCACCTGGTCAGGCTGGAATATTTATATATTTTTATGTGTGTGTCTACTGAAGCTGTTCTTTCATTTATTTCATACATTGATTAAAGAAATACTAATCATTGAGTTCCTACTATGTGTTATATTTGTTTAAGGTATATATTTGAGACAAGTAATTGATTTTGAATGTAAATCAATTCTATTTAAGCCTATTAAAATGTTTTTCATAATTTTAATTTACTGATCTTTGAATGAACTTTAGCAACTCATTATGTAGATATGGATTTCTATCCCTAAGAGATTAGGTGGACCTTCTCTGCTTCTGTTAAAATTTTAATGTAGTACTAGGTAAATTGGACGCACATTTGTTTTTTAGCCTCTAAAGAATTTTTTGTATACCAGCTATAAAGTAAAAAGAGGTATTGATTTTTAAACATTTTAAGATATAAAGCATTTCAGAGTATCCTAAAAAATAAAGTGTTGTATTACAAGTAGTCATTATCTTTGGCATCAGACACTTCTAAAAGTCAATGTTTTTTGTGCCTGGGATACTATCTCGAATCTACCTATATCTTAAATATCATAGCCATATAAGTTCTTGTTACTATAAGCTGAAATTCTTGTGTGGATCCAGACAGTCCTCAACAGTAAAGTTACAAGTTGGAAAAAATGGTATAAACAAATTTAAGTTACATTTATCTTTCTTATAGAATCTATTTTAAGTAGAGGACTATGTTCCAGAAGGTATAAACGTAGACATCATGTTTATTCAACTTTTTATGAATCATATGCATTCTATGAAGCATTAGGCTTTCTTGAGTATACATAAGGCAATGAAAATGGCATTAAATTACCAAGCACTTGGAATTTATTCCAGGGTCAGAAGGTATTCCAGGGTCAGAAGAAGTACTGGGTGTGCAAGCTGAGGATTCTGATGGGGGAGGGGGTGACTTTCAGAGTCAAGAGCTGAGGGCACGGTATCTTATGCAGTAAGTAGCACATTGGGTCCTAGCCCCATTGCCTCCCCTTGAACCCCATGTTTGAAAGATCTTTGCCTTCTAACTAAGGTAATTTATTAATAGTTAATTTATCTGCTTGATTTCTAAAATTAAAGATATATGTTACTGTCAATCAACACTTTTGTTTATGTTGAGCTAATGTGATTCCAGCTGAAGCAGATAAGTTATACATTATTCTGAGTGACATTATTCCAGGTAAATTAATGATCTCATTAAACTTTTCAAATATTAAAAATTCAAAAGTTCCTTCCTACACCCAGGCCCCCTTTTATTTCTTCAAGGAGTTCTAGAGGTGACAGATTAGAAATCCCTGTTCTGGATTTTGTCAAAAGAGACTGGGAGGGATGATAGTTTTGTGTCTAATCAGTTAGGAACAACAGTCATTTCAGGGAAT
Organism: Saccopteryx bilineata; assembly: GCF_036850765.1. Lineage (NCBI taxonomy): Eukaryota > Metazoa > Chordata > Mammalia > Chiroptera > Emballonuridae > Saccopteryx > Saccopteryx bilineata. Next base: position 226,455,809 of record NC_089494.1, read on the forward strand.
AAAATTACTGTTAGCCAGAGAATTTTTTCTTCATTGTATTAGAGATAGATGCTTATTTCAATGAAATATGCATTTTAGGTTAAGAGAAAGCACTGGGTGGAAAACTATGTTCTTTATGCTTCATCAGTCTTTCTGCAAAGTGCCAATTACCACCCACTTCCATTTGCTTTGCCTCGCCTCAGCTTTCCCCAACGGTCAGACCACTCCCTAATGCTAACCTAGATCCATGATGCAGTAGCCTAAGGGAGAAAGGGATTGAACTGAAGGCTCATTCTCTGGAATCCTCGCCAGGGTCTGCCATTGGGTGTGCTGAAATAGGGCCAACTCAGAGAAACAATCATACAACTTCCTCAGCCAAACTTTTGGGAGGTATTAGTTTGGGAAACTTGGACATTCGAAATGCACAGGTAAACAGTAATAACTGGTTACTGCTTATTTGTTTGTTGCTGTTTTGGCTTCAGTCATCTGGGATTGAGACCCATTCTATTAGTATAGTCTCATGGATATTTACTGACTTATAGATATTTATTTTATTATTTGAGTTATAGTTAATTACTATCATTGTTCATTATATTGCTCAAATTTTCCAACTCTAGCCAGCAGGAACTCTTTAAGAGTTGGTGCCTGTGTTCTTTTAACAAAATCACATCTTTTTTTTTTTTAATTTTTTTTGTTTAGCTCTAACTTACATCCTGGCATTGTAAGATGCTCTAAGTTTATCTGGTCTCTTTCGTACCCTAGCCCAAGAATCAGCCATTTCTTTGAGAAGCATGGAGCCTTTTATTACAGAAAAAGATTAGAATGTGATTTAGAAACCAAAATCTGGCCTATAATTGTTTTTATTGCAACTTGAGAATCATTACTAATATGCCTTCTTAGTGTATAGAATCAGTAAATGTTTGTATGTATACTAATCCATGTATATATTTTCATTTTTGTATCCATCTGTATATATATTAATCATTAGTTCATACTGACATCTCCAACTCCAGTTCATATGGTAGGCTTTATTCTAGCATTCCCCCTTTGTTTATTTGTAGCTTCTTTCTCCCACAAACCTGGCTGTCATTATCTATAATATATTATTTGTTAAACTCTAATATATATGTGAAGTAGTTTCAGAATTGTTAACCTGACCCTGTGAGATACGTATTTACTAACTTGAAGGCAGTGTTTTGTCTTTAGCCTCACTGTTTCAAATCATTGCCAAGACCAATATCATGAAACTGTCCCTCTACATTTTTCCTTCTAGGCATTTTACAGTTTCAGGTCTTACATGTAAGTGTGTAATTCATTTCTTGAATTGATTTTTGTGTGTGGTGTAAGATAAGGGTCCAGTTTCATTCTTTTGCATGTGGCTTTCCAGTTTCCCCAATACTATTTGTTGAGACTGTCATTCCCCACTATGAATTCTTGGCACCCTTGTTGAAGACCAGTTGACTGCATATGTGTAAATTTATCTCTGGGCTCTCTATTCTGTTGCATTGATGTATGTGTCTGTCTTTATATCAATGCCATACTGTCATTACTGTAGCTTTGTAATATATTTTCAAATCAGGAGGTGTGGTGCCTCCAGCTTTTTTCTTTTTTTTTTCTCAGGATTGTTTTGGCTATCCTGGATCCTTTGTGATTTCACACAAATTTTAGAGTTTTTTTTTGTGTGTGTGACAGAGACAGAGAGAGAGAGAGAGAGAGAGAGATAGGGACAGACAGACAGAAAGGGAGAGAGACGAGAAGCATCAATTCTTTGTTGCAGCTCCTTAGTCTCCTTAGTTGTTCATTGATTGCTTTCTCATATGTATCTTGACAGGGAGAGAGGGAGCTCCAGCAAGTGACCCCTTGCTCAAGCCAGTGACCTTGGGCTCAAACCAGCAACCATGGACATGATCCTATACTCAATCCAGCAACCCCATACTCAAGCTGCATGAGCCCATGCTCAAGCCAGCACCTTCAGAGTTTTGAATCTGGGTCCTCTGCATCCCAGTGAGACGTTCTATCCACTGTACCACCGCCTGGTCAGGCATGTTTTTTCTGTTTCTCTAAAGAACGCCGTTAGGATTTTGATAACGATTGCATTGACTCTGTGAAATGCTTTAGTAGCACAGGCACTTTAACAATGTTAAGTCTCTCAGTCCATGAACATGAGATATCTTCCCATTTGTTTATATCTCCTTTAATTTCTTTCATCAATGTTTGATAGTTTTCACTGTACAGCTTTTTACCTCCTTAGTTGTTTATTCGTAAGTATTTTATTCTTTTTGATGCTATGGTAAATGGGATGTATTCCATAACAACATTGATCTTGGCAATTGTTTCATGGATATGACACCAAAACCACAGGCAACAAAAGCAAAAATAGACAAGGGACTACATCAAACTAAAAAGCTTCAGCACAGCAAATAAAACAATCAACAAAATAAAAAGACAACATGTGGAATGAGAGAAAATATTTGCAAACCATTTATCTGATAAGAATTGATATACAAATATTTATATATAAGAAACTGCTATAGCTAAATAGCCAAACCCACATGACTAAACTTAAAAATGGGCAAAGAAACTGACTAGACATTTCTCCAAAGAAGATATACAAATTGCCAAGAGGTATATGAAAAGATACTTAAGGTAACTAATTGTCAGGGAACTGCAGATCAAAGCCACAAAAAAAATCAACTTACACCTGTTAGGACTATTATAAAAAAAACAAAACAAAACACAGCCTTCAAAAGGAATGAATTTTTGATACATGAAACAGTACAGATGAACCTTGAAGATGTTATATTAAATGAAGTAAGCCAGTTACATAACAACAAATACTTCATGATTCCATTTATATTAGATATATAAAATAGTCAAACTCACAGAGGCAGAGTACAGAACAGTGGTTGCCAGGGGCTGGTGGAAGGGGGTAGAGAAAATTATTAATTAATGGTCAGAGTTTATATATGGGTGATAGAAAAGATTTGGAAATAGATGGTGGTGATGGGTGCACAATAGTGTGAATATAATTAATGCCAATCTACTGTACACTTAAAAATGGTTATAATGGCATAAAATTTATTAAAAATTATGCTCATGACATGTATAAACTGTTACTGAAGGTTTTAAGCACCCTTAAAGTTTCAAGCTTTTAAATTTAGTAGCCATTGCAAAAAACTCATCTAGCAGTTCAGAAAATGAGGCCTTTTATTTAGTCAAGCCTTCTTATAAATAGTAAATTAAGTCTGTACATCACAAACACCAAACTTCAAAGAACTAAAATAAAAATTAACACAAAACTATACTCATTTAGGAATGAAGTGGAATTAAAATTTGTTTTTAGTAATGAAAAGGAAAATTTAAAGATGATTTTTATAAGTGTATTTCAACAGGTGAACAGAATAGGAAAGTTGATACATCTGTACAATGAAATATATACAAATGGGCAATAGAAAGGAACAAACTGCTCATGCCCAGGAGACAAGATGACTCTCAATGCATTTTGCTAAGTCAGAAGTGAAAAGTAGTGTATTATACTATTATATTTATATGACATTGTGGAAGGCAGCACTATAGAGAAAGAAAGTGGTTGTCAGAACTGGAATTCTGGGAAGAGGTTACCTAGGAAGGGGATTGCTGGGCAGTATGATAATTCTATAACTTTTTGAGTAACTGCCAAACTGCACCAGCAACACCCGAGGGTGTGAAGTGGTATCTATTGTGGTTTTGCTTTGCATTTCCCAAGTAAGAAAAGAAGTTAAGCATCTTTTCATGTACTTATTGGCCATTTCTCTATCTTCCTTGGAGAAATGTTTATTCAAGTCCTCTGCCCATTTCTTTTTAAAGATTTTATTTATTCATTATGGAGAGAGAGAGAAGGGGGGAGGAGCAGGAAGCATCAACTCCCACATGTGCCTTGACCAGGCAAGCCCAGGGTTCCGAACCGGCAACCTCAGTGTTTCCAGGTTGACACTTTAACCACTGCGCCACCACAGGTCAGGCCCTCTGCCCATTTTTTAATCGTTTTGTCTGTCTTCTTGTTTTGGAGTTGTAGGCATTCATTGTATATTCTGGCTATTATACCCTTGTAAATATATGATTTACAAATATTTTCTCCCATGCTATGACTAGTCTTTTCACTTCCCTGATACTCTCCTCTAAGGCAAAAAGGTTTTAGGTTTAATAAAGTCCGATTTATTTTTTCTTTCACTGCTTGTACTTTTGGCATCCTATCTAAGAATCCATTACCAGATCCAAGGTGATGAAGGTTTAATCCTTTGTTTTCTGGTTTAATAGTTTTAAGGTCTTATATTTAGATCACAATCCATTTTGAGTTCATCTTTGTCTATGGTATGAGGTAGGGCTTGTAAGCATATTTTTGTTTTTAGATCTTTTTTTTTTTTTAATTTATTTATTTACAGGGACAGAGAGAGAGTCAGATAGAGGGATAGTTAGGGAGAGACAGACAGGAACGGAGAGAGATGAGAAGCATCAATCATCAGTTTTTCATTGCGACACCATAGTTGTTCATTGATTGCTTTCTCATATGTGCCATGACTGGTGGGCCTTCAGCAGACTGAGCAACCCCCTGCTCGAGCCAGTGACCTTGGGTCCATGCTAGTGAGCTTTTTGCTCAAGCCAGATGAGCCTGCGCTCAAGCTGGCAACCCCGGGGTCTCGAACCTGGGTCCTTCCGCATCCCAGTCCGATGCTCTTATCCACTGCGCCACCGCCTGGTCAGGCTGTTTTTAGATCTTTTAAAAATACAAACATTTCAAAGACTTAGTAATAACATTACAGAAAGATACCAAGGAAATACAATATTAATGCATAGCAAAACCAAATACTTGGGGGGAAAAAACGTCACATTTGAACATCTTATCTCTAATGTCTTTCAATGAAGGACTCCTGGATACACCATCTTACCTCTAATGTCTTTCAATGAAGGACTCCTGGATACACCATCTTACTTCTAATGTCTTTCAATGAAGGACTCCTGGATACACCATCTTACCTCTAATGTCTTTCAATGAAGGACTCTTGGATTTTATTTTTATGTCCTTGGTTTTTACTAAATGTTTTGATGGACAAGCTAGGTTCTTCCTTAACAACATCTTCACAGAGGTGGGCAACTGACACCATGGAACTTCATGAATGCTGGGAAAGATCGTCTCCTCATTGTATCACTGCCTTTTGCTGTATTAGGATCATACCACATTATCATGAATCCAGATACAGATATATATTTTTAAGATTTTATTTACTGATTTTTATAGAGAAAGAGAGAGAGAAAGGCAAGGTTTCAAACCAGGGACCTCAGCATATGTGCCTTGACCAGGCAAGCCTGGGGTTTTGAACCAGCAACCTCAGCATTCCAGGTCCATGCTTTATCCACTACACCACCACAGGTCAGGCACAGATATGGATATTCTAATTATCAACATCTACCACATAAGAAATGACTGGAGTTTGGAGAACACATAAAATCTACTCTTGTTTTGGTTATCAGAGATGTTGAACAGGTCTGAGCTAGTAACAGAGCAACCCAGTCATTTTCTGTTAGCCTTTTCCTAAGCTGTTCTTTCCTTTATTTTTTCTTTTAAAGATTCAACTACATCTAAAGAAGAATAGGTCATTTCACAGTTTGCCAAATGAAATACAACTCAAACTTTGCCAGACTGCAATCTATCAAGAGTAAGTGATACAAAAATATCCCATTGGGGCTTGGCAGTTCCCTAAGAAAAGTAGATGGTGACTCAAGTTTAACCAAACTCAAAGACAAAAACATGTTACAAATTGAATGTTGACCAGAAGATATATGAAATAGTTTGGGATATTTGTACTTTGAACTCTGTAGTAGAATGATGAATTTTGAAATCAACCTGAAGGAAACTAGAATTGAAAATAGGATGAAGATCAAGGCTTATTCTAAGCAAAATGTCAAAATAAGAAAAAAGTTATTGGACTTATTTATCTAGAAAGAGGAAGACATGCAAAATGTATTAGGTAAAATATCCTGAATTTTATGATAAAGGTTTGAAGTTGACATTTGCAGCCAGGGTTTGCCCATGGACTTTTGAATAAAGTTTATATTTTTATGGTACCCCAAAATGTAAACTCTACCATCTTAATGAGAATACTAGCAAAACAAAACAACAGTACAAACACCTACCTTTTTCTGTCTCCCCTTTCTTTTAGGATATAGGTATATGATTTAGATTCTGACAGATATCTCTTCATGACATTTGAGGTAAAGTTAATATATTGGGGAGAAGAGGTAGGACACGGGCCATCCATTTTGCTGGTATAGGTATTAGCAATGATTGTGTGATTTTTTTCAGATATGGTGGCCCCATTTCCTGACTGTGATGGAGACAGTGTGGTTCTGGGGTCTGCCCAGTACCTTCACCAGAGTTATTCCTGGTAGTTTGGCCTGGAAACTATTTCACTAACCCTTCCAAAGATTCTATAAGCTTTTTAATACTCATAGTAAATCCTTTTGTTTCTGCTTTTTTAAATTGAATTTATTAGAGTGACACTGGTTAACAAAGTTATTACAGTTTTCAGGTGCACAATTCCAGAACACATTCTTTCTTAAACCAATCATGATGGAATCTGTTGCCTGAATCCATAACACGCTTTTATATGGAGAATAAAAACCAAAAATGAATCAGTGTATCTATAGTAATTGATAACGTTCAGAAGCTCTTCGTAGAGTTCAATATACATTTTAATGTCCGAATGTGATGGTATTAAATCTTGCTTTTTCTATTCTTTTTTTTTTTTTTTTTTCCAATTTTCTGAAGCTGGAAACAGGGAGAGACAGTCAGACAGACTCCCGCATGCCCCCGACCGAGATCCACCCGGCACGCCCACCAGGGGCGACGCTCTGCCCACCAGGGGGCGATGCTCTGCCCATCCTGGGCATCGCCATGTTGCGACCAGAGCCACTCTAGCGCCTGGGGCAGAGGCCACAGAGCCATCCCCAGCGCCCGGGCCATCTTTGCTCCAATGGAGCCTTGGCTGCGGGAGGGGAAGAGAGAGACAGAGAGGAAAGCGCGGCGGAGGGGTGGAGAAGCAAATGGGCGCTTCTCCTGTGTGCCCTGGCCGGGAATCGAACCCGGGTCCTCCGCACGGTAGGCCGACGCTCTACTGCTGAGCCAACCGGCCAGGGTGCTTTTTCTATTCTTAAAAGAAATACTCTGATTTCTACATGTGTTAGGTTGAAGCAGTTGTAGCTATAGGCTTAAAAAGAAAATAATTCTTAAGGAAGATGATTTTAATCAAACTTTAAATATTCACAAGAGCTTCAAGTGCTCCGGAAGCATAAAATTAAATGTTTCAGCAGGAGAAGCCTATTTAGTATTGGCATTCCTTCATCACTCAAGTGTGCAATTTAATACAAAAGTAGAGTACAGGTTCATGTGAATATTTTATGGTTTATTGTATGGGTGATATTCTTAAATTTTAATGCTGTAAAAGAAATGGGTAGCCCCGGAATTCTTATCTCAATGAGTTATAGAGGAGGCTGGTGATCCAATTAGTATAATGGGCATCTGGCAGCCAAATGGTGCACTTCAAAACCTGGCTGCGAATGACTGGCCCCCACCCACTTCTACAATATGAAGAAGAGAAAACAGAATCATCCTGCTCTTTCTGTGATGCATTAAATCTGAACGAGTCTTGAATACTAGACTTTTGTCCATTATAGCACCTGTCATCCATCTCTTCTCTGTAACTTCTCCATTCCTCATGCTTCTCTTCCTTCCTTTTCCCATCACATGCTTATTATTGGCCTTATTGGTTCTATTGACTATTCTCCTATTCTTAATTCGTAGATACCAACCATTATCTTGACGATATTTCTATGATGTGGCAGCTACTTCAGCAAAATTTTTTTTCTTTTTTTTAGTGAATGGGTGTTGGGGGCAGACAGGATAGACCGATAGGAAGGTGGAGAGATGAGAAGCATCAATTGGTAGTTGTGGCACTTTAGTTGTTCACTGATTGCTTTCTCATACGTGCGTGCGTTGACCAGGGGGCTCCAGCTGAGCCAGTGAGCCCTTACTCAAGCCAGTGACCTTGTGCTCAAGGCAGTGGCCATGGGGTCATGCCTGTGATCCCAGGCTCAAGCCAGTGACCTCAGGGCTTTGATCCAGGGTCCTCAGTGTCCAAGTTGACACTCCTATCCACTGCACTACTGCCTAGTCAGGCACTTCAGCAGTTTTTAATTATTTCTTGAGTCTACAGAGTTAAAATAGTGGTTTTGAGAAATTGGTATCTGTTACTATAAATAGTGGAAAGTCAGAAGTCATCACATTTTAATCTTGTGATTCTCTTCCCAGAGGCAGTATTGTTAAATTTCCTTTTTGCACATTCTTCCTTTGGAACTAGAATTATATTTCTTTACATAATCATAGAACTTTATTTTAAAGTTTATTCATTTGCATTAATAGGCTCAGTATTTTGAGATATAGTCTGTGAAGGGCCTTTTGCATTCCTACATGTCTTGCTGAATGTACCCAAATCCCAAAGCTGTGACTGTTCCCTTACCCTGGCCATTTCTCAGGATTGTACGTGCAGCTGGAAATCCTGAAAAGATAATGCATTGCAGTTCCTGCACTGTACCCAGTCACCTTTCAGACAAACGGGTTGCTTACTGCTCATTGTAAAAGCAGTGTATTCCCTAAGCTCAGATTCCTCGTCGTGACTCACCCCACTGCGCATGCGGGTTCCACCGGGCCCTCCATATTGCCTGTGGGACTTGGGTACTGGTGCAACCATGCTGATACTTGTTATTCCTTTCGCTGCAACTCATAAAGTCTCTGACTCAAGAGTTTCATGTCTTCTGTCATAGGAACATCAGTGAAACTATGGCAGACTAATTAATTTATATAGTTATTTGAGTGGAAGTTGTGCTGCTTCTAAGTCTCCTTCACACTGTCAAACTTTTTGAAGCAGAGCAAAATCCTAATACTTTATTTATAAAATATCTTTGTTTTGAGTAATTTAAATATAGCCTATTTTTTCTAAAACATTATTATGAAGTATGTAGTGTATAAGGTATATTCCCACTTTATAAATAAATAATTGGAAGTGGAAGTTAAGTGATTTTCTCAAGATGATTTAATTAATTCATAGCATACCAGGTGCTGGAAGTCAGGCCCTCTCACTGGTAACACAGGGAGGGGAGCATCTTTAATATATAATACTGTCATCTTCTTCACTAACATTCTCAAGTGACAGCTGCCCTAATTTAGAATATAGACATTATAACTGCTATTATTCCAGGAAGAATGAGTTCTGGGTAGTGTAATTATTAACTGAAACTCTAAAACTATTCAGACTTCCCAATATTTCATAGGTTATGTCCTATTCCAGTCTTCACAAAAATTATTCATATAAGAAAAATAAAACAAACAATGTTTAGTCATAGCCTGAAATATAGTGTTTCTCAGTGTGGTTTTTTTTTTTTCTTTGTTTTTTTTTTTAAGTGAGAGTGGGGCAGGAGCAGATAGGGACAAACAGACAGGAAGGGAGAGATGAAAGCATCAATTCTTGGTTGTGGCTTCTTTGTCTCCTTAGTTGTTCATTGATTGCTTTCTCTTTCTCATATGTGCTTTGACTGGGGGACTCCAGCCAAGCCAGTGACTCGACCAAGCCAGCAACCTTGGGTTTAAGCCAGCGACCTTGGGCTTAAGGCAGTGACCTTGGGCTTCCAGTCAACAACCTTTGGGCTCAAGCCAGTGACCATGGGATCATGTCTGTGATCCCATGCTCAAGCCTGCAACCTCGCACTCAAGCTGGTGAGCCCTTGCTCAAGCCGGCAACCTTTGGGTTTCTAACCTGGGTCTTCAGCATCCCAGGCTGACGCCCTATCTACTGCGCCACTGCTTAGTCAGGCTTCAGTGTGGTTCTTATAAAAATAACCTGGAGATCCTTTTAAGAATACAAATGCCAAGGCTCCACCCCAGATCTACCAAATCAGGTTTCCAAGATACAAAGGAATCTTGAACTTTTATCAAATGTCAGAGGTGATTTTTGCTGTTCATTGAGTTTACTATGCATTACTATCAGGGTTGAGTTTTCTCTGTAAACTTGGGGTAAACACGCTACCCATAAATACCTATAAATAGGGGAAAGTAGCACGTTTACAAAACTGATTGTGAATATAATATAGCAGTTCTTCAAATAACATTGTTTTGTTCAGTGCCATATGTTATAACATTGATGAGGTGCCATAGGAACTTAACTCTTGTTAATATCTATTAGCTTTTGGTAAAAGTGGTTTTGTTAAAAGTTGTTTTGCTGCAGTTCCAAGACCTTTTTGACAATGTTAAGTGAGGACTTACTATACTTTTAAAAAGTCTTGATAAGAGGAATGCAAATCAACAAATTTGTCTCTCAGAAATCCAAAAATCTTGCCTTATATTGTGAATTCAGCAGTAGCGTTTTAAAAACTGCCTGTATTTTGTGAAATAGCAGGGCTCATATAAGGAATTCATTTGTATGGAGATGTTCTGTTCTGTGATTATGCAACACTTTCTTCTGCCTATTCATATATCTACTCAGTATATGTTCATTGAGTGCCTAGTTTCTGAGCCAAGCACCATTCTAGACACCGATGCTATAGCAGTGGACAAGCTGGCTACAGTCCTTACCTTTCAAGGTCATACCTGAAGAATATAATTGGCCTTTTACAAAAGGTAAAATTCTTTACAGATGAATATGACAGAATTTTGTCTGTTACCAATGACTTCAAACTTGCCATTTTGCAGAAGAAATGTTTTTAATATTCTTTCTTCCCAGATTTGAAGCTGAAAGCATGCTTCTAAGACAAGGACATGTACCACTTGAACGCTACTTGATTCTTGCTGGACATTTAAAGGTCATGTCAAGCAATACAAGCATGAGCAAAAATACCAACTCTGAAATCTTAAGTGAGTTAGAAAAAGGTGACTTCATAGGGGTAAATATTGTCTTAATTTCTCAGTCTCTTCTTATTTTATTAAAAATCTTTTTAATAAAAACTTTAAAATCTTTTTAAAGTTATGTGTCATCGTATTAAAATAACAGTATACTATAGCATTCATTGTCCTTAAGTATTATTAAATATTTCAGTAATTGAAATGCTTAGAAAAAATATTTTTTTCCTTAGCAGCGTAGAGCCAACATACCTTCTGATCTATAGTTTGTCAACATATAGGACCCACAAGATTCGTAAGTGATTTTTATATGAATGATTGACCAGTTAAATGAATGATTTCAAACCATGTAGCATTGGAGGCAGGGTGCTATTTAAAATAAAATGTACCAAAACAGTTACTGAATCGAGGAAATCTTTTTGATTCTTTAAAGAAAGTCTATGTTTACAAAAGACTTTATGCAAAAGGGATAAGATTTAGAATAAGAATGCAGCTTGTGTGTAGGAATAAAACTTGCTTTATTTATATATTTAGTTGAGGGCAGATTGGATTTGGAAATCCTTGGATCCAAAAGTCCCTATGTGTAGAGGTCTTGGGAAATGAGAACAGATGCTGGTGTTTATTTTAAAAATGTCAGTTGAGGTCAGATATGGTATTGAAAGTAATGCTAAGGAGTCTGGACTTTAATTCTACAAGTAGTCAAGTTCATTGAGGGTTTTTAAGTAGGAGCAAGATGAATCAGAATAACATTTAGATAGATGACTAGTGTGATGAGTCATCTATCTATTGTAAATGTTCATGTAGGTAGGGCTGTGTTAGCAGAGAAAGGACAACATGGAATTGGAGAACGGGGTGGGGGGAGATTGATGACCCCACTCTGGACCAAGGCACTGGCTGTGGGGCTAACAAATTAAGAGGTACATTCAAGATATTTTATTTGTACAAATCCAATGAGAAAGGCAAAGGAGAGAGATGTATTCCTAACAATTTTCAGTAAGAATCAAAGCTTATTTTCCCATGGCATTCCCTTTGTTAGATATGGATCATTATTGGTGGGTCAAAAATTTCTTGATAGATTGATGATTGGTTAAGGCGCTGGCCAGCCTGTGACTGGCGAGATGTTCTAATGCTAGAAGCACTTAGGAAGCACTCTACAACCTTATGACCCTTTGTGGACATCAAGATCTTCCCCAGGATCAGTGACTTAGTGTTAGGTAGAGCCTTACTTTACACCTTAGTGAATGGAGAACCAGGGCAGTTAACTGGATTGCTCATCTTGACACAGCTAGTTAGTGGCAGAAATGGGAGTAGAATCCTGAATGTAGTGCCATGTTCACTCTGCTGTGCTCCCTCAACTGTGTGCAGATCAAACAGAGCCATTGATTTTCCACTTAAACAGAAGAGGCTCAGAGACCATAGAACTGGTATTTCTCAGCCATAATCATTATAGATTTCTCCAGGGAAACAGAACCAATAGGATATATACAGATATATGTTAGAGGAGATTTTCCTTAGGAACTGACTCATGATATTATGAAGACCGAGAAGTCCCACAATGTCTGGAAGCTGGACACCCAGGAAAACCACCGGCATAATTCAGTCCAAGTCCAAAGGGCTGAGAACCAGGGGGATAGATGGTGTAAATTCCCATCGAAGTCCAAAGGCCCGAGAATTGAGGAGCTGATAGTGTAAGGCCTGGTCCAGCTCTGAGGGCCTGAGAACCAGGAGTGCTGATGTCCAAGGGCTGGATAAGATAGGTGTCCCATCTCAGGCGAAGAGAGCTTGTTATACTCGTGTCACTGTCCCTTCAATAAGACAATTTCACCTTGATTCCATATTGCTACATCTTTTTCAATATTATAAGCATAAAAAGTTGTTATAATTTTGTATATGGTTATACTAACACCGTCCCCTCACTGAGCATCATGGGTCTAGGTCAGTCTCTCCACTCTATGTTTGCCATCTTTAGGACAAAGCACCATTTTTTCTTAGTAATGAAGTGTTAAATGGAGTTAGGATACAGTATTGTGTGTGCTTGCAGCATGCTGTTGTTCAATACATCAAGTATTTAAGAATAAAGACTCACTCAACCCAGTGATGCTTTTAGAAAATACTCCGTACGTTTTAATGCTGTGGGGACTGATGGATTATGTGGAAGTAAGACCAGACCAGTCTTTTTTTTTTTTTATCGATTCTATAAGATCAAATTTATTTTTTAAAAATTACTTGCTTAACATGGAGCATACTTATAATTTCATACGGTCCCAGAGTTTCACTGTAATATTAATGTCAGAGCCGAAACAGTTCCAGCAGAGATCCGTTTGTTTTGATTTTTCAGGAAACCTGCCTTTTAACTAATGCCAATCGGCCTGCTTCGATTTTACGTAAAACAGATGTAAAAGTTCTTGTAGTAAGTAAAGAAGTAAGTAAATGATGATGTTCGTTAAAATGATTAATACATCAATGAAACCTTTTGGGGGAGCTCAGATACATTTCAAAGCCAAAAATATTTACAGTGAGAATGAATACTAAGGAAAATAAATGTTGATATTTAAATGTTGAATGTGTATGCTTTGTGCTGATGGATCTGTAGTCTTAATTAGATAACAAATCATCACAGATGTAGGGGAGGCAGAATTTTACCTTTACCCTCATAGGGTATTTTGGCTGTTCCTGGGAATTAAACTGACATAAAACTGATCAAGAGGATGAAAGCTTACAAATCTAGGTAATTTTTTTTTCTTTTTTTTTTTTTAGTGAGAGGAGGGGAGGCAGAGACAGACTTCTGTGTGCGCCCCAACCAGCAAACCCACTAGGGAGCGATGCTCTGCCCATCTGGGGCCCTTGCTCTGTTGCAACCAAAGCCATTTTTTAGTGCCTGAGGTGGAGGCTATGGAGCCATCCTCAGCGCCTGGGGCCAACCCACTCTAATAAAGCCATGGCTGCAGGAGGGGAGGAGAAGAGAGAGGGAGAGAGAGAGAAATGGGAGGGGGAGGGGTGGAGAAGTAGATGGGTGCTTCTCTTGTGCTCCCTGACTGGTAATTGAACCTGGGACATCCACATGCCCATGATGCTCTACTGCTGAGCCAACTGTCCAGGGCTCAAATCTAGCTAAATTTTATGTGACACAGGAACCCTCATAAGGAAATGAAGACCGAAAGAAGTGGCAGAATCCAAATATTTAATAATATGTTGAACAAAGAGAGGCAATTGTGGGAAAGTAACTAAAATATATGAGGAGGCTAAAGGAAGATAAGAATTATTTTAATAAAGTCTGTCTTTTTAGAATTCTCTTGGCTTTGAGTCTTTATTAAAGAATGTTTCTTTTCTCCTGGTACTGGGAGGGTGTCTTTCATATGGGAATTTGTAATCTGTTTTCCGGAAGAAAAGAGGAGATTTGAATGTTCTTGCATGCACTGTTTTTTGGTGCCTGTTGCTCAAAATAATCCTTATGCCAAAGTGACATACTTTGGGGGTGGTATATTCTGCTATCTTCACAGACCATAGGGTTTTTTTCAAGGATTAAGTTAGATAACCCACATAAAACTATTAGATCAGTGCCTGGCAGGACAACACTCAGTAGTAAATGGTAGTTATGACTTTTGTTGCTATTAGTTATGATAAAAAGAACTAATGGCATGCTTGTCGATGACAAATGCATGGCCCTCAAATAAACTTGTGAAAAAAATTGTATCATTGCTGTGTTGTTCACAGAAACAGTTGTCTGGTTCATTGCTAGGTTTATAATTCGACGTTAAAAGGCCTCTTCCCAGGGAGGTGCGCTGGGATGCAGCTGAAATTCTTCAAGAGGGGCCGAAGCCGTGTGTGGGTCTGCTGTCCGGCAGTCGCGGTGCAATTTGTCACACAAGCCTGTGTCAAGTGAAAAGTGGACTTTTTCATTTCATTATTTTGGGGGAGTGATGTACAAGTGTTTAACCATTCTTATAGCAGGCTTGGGGGTGTCCTATCATTCCCTTTTTATTTTAAAAATATTTCTTAGATAAATCTCATGAGACACGTAGCCTTATTTTCAGGCCAATGGTGATATAAGAGCAGCTGCTCTAAGTTTCTATTTTATTTATTTTTTTATTACTCTAGACAAATGGCTTTCTGAAGCTATTTAGGCCATGTGTTCCTATTCTGCTTTATAAATCTTGATGTGCCAGGTACCGGAGCGATTGCTTAGTTGTTCCCTTGGGAAGCCTGAAGTGAAAACATTGATTAGGCTCTTTTGGGCTGAGAGCCCTGTTTGGCTACTTAGCTGGCAGGAAGGTCCGTTTTCTCATTAGGAAAACTAGTGGCAGCAGAGTCTTGCCTGGAGGTATTTATCATTATTGGCGTGGTAATACGGACTGTCTGCTGTCCTCTTACAAGTACTGTTGGTAAGCCACTCTTCAAAAGAATCTGCTTGCATCTGTATTCGTTTAGAATTTTTAAAATGCATATCTTTGCCACTACTTTGATAGAACTCATGAGATTTTCTGTATATTTGCTGGGATAAATAATTCTCTGAGTTGCTTCTTAAAGTCAGAGTAGAATGTATCACAGTGTACTTTGAAAACATCATGGGAAATTTCTTGAACGTTTGACTGCTGATGACTGTCAATATAATAGACGCACGCCGTGCACTTCTTGGCTGAACCAGTGCCGTAGGAACTTGACAGACTGCAGAGATATGGCCATAGTAAGTGCCATGTACGCAAATGTCCTGTAAAAAAGCCTCAGAAATACAGTGATATACAGGATGTGGTTTTCTTTTTAAATATTATATTTCATTTATTATTTATGGGCTAAGAAAGAAAGGTGAGCTCCATTAACCCAGTGACCTTTATTTTTTCCCAAGCAGGGTAAGTGCATTCTAATGGAAACAGAGGAACAGTAGGTATTATAAATACAACTCCCCAAACAAGTGGAGTTGCTGGCTTCAGCCTCGGAAAGCATCCAGTGGCTTTCAGCATAAATTGATAAGCAACTCAAATTCTTTACCAAACAAGATAGGAAAATGCTGCCAATGCAGTAGTGTCAGGAAAATCTAATAATGTTCCTGGTGTTAATCATGCATTTTCTTTATTATATTATGTTCTTTTAAAAGGTAGGGAATTCAGCCTGACCAGGCAGTGGTGCAGTGGATAGAGCGTTGGGCTGGGATGCAGAGGACGCAGGTTCGAGACCCTGAGGTTGCCAGATTGAGCGCAGACTCATCTGATTTGAGCAAGGCTCACCAGCTTGAGCCCAAGGTCGCTGGTGTGAGCAAAGGGTTACTCGGTCTGTGGTAGCCCCTGGTCAAGGCACATATGAGAAAGCAATCAATGAACAACTAAGGACCGCAACGAAGAATTGATGTTTCTCGTCTCTGTCTCTATCTGTCCCTCTCTCTGTCTCTGCCCCCCCATACACACTAAATAAATAAATAAATAAATTAATTAATTAAATAAAAGGTAGGGAGTTCAGTTTTATTCAAGACAAATTATAGCCTTGTTGTACATGTGTCATGGTGGTATATCTCACAGATTGCAGTGATGTGCTCATGTTGCTGAGGGCTTTGTGCCTCTCATGCAAAAACTGAGTCCTCCTACTCTGGCTACTGCTCACAGGCCTGTTTATTTATTTATTTAGTTAGTTATTAAGTGATAGGAGGGGAGATAGACAGATTCCAGCATGTGCCCTGACCAGGATCCACCCTGCAACCTCATCTGGGGCCGATGCTGGAGTACCAAGCTATTTTTAGCACTTTAGGCTGTTGCACTCCAATGGAGCTATTCTAAGCGCCTGGGCCAATGCTCAAACCAATTGAGCCACCTGCTGTGGGAGGGGAAAAGGGAGAGAAGGGGGAGAGGGAGGGAGGAAAGCAGTTGGTTTCTTCCCATATGTACCCTGACTGGGAATTGAACCTGGGACATCCATATGCTGGCTCAATGCTCTATCCACTGAATCACCAGCCAGGGCCAGGCCTATAATTTCTGATGTGATCACATATTCTGGTTTTTTAATTTTTTTTAATTTTTTTTTTTTTTGTACTTTTCTGAAGCTGGAAACGGGGAGAGACAGTCAGACAGACTCCCGCATGCACCCGACCGGGATCCACCCGGCACGCCCACCAGGGGCGACGCTCTGCCCACCAGGGGGTGATGCTCTGCCCCTCCGGGGTGTCGCTCTGCCGCGACCAGAGCCACTCTAGCGCCTGGGGCAGAGGCCAAGGAGCCATCCCCAGCGCCTGGGCCGTCTTTGCTCCAATGGAGCCTTGGCTGCGGGAGGGGAAGAGAGAGACAGAGAGGAAGGAGGGGGTGGGGATGGAGAAGCAAATGGGCGCTTATCCTATGTGCCCTGGCCAGGAATCAAACCTGGGTCCCCCGCACGCCAGGCCGACGCTCTACCGCTGAGCCAACCGGCCAGGGCTATATTCTGGTTTTTAAAGGACTTAATTCTGAGACCTTCCCAGGATCCAGCCCAGAGAAAGATGGAGTCTCAATTCTGCTTTTGGTCCTTGCTGTTCTGGAGTCACAGAGACCCCAAAAGGAGGTTGGCAGTGGTTCTCAAATGCAAGTTCATGCACCATTGACATTCCCTGACTTTTCTTCACTTGTTAGAGGCAAATAAGAAAGATAAGGACTCTGTTCATTTTTTGCAAAGCTGAATTTATTCCAAATTTTAAAACAAGATCCTCTATGTTTTTTTTTTGGTACTGATGTGTCATTTATTTCATGAAATGATATCGACAATCCCTAGTAGTTGTTATTTTAATGTTCTTACTTGGCACACACAAACAAAAAGAGGTGGTCAGCTGTACATCATATTGAAAAACAAAAGTTGAACTGATGCAGGAAATTCCTCGATCTGGAAACTGGTGTACATGGTCAAACTATTTTGTCTTTATGAGGGCTCAGACCTCAGTGTTAGGAACTGCTGCCTCTGAACTGCTGGTTTGCTATTCTTTGTTTTATATTGTCTATTAAAATAGCATTGCTTAGTCCTTAAGAGCCTGAGCTGTGAATCAGGCAACAGAATTCAAATTCCAGTGCTGACGTAGTGAGCACTGGCCAATTATTTAAATGTTCAGAGCCTCAGTTTCCCATCTATGTAAACAGCAAATACGAAGTATCAATTCATAGAGGTGCTGTGACTAATAAGTTAATGAATCTAAAATTCTTAAAACAGCGGCTGGCATAGAAGACACATTGATTTTGTGCTTAAAAATAATCTCACCAATATTTGGGGTTGGGGTTAGATAGAAATAGAATAGCTGATTAACTTTGGAACTTCCATTTCTTACATCAAACCTTCATGTTCCACTTCAGGCCAGCATGACTGTACTGTACTCTGACTTCGGGCTGCTTTGGTGATACAATTTACTTGGCCATCCGTAGACTCCCAGGATGTACTAGCAGGACAATGAATGAGGTGACCGTGACCATGAGCTACTGGGGGCCCCCAGGGGGATAGCTGCCAGGAAAAAGGCCATGAATAGAGCTGAGACCTAATGACAGAGATGAAAGGAACTGACACACTTGTAACTCAGTTATCAAGCACTGCACTTACTGAACACCTTCTTATAAAAAAACAAACAGATTTGTGTATTTTACTTGCTGTATCTCATTTCATTTTCACAGTAACTCTATTAGCTACTATTCTTATTTCTTTTTCACAGATTGAAGACAGGAAACAGATCTTGAACACATTGTTCAAGGGCCCAGGATTAATAAGCAGTAGATTCACACCCAGAAAACCTGGCTCTAAAATTCCCACTCTTAACCACTGAGGTTCCCTGTCTGCAGAGTTATTCAAAGGGACAGGTGCAATGAAAGATATAGGCCTTTTGTAAAGTTCCAGAAGACTTCAGTGGGAAGCTTGGAGAAATACTTGTGATATTTCCTGGCTTCCTGGATAATAAAAAGGCCTCTTTATTCATTTGTGCCAAGATGTACTGTATAGTGGCCCATCCTATAACCAATAACAGGGGTCTCAAACTACGGCCCACAGGCTGCATGCGGACCCCTGAGGCCATTTATTCGGCCCCCACCGCACTTCCGGAAGGGGCACCTCTTTCATTGGTGGTCAGTGAGAGGAGCATATTGATCATCTCGTTAGCCAAAAGCAGGCCCATAGTTCCCATTGAAATACTGGTCAGTTAGTTGATTTAAATTTACTTGTTCTTTATTTTAAATATTGTATTTGTTCTTGTTTTTTTTGTTTGTTTTTTTACTTTAAAATAAGATATGTGCAGTGTGCATAGGGATTTGTTCATAGTTTTTTTATAGTCCGGCCCTCCAACGGTCTGAGGGACAGTGAACTGGCCCCCTGTGTAAAAAGTTTGGGACCCCTGAATAATATGCCAGCCACCACAGCATATTACCAGCTGTGTGGCATGACTTGCCTTCTTTTTTTTTAATTTTTATTTTCTATTGATTTTAATTTATTATGTTTACATAGATTCTAGTGTTGCCCCGAATGCATCTCCCTCCCCTGTATTCCCCTCAACATCTCCATCGCCCCCCTCCCGATAGCACCCTCCCCCCTTCCCTTCAGGTTTATCTCATCCTATCATCCCCTATCCCTCTGTCGTCTTTTCCTCTGGTCCTTTTGATCCCTCCTCTGTCTCAGTTCTGTTTCTTAGTTCACATTGTTCATTGGATTCCTCAAAAGAGTGAGGTCATATGATATTTTTCTTTCTCTGCCTGGCTTATTTCACTTCACATAATAGTTTCCAGGTCTATCCATGTTGTCACAAAAGGTAAGAGTTCCCTCTTTTTCATGGCCCCATAGTATTCCATTGTATATATGTACCACTGCTTTTATTTTATTTTTTTTCATTTTTCCGAAGCTGGAAACGGGAGGCAGTCAGACAGACTCCCGCATGAGCCTGACCAGGATCCACCAGATATGCCCACCAGGGGACGATGCTCTGCCCCTCTGGGGTGTCTCTCTGTTGCATCCAGAGCCATTCCAGTGCCTGAGGCGGAGGCCACAGAGCCATCCCCAGCACCCGGGCCATTTTGCTCCAGTGGAGCCTCGGCTGTGGGAGGGGAAGAGAGAGACAAAGAGGAAGGAGAAGGGGAGGGATGGAGAAGCAGATGGGCACTTCTCCTGTGTGCCCTGGCCGGGAATCGAACCTGGGACTCCCGCACACCAGGTCGATGCTCTACTGCTGAGCCAACTGGCCAGGGCCTACCACTGCTTTTTAATCCACTCGTCCACTGTCCACTGATGGACACTTGGGCTGTTACCAGATCTTTGCTATTGTGAACAATGCTGCCATAAACATGGGGGTGCATTTCTCCTTTTGAAACAGTGCTACGGTGTTCTGGGGGTATATTCCTAAAAGTGGGATAACTGGGTCAAAAGGCAGTTCGATTTTAAATTTTTTGAGGAATCTCCATATTGTTTTCCACAGAGGCTGCACCAGTCTGCATTCCCACCAGCAGTGCAGAAGGGTTCCCTTTTCTCCACATCCTGGCCAGCACTTATTCTGCATTGTTGTGTTGATGAGCGCCATTCTGACTGGTGTGAGGTGATATCTCACTGTGGTCTTAATTTACATTTCTCTAATGATTAGTGATGTTGAGCATTTTTTCATATGCCTATTGGCCATCTGTATATCCTCTTTGGAGAAGTGTCTATTCATTTCTTTTGCCCATTTTTAATTGGGTTGTTTTTCTTCCTGGTGTTGAGTTTTACAAGTTCTTTATAAATTTTGGTTATTAACCCCTTATCAGACGTATTGTCAAATATGTTCTCCCATTGTGTAGTTTGTCTTTTTATTCTGTTCTTATTGTCTTTAGCTGTGCAAAAGCTTTTTAGTTTGATATAGTCCTATTTGTTTATCCTGTCTTTTATTTTACTTACCCGTGGAGATAAATCAGCAAGTATATTGCCGCGAGAGATGTCGGAGAGCTTACTGCCTGTGTTTTCTTCTAAGAAGCTTATGGTTTCACAGCTTACATTTAAGTCTTTTATACATTTTGAGTTTATTTTTGTGAATGGTGTAAGTTGGTGGTCTAGTTTCATTTATTTGCAGGTAGCTGTCCAATTTTCCCAACACCATTTGTTGAAGAGGCTGTCCTTACTCCATTGTATGCTCTTACCTCCTTTGTCAAATATCAGTTGTTCATAAAGGTGTGGGTTTATTTCTGGATTCTCTGTTTTGTTCCATTGATCTATATGCCTATTCTTATGCCAGTACCAAGCTTTTTTAGTACAATGGCCTTGTAATATAAGTTGATAACAGGAAGTGTGATACCTCCCGCTTTATTTTTCCTTTTCAAGATTGTTGAGGCTATTCATGTTCTTTTTTGGTTCCATATAAATTTTTGAAATATGTGTTCTATATTTTTGCAGTATATCATTGGTATTTTAATTGGTATTGCATTGAATTTATAAATTGCTTTGGGTAATATAGACATTTTAATGATGTTTATTCTTCCTAACCATGAACACAGTTTGCTTCCACTTGTTTGTGTCTTCCTTGATTTCTTTTATCAATGTTTTATAATTTTCCGAGTACAAGTCTTTAACCTCCTTGGTTAAATTTACTCCTAGGTACTTTATTTTTTTGGTTGCAATGGTGAAGGGAATTGTTTCCTTAATTTCTCTTTCTGACAATTCATTGTTGGTGTATTAAAATGCCTCTGATTTCTGTGTGTTAATTTATATCCTGCCATATTGCTGAATTCATTTATCAGGTCCAGTAGTTTTTTTGACTGAGACTTTTAAGGTTTCCTATATACAGTATCATATCATCTGTAAATAATGATAATTTTACTTCTTCTTTACCAATTTGGATGCCTTTTATTTATTCTTATTGTCTGATTGCTGTAGCTAGGACTTCCAGTAGTATCTTGAATAAGAGTGGTGAAAGGGGGCACCCCTGCTTTGTTCCTGATCTTAAGGGGATTGCTTTTAATTTTTTCCCATTGAGTATGATGTTGGCTGTGGGTTTGTCATAGATGGTCTTTATCATGTTGAGGTATGTTCCCTTATTCCCAATTTGTTGAGAGTTTTGATCATGAATGGGTGCTGGATTTTATCAAATGCTTTTTCTGCATCTATTGAAATTATCATGTGGTTTTTCTCCTTCCTTTTGTTTATGTGGTGAATCATATTGATTGATTTATGAATGTTTTACCATTCTTGCTTCCCCAGAATAAATCCCACTTGATCATGATGTATGATTTTTTTCATGTATTGCTGGATCCGGTTGACAAATATTTGGTTGAGGATTTTAGCATCTAAATTCATCAGGGATATTGGCCTATAATTTTCTTTCTTTGTGTTGTTTTTGCCTGGTTTTGGAATCAGAATTATGCTCGCCTCATAAAAGGAGCTTGGAAGTTTTCCTTCCTCTTGAATTTTTTGAAATATCTTGAGAGGGATAGGAGTTGGTTCTTTGAATATTTGGTAGAATTCATTTTGTGAAGTCATCGGGCCCAGGGCTTTTCTTTGTTGGGAGTTTTTTGATAACTGTTTTGATATCATTTGTTGTAATAGGTCTGTTTAGGTTTTCTGATTCTTCCAGATTGTTTTTTAAAATATTATATGTTTCAAGGAATTTGTTCATTTCATCTAGGTTGTCTAATTTTTTGGCATACAGTTCTTCATAGTATTTTCTTAAAATTTTGTATTTCTGTTGTATCATTTGTTGTTGCTCCACTCTCATTTCTAATTCTATTTGAGTCCTTTCCATTTTTTCTTGGTTAGTCTGATTAAAGGTTCATCGATCTTGTTTATCCTTGCAAAGAACCACCTCCTGGTTTCATTGATCCTCTGTATTGTGTCTTTGGCCTCTTTGTCATTTATTTCCGCTCTGATCTTTATTATTTCCTTCCTTCTACTACCTCTGGGCTTTACTTATTGTTCTTTTTCTAGTTCTTTTAGGTGCAGGGTTAAGTTGTTTATTTGAGCTTTTTCTAGCTTCTTAAGGTATGCCTGTAATGTTATGAACTTCCCTCTCAGTACTGCTTTTCCTGTGTCCCATAAGTTTTGAGTTGTTGTATGTTCATTATCATTTGTTTCTAAGAATTTTTTTATTTCTTCTTTGATCTCATTGTTAACCCATTTGTTATTTAATAACATGCTATTTAGTTTCCAAGTATTTGAGTATTTTTCAGTTTTTCTATTGTGGTTGATTTCTAGTTTCATGCCAATGTGATCAGAGAAAATGCTTGATATGATTTCAATCTTCTTAAATTTGTTGAGACCGCTTTTGTGCCCTAACATGTGTTCTATTCTGGAGAATGTACCATGAGCACTTGAAAAGAATGTATGTATATTCTGCTGCTTTAGGGTGAAAGGTTCTGAAGATATCTATTAAATTGTGTTGATCTAGTGTGTCCTTTAAGTCTGTTGTTTCTTTGTTCATTTTTTTTCTTGAGGATTTATCCAGTGATGTTAGTGGGGTATTGAAATCCCCTACTATTATAGTATTACTGTTGATCTCACCCTTTATATCCATCAAAGTCTGCTTTATATATTTAGGTGCTCCTATATTAGGTGCATAGATATTTATAATTGTTATATCTTCCTGTTGGATTGTTCCCTTTATCATTATATAGTGACCTTCTTTATCTCTTCCTATAGTCTATGTTTTAAAGTCCATTTTGTCTGATATAAGCATTGCTACCCCAGCTTTTTCTTTCATTTCCATTTGCATGAAATAATTTTTTCCATCCTTTTACCTTCAGTCTATGTGCATCTTTTGTTTTAAGGTGTGTCTCTTCTAGACAGCATATGTCTGGGTCTGGTTTTCTTATCCACACAGCTACCCTATGTCTTTTGATTGGATTATTTAATCCATTTACATTTAAGGTTATTATTGATATGTAGTTGTTTATTGCCATTTTATTCTTTAAAGTTGTATTCCTCTTTTGCTATATTCTTTTCCCCCTTAGATCTGTTTATAACAGGCCCCTTAACATTTCTTGCTGCATTGGTTTGGTTGTAATGAATTCCTTGAGTTTTTTTTTTTTTGTCTGGGAAGCTTTTTATTTCTCCTTCAATTTTAAATGATAGCCTTGCTGGATAAAGTAATCTTGGTTGTAGGTTCTTGTTCTTCATTACTTTTAATATTTCTTGCCATTCCCTTCTGGCCTCAAGTGTTTCTGTTGAGAAGTTGGATGTCATCCTTATGTGGGCTCTTTTGTAGGTGATAGCCTTTTTTTCTCTAGCAGCTTTTAATATTTTCTCTTTATCACTTAGCTTTGGTATTTTAATTATGATGTGTCTTGGTGTAGATTTCTTTGGGTTTCTCTTTAATGGAATTCTCTGGGCTTCTTGAACTGTGTGCCTATAATCTGCATCAATTTAGGGAAATTTTCAACTATGATTTGATTGAACAAAGTCTCTATCCCTTGTTTTTTCTTTTCTTCTTCAGGAACCCCTATGATGCGGATGTTATTTCTCTTCATGTTGTCACAGAGCTCTCTTAGAATTTCCTCAGACTTTTTGAGTCTCTTTTCTTTTTTCTGCTCTTCTTCTGTGCCTTCGTTTATCTTGTCCTCTACCTTGCTGATTCGATCCTCAGCTTCATCCATCCTGCTTTTAATTCCTTCCATTATGGTCTTCATTTCTGATATTATATTTGTCATTTCTGACTGATTCTTTTTATTCATTTTTTTTTTTTTTTTTTTTTTTTTTTTTTTTTTTAGAGAGGAGAGAGAGACAGAGAGAGAGAAGTGGGGAGGAGCTGGAAGCATCAACTCCCATATGTGCCTTGACAGGCAAGCCCAGGGTTTCGAACCGGCAACCTCAGCATTTCCAGGTCGACGCTTTATCCACTGCGCCACCACAGGTCAGGCTCTGACTGATTCTTTTTTATTATTTCAATGTCCATTTTTATACTTGCTATCTCTTTATTAAGGTGTTTGTAATGACCAGCTATTGTTGTTCTAAGATCTTTGAGTATCCTAACAATCATTATTTTAAACTCTTCATCCAGTAATTTGGTTATATATGACTCATTCAAGTCCTTTTCTGGGGATTTCTCTTGATTCATTTGGGTTGCATTTCTCTGCCCTCCCATTTTATCTGTGTATAAGAAGGGTGTGGCCACTGGATTCCAATGGGTGTGGCCTCTGTGTTCCATAGGTGTGGTCTGTCTGCAGGCCCCCCACCCCCTCTGCCATTGCCTTGGGTGTTCAGGTATGGGCATTGCCAGCGCCAGCCCACTGCAGCTGTCATTGCGGTTTCTGCCTTTCCTCCACAGGAGAGGCTGTGTTCACGTGCGGGGGCTACAAGCCCTGGCCTGCCTTGGCCTGCACCCCACCCCCACAGGTGGGGCTGCACACCTATGCTTAGCTGTGGGTCTCTGCCTGTTCCTGGGCTTTTGCCTTTCCCCTGTGGGCAGGATTGCAGGTGGGCCCACAGCCTGGCTGGACCACTTTCGTGTGTCTCCTCCAACCCCGTCAGGCAAGACTGAGCTCACAGCAGGCCTCAGTCATGGCTGGCCCTGCTTCCGGCCCTGCTGACGGGACCGCGCTTCCACATCCTGCCACTGCCTGCCCTCTGGTGAGCCCTCAGCAGTGTGGGTGGGGGCACTGCAGCTCAGACTTTAGCACTTTATACTGTATTCCTGATGACTCCTTCCTTCTAAGCAACTCTGCTCTGAGTGCCATGGGAGAGCTTGTTTGGATGGTGACCTGCTTCCCTTTGCTGGTGTTGCTGGTTCCAGGGGAAATATTTACTTCAGATTTGGGGAGTGACTCAGTCCAGGGTTAGAGTGGCTGTCCCTCAAAGTGTTTTTCCCTGTGCCTCCTAGATTACACTCTCTTCCTGCTACTCTGGTCCTCTCCTCTCTCCCCGTCCCCTGGAACCCTAGGTGGGTGATTGTGAGAGAGGTTTTCTGTGCGGTCCCTTTAAGAAGAATCCTGGCTCCGAGAAATCTGTGTCTTTCTCAGAAACAGTATTCTGACTTGTTTCACAGCTAAATACTGTCCATAAGCTTCTTCTAGGCTCTGGGGCTGCAGGCTGAGTCTTTGTTCCTGGGGCTCAGGATCCTCCCCTCTCTGCTAAACTAACTTCCTGCCACACGTATCTCTCCCAGCTGCCGTTTGCTCCTGGGAGCTGGGC
This sequence comes from Saccopteryx bilineata, assembly GCF_036850765.1. Classification (NCBI taxonomy): domain Eukaryota; kingdom Metazoa; phylum Chordata; class Mammalia; order Chiroptera; family Emballonuridae; genus Saccopteryx; species Saccopteryx bilineata. The sequence goes on from NC_089494.1 coordinate 226,481,769, forward strand.
AGCCCTCTCTGCGTTTCCACTTTTCCTACCAGTCTCAGTGTGGCTTCTTCAGTGTTCCTTGGTTGAAGAGTCCTCTTAATTTAGTCCAAAGTTGGTTTTTCCAGATGATGGTTCTTAAAATTAAGTTGTAGTCCACTTTGGTTCTGGGAGGTGGAAGTTGGTATGTCCGCCTACTTCATCGCCATCTTGCTGCTTCATGACTTGCCTTCTTAATTAGAGATTTGTGCACTCTGTCCTTACCATCTGGTTGAATTGTTTACTTACCCAAGTGCTTACTTGCTATATTTCAAATTTCCCATAATGAAAGGTAAAGCTGGGTGCTGAGAAGTATTCACTAGGCCCAGCTGTGCCACCCGGGATTTGGCAGCCAGCTCCTCTCCTGAGCAGTGGGAGTTTATCTCAGGACATTAGCAAGCCTCAGAAGTCTGTAACTGCCCTGTGTTTTGGAAAAGAGTTTCATGCTTGTATATCTAGAGCTGGCTAGTAGTTGGTTCTAGCCAGGCCATGGAGTGATCTCATATGGAAACAGATACTGTGGCAGACAGATTTGCAAGTTAAAGTCCTCATTTTGTGTGTGAACCCATGCGTGAGCAGTTGTACCTAAAATGCAGTGGATGGTTGTCAGCAGTTCTTGGTGGGATTGCCTAAGGAGGTTGTAGTGGGCGTTACAATTTATAGTTTTCTCTTACTGCTTTTGTTTTGTTTCTTTGTTGTTTGCTCAGAAACTTAATACATCAAAACCATTTCAAGATTTATTGTATCTGGAATCCTAGAAAAGGGAGGTCTAATCCCTGAGAAATAAATTTTTTTTTGAGAATAAATTTTAAATCTCTTCACCAGTGTGCTGCTGATTGTTCATTGGAGGTCCAGATTTTGCAAAAACTTGTCACCAACAAGTACTAAGGAATGATTTTTAAATGTGTTTTACCTGGTTATTTCTGGTGTACCTATAGTTTCCAGTCTTACCTTTATTTGCAACTTGTTTAGTAGAAACAACTCATTCTAAAGGAGTACTCTGCTCCCTCAGATTTATGTTGCCCTTAATTAAAACAAAAAGGTAACTATCCATTTTTTTATGGGTTGTTATTCTCTATTTTCTTTTCATCATAAGTTTTGTTGAAACTTAGCACTAAAGACTATGTATAAGGTCTACCAGAAAGTTCTGTCCATTTCTATCACAACAAGTTTCGACATGTAAGCACATGTTTATTTGGCGCATGTGTGCCTATTTTTATCACTTAATGTATACATACTGACGTAGCAAATTAACTAAAACAAAGTTGATTCACATTAGTCTTATGTGTGAAGCGATAGTGTACCCATGGCTACTGATAAAGTTCATTGACGCCACTGTAATTTTTACGAATTTCAACAAGGAATAAATGCTACAGAAGCATGTAGAAATTTATTGAAAGTGTTTGGTGAAGGAATAATACTGACTATCACTTGTTTTTGTCCTTACAAAATTTTTTGAAGGGCAAAAAATTCAATAATGAAGAAGATATCAAACAAGTGCTGGTTCAATTTTTCACATCAAAAGATAAAACATTTTTCAAAAATGGGATATACAAATTGCCCTCACGCTGGCAAGAAATCATTAATAATAATGGCAATTATATTACTTAATAAAGTTTATTGACGGTAAGAAAAATTTGTAGTTTGTTTTATTCCAAAAATGGACAGAACTTTCCAGTAGACCTTTATATTTGAGTCATATAATATACAAATCCAGTAGACTTTCAGATGTCATCTATCCCCAAGCTGGATAGTTTGCAAAATAATCTCTGTTGTTATTTATATGAAAATGGGAACAATTTTTGTCTTCATAGCCTTGTACTATAATGACCAGTTATATGACTGATCTAGTTTCATAGTTCTCTCTGTCCTCCAAAAATTTTTATGAATAGCTGCTCAGAAAGATGGAAATCTATAACAGTCATAGAAAAAGTTATATCTCACTGGCAGCTTAATGTTCTGGAAATAACCTGAATTCCTTCTTTTTTCCCCCTTATTGTCCTTCATTTCTTTTGTTTTAAGAGAGACAGAGACAGAGAGACAGACAGGAAGGGAGAGAGATGAGAAGCATCAATTCTTTGTTGTGGCATTCTAGTTGTTAATTGACTGCTTTCTCATTAGTGCCTTGAGCAGCAGGAGGGGGGCGTTATAGCAGAGCGAGTGATCCCTTACTCAAGCAGCGACTTTGGGCTTCAAGCCAGCAACCTTTGGGCTCAAGCCAGCGACCATGAGGTCATGTCTATGATTCCACCTCAAGCTGTTGACCCTGCTCTCGAGCTGGTGAGTCTGCACTCAAGCCAGATGAGTCTCCGTTTAAGCAGGCAACCTTGGGGTTTCAAACCTGGGTCCTCAGCATCCCAACCTGATGCTCTGTCTACTGTGCCACTGCCTGGTTAGACTTGCCTTTCATTTCTTAAATTTGTATTTATTAAAAAAAAACAACAATTTCAGCTTGACCTGTGGTGGTGCAGTAGATAAAGCATTGACCTGGAACACTGAGGTTACCGGTTTGAAACCCTGGGCTTGCCTGGTCAAGGCACATATGGGAGTTGATGCTTCCTGCTCTTCACCCTCCTATCTCTCTCTCTCTCTCTCTCTCTCTCTCTCTCTCTCTCTCCTGTCTCTCTCTCTAAAAAGGAATAAATAAAAAATCTTAAAAAAAAAAAAGGCTGCTAGATGCTATTAAAAAAACAATTTCTTGAGCTCCTAATATATGTCAGGTACTATGTTAGGGCACACCACAAATAAAATAGATATGAGGTATGTTCTTTTACAATCTGATGAGTTTAATATTGGTTATTGATTTATACAATTGATTTCTGATTCACATAATCATCTAGTGCTAAATTACCAGGACAGTAAGTGGATTATGTATTCCCACATGTTTCTTTTTTTGTAACATCAGGGGATAGAGCCAATTACAGGGTCTAGCCGACTGGTGGCCGAGCTGCCCCACAGGGTGGTGACATTCCTGCTGTCTGGGTCTGAGGTTACAGTTTCAGTTCCAGAAGTTTATATACCAGGAATTCCTGAGATGCCTCCTGAGACAAGAGGAGAAGACAGACTTGTGTTGATTTACAAGAGAATGGTGTAAATCCTAATGTTGATTTATTAATTTTGATGTTGAACATCCCTTTCCAGTCACTAGAATGTATGTCATTTAATGAATCCTTCCTGTATCAGGGTGGCCTGAAAGGCTGAAGTCAGTCAGAGGGATGCTAAGTAAAGTCAAGTTATATACATGGTCTCGAGGGATCTTTTATCCAGGCCAAGGAGGCCCCTGGGATAAATGCAAGCCTTATAGCTGAGAGCACCTCTAGGGTGGACCAGTCACATTGCCCAGATTCTGTGTCTCACCAGAGATGGGCACTTACTGCCAGCTCTTCTGTTTCTGCATCCGCATCCGCATCCCCATCCCCATCCCCATCCCCATCCCCATCCCCACCCCTACCCCCACCCCCACCCCCACCCCCACCCCCACCCCCCACCCCCACCCCACCCCCATCCCCACCCCCACCCCCACCCCCACCCCCACCCCCACCCCCATCCCCACCCCCACCCCCATCCCCATCCCCACCCCATCTCAATCTGCTATGTTTCTAGGCTGATTACTGTGCTGAGTGACCATTCCCTCATAATATGGATATATGCTAATGTCTTCAAGATTGAGTTACAGTCAGACCTTACTCTTAGCCATTCCATCTCTTTAAAGTGACTTTGCTTATCTCTGATGTCATCCGGAATGGGTTATAATTACTGGCCAAACCCTTAGAGGTCTAGGACTTTAGTTGTACCTGTGTCTAATCAGATTGCTCTGTTTGCTTCTCCCTGTCTACCAGTGCATTTAAAGAGTACCATATTTCTTTTGAGTAGAAATATTATTCTTAAATAATCCATGAAGTTTTTTTCTTTTTGGTTAGGTCTTTCCAGTCTTGCATCCATTTAATCTATTTCTACTGTGTTTGCCTATTAACTAAATTTTAGAGAAGTGCTTTGAACTACTTTCAGACCCAAGCTTTCAGAGAAAGAAAATCTGGTTCTTAATCATGACCTAGACTTGGAGGGTTTATTTTGAAATAATATCTATGATATCATTTTTTCACTCTTTCATCAGCTTTGTCCTGTGGCTGGCTCGGTTCCCCTGTTTGGGAGGCTCTCTTTCCCCATGGGCCCACTCTAGACAGCAGTGTCTTGACTAGGTCTAGTCACATTATAACCAACTTGGGTTTATGTGCCCTTTTTATGATAATCTGCTTTATCTGTACTTCTGGGCCTTTTCCCAGGTGGCTGGTCTTGATATTTTCAAAATAATATCTACTTAAACTCCATAATTTTATATTATATCCCTGATAATTTTATATGATATTTCATAGCTTTGCAGAATTGCATTTTTTGTGTTCACAGACTGTGAACAGTGATTTCCTGCCCCTGGACCTCATCATCCATTTGCCACCATCTTTTGGCAAATGAAAACTATGATTTTACACTTCATACTTCCTTTCCAGGAATCAAGGGGGTTGAGATCACCTTTGTCATCACTTCTGACATGGCTTACTTCAGGGAAATTAATGTGCTTGCTAGTGACATTTTTACTTCCCAATTTAGTACTTCTGGGCGTGATCCTTTTTTTTAAAAAACTCTATCTGGTCTATTAATAATGGACAAAAAAATGGCGTCATGTAAACACATGGGGCTTTGAAGATTAAGGTCCCTGGGGGTTCAGAAAAGCAAATTATAGAGTACATTTTATGTCTTGGAAAGGCAGCGAATACTATAATGAATTTTTAAGTTAGCAATTTGTTCAGTCTCCTGAGGCCTGGGCAGCTTGCTGAGGTTACCGGGTGGGGGTGGGGGTGGGTAAAAAGCACCTGCAGAGAGGAATTTCTCAGTCAGAACCAACACTAAAGTAGTGGTGTGTTAATGCTTAGAAAGAAATCCTGCATGCATTTTTTATAACTTCTAGCTTTTGTAGCTGGATCTCACAAATGATGCTCCAAGAGGTTGAGCCAGCTTGCCATTTTCCAGTCTCCAGTTTCCATTATTTATGTCCCTTCCCATGGAGTCTATGGCACATTCTTAAAAGGCTTAGCTTTGTTAAAGGTCCAGCCCAGTACCAGATTGGAGGCATGTGGCAAAGGACATCGAGTCTCTATTTTTTTTAAACCTTACTATTCTTTAGGAATAGTCAGTGATTCAATTTAAAATCAAATACATTTTCACAGATTCTGAGTTCATGGGGCCGTTCTTTGAAAAATGAACCCTTATGTGATTAGTATTTGATTAAATGTTCAAAGAGGACGATTTTCATCACAATGTCAAGTAAAGCTGTGTCATAAAAATTAGGTCACAACTCCAAGGCAATTGAAGATTCCATGAATTTTTATGATATTATCACAGAATAATTTGAGTTTGAAAGGAAAAACCTGGTATTTTGGCAGTCTTCAGCAGTAGTTAAAGAAGTTAGGAGCTAAATTCAAATGTAGTTCTGTAGACCTTATTTTTGTAGGGGACCAAATCATGAAAATATAATAGATATGGAATATATAATAGACCCCTTACCAGGGAAGGACATATATGGACCTTTATTTTTGGATAGGCTGACTAATTCCTGATGCTTTGTTTGACAGGGTACATGTAAGTCCCATATAACCACCCCAGTGCAAATGCAGACCTACTGACATTATTGCCCAAATCACGGTAAATCTTGGCCGCCATATTGTCTCCTACCGGAAATGTTCCTCCTTATTTCATGCATCCACAAGGTGGTGTCTGCTTTTGCTCAGAAACTTATCCACTCAAATTCTTTTGTTCTTCCCTCCTCACTAAACTCCTTCTGCTGCTCTGGGAATGTCTCTAGACACTGTGCCAATTCTACACTATGGTCTTTTGATCTATTGTGGGATGGGGTGGGCTTCTTTCCCATGCCCTTCAGTTTCATGATTAAACCATCATGATTCAAAACTAGAGCCTTGGTATGTGAAGAGAACAGACTCCATCCCATCTTATTAATCTCGTCTTCCCTGCCAGAAAAGAACTGCTTCTTCCTCAGTCAGAAAAATGATCCTCTTTGATTATCAACTCACACTGACTGATTTCTGTAAGGGTCACTAGGCCACCAATTCTGCAAACCACGATCTAGTTGGGCACAGGACACCCTGCTGCAAATGCAGTTTTACTGGAAAAACAGGAAATGTAAGTACACTAGTCAGTGCAGTAAGAGAGTTTTCAGACAAGTTTAACTGGCAGACAGGATTCATCCAAGGAACATTAATACATTCTGAGTGACCTTTGAGATTCTCTGCTGGCTGTGATAAATAGAACCTTCTTTATTCCCTCATTCCTCTGTGCTAATAGAACACCTTAAAAAAGATATGAAGACTGCAGAAACTTAAAAATGGAACATTCCCTATTTCTATTCTCAAGAAGTAACTCCTGAAAAATTATCTAGCATATATAACTTTCTTTATCATGTATGCACTTTCCCTCTGTCCGCCTGTATACACATGCACGTGTGCGCAAGCACGCATGCACGGTCATTCTGTATGTTATATATCTTCTTTTTTCCCCTTAAACATTATTGGTATATATAGGTAGACCTTATTTCTAAACAGGTATATTATATGGCATATTATATAGATTTATTATAATATTATCAACTAGTCATGGACTCATGGACATTTTAATTGTGAAAATTATATTTAGAAACAATGTATCACAAGATTATCTGTCATAAATAACTGAATGCCTGCCAATGCCACAAAGCATTTTTCAGCAGAATCAAGTCTGATACTTTTCTGTTCTGGTAACGCTAATTATAGCCAAAAAGAACCCTTCGGAAGGCTCTTGCTTATGCTTATTTTCAGCTAAGTATATCCTTTGTGTGTTTTAATTCTGGGTTCATCGGTCATTAATGTTCAAGTGTAGGTAAGAGCCTAAGTTCATTTCAAAATCATGCTTTGACATTTGCAATCTTATAGTTTATAACAAGAACCAGACTGGTTCAAGACTTTCTAATAACGAATGTCTTTAACTGCTGTCCTACTTAAGCAGGGACATGATTATTCTTTGTTGTACAATAGAAGGAGAGCTGGGATGAATGTCTCTTTCTTCCTTTCTGCTCTGTTGTGCCTACAGTGCCAGCCCCTCCCTGTTTACAGGCCGATGAAGGAGGCTGTTGGACGCTGGCTCCCTACTTGGGCCACCACACTACTGAGGTCAGCAGGAAAGGATTGTTGCTCAGTGGCCCCATCCTGTTCAACTTGGCCTGGGCACCCGTTCTCCTCAAAGCCTTATTGGACCCTATCCTGTTATGCTTCATCTCCCACCAGAAGGCCGAGTCCCCGCACAGGGCTTCTGCATCGTAACCTCTGTTACCATTCTCCACCTCCACTCATCAGACCCGATTTTCTGCTCTTCCCTGACCTCTCTGGCAGCCCTCTACAGGGAAGACGGTTTATTATTGAAGCCCTTATTATTATTCTTTAATTTTACAGGGGATGGGGGGATGCATTCTGGGGGACACTAGAATCTATGTAAACACAATAAATTAAAATCAATAAAAAAATAAAAATAGTATTTCTTACAGTGCCAGTACCACAGGCCTTGGAGGGCAGGGTGAGTGTCCTCCTAGCATCCTGTTGATGCTTCAGGCCATATCTCTTCCTTTAAACACCCAGCTTCTTTGAATCTCATGCCTTTGGACTGTGCCAGCCCTCCCTGATGCTGCTTGCTGTCTGCACGCCTAGATCCTCCTCATTCACTGCAGCCCATAATGCCTCCCCGTCTTCCTGTCGCTGGTCTTGTCATCGTTCTTGGAGATTTGCACCCAGCACCTTGGCTTCTTTGATCTTGGACTGGTCTTCTCTACCTCAGCCACCAACTTCGACCTTTCTGTTGCCAATAACTGGACTACCTCCAAAATTCTTTACTTCAGTGATTCATCTCTTGACCAGTAACCTCTGTGCTTCCAGTATTCCTCAAATCCTAGCAGTCTTGAAACCCATTGGGACCTTTAATCTATTGATCCCTCCCTACCCCCCTCATACCGGAACCTGAACAGCTAAATAATGTGGAGAAACAACACCCAGGCATGCTAGCTAGATTCTCTTTAAATTTGTAGTCACTTACACCATAACTCTATGGGACTTCCTTAGTATTTTAGTTTTTCCCTTCCCCTAAGTGACTTTTACTTCTTTTCTTCTCTCCTAAACTCTTCTCCCTACGTGTGTTGACCTGATGATCTTGCCTTATGTCATGCTTAATTAACCCTTTGAGCAGTACGAAGTTCATGTACGTCCTCGTGCCTCCTGACCATCCAGATAACAAAAAGTTTTCTTTTAAAAATGTGTAAGGCAACATTAAAAAAAGGCAAATGTATGTTATTCTTGTTTCCATAAATTGGTTATCAAACAAACATGATTTTAAGATAATAAAACTGGAACTGGAACTAATTTCATTTTTGGAAAAAAAAACCCCAACTCACTCCTGGGGGTCAGTGAGCATGAAAAAAAACCTCACTACTCAAAGGGTTAAGGAAAATAGGCAACGAAGCGGGAGCCCTCTCATCCTTTTCTCACCATTCCCTCAGACTTGTAACCACTTCACTCCTATTTCTGGGAATGAAGCATCCCTGCGTGTTTTGAACAGCAGCCTCTCCTCTTGTGCCCAGTCCCGTCCCCTCTCACTGCTTGGGGGCATGGCTCCAGCAGCGGTTTGGTGGCTGAGTACTCAGGCCCTGGAGTCCAACTGCTTGCGGGGGCACCTATGCCCTGTTGCCCCTCTGTAAGGTGTGGGTGTTAATGTAATCTACCTCGCAGCTGTGCAGATAAAAGGAGTGAGCTCAGTGAAAGGCTTAGGCCAGGGCGAGGCTCACAGTGAGGGTCTGTCTGCATGAGCTGCCTCACACGGCCTTGCCTCCCGCGCTCCTGCATCCGTCCCTTCAGCTTGCAGACGTGGTTTGATTTTATTTCTTGAATAGACGAAGCCTTCCCTTCCCTTCACGTTTCCCCAGCCCACTTCATTTCTCTGCTCCTGTAACGACAGATCTTCTTGAGTCCACCCACTTCTTTTCTCCTTTAATCCTGTCTGTAGTCCCAGCCTCTTTTTTTCGGGATAGCTGCAATGGTGTCGTGCCACACACACTGTAAATCACACAACGTCACTGAACTCTCTAAAAACCTCTCCCAGGAATAGAGTACATGCTCCTATTCTGGCAAAGAAAAAGATAAGTATTAGTCAGATATGGCCGCAATGATACTGAGGAACAAACCACCCTACAAACTCTGGCTTAAAACAGCTGTTTTGGCCCTGGCCAGTTGGCTCAGCGGTAGAGCGTCAGCCTGGCGTGCGGGGGACCCGGGTTCGATTCCCGGCCAGGGCACACAGGAGAAGCGCCCATTTGCTTCTCCACCCCCACCCCCTCCTTCCTTTTTGTCTCTCTCTTCCCCTCCCGCAGCTGGGGCTCCATTGGAGCAGGGATGGCCCGGGCGCTGGGGATGGCTCCTTGGCCTCTGCCCCCAGCGCTAGAGTGGCTCTGGTCGGGGCAGAGCATCGCCCCCTGGTGGGCAGACCGTCGCCCCTGGTGGGCGTGCCGGGTGGATCCCGGTCGGGCGCATGCGGGAGTCTGTCTGTCTCTCCCCGTTTCCAGCTTCAGAAAGAAAACAAAACAAACAAAAAAAACAGCTCTGTTCTTCCTGCATGTGCTAATGGCTGGCTTACACTCATGCCTGCGATGGCTGTGGGCTGCCTGACCCGGGCTCTGTGGACAGGGCAGCTCTGCTTCACGTCGCAAGTGGGCGTGCTCCTCTTGGGACCAGTTACCGACAGGCCGTGGAAGAGCACGAGAGGGCACGCCCATGCATCTGGACACACTTGGGTCACGTCTGCTGACGTCTCATTAACCATAGAAAGGTTCATGGCAAAGCCCCAGAGTGGAGAAATATATTTCTTCTTTCATGAGAGAAATTACAAAGTGACTTGGCAATGGACATGGATGTGTGTGTGTGTGTGTGTGTGTGTGTGTGTGTGTGTGTGTAAGAGAGAGAGACAGAGATTGGGGCTGGTGACTGAATTTACCACACCACTCACACCAGTTACCTCCTTATGACAATGCTCTGGCTCTATGGGGCCTTCTCTCTTTTCCTTGAACACAACAAATTCCTTCCCACTCTAGGACTATTTACACTACATTATATTGTGCTATAAATTCATTGGTAGCTTTAGCATTCAAGTTTTTAATTTTAATTTTTAATTTACTGTGTTAACATGGTTTCAAGGATCCCACTCAGTATAATACTCCCTCCACACCGCATCGTTACCCCAGGCCCCATACAAAGTCTCTTTCCACCTTCATTTCCCCCACTTTGCCATCCCCCCTCCCCCCGGCATTCAGGTTTGCTTTCTAGAGTATGCCAGGGCGATGGCACCTTTTCCTTTTCTTCATTGTTTTTAGCCTTTTATTTTATTTTTTGATGATCATTAGAACACTCATTGACTTTAGGATAGATCTGAAAGCCTTTCAGATTCACCATCGAATCAATAAAATGCTTTCTATTTTGCTCTAATACTGTGAAACCTGCCAAAAGATGACAAACAAATTAATTTGCTGTACATTTGCTCGATAGGAATAATGGGCAGTGGGCAGAACGCTCTGAGAAGAAAACAAGTTTAATGGAACTTTAGAATTCGAGAGTTGAGATGACTTGGATTTTGTGAGCTCCTTAATTTGGTAGATGCTATTTTCTAAACATTTGTAAGCTAATTTTGTTTTTTCACATTACAGTGTATCGGCCGTCAGCTGGGTGTTCATTTGCCTCCTGCACACCACCTTGTGCAGGTACCAGGCATCTTCTGGAGAGTCTGAGACTCCAGAGGAGCGGGCTTTGCAAAGGTGGAAGGTCAGATATAAAGAGTACGTCTGGAGCCAGGGGTTGGCCAGGAGGCACTGCAGCCCCAGGTTCACGGATGAAAGGTACCAGTGGAGGGGGAATGGAAGGCACTGTACTTTTTGCTTCTGAGAGAAGCAAGAAAGGAGACCCCAGGGAGAAAACATGCTGCTTTTTTTTTTTTTCTTCTTTTTTCTTTTTTTTAATCTGCTGGCTTAGGGAGAGCGTGCAAGAACCACTTTCCTGGGAGGGCACAGGGGAGACTGTCCAGCAGCGCTCAGTGGTCCCTGGCCCAGGGGAGTGGGGCCTTCTGCCCTGCTGTGAAGCAGTCGTCCTCCTCATCGTGATTAACATAACATTAGCTACATAACTGAGGGCTTTTGGCAGTTCTTCTACTATAATAAATGCTTTCTACCTGAACTCATGTAACCCTCACAGTTTACCTCTGACTGACAAGCCGTGAGCATCACTGACCTCTGGGTCAGGAACAGTCTTTGAAGCCACCTGGGCCCCTGCTGGAGCTCAGAGGGCCCTAACTCCCCTGAAAGCCCCAGCTGAGTTTTATCAACTAGGAAGCTCATGTTATTTATCAGTATTTATCCGTCAGGGTTCACCTGGAGCAGTCACCTGCTTCTCATTATGTAGCATTTCCATCCCTATTCAAGGAAACAGCTGCATGCTTGCATGGCTCCATGTCCTCAGGTCAGATCAGCAAGATTCTGTCTTACTACATCCCTGTCCTGCCAATCATCACCTCTCTGGCCCCACCCACACCATTCCTGGGACTATAAGAAAGTACAAAAAGCTGGGATCACCCTGAAGACAGGAAGTAGGGTGATGATGCTGATGGGCGGGAAAGCAGCTTGGGAGGGGATTTGGCGTGGCTTGTCCCACCCTTTGCTACCAGTCTGACTGGCCGATGTGGACGAGGAGAAATAACAGAAGCAGTTAACACCAATGAGTTAGTCCTACTGGAATGTTCAGCGATACCCCTATCTCGCAGTGTGAGATGTTAACAGGATCAGATGAGCTGACACAGATGAGTCTGTTTTGTAAACCAGTGGTCCCCAACCTTTTTTGGGCCACGGACCGGTTTAATGTCAGAAAATATTTTCATGGACCAGCCTTTAGGGTGAGAAGGATAAATGCACAAAATAAAATCATGCGACCGGTGTAAAAACTGGTATTTTTAAATATAACTGTCAAACTTATGAGACAAGCATCAAGAGTGAGTCTTAGATGTAACAGAGGGAATCTGGTCATTTTTAAAAAATAAAACATCGTTCAGACTTAAATGTAAATAAAACGGAAATAATGTAAGTTATTTATTCTTTCTCTGCGACTGGTACCAAATGGTCCACAGACTGGTACCGGTCTGTGGCCCAGGGGTTGGGGACCACTGTTGTAAACTATAGTCCTAGGTGTGGGGTACTTTTAGGGCTTTTGGAAGACCATCTCTCCCTGTGGAAAGATTGTTCATTCCCACCCTATTGATAACCAGGCTTGGTCAGGTGACTTGCTTTGGCCAATAACATGTGAGTAGACTTGGGTGCATTTCTGGGCAGAAGCCTGAAAAGCCAGCACAGGGTTCTGTATCTCTCTTCCCTGCCCCTGTTTTTGTCAAGATGGAGCTTCTGTCAGCTTAGGTTTCTGGCACCTTCTCTGAGCAGGCAAAGCCCATTGCTGATCCAAGATGGATATGTACATGAGTGAGAAAGAAAACATTGTTTTAAACTGCTGAGAGTTTTCAGGTTGTTTGATACTGCAGAATAGCCTAGCCCAGGCTGACTGATACAGAGTTAAACCTTGGAAGTCCAGGATGTTTCTGGAAATTAGCACTCAGCTGTGAAACATAATGCTACTATCAGTAACCAAGATGGAAACATTTAGGAAAAAAATCCTTGGTTTCAGTTTAAACAGAAGAGAAAGCTGCTTTTTTTTTTTTTTTTTTTTTGCTCAGTTTTGTATCTTTTATTTTTCTCCATATCTTGTGGTTTGTTCATTAGCAGCTCAGGTTTTAACCAGCATATACACATCCCACTGTGCAGAAGGTGTGATACAGTACGTTTATTTTTACCCATTTCTTACCTTCAGTGCACACATCTGGTTTTATATTAATGCTAGGGGACATGGGCAAATTGACAATTGCCTTAAAAAAAAACTACTTTCTATATTTGTGCTCCATTATCTTTTTATGTAGTATTATAAAGTTTGTTGGAAAATATCTATGAAAGAGAATAGCTTGTTTGAAGGACAGTTAGTAATATCACCACAGTTTATATAATAAAAATCATGCAATTTAAAAATTAAGAAAAAATTTACTAAGGTTTATTTTTTTTGAAAAAAATAATTTCTGAAACTATCATGCATTTAGTTTGTTTTTAAGTGAAAAAAAGAATGCTTTAAAAATATTACTGCCATTGAAATTTATTTCGTGAAACGACCCTTTTTTAAACAAGTCTGATTTTGTAAATCAGAGGTATACAGGATTAAAAAAAATTAATCATGTGACTTGACCAGGGAAGAATAGAATCAATGACTTTCCAAGGTTGCTTCATTTGTATGTGGGTATATAGTCTTTCATATATGTATGTTTTATATATGTATTTCTGTGCAGAGAGAGAAAATATTTTTTACTTTAGATTTTTTTCTGTAATATTGCACAGATAGTACAAGAACAATATCAAGAAACATACAGCTTTCTAAGGTATGCATATGCATTTCCTGTATATAATTTATGCAGTTTTAGAAGAAAGTCATTGATATTTGATATTATTTATTAGAAATTCAGGGTTATCTCCTATAAATGTCTATTGTGGTGAAAGGCAGCAGGATGTATTGAAAAGTACATGGGCCTTGAAGACATACAACCTGCACATGAATCTTTTTAAATTTTTTTTTTAGAGGGGAGGGGAGAGACAGACAGGCAGACAGGAAGCAAGAGATGAGAAGCATCAACTCATAGTTACGGCACCTTAGTTGTTCATTAATTGCTTTCTCATCTGTGCCTTGACTGTGGGGCTCCAGCTGAGCCAGTGACCTCTTTTCAAGCCAGTGACCTTGGGCTCAAGCCAGAGACCATGAGGTCATGTCTGTGATCCCAATCTTAAGCCAGCGACCCCGTGCTCAAGCTGGTGAGCATGCACCTGGATCTGAATCTTAATGTTATCACTTATTAGTTATGATCTGGGTAAGTTAATATACCTCTTATAGCCTCAGGTTTTTTTATGTATAAAATGGGCAAAATAGTATATTCCTTCATGTTGTAGATGAAATAAAACAGATTTTTTAACCTTTGTGTCTATTAGGATACCTAGAACAGTGCCTGAGACTTAATACATATTCAATAATATTTATTAAACAAATAAATGCTTGAATAAATGATTAGCATACGTAAAAATAGTAAAACAGCCATATAAAGCCTATGAGTTTGCATCTATTTCTGGACATTTTATTCTCTTCTACTGCTCTGTCTATTCCTGAAATACAGCCTATCTGAGCAGTGTAGTCACCTGTCAGAAGCCAGTAGCATAGTGTGTGTGTGTGTGTGTGTGTGTTTGCACATAACACAAAAGCATCAGATAAGGCAAATGTATCTTTATGTTTTTAATTTTGTATGATTCATGTACTTACCACACGAATTAGTCATATATTACATTACCTAAGAATAAATGCATGAATTAAATGAGACTGTAAGATAAGAAGCAGAAACATTTTAAAAAACAAGGCTAATAATCACCAAGAAGCCGAGAGCCGTATAGTTTAAAAGCAGCTCAGTTGATTTTTTAAATTTTTTTTTATTTTTGGTTTTGCTATAGCAGTGTTCTGATAGCTCAGTTATGTCTCCTGATCTGTAGGCCTCACTAAACTTCAGATTTTTTGTTAATATACTCTATTTTAAAACAGGGGAGCGCTGGCTTTACCCTGCATCGGCTCACATGCAGTGCAGGCTCGGAAGGATGGGAACTGGGGGCCGCGCCGGAAGCCCGCGCCGGAAGCCCGCGCCGGAAGCCCGCGCCGGAAGCCCGCGCCGGAAGCCCGCGCCGGAAGCCCGCGCAGTCTGTGGGGCCTCTTGTCTTTGCTTTGCTCCACACACCTGCTTCATTCCGCATGCTTTCTGAGGACTGGCTTCCTTTGCTGTCTTGTTCATGATTTATCCGAGTTGCCCACGATGGTACCCTTGGCTGACAAGAATTCAGCTTCCATATTTTATGGCTGGAGGCTTTCTATGTCCCTCTTCCAAATTTGTGTGAGAAACAAAATCTGATTAGGCCAGTGCAGCCTTGGGTCAGCTGTCCACTTATCCGCTGTAGCCAGAGGCTAGAACAAACATGGCTTCTGGGCTTCTAGAGGGAAAGTGGGAAGAGCAGGACCGTTGCCTAATGTCCAGAACTCAAGGCCATTTCACAGTCTTCTTTCAAAAAAGTAATTAAAGGGATTCCATTAAAAAAATCATAATAACTGGATAGGGGAGGTAAAGGAGGGTTAGGGGATAAACAGTGATGGACAGAGACTTGACTCGGGATGGTGAACACACAGTACAGTGTGCCTATGATGTGTTATAGAATTGTGCGCCTGAAACTTGTATAAATTTATTAACCAGTGTCACCCCAATAAATTCAGTAAAAAGGGAAAAAAACATAAAAAATCAAAATAATGGAAAATATTACAAATTGTTATTATCTATAATCAGATTTGTTTAGTCAGGTACCTCATCTCTCAAAGGACAAAGATAATATCAACAGCTGTAGAGTGTTATTAAGCCCATTCTCCTAGTAGGAATTATAAATTAATGGCTTCTCAGGGTTTTAAAGCAAATTCTGAGAAAAAACTAGCCTGAGTGCTTACATTATAAGTAATGCCTTAAAGTTCCATGGAAGCTAAAACCTGGAAATTATTTAGCAATAAAGGAAGAATTGTTTCAGAGATTAAGTTGAAACATTGGGAAAGATAAACGTATAAAAATAAGTACCAGGTGTGCTTATTAGAATAGAAAAAGACTTACTGGAGGGAAAAGGGGTGTAAATTAATTGGGCTTAGATAAAAAAAAATCCAGCATTTAAACGTTGTACTTTTTAAAAAAGGAGATGCTTTTAGTTATTTTAGTTTCAAGAGGCATTCTGCAAATGATAAAGTATAGTGGAGTTCCTTTGTTATTGGCTGAATGTTTGTCTCCTCTTGCAAATTCATGTGTTGAAGCCCTGATACCTCAGTATGGCTGAATTTGGAGATGGGGCCACTTAGATAGTAATTAAAGTTAAGTGAGGTCATAAAGATGGGACCCTGATCTGATAAGATTCGTGTCCTTATAAGAAAAGACACCAGAGAGGTCACTCGTACATCCTCTCTCCACACTCGTGCACTGAGGAAAGGCCCTGTGAGGACATGGTGAGAAGGGGGCCACCTGCAGGCCAGGAGTAGAACCCTCTCCAGGAACCTATTTAGCTAGCACCTTCATCTTGTATTTCTAGTCTCCAGAACTGTAAGGTAAGACGCGGAAACATTTTAAAAAACAAGGCTAATAAATTTCTGTTGTTTACGTGACCTAATCTATGCTATATATTTTATTATGGCAGACTGAGTAGACGATGACATCCTTCAAATCTTTTTTTTTTTTTTTTTTGTCATGAGTTTTGTTATCCAGATATTATTGTTGTGTTCTCTATGAGTTATTCCCAGGCCGAAACAGAAAACAAACAAAGAAATAAAACCCTGCACTATTTCCCAGAGAACACTGAGTGAGGAAGCTAACATATTTCTCTTTAACCCTTTGAGTAGTAAGGTTTTTTTTGTGCTTGCTGATCCCTAGGAGTGAGGTTTTCTTTCCCAAAAAATGAAATTTGTCCCAGTTACAGTTTTATTAACTTAAAATCATGTTTGTTTGATAACCAATTTATGGAAACAAGAGAGCATATATTTGCCCTTTTTTAATGTTACCTTATACTTTTTTAAAATAAAAATTTTTGTACGATTGTACTCTGCATGATCAAGAAGCACGAGGATGTACATGAACGTTCGTATGTTAAAATGTGTAAATGGTGTCAACATCTTTTTTAAGTCAGAGGTAAAACGCTTCTGGTTGCCCCAGTAGGTATATGGATGAGGAGACTTTATTAGGGAGTGATGACCGAATTTGGAGTTAAGTTGTTTTTGTAACTTAAAAATATTTTTGAAGTTACATATTAATTTATCTGTTTGGAAATGCAATGCAAATCTCAAGCCCATAGGCGCCATGGCTACTTTTCTCAGCTGTGCTAAGTGTTTCTTATTGGAGCGAAAACCTGAGCCTGGAATTATTTTAAGGCACGTGGACAGTCACAGAGATAAAAGGCCATTGCCAGGACATCTCAACAAGCAATGATCCTGTCATATGACTGTCAAGAAACAGGGCAAGTACTGAGAGGGAAGTTCATAGCACTACAGGCACACTTTAAGAAGCTCGAAAAAGCTCAAATAAACAACTTGACCCTGCATCTAAAAGAACTAGAAAAAGAACAGCAAGTAAAGCCCAAATGTAGTAGAAGGAAGGAAATAATAAAGATCAGAGCAGAAATAAATGACATAGAGGCTAAAGAAACAATACAAAGGATCAATGAAACTAGGGGCTGGTTCTTTGAAAAGGTAAACAAGATCCATGAACCTTTAACTAGACTCACCAAGAAAAAAAGAGAGAAGGACTCAAATAAATAAAATTAGAAATAAGAGTGGAGAAATAACAACTGACACAACAGAAATACAAAATATTGTAAGAAAATACTATGAAGAACTGTATGCCAAAAAACTAGACAACCTAGATGAAATGGACAAATTCCTTGAAACATACAATCTTCCAAAAATCAATCTGGAAGAATCAGAAAACCTAAACAGACTGATTACACCAAATGAGATCATAACAGTTATCAAAAAACTCCCAACAAAGAAAAAGTCCTGGGCCTGATGACTTCACAAGTGAATTCTACCAAATATTCAAAGAAGAACTAACTCCTATCCTTCTCAGCTATTTCAAAAAATTCAAGAGGAAGGAAGACTTCCAAGCTCCTTTTATGAGGCGAGCATAATTCTGATTCCAAAACCAGGCAAAGACAACACAAAGAAAGAAAATTATAGGCCAATATCCCTGATGAATAATAGATGCTAAAATCCTCAACAAAATATTAGCAAACTGGATCCAACAATATATGGAAAAAATCATACACCATGATTAAGTGGGATTTATTCTGGGAAGGCAAGGCTGGTATAATATTCGCAAACCAATGTGATTCATCACATAAACAAAAGGAAGAAGATAAACCACATGATAATTTCAATAGATGCAGAAAAAGCATTTGATAAAATCCAGCACCCATTCATGATCAAAACTCTCAACAAAGTGGGAATACAGGGAACATACCTCAACATGATAAAAGCTATCTATGACAAACCCACAGCCAACATCATACTCAATCAGCAAAAATTAAAAGCAATCCCCTTAAGATCAGGAACAAGGCAGGAGTGCCCCCTTTCACCACTCTTATTCAACATAGTCCTGGAAGTCCTAGCCACAGCAATCAGACAAGAAGAAGAAATAAAAGGCATTCAAGTTGGAAAAGAAGAAGTAAAACTATCATTATTTGCAGATGATATCATACTGTATATAGAAAACCCTAAAGTCTTAGTCAAAAACTACTGGACCTGATAAATGAATTCAGCAAAGTGACAGGATATAAAATTAATACTCAGAAATCAGAGGCATTTTTATACACTAACAATGAACAGTCAGAAAGAGAAATTAAGGAAACAATCCCCTTCACTATTACAACCAAAAAAATAAAGTACCTAGGAGTACATTTAACCAAGGAGACTAAAGACTGTACTCGGAAAATTATAAAACATTGATAAAAGAAATCAAGGAAGATACAAACAAGTGGAAGCATATACCGTGCTCATGGTTAGGAAGAATAAACATCATTAAAATGTCTATATTACCCAAAGCAATTTATAAATTCAATGAGATACCAATTAAAATACCAATGACATACCTTAAAGATATAGATCACATATTCCAAAAATTTATATGGAACCAAAAAAGAACACGAATAGCCTCAGCAATCTTAAAAAAAGAAGAATAAAGTGGGAGGTATCACACTTCCTGATATCTAGTTATATTACAAGGCCATTTTACTCAAAACAGCTTGGTACTGGCATAAGAACAGGCATATAGATCAATGGAACAGAACAGAGAACTCAGAAATGAACCCACAGCTCTATGGACAACTGATATTTGACAAAGGAGGTAAGGGCATACAATGGAGTAAAGACCACCTCTTTAATAAATGGTGTTGGGAAAATTGGACAGCTACCTGCAAAAAAAGGAAACTAGATCACCAACTTACATCATTCACAAAAATAAACTCAAAATGCTTAAAAGACTTAAATGTAAGCCGTGAAACCGTAAGCATCTTAGAAGAAAACATAGGCAGTAAGCTCTCCAATATCTCTCGCAGCTATATATTTGCTGATTTATCTCCACGGGCAAGTGAAATAAAAGACAGGATAAACAAATGGGGCTATATTAAACTAAAAAGCTTTTGTACAGCCAAAGACAATAAGAACAGAATAAAAAGACAAACTAGCCTGACCAGGCGGTGGTGCAGTGGATAGAGCGTCAGACTGGGATGCGGAAGACCCAGGTTCGAGACCCCAAGGTCGCCAGTTTGAGCGCAGGCTCATCTGGTTTGAGCAAAAATTTACTAGCTTGGACCCAAGGTCGCTGGCTCAAGCAAGGGGTTACTCGGTCCGCTGAAGACCCATGGTCAAGGCACATATGAGAAAGCAATCAATGAACAACTAAGGTGTCGCAGTGTGCAACGAAAAACTAATGATTGATGCTTCTCATCTCTCCGTTCCTGTCTGTCTGTCCCTGTCTATCCCTCACTCTGACTCTCTGTCTCTGTAAAAAAAAAAAAAAAAAAAGACAAACTACACAATAGGAGAACATATTTGACAATACGTCTGATAAGGAGTTAATAACCAAAATTTATAAAGAACTTGTAAATCTCAACACCAGGAAGACAAACAGTCCAATCAAAAAATGGGAAAAAGAAATGAATAGACACTTCTCCAAAGAGGACATACAGATGGCCAATAGGCATATGAAAAAATGCTCAACATCACTAATCATCAGAGAAATGCAAGTTAAAACCCAATGAGATATCACCTCACACCAGTCAGAATGGCGCTCATCAACAAAACAACACAGAATAAGTGCTGGCGAGGATGTGGAGAAAAGGGAACCCTCCTGCACTGCTGGTGGGAATGCAGACTGGTGCAGCCTCTGTGGAAAACAGTTTGGAGATTCCTCAAAAAATTAAAAATCGAACTGCCTTTTGACACAGCTAATTCTACTTTTTAGGAATATACCCTAGGAATATAGAACTGTTTCAAAAGGAGAAATGCACCATGTTTATGGCAGCATTGTTCACAATAGCGAAGATCTGGAAACAGCCCAAGTGTCCGTCAGTGGACAAGTGGATTAAAAAGCTTTGGTACATATATACTACGGAATACTACTCAGCCATATGGAATTATGACATCAGATCATTTACAATAACATGGATGGACCTTGATAACATTATACGGAGTGAAATGAGTAAATCAGAAAAAACTAAGAACTATATAAATCCATACATAGATGGGACATAAAAATGAGACTCAGAGACATGGACAAGAATGTGATGGTAACGGGGGTGGGGTGGGGGGTGGGGAGGGGGGAGGAGAGAGAGGGGGTGGGGGGAGGGGCACAAAGAAAACCAGATAGAAGGTGATGGAAGACAATTTGACTTTGGGTGAGGGGTATGCAACGTAATCAAATGTCAGAATAATCTGGAGATGTTTTCTCTGAACATATGTACCCTGATTTATTAATGTCACTGCATTAAAATTAATAAAAATAAGATAAGAAAAAACAAAAAATAAAGAGGGTAGAATTGAAAATTAAAAAAAAAAAAACGGGGTATATAACATAGACTTGCTGACCAGGAGAGGTGGGTAGGGGTCCTTGGGCAGTAAAAGTGATTTGATCAGAACCTGGAGTGAATTTTAGCCATAGATTGTTCACTTATTCATGTTCTATCATCCAGTGAACAAAGTCCAAATTCTTACAACTTTTAATTAGAGCAGGGGTCCCCAAACTGCGGACCCCTGAGGCCATTTATCCGGCCCCCGCCGCACTTCCAGAAGGGGCACCTCTTTCATTGGTGGTCAGTGAGAGGAGCATAGTTCCCATTGAAATACTGGTCAGTTTGTTTATTTAAATTTACTTGTTCTTTATTTTAAATATTGTATTTGTTCCCCCCCTTTTTTTTACTTTAAAATAAGATAAGTGCAGTGTGCATAGGGATTTGTTCATAGTTTTTTTTATAGTCCGGCCCTCCAATGGTCTGAGGGACAGTGAACTGGCCCCCTGTGTAAAAAGTTTGGGGACCCCTGAATTAGAGACTGGCCTATGGGCCACTTCTGGCCTGCAAGATTTTAAAAAATTTTGCTAACATTTAAACAGTTAAAAGTTCTTTCAGCCCTGGCCGGTTGGCTCAGCGGTAGAGCGTCGGCCTACCGTGCAGAGGACCCGGGTTCGATTCCCGGCCAGGGCACACAGAAGAAGCGCCCATTTACTTCTCCACCCCTCCGCCGCACCTTCCTCTCTGTCTCTCTCTTCCCCTCCCGCAGCCAAGGCTCCATTGGAGCAAAGATGGCCCGGGCGCTGGGGATGGCTCCTTGGCCTCTGCCCCAGGTGCTAGAGTGGCTCTGGTCGCAACATGGCGACGCACAGGATGGGCAGAGCATCGCCCCCTGGTGGGCAGAGCATCGCCCCATGGTGGGCGTGCCGGGTGGGTCCCGATCGGGCGCATGCGGGAGTCTGTCTGACTGTCTCTCCCTGTTTCCAGCTTCAGAAAAAAAATGCAAAAAAAAAAAAAAAAAAGTTCTTTCACACAAAACAAGCTTTTTGGCTTCTCTTTAAGAAAGGTGAAGAGGCCCTGGTCGGTTGGCTCAGTGGTAGAGCGTCGGCCTGGCGTGCACGGGTCCCGGGTTCTATTCCCGGCCAGGGCACACAGGAGAAGCGCCCATCTGCTTCTCCACCCCTCCCCCTCTCCTTCCTCTCTGTCTCTCTCTTCCCCTCCCGCAGTGAGGCTCCATTGGAGCAAAAATGGCCTGGGCACTGGGGATGGCTCCTTGGCCTCTGCCCCAGGCGCTAGAGTGGCTCTGGTCACAACGGAGCAACGCCCCGGAGGGGCAGAGCGTCGCCCCTGGTGGGCGTGCCAGGTGGATCCCGGTGGGGCGCATGCGGGAGTCTGTTTGACTGTCTCTCCCCGTTTCCAGCTTCGGAAAAATACAAAAAAAAAAAAAAAAAAAAAAAGAAAGGTGAAGAGCCGTGGCTCAGAATGAGGTATACCCCTTGGAACAAGTGTCTAGGTCCCCAGTCTCCACCACTCCATAATGCCTTTTACCTGTCCCATTCCACTCATTCATATTACCTGTGGTTCATTTAATATCAAACCTTTAAGGAGATTGCTCTAAATCAACCTTCTTTTTCTCAAAAGCCATTGTGGAGCTGTATCAGAACAACAGGCTGTAAATCAGTCAACTTTCGTCATTATTCACAAATAAAATATGAAAGAAAGTTTCTATTAGAATGATTTTTAATGTGTAAAACAGACAAAAACTCCACCTTGGGTAAGCACAAACCCATCCATGGGCAAAAAGATACAGTCTCTGGAAGAAAATAGAATTTTGCAACTAAAAGTAGTATTTGCTGCCCTGACCAGGTACTCAGTTGGTTGTAATATCATCCCAATACACCAAGGTTGTGGGTTCAATCCCTGGGCAAGGCACAAACAGGAATCGACCAATGAATGAATGGATGGATGGAGCAACAGGTTGATGTTTCTCCCTTTCCTCCCCCTTCTCTCCTTCTCTCCCCTCTTACCCTCCCCTCCTCTCTCTCTGAAATCAATGAAAAAGTATTTGCCTTTCTACGTGGTATTTAGAAACATCATAGATTTCATTAAATGAGACATGAGTAAGCATGCTCCTTAGCCACTCTGAGGACTACACAATGCTGATTGGTGGTGGCGTGGACAAGTCTAAGGTATAAACAAAGGCAGGAGAGAAATGGCTGAATAGGGAATGAAAAGAAAGAGAGAGAAAGGAAAGAATAACGGAGAACTAAAGGAGAGGGGAAAACAAAAGAAAGATGAGCATCTTACCCTTTAATAGGGTTCCATCACCTTTGAAAACCAATGTTAAGATTCACTTTTGTTTTGAACTGTTATTGTTCATTGATCCACCAGATGGTGCTCTGGAATACCAAATAACTCTAAATCCTTAATCTAAAAAAATTACATTGCCTGAACCTTCTAGTATTGACGATTATCAGAACTGGAAAGGAAACATACCTGACTACTCTTTATTTGAAAATACATATTCCTAGCGTGCGGAGGACCCGGGTTCGATTCCCGGCCAGGGCACACAGGAGAAGCGCCCGTTTGCTTCTCCACCCCTCCGCCGCGCTTTCCTCTCTGTCTCTCTCTTCCCCTCCCGCAGCCAAGGCTCCATTGGAGCAAAGATGGCCCGGGCACTGGGGATGGCTCCTTGGCCGCTGCCCCAGGTGCTAGAGTGGCTCTGGTCGCAATAGGGCGACGCCCAGGATGGGCAGAGCATCGCCCCCTGGTGGGCAGAGCACCGCCCCTGGTGGGCGTGCGGGGTGGATCCCGGTCGGGCGCATGCGGGAGTCTGTCTGACTGTCTCTCCCTGTTTCCAGCTTCAGAAAAATGAAAAAAAAAAAAAAAAAAAAAAAAAAAAAAAAAAAAAAAAAAAAAGAAAATACATATTATATAATTATCTAAAATATTTTTTATGAAGGATGTAATTTAAGAGGAAAATTGGAGACATTTACATTTTATTCTTTTCAGTTTTAAAAAATTGTCTTTATACTTTATAAAGTAGAAATGTGAAAAATCAAGAGAAAAATCTATGTTTTTACATATCCCTTTCCTAGTTTCTTAGGGTTGAAACTGGTCCCCTGTTAGAGCCATCAGTCCCCACCATGGGATGCTGAGAAAAGTTCACTGAAGGAGTCAGGTTTCTGCATTCACCCTGAGCTCACTAAACACACCCTGGCCCCATTCTCACATTTTGGCTTCTGCTTTTGGTACACCTCCA
Source organism: Saccopteryx bilineata (assembly GCF_036850765.1). NCBI lineage: Eukaryota > Metazoa > Chordata > Mammalia > Chiroptera > Emballonuridae > Saccopteryx > Saccopteryx bilineata. Next base: position 226,505,864 of record NC_089494.1, read on the forward strand.
TTCTCTGGTGATCCCCCAGAAACTGAGGTCTGGCTTTTTCACCCGGGACCCTGCTTTTCTCTTGATTGCCTCCAGACACCTTTCCCAGATAGGTTTGACTCTATTCCCAATCCAATAGCCACTGGAAATGCATTGAACGTCTTCAACAAAGACTCTATAATTTGTGGCACAATATAAATAAGGGGGGGGGATAAGTGACACGAGGAGAAATATGCACCGGGATCTGTGTTCTCAAAGACTTGGCATTTAATAACCAGAATTATGACAAATGACAGTGTGACTAGAGCAACATTGTATCTTTGAAGTTACCCTGTCCCAAGTTCAAATTCTGACTACCCTACTTGTTACCTGTATAATGATGATAAAGCAGGAGAGCCTCTTTGAACCTCAGTTTTCTCTACTGTGTGTTGAGGATAGTACCTACTTTGCATGGTTGTTTTGGGAATCAAATAAGATCACATGTTTAAAGCCCATCGATTTCAGTGCCCTTTCCTTTGTCCTCCTTACCTTAGTCCTGTGCTCCAGCTCGGAATGTGTACTCCAGTGCCGGTAACGGGGACGCGGCTGTGCTCCCCTGAGCCTTACACCTGCCGTGCTAATCTCCCACACTTTCCTTATGCTGGCCTCCGCCTGGTCTCCACTCCTTGCTGCTGCCAGTTGCTCCTTGCCCCGTGCTCTGTGCTCTGGGACAACCAGCTGACGATGTGGCTTGCTGTCTCTCTGTGGCCAGTGGCCTGCCTGCTTTCTGCAGTGGCTACTGTCCCTAACAGCGTGCACTCTGGGCACACGCTCCACTCCGTTTGCCCCGGTGGGATCGCCATTCCTGCTGCTGGGCTAACCTGCCCTAGTGTGAAGGCCTCCTTTAAATCCCTGGGCCTGATGATTTAGGAACAGCTGTCTAGCTACAACGTGCAGAACATGTATTTGTCATTTGGGTGTGTACAGAATAATTGGGACTTCTAATTTTACTAAAATTTTTTTTATTGTATTAGGGTGACGTTGGTTAACTATTTCAGGTGCACAGTTCTACAGCACATCATCTGTACACTGCATTGTGTGTTCCCCACCCCAAGTCAAGTCTTGCTCCATCACCATCTACCCCCTCTACCCTCCTCTTCCTCCCCCACCCCCTTATCCCTCCTGTAATCCCCACACTGTTGTAGTGTCTGTAAGTTTCTTTTTTCCTAGTTTAGTCCCTTTTGATTTTTAAATTGGACTTGAGAAATAGTCTCTCCTGACAGAGGCAGCTGGCCTCTGCTGTTACAGCTTGAGGGGCCACAAAGCTGCCTCTGGGGGGTTGCACCTGGGTCCTTGCATGGGGGTGGAGGTAGCAGAGGAGGATAAGGGGGCAGTGGGTGGAAAGAGACGTGGTACGGGGCATGGGGAGACACGGTGCGGCGTGTAGATAGTGTTCATTGTGGGACACTTGAAACCAATGCAAAAGTGAAATTAGAATGAAAAAAAGAAAAGAAAAAGAGACAGTCTTGGTCCTTTGAAGGCAGGACCCCACCTTGAGGAGAAGCATTGAAGAGGCTGTGATAGGAAGTCATTAAGGTGAGGTGATCAATAGAAGACAGTAAAGAGCTTAGAGTTGTTTGTCTTCAGAGCAGGTGGCTCAGGCCCAAGGCCAAATGCACTGACGAAGTGCGTTTCAGGAGCCTGGAGCCCGTAGAACTGGAAAGCGGCCCACTGGGAGAGAGGTTGCTGTTACTAGCATGGTTTAGCGGTACCTTCTTGTTTACCTATGTTAAAAACCAATTCAATACTTTCTGGAGACAACTTTGTACTCTATAGGGGTGGGCAAAGGTAGGTGTACACTTGTGAGCACATGAAGCCCAGAGTTAATAAAGCAATTGTAATCATCATAACTTGTGTGTCTTTTTCCATACAGATAACTGTAAACCTACTTTTGCCTATGCCTGTATGTCTGAAACTGTTTTTATGCAAAAAGGAGCCCTTTAGAAAGTCTGTTTATCTGAATTATTTTTTCTTGCTTTACAAAAATTAAATATATTAGAGTGACATAGGTTAATAGGCTCTCAGAGGTTTCAAGTCTACATTTCTATGCTACATGATCTGTGTATTGTATTATGTGCCCTGTATAATCATAAAGGCTTTTTTTCTTTTTTTGCTGTGAAGTATTCACTGTTTTGTTAAAGTGTAGCCTCATCAGCTTTTATGTTAAATGCTTAAAATTCAAGCATTTAAAATCCTGAGCTAAGTTATAAACATTGTTCAATAGAGTGTTCATGTGCCACTTTCTGAATGGTAGAAATGGTTGTGAATATTGCTATTTTCATAGATGGTGTTCCTAATCACGAATATAGAAATGTTATAGAAATTGGTATTTGATCAAGTTCTTAATGAAAATTTTATCTCCAAAACTTTAATCTATTTTTCACAAAACAGCAATAACTACTTGAGCAGTAAACCAAAAATGCTATGGTCCCAGAGACCCTGACGTCATAGCTTTAGGGAAGCCAAAAGAAGATGCTTCAACTTGCCAAAGCCATTTCTTTTTCATCTCCAATCAGAAGTAACTCCATCAACAGCTCTTCAGTTTATTCCAAATTGCACATGCAAGCATTCTCTTTCTTTAAAGAATTTTGAGTGCTTTTTTTTCTATGCATACTGCATGTAGAAAACAGATAAGTTTTGATGCTAAGTTGGTATTGGTTTTATTTTAAAGTTTGCTTTATGGGAACTTAAAAAAAATCATTGTAAAGGATGGATCTTATGGAAAAGCTCAACAAGCCAATTTCAGAGTTACTCACCGTGTGATAATATAACAGTCTCCAACTGACAAAGTTATAGTAGAAGAGAACAGACCAGTGGTCGCACAGGCTAGTGCTGGGGACACAACACCACAGTTTCTTCGGAGTGATGGAACACTTCTATATCCTGGTTGAGGTCTTTGTTACTTGAACCTACACATGTAGTAAAACTTCATAGAAAAATAGATGAAAAATGAAAAAAAAAGAGAAAAAAATTTATGTGAAAATTTGAATAAGGTCTGTACTTGACTTAATAATATTGAACAACATCAACATCCTAGTTTTAACAATGTGCGAAGGCAATGTAACGTATTATTATTGGGGGAAGCCGGGATGAAGGGCCAAGGGAATTCTGTACTACTTACACAATTTCCTGTGAGCCTTGAAATATTTTAAATAATTATTTTTTAAATCAATGGAAAGAATTGATTGTGTATAAGAAGAGTTTCCTCTCTCTCTTCCTCCTTCCCTCCTTTTCTTTCTTTCCTTTTTTTCTCTTTCCCCTTCCTTCCTTCCTTCCTTCCTTCCTTCCTTCCTTCCTTCCTTCCTTCCTTCCTTCCTTTTTCTTCCTTTTCTTTCTCTTTCTTTCTTTACAGGCCAGAATGCAAGTTCTTTGAGTACTTGCATCAGGCAGTGACACTAAATCCTTTAGGAAAAAAGGAAGGTTTGTAATAATCCATAGGAATTTTTCAATAATATTTCCTAAATAATGTTTCATTTTATGTCAGTGTCTTCTCTCCTGTTTGTTCAGTTTCTGCCAATCTCCTATGCTCCTTTATAATACCTGACAGCCCTCTGCTTCTCTCTTTCCTACTGTCTTCTATTTCTTGTGTATAATATAATCTCCTCATTATTTCCACAAAACCCAAAACCAGGCCAGTCACTTCCATTTATAGTGATGGTCTGTGTGCACTTCTGTGTATTTCTGGAAAGAGGATGGGGTGTTAGAAGAATCCTAATGAGCAGAGGTAGGTGAGACAGAGAGGAGAATTTGTCTGTATTAATATTTTACTGCGGGTATGCTCTTCAAAATTTAAACCTCTGAATTATTCCTGTGGACAGCAGAGTTACTTACAGTTGCCCTAGATGCCTAGATATATCTGCCTTTCAGAAGGGGGCACCTGGGAAGGGACTGGAATAAACAAGAAATAGGATGGTAATGTTTCTTGTGACATTAATCTTGGTCAAAAAACAGGTCACACTCAAAATTGCTAATTTTCTCATTCCAGTGCAAGACCTCTTGGTACTACAGGGGTCAAAGTAGCTTTTCCCAGAGTTGTTTTGGGATTGAGGCTTACCTGATTCTTTAGGTCAGTATGATACCAAATCTCAAGACAGTGATCGCCAGTTGATTTGAATGCTATTCTTAAAAGGGAAAAAAAGTTGTGGATGCAGAAGATTTCTGATTGGTATTCAAAAATGATTCTACATTGCTTGTTTATATAAATAAACTTTGGAGATTCTTGGTAGTAGCTTGCTAAATTCAATTTTCTTTATAATGCTAGCTACTCTAAACTCTTCTGCTAAGCCTTTGGAACTTTTGAGGTCAAGGGAAGGCCAGAATGAAATTGTAATTGCAGCCACATGGATTGCCTGTGTGCAATGGAGAAAATGACTTTTTAAAATTAAATATGATACAATAAATAATTACCAAGTGGACCTGGTATATAATGATATATAATATAGTTTGACATTGTGGAATAGTAGTAGAAGGAGAGGAATCATGAAATTAACATTTATAAGACATTAATGTCATTCTAATGCCTTTCTAATGTCATTCAGTGCCTGCATATCTTCTCTGCCTTTCACTGAATTTCAAATAAAGAAAAAAATTGTTTTTGTTCTACTGAACTTTATAAAAATAAACGCCAAATATTTCTGCATGGGGTTCTTACTGATTTAGGACTCATAGCATCATCATTCCTTTCTCCGTGTCTCACCAGACATTTGGGAATCTCAAGCATAAGAACCACTTGAAGGCATGGTTTGGTGTCTTTCGTGTTGTGTCCCTGAAGCTAAAACAGCGTTTGACAGAAGTGCCCAATAACTTTTGTTGTGTCAAATTGGCACTTTTTTTAAGTAAGAGGAGGGGAGATAGTGAGACAGACTCCTGCATGCACACCAAGTGGGATACACCTGGCAACCCCATCTGGAACCAAGACTTGAGTACCGAGCTACTTTTAGCACCTGAGGCTGATGTGCTCTAATAGATCTATCCTCAGCTCCCAGGGCCATGCTGGAACCAATTGAGCCACTGGCTATGGGAGGGGGAAAGGGAGAGAAGAGGGAAATAGAGGGGGAAGTAGCAGAGGGTCACTTCTCCTGTATGCTCTGACCGGGATTTGAACCTGGGACGTTGATACACTGGGCCATCACTCTATTCACTGAGCCACCGGCCAGGGCTGAATTGGCAATTTGATGTTGGGAAAAGAACTTTGTCTCTAGAGTCAGACCAGCTGTGGTCAGGAGCTTTGCTCTGCCATTGGGTGACCTGGGAAAGTTACTTCATTTCCCAGAGCTTCAGTTTTCTCGTGTGTAAGGTGCTGCTGGGCTGACTGAGATAGTGTGTGCATGGGGCACTGGGCACGGAGCTTGGGAAGCACTGACTATTTTGTGCATGACTGTTCCCTTATTAACTCACATCCATCTCATCCTTTTTCTGTTAGGGTTTCTATTTTTAACAATGCAATTCATGCAAAAGGAACCATTTTCAGAGAAAACCATCGTGATATTTTATGGGGAGAAGGCTTGGTATTCTGTATTTTTCACAAGTGCACCTGATGACGTTTTATGACTCAGCAAGTTTCGAAAGCACTGTTTTAGTCTAACATTGCCTGGTGCCAGAATTCAAGTTCTCTTACGCAAGAGGTCTTGCGAGGAGTCTATAGAAGCAAAACTCCTGGGCAGAGCTAAATCCTCCCTGTATTTATTAGCTTACTACCCTAAGTCAGACAGTTATGTCCACACAGAATCTCTACCAACACGAACATGAAAACACCGCTCTCTAGATTTCCACCAACCTTCACATATATTATTTGCAGTCAGATGGGGAAGTTTGAGTTTGGTTGTGTTTTTGTTTGTTCTATTTTATTGTCAAATAGATGGATATATTGGCCTCTTCAATATCTAAGGTGACCCAAAAAGCTAAAGATGCAGAACTTTCTTTTTTTTTTAATTTTTATTTTATTTATTCATTTTTAAAGAGGAGAGAGAGACAGAGAGGGAGAGAGAGGAGAGAGACAGAGAGAGAGAAGGAGGGAGGAGCTGGAAGCATCAACTCCCATATGTGCCTTGACCAGGCAAGCCCAGGGTTTCGAACCAGCGACCTCAGCATTTCCAGGTCGACACTTTATCCACTGCACCACCACAGGTCAGGCCTGCAGAACTTTCTTATTCCTTGACATTCCATGGTCGATATATTAAATTCCTTTGACAGGTGGTTTCTAAGCATTCTAGTCTTTGAGGTTGGTGATGAGTTTTCACGATCACTCAGTTGTTGTATACCTTAAATCCCTCGTTTATTTTTATTATTATTGCAGTCAGTTATTGATCACTTACTGTGTGTCTGTGCTTTCTAGTGCTGTGAAAGATGAGTAAGAGTCAGAAAGGGAGTTGAGGCTATAGGCTCTATTCTCAGGGAGAAAATATATCTAAAGTGTATTGAAAATGTATTTTATTATATGTATAAAATATATTTTACATATAAAATGGCTTGCATAAATAAGTATATTAACTAAGAGATTAGATTTTGAATGTGATTACTAGGTTTGTTGTTAAACTGGAAAGATAAATCTTATATACATTAGACAAATAGAAAAAATTACTTGGGAATATTTGCATATGAATGGTTGTGTGGTAAATCTATTTATATATTATTTTAAAGTGCAAGAAATATCATATATAGGCTGCTAACACCATAGACTGTCCAGCAGAGAGGAAGTTACTAATGGTCATAATGAGCTGTTGCCCTCTCAGGAAGGTCCAGAGATGAAAGTCACCATGCCCATGGCGTGTGGAAAATTCCAGTCTGATATGGGCCTGCAATACTGTCCAAGGAAAGCAATCCCAGGGAATTGGGATGCGGGGGTAGGAATTCTGGGGTAGGGATCATTCTCTGTGAAGTGTGTGACAGAATCGTAAGTTGAGGAGGTCCTCTGGGTTGATGGTGTCATGCTTAGGGTGATCTTACAATAAGACATGCTGGGAACATGGAAGAAAGAAGGGCAGGATTGAGCCTGGCTGCTGTTGGAACAAGGGGAAATGAACTGGGGGAAAAGGGTTAACTCTGCCCCTCAAGAAATGGGCTAGAAGTCTAAATTATCAGGTCTAAGAAGTCACAGAAAATAAATTCAGTATTCCTTAAATGTCAAAAAGTCCTGGGAATCATCTAGGACATTTGCTAAAAACACATTGTCACCTTACCATAGATGTCCTGAACCATAACTTCCAGGAGAAGGGTTTGGGATTTTGTATTTTTCTCAAGTGCACCTGATGACTTTTTATGACTCAGCAAGTTTTAGAAACATTGTTTTAGTCTAACACTGTCTGCTGCCAGAATTCATGTTCTCTTACGCAAAAGGTCTGCAGGACAAGGCTAGGAAGCAGGGCTTTTGGATTCAGAGAGGTTATGTAAATAGTATGTCAGGATCTCCTCACCCTATTTAGTTTTTCAGGGTCATGGTTGGTATAATTATGTACCAGATCTCCCTAAGGGAAAGGAGGATCTCAGAGGACTTGAAAAATGAGTATTAAGCACAGGAGAGCCTTCCCACAAGGAGCCTCAGTCCCCTGTAGTCTTGGAGAATGCCCAGAGGTGGACAGTACGCGCAGGTGAGGATAGCGCAGGCAGGTGGAATGGGTGTGAGATGTAAGGAAATGATTACTGCGCCTAGAGTGGGGACTGTTAGACCGGGAAGTCATGAATTTTGACTTTGATCATTCCTATAGACTTGTGTCCCCTCCCCCACAAATTCATACGTTGAAACCTAATTCCCAATGTGATAGTGTAGAGAGGCCATCATGAGGTTAGACCCCCTCGTAATGGGCTTGGTGCCCTTGTAAGGGGCTAAAGAGATACGAGTTCTCTCCTTCCACTATGTGAGGACACAGCAAAAACAACCTCTGTGAGCCAGGGAGTGGGCTCTCGCCTACACCGAACCCGGTGGCACCTTGATCTTGGACTTTTCCAGCCTCCAGAACTGGGAGGAATAAATTTCTGTTGTTTATGAGCCACCCAGTCTATGATATTCTGTTAGAGCAGCCGGAGTGGACTAAGACCATCATAGAGTAAGTACTTGAAATTACAGCTGCTTTTAAATATTCAAATAATAGCCTGAAGTAGCCTTCTAAATTCCGATAAATTTGTTTTTCCTCTCTCAACAGGAATCTCCCATTATTCTTTTCCTGGTCAAAAGAAAAGGTAGACTTTCTGGTTCACTGTTCTTTACGCTGATACTACAGGTTATGTTGTTATACATATTTTGTATCCTAACCTTCTCTTTTAGAATCAGTAAATCGCTATTTGAGTAAAATTTATTAAATGAATTAGAAGACTTAATCTCTTCATGTTTAAGAATCCTCTCTGTTAGTCACACTGCTACCTGTTGCTTATAATCATATCAAAATCCCCTCTTTCATGAGACCTGACTTGGCTCCACTGTCCATAGGTGACTTCTCCATCCTTTGAAACCCCATAGCATGTTGGTTTATAAGTTCTTTGTGGCACTCACTTATTCTTTTTACTCTCCACATCATTTAATTCACCATCATGTAGAATTTATTTATAACCCTCTTTGTTCCACAAAGGGGATAAAAAAAAACATAAAATAAATGAGAAGATGGTAATGAAAGGAAAGGAAGTATGGGACTATAAGGTGAAGTCAACCGTCACAAACATTTATTGGCTACTTGCTATGTCCCCCATGCTAGACAGTCCCTGCTGTCCTGGAATGCAGAACTGAATTGGGACACAGCTGGGGCTTAAAGACCAGTTCAAACCTGGGAAGCATTCAGAGACAGGCTTCAAAACATCACTAGAGGTTTGATATGAATATTCTTGCCCCCACTTACTACTGTTTGTTGCTAGATGTTAGGTAACAGCATATTGTCAATTGTGCTAACACAAAAGGACTTTCTAACTCCGTGGATATCTTGTTAGCTCTTCCTCTAGCCTTTGTCAAGGTTTAAGGGCTTACATGGTAAAATTGTAAGACCATTCATATAATTATGCTGGGGAGAGCAGGTATCCCTCAGTTTCCCAGGGAATTTCTATCCCCCTGGTGAGTACTTAAAATATACTATGTAGTAAAACGAACCCCTGGCAGTATTCTATCAAGTTATAGCTGCCTCTGTAAAGGAAGCCTCATTTATATGTTGTTCTTTCAACATTGGCTAAATGGCAGCAAATAAGATAAGGAAATGATCATCATTTTCTAAATGTTGTAAGAGCAACTGATGGCACCAACAGAGTCATTTATGGCCCCAGGGCAGAGTACAGATGGAATGTTATGACTGTATCAATATGTAAAAGTGTAGCTTATGACCAGGGCAATGCAAAAAGCTACAGATTGCCCTTGAATCACTATATTTTGACCAAAATAATTGTAGAGGGAAATCCCTTCGAAGCCATTTATGAAGCAAAGCATTTGCATTAGGAACATTTTTTTTAAATTATAAGATTTACTCTAATTTTGATGTATATCTTTAGGTATAAATCAAGAATCAGAAAAACTATAACTGAAGCATAATTTTCACTGTAATTGGCCTTTTAAATAGTATTTTATTGTAACAACTATCATATCAGGTGGTAACATTATTAGAATTTTTTTCACAGTACTTATTTCTTCAAAAATGCTGAATTTTTTGCTGCTTAATTTTTTAAAATTCAACTAAATTGCTAATTTAAAATCATGGGTCTAAGTGCTCCTTCATGAATTAGAGTTTTACTCCCAGCCAGCCCCAGGAAATGTTAATTTCCTGAGTCTTTTTTTTATTATTACATAATAAAGTCAGTGATGTTAACCTAGAAAGAGGTTCTTAGCTCCTGCTCACCCAAAGGGCTGGGTATATACATTTATGTATATGAGGAGCTTTGCCACCATTGTCTTTGGGCTTTTTTTTTTTTTTTGGCAGGAGGGGCCAGGTGCATCTATTACAACATGCGGCTGGAGGGCACGCAGGGTTGGTGTGGACAGCAGCATCGGGGCCAGCCTGTGCACCACGGGGCAGACAGGGTCTATCTAGGAAGTCATCAGGTGATGCTTGGAGCAAACAAGGGTGACATTAAAAGCTAAAAGGAAGCAAGTCGGGACCCAGGAGCACCTGCTAGAGGGATCCAAATAAATTTGCAAAGGCAACTGTCTTGCGTAGGACAAATAGTAAATCTCTGACCATGTTTCTCAAGGTTTTCTGATCACAACTTAGTAAGAAACATATTTTGAGTCATAGCCTAACACTCAGTCACCCACAGCCTTCACTGTGTCGGGGTTTTAGGAAGCTCCTTGCCCTCACCATGGGTGAGGCACTCTGATGTTTTCAGTTCTCTCAGGTTCTATTCTATTTCTTTTAAAGATGTTGGGAAGAGACTTACAAATCTGATTTCATGCTCTGCTCATGGATAGAAGTCTATAGCTTATTTTATACTGTTTAGAGATTGAGGAGATGGAATGAAGAGAGTTGAAAAAAGGAAACTGGAGGTATGTTTTCTGAATATAGGAGATTGAAGTCTCCTTAGGAAGTTAGAACCTAACATATGAAACAACAGAATGACACATGTAGAGGAGGACAAAGCAAAGGAAGCCAGTTAACAGGCAACTCAACATTAATACAAGTTAGTTATAGAAGTGTCACCTTGAGATATGAATAGTGCATGTCAGTGATCAGAGGTTTCCTAGAAAAAAATAAGTTTGAAGCCAGCTTTTGAGTGACTTGGATTGATGGAGAGTCCAGAAATGGAAATAGCCCAGATGGTGTCACTGCAAGCTCTGATGGAGTGTGGCCCTCGGCTAGAGTGGACAGTGTATATAGTATAGAAGGAGGAAGAAATTAACTTAGGAGAGGAGAGGTAGGTGGACGCTTTCAATGTTTTAGACAGCCTCAAAGATGTGAGGACGAAACGACCTTTGCCTGTGGAAACGACACAATACAATTGTGTATAAGGGTTATTCTTTTTACCTTGTTGAGAGAGGAGTCGTTGCCATCAGATCTACTGGAGACAAAAGAGGTTGTTGTTGTAACCTCGAGGGTGTGATCTAATGTCACAGAGGTGAAAACATAAACAGGGAAGGATCCAGAAGACTTGAAAATGCATTGACTCCTGTAAATCAGTCTTGTGATGTATCTTCTTGGTGTAAGAGTCTAACGCTGGGTATGACTTGAGAAGTGATTAAATGGACTAGTTGTCCACAGTGTCTGCTATAGCTCTGCCAAGGTACTGTCCTCCTCCAGCCTGACCTGGATTTGCCAGTATCTATCATTACTGGGTTAAACCACAAAGATCAAACTCATTCAGAAAGAAGTCTTTCCGTCTGGTAGGATGGGACAGTAACCTTTTATCAGCCTCCTTGATCCCTGAAAATCTGTATGTATATATAGGAAATCTGCCAGCTGTCTGGAAAATCAGACCTAGACCCTCCAAGATAATGAAAGGAGAGAGATTTTTCACGTGGGTGTGGGTGGCTGGACCTCAGACCCCTCCCTCCTCTTTCTAGAGATTCATCTTTCCCTTGGGGGTCTCACTAATTGCCCCTGCTCCTGTTTCGGCTGGGCTCGCCCTTCTCTGTCTCTCCTGTCTGGGCTCATTAAGGGAGCTTGATAGCAGATTAAGTTGCAAGAAACCATTACCATCAAGCACGCTGTATTTCAGAACTTCAGAGTGCATAAATGGCAGCGGGCATGGGGTGAGTGCGTGGCCCTCTCTGGGCACTCATGCCCACTCTGCCCCCCTGTTCACTGACTAAAGGGCTCATGTATTGATCTCCCCCCATTACTAGCTGCTAAGGCCCCTTATGGACAAAGTTAACGTCTGCTTCAACTTTATAATCTCTTACTACTTAACATATGGAAATTTGCACTGATGTTTGTAAATAAATTAACAGCACATGATAATATAAAGCGCTGTTGTTATTCCAGGTATCTCTACAAGGCTGAAATTAAAATTTGTATCTTTTATTTAGGAGAATAATTCTAGACCAGAATTAGTTTACCAAATTAGCAGAGATTAGTTATTTGGCCTTGGTCTAGCTCTGCGGCCGTGCATGGGGGATATCAACGGGGAGCCCTTAGGAAGATGCCCGGGAGCCTCAGAGATACCCAATGAAAGGAAATGGGATATATATAAACATGAGTTGAGCACTGCAGTCAAGCTTTATCTGCTTAATAATATTACCCCGAATTATTCTGCCTATGTCACTGCACATCTACTTAAATGGTATCTCCTCCCATTTTTGTTTATGGAGCATTTGCTCAATATCTCCGGAGAGAGCACACACAGAACAGATTGTTGCTCTTCAGTGCTAGGCACTGTGGGCTGTCCGCTCCCCTCACACCCACAACATCGGCACACTGATGTTCAAGAATTACTTGTGCCTGGAAAAATACACAAAACTCCATGCAGCAAGGGACTGTCTCTGTTTTGCTCATTTCATCTTTAGCCTAGCACATAATAGTCTACGTGAGTATTTTTGTATGAATAGATATCCTCAGTGGTCTCTGAATTCCACCCCTCAACACACACCCTTTCTTTCAGGGCTGGCACAACCATTATCTCTGACAACTTAAACTACTTTCTTGTATTCATCATATCTGTAAGTACACAATAGAGCAGTGGTAGTCAACCTGGTCCTTACCGCCCACTAGTGGGCGTTCCAGCTTTCATGGTGGGCAGTAGCGGAGCAACCAAAGTATAAACAAAAAGATAGATTTAACTATAGTAAGTTGTTTTATAAAGATTTATTCTGCAAAACTTAGCAAAAATCCGACATAAAGTGCTTGGTAAGTAATTATTATTATATGCTTTAACTTACTGTAACTCTGCTTTATAAATTTTATAAAGTAAAGTTACTTCCCTACTTTATAAATCACCATTACTGTGGAACTGGTGGGCGGTTAGAAAATTTTACTACTAACAGAGATACAAAAGTGGGCAGTAGGTATAAAAAGGTTGACTACCCCTGCAATAGAAGATTAACTTTTTCAGTTAAAATTCTAGCTGGAAGTGACAACCAATGATTATGTCCTCTGAATGACTTTTGTATTTGTGATCAGCTCTAGAGCTATGGGTCTAAGTTGAACCTGACCGCAGATTGCCTAGTGACATTAGTAGTTCAGTAATATCGACTCTTTTTTGAAGTTTAAGTTAAATAATCTTTATATGTTAATATAGAAGATGATGCATTTAAGAACTCCAAGTTTCTTTCCTACTTATTATTCACAGTCTTTTCTCAGGGTCTTTGTTGGGTAATTGCTCAGGTGAACTATGAGGAAATAGCTGTATGTTCCTGTGTAATGAAAACAGGTTCTTCCACCCTGAAAAATGTCCGCATTGTTCTTCCACCAAAAGGGACTCTTGATGTAACTGTAAGTGTTTAGGAAGTAAGACTGTTTCCGTCTAATAATGTTGTACAAACATCAGATTTAATTTCTGAGTTGCACTCTACCAATTTTGGGTCCATATCTGCCACAGTATTTTTATTTTTATTAATTACATGAAATAGTTTTTAGTATACCATTAAAAAAAAGGAAAATTAGGCCCTGGACGGTTGGCTCAGTGGTAGAGCATCGGCCTGGCGTGCAGGAGTCCCAGGTTCAATTCCCGGCCAGGGCACACAGGAGAAGCGCCCATCTGCTTCTCCACCCCTCCCCCTCTCCTTCCTCTCTGTCTCTCTCTTCTCCTCCCACAGCCAAGGTTCCATTGGAGCAAAGTTGGCCTGGGCGCTGAGGATGGCTCCATGGCCTCTGCCTCAGGCGCTAGAATGGCCCTGGTTGCAACAAAGCAATGCCCCAGATGGCAGAGCATCGCCCCTGGTGGGCATGCCGGGTGGATCCCGGTTGGGCACATGCGGGAGTCTGACTGCCTCCCCATTTCCAACTTCAGAAAAATACACACACACACAAAAAAAAAGAAGGAAAAATTAAAACAAGCATTTCCTTTCATTAAATATGCTTCTACAACACCATTTTTAAAAAGTGCCTAGAATTACACCTAATGAACGAATTATAATGTGAATACATTAAAATAGAATTTACAACAAAATATCTATTTTTTATTTAAGCATCCACAGTTTCTCCCAAGACTTCATTCTCAGCTGGTAGGAAAAAAACACTAGACACAAAGAAACCTCTACTCCAAGGAAGATCAATGCTTTAAATTTGATGTGTTGTTGAAGATCTGAATCTTAGGTTCTTTTTTCTCTAAAATATCAAAGATCTTTGTTCTGGACGTTGCAGAGTAAAGACATAGGAAAATCCCTGTTGACTTGTCACTACCCAAGGGAGCACCCAAAATTCCTGTGTTCATTTCTTTAAGTCTTAGGTGGTGACTAGATGTCAAACTGATCACTTATTCTTTCAGGAAGTTTTTAGGATGAGAAATCCATACTTTCTCTGTGATTTAGGGTAGTCTAGCAAGCTAGATGAGATAAATAGCTAGATTTTGTGGGATTTTCCTTGATTATATTTAATAAAGCTTTTGATTATACTTAATTTATTAGTATACATTCACAGGAAGACCCAATCTTGTAAGGAAGTGAGCTTTAAATTTTCGTTGGCAAAGTAAATTATTTGTAAATGCTTCTGAAGAGTACAACTTACTGTAAATAACATTTGTGGGTGTTTATTTTTTTACAAATGTAATTAATTCTTATACACATCTATGGCAAACATGGCCTTACCTGCTTCTTGAAGTTATTATACTTCTTTTGTCTTGAAGACCCATTCCTGGATATTTGGGTTTCTTCTGTATTTGCAAGCCCTCAGTAACAACTTACCAAAAAGAGATGTTTAATAACTACAGGCAATTGTATTTAGTGTCTATGTTGATAATTATCAGTTTGATGCCATCCCTTAATGTGGTATAAAAACACATTCATGGCCCTGGCTGGTTGGCTTAGTGGTAGAGTGTTGGCCCGGTGTATAGTTGTCCCAGGTTTGATTCCTGGTCAGGGCACTCAGAAGTGACCCTTTGCTTCTCCACCTCTCCCTCTTCCAGTTTTCTCTCTCTCTCTCTTCCCCTCCCACAGCCATGGCTCAATTGGTTCTAGTGCATTGGTTCCCATGCTGAGGATGGCTTTGTGCAGCTTTTGCCTTAGGTGATAAAAATAGCTTGGTTGCTGAGCATGGCCAGAGATGGGCAAAGAATCGCCCTGTAGGGGGCTTGCCAAGTGGATCCTGGTCAGGGCGCATGTGTGAATCTGTCTCTCTGTCTCCCCTCCTCTCACTTAAAAACAAACAAATAAACAAAAAAATACATTTGCTTTCAGGCAAGGATCTAACCGTACATCACCCTCCATTGAGGGATGTCCTATCAGCAGTTCTAAGGAAAATGGCTCCCTTCTCAAAAAGGGTTTACTATCCTCCTCGCATCATTACCTACTTTTTCTTTCACCGATTCTTCAAATATTTCTTTTTTTAATCTTATTTTTATTCATTTTAATGCAGCGACATTGATAAATCAGGGTACATATGTTCGGAGAAAACATCTCCAGATTATTCTGACATTTGATTATGTTGCATACCCCTCACCCAAAGTCAGATTGTCTTCCATCACCTTCTATCTGGTTTTCTTTGTGCCCCTCCCCTACCCTCACCCCCTCTCTCTCCTTCCTCGCCCCCTCCCCACCCCCTGTTACCATCACACATTCTTGTCCATGTCTCTGAGTCTCATTTTTATGTCCCATCTATGTATAGATTCATATAGTTCTTAGTTTTTTTCTGATTTACTTATTTCACTCCGTATAATGTTATCAAGGTCCATCCATGTTGTTGTAAATGATCCGATGTCATCATTTCTTATGGCTGAGTAGTATTCCATAGTATATATGTACCAAAGCTTTTTAATCCACTGGTCCACTGACGGACACTTGGGCTGTTTCCAGATCTTCGCTATTGTGAACAATGCTGCCATAAATCTTCAAATATTTCTTGAGCACGTATTCTATGGTGCTGCTGCTCTCTGCTTCTGATACCATATATCTTGGGCCCAAGGCATTTCCTGCCTTTGTAAAAGTCACAGTTTTGGTAATTGTTCCAGTGCCTGTCCTGGATACACTAGAGGTTTTCCCTGGTACTTGGATTAATATGAAAATAAGGTAACTCAGGTTTAATTGAATGTGTTATGACTTACTTGATGGAACTAAGGAAAATTACAAGCACAAAAAATTTAAATTACTTAAAGAAGGACAAAGTAATTCCCTAAATTAATTTATGTATCATTTATTAACTGTCATGAAACTCTTGTTAATTAAAGAGTGGTAAAGTTAAATAAATAGGTGGATAATTTCCTAAAGGAGATGAAATTGTCATTTAAACATCAGTTTTAATTGGTTTAATAGATACATACAGCACTGTGTAATTCAGCCAGGATTTAGAACTACAGAATGATGAAAGCCTTCATATAGGTAGAGCATTCTGGGAGCAGGCAATAGTGATGATTATTTTCTAGAGAATGTATTTTATTATACTGTTTTAGTGGTTATTAACTTTTCTTGGTTAAGAATTTAATATAAATAAATCAACTAATGTTTACTGAGTATCTTTTTTATGCCAGACATTTAGGCATTGGAGCTAAGGATTTATGTGAGCAAAAATAGTTCCTTTTGAGAATTTGGTATAAACTGGGAGCTCCTTCCAACAGAAAAAAATAAAATGTACACATGCATATTCATACTAGTTTCTGCACACAAACTCTCCGGAGGTACACAGGCCCCTAAATTCATCCACGACAGCCCATAGGTCTGAGAACTTAATTGCAGGGCTAAAGCTTTCCATCTTTGAAGTTATCCAAGCAAGGAATGATGTGTGTGTTTTAGAACTGGTCACTTAACCTCCCTAGGCTTCCATTTTTTTATTTTTTTATTTTTATTTTTTGTATTTTTCTGAAGCTGGAAACGGGGAGAGATAGTCAGACAGACTCCCGCATGCGCCCGACCGGGATCCACCCGGCATGCCCACCAGGGGGTGACGCTCTGCCCACCAGGGGGCGATGTTCTGCCCCTCCGGGGCGTCGCTCTGTTGTGACCAGAGCCACTCTAGTGCCTGGGGGAGAGGCCAAGGAGCCACCCCCAGCGCCTGGGCCATCTTTGCTCCAATGGAGCCTCGGCTGCGGGAGGAGAAGAGAGAGACAGAGAGAAAGGAGAGGGGGAGGGGTGGAGAAGCAGATGGGTGCATCTCCTGTGTGCCCTGGCCGGGAATTGAACCCAGGACCTCTGCACACCAGGCTGACGCTCTACCACTGAGCCAACCGGCCAGGGCCTGGCTTCCATTTTTTTGTGTGTATTAAGTAAGGGTAGGAGATGGAAGTTTTTTGTTTCTAAAAATCTTTTGAGTCTGTGAACAGGTATTATAAATTTGCTTGTCTATTTGTGTCATCTGTCCCTCCATTACTCATCTATTTGTGTGTGGATAGAAAAGAATAGCATAAAACAGAGCGTAACAAAATGGAATAGAAATGAAAGAACCCTTGGGAATATAGAGATTATATCAGCTGCATCAGAAGAGACAGTGTCCATCCAGATGTCCCCATGCTGAGTGTCAGAACTGGGACTTGACTTTGAATGTCCTGATCTCTAGCCCACAACCCTTCCCACAGAGCCACAGCATGTATGAGGCTTTATTCCTCATTAATGCCCACTATGTGGTTAGATACTTTAGATAAATAACTATCTCTTTAAATTGATGTTGAATCTCAGGTGTTTGCTTGTTGAATTCAGATATTTATCTTTAAATGGACATGTTAGTAATGATAATATTTTATTAATTTGGTTCCTTGTTATGAAAGACACTTAGGAAATTCTAGGATATTTGGGAAATCTATAAAGTTTCACTAGGGGTGATGATCCTAGAGTTAGGGTTGACTTGTGTTCCCCCAAAATTTGCACACTGAAGTCCTAACCCCCAGTACCGCAGAATGTGACCTTATTTGAAAATAGGCTGTTGCAGATGTAATTATTTAAGATGAGGTCATTAGACTGGGTCCTAATCCAGTATGACTGTTTTCCTTAGAAAAGGGGAAATTTGGACACACCCAGGGAGAAAGCCAAGTGATGATAAAGGCAGAGTTCAAGGTGATGCTTTTACAAGCCAGGGGACACAGACCATGAGACACAGAGAGAGGCTTGGAGCAGATTCTCAAGGCCCTTAGAAGCAACAGTCCTGCTGAACACTTGATTTGGGGCTGTCAGCCTCAAGAATTGTGAGACAAATTTCCACTGTTTAAGCCACTCAGTTTGCGGTACTTTGTTAAGAGCAGCCCTAACAATCCAGTATACCTAGGAAGGTCGCAGGATCTCTCTGGACTTTGTTTTACTCATCCGTCAAGTGGAAGGTGAACCAGACAGACAAATCATTTTCAGAGGGTGCTGGGAGCCCTTAGGGGCACGTGTGTGTGTTTCTTGTGATAAAAGAAAACCGTGAAGTAAAAGATTTAGGTATGTGTATGTGTCTGTTTGTCCAGGACTCCTCCTGCTCCCTCTTCCTCTGTACCAGATGCTTCCCCCAAACGGGTTATCTCTGTCTGTTTTGCTGGTAGGGAAAGATCTCCAATATATTATGTGGGAGAAGCAAAATAAGCAGCAGTGCATGTGGGGTGCTTCCTTCCCTTTGAGTTATAAAAGGAAGTAATCACCAGTAACAGCTGTTGGTGAGGATGTGGAGAAATTGGAACTCACATACATAGTTAGTGGGAAAGAAACATGATGTAACCCCATTGGAAGGTAGTTGGCAGTTTCTCAAAACTATGAGACAGTTATCACGTGACCCAGCAATTCCCAGTATATCCCACGGGAATAAAAACTTACATATGGCTGGGCTGTTCATGGCAGTGTTACTCATATTAGCCAAAAAGAGTGAAAACAACCCAAATGTCTATCAACTGGCAAATACATAAAATATGTTTAAAACTCCATTAATATAATTAATAATTAAATTAATAAAAATTTATTTTATATTCATAAAATGAAATATTCAACCACAGAAAGGAATGATGTGCTGACACATACTATAACATTATTGTTTGATTCC
The DNA here is from genome assembly GCF_036850765.1 of Saccopteryx bilineata. Taxonomy (NCBI): domain Eukaryota; kingdom Metazoa; phylum Chordata; class Mammalia; order Chiroptera; family Emballonuridae; genus Saccopteryx; species Saccopteryx bilineata. The sequence goes on from NC_089494.1 coordinate 226,524,871, forward strand.
ATGTATGTGAAATGTCCAGAGTAAGCAAATCTACAGAGTCAGAAAGTAGGTTAATGTTTGCCCAGGGATAGAAGAATGGGAGTTGGGGGTATGATACCTAATGGGCATTAGCATTTTATTTGGAGTAATTGAAAAGTCCTTTGATTACCTAGTGTGATGGTTGTACAACCTAAAACCTATTAAAATACACTAAAATCACATAATTGAACCCTTTAAATGTAAATTTTATGGTATATGACTTATGTTTCAATTAAAATATCCTCTGAGAAGAGAATAAAAGTTTTTTAAATGGGGGCAAATAATTTATAATTTCTTGATTATGCACAAAGACATTCTATAAGGAGACATGTAACACTTATAAATGGTTACCTGGATTGGGAGATGGCTTCTGAGAGAGTAGCAACTAAGCAGATGGGAGAAAGGGAGACACAGGAGAGAAAGAAAGGAAGAGAGAGAGACTTTAAAAGGCCACATAATTTAATATTTAATATTATAGATACATCTTAATGTTTTATAATTTTGTATTAAAATTGGAGCCATGTAAACATCTTTTCAAAGATTAAATAAGGTTAAAATTAATTAAAACTAAGTATTCTTTATTAGCATTTACTATTATAGTTAGTTGAGTAAGTTTTAACCCCTGGATATGAGAGATTGAGTACACATATTTAGCTTTTGCTTTTAGGACATTTGGTTAATTTATCATTAGGAAACATATTGTTGGATCCCCTTTGAACCTGGTTATAATGTTTGATTACCCATCCTGGACAACTCTTTCTCTTTTTGGTGCAATTCTTATTTTCCCAGGACTGTTTAGTTTACTTCAGGTTCTCTGTGTTTGTTCTTCAATGCATACATGAATAGAAGTATACATTTTATGTTCATATAAGCAATCAATGTGATCAATGAAGCAAAATACCCACAAATAAGAATGTTCCTACTTAGTAAAACCTCAAAATTAGTAAAAACTAGCTTTATCTAGTTTTAACTATTTTTGGTAAATTTTTTAGTGTTTTATAAATTATAGATTGTAACCAATTGGTTGTTTATGCAATATATTTTAAAAAGTTGATTAAAAGAGAGAATAAAATAGAAACAACCAGAGTTCATTTTATATAACATGGGTAAGAAATATATTATGTAGTATTTAAGACGTGTGTGTGTGTGTGTACTGGGTCATATATAGTATGTTTCTAACTGTTGACCTTGAAAAAAAAGCTTGAAAGTCACTGTGTTCTTTTTTTTTTATTGTGGCAGAGACAGAAAGAGTCAGAGAGAGGGACAGATGGGGACAGACAGACAGGAAGGGAGAGAGATGAGAAACATAAATTCTTTGTTGCGATTCCTTAATTGTTCATTGATTGATTTCTCATATGTGCCTTGATGTGTGGGGGGGCTACAGCAGATGGAGTGACCCCTTGCTCAAGCCAGTGACCTTGGGCTCAAGCTGGTGAGCCTTGCTCAAACCAGATGAGCTCGGGCTCAAGCTGGCGACCTTGGGGTCTCGAACCTGGGTCCTCCGCATCCCAGTCCGACGCTCTGTCTACTGCGCCACCACCTGGTCAGGCTCACAGTGTTCTATTAACTCTTTTTTTTGAAGTATTGTTATGAATTTGTCTCTTTTATAGATTTCATCAATTAACCAAAATGATGAGTAATGGTTATTACTAATGTTAGTAATTACTAATTAGTATTATTCATGTTAATTTAATTAATAATTATTTTCATTGACACTTAAATTATGATAGCTGGACCTGTGGGAAGTCTTTTAAATTAGCTCCTGTGAGATCGATTAGTATTGTTCTACCAGTAGTTCTTTTTTTTTATCAGTCACAATAGACTTTCATTGTATTAATATCCCACAATTTGTTTTTCTGTTTTTCTTTGATGGACATTTGTGCTGTTTCTATTTTGAGGCTATTATTAATAAAACTGCTACCAACATTTTTCTCTCATTTTGTGGACATAGCATGTATTTCTCTTGAATATTTATGTATATGGTGGAATTCTATACCTGAGTCATAGGGCAGGCAGACATTTGCCTAAGACTATCAAAGAAATTGTCAAGCAGTTTTCAAAGTGGTTGCAAAGTTTTATACTCCCACCAGCAACATATAAGCATTCCTGCTGCTCCATATCCTTGCCAACATTAGCTAGTGTTAATTTAATCTTTTAACTTTAGCTACTCTGATGGGTTATGTGGTGGCATCTTATTGAAGCTTTAATTTGCATTTTCACAACGACTAAAGATGTGGAGTACCTCTTCAGTATGCTTTTGGAATATCTGGATATCTTCTTTTATGAAGTGACTGTTCCAGTCTTTCACTCATTTAAAAAAATTCTGTTACTGATTTGTTCTTTATTTTTTCTATTATTAGTCTGTGACTTGCCTTTTTACTTTAATAACAATGTCATCTGATGAATAAATGTTTTTAAATTTGATGATGCACTTTATTTTTTTAAGGATTAATGTCTTTTGTGTCCTGTCTAAGAAATTGTTGTTTACCCCAGAGTTTTGAATAGTAGACTACTTTTCACAGAGACAGAGGTGAGGCTGTATTTTTTTAAGGTTATGAGTTCACACTAACTTTTAAAGTTTAACTTATTCTTTCTTCTTTATTTCTGATTGAGCTCATTATTCTCTAATTTTCTCATAGTATCACCAACTAAAACTTTTGACTGCATTTAATAAACTTTTATTTGAAAAAAAAAGGTCTTGAAACTTACAAAAATACACTGGGGAACAAAATTTTTGTTGCATCCACAAAAACACTTGTTCTTACCTAATTCAAGTGTGCTGATCTCAAATCTGACATTAATTTTTCTCTGTAAGCTACAGTTTTTTTTGCAATTCAAGATTTTAGGTTTTCATCTTATTGTAAAATTTTCAACATTTAGTTTAACATAATGAAGTAGAATGTCTTCTTGGGCATCATCTTTATGAAAATATAATAATTTATATAATGCAGTAAATACAGTAAAAATATGATTGTATCAAAATTTGTCTACAATTTCAAAATAGAACATATTAAAACACTTATTTTAATCATAAAATTTGCACAAAACTTATTTAAATTCTATTCAGGCAAAAATTTGTAGCTCTTGCATTTGTGTACTTGTTGAGGACAATCTCGTTTGATGCTGCAGCAGTAGTCTGCTCATCACTAACAGCTTCAAGATTTTTGGGAAACTTATCAAGGTGACTGTTCAGGAAGTGAATCTTAATGCTGATATTACATCTGATGTCATGGAAAGCCAACAGCATCCTTTGAACCATAAGTTCATAGTTTTCTGCTTTTTTGTTGCCAAGGAAGTTCTTTGTAACTGCCACAAAAGACTGCCATGCTGCTTTCTCCTCCTTATTCATCTTCGTGCAAATTCTTCGTCACGTATGAGGGTTCAAATTTGAAGTCCATTGAATACACCTGCTTTTATCTTCTCAAAAGACAAGGCAGGAAAAGCAGAAATAATATGTTGAAAGCATTCACTTTCTCTATTCAAAGCCTGAAGCCAAGTTTGATGTGAAGTGGGGGGAAAATGATCCTGTCTCGATTAACTACAGGTTCATTCACAATATTTTGCATCTCTACTTCCAGAGCTTCACGTTTCGGCCACTCCTTCTGTGTCCAGTGTTTCTCCCGAGCTCGGTTGTCCCACAAACACAGAAAGCAAGGATACTTTGTGAAACCTCTCTGTTGTCCTAGCAGGAAATTTATCATTTTAAGATCCACATAAATGATCCAGTTATGCTCCTCATACTTCAGAAAGTTGAGGACAATTTTTATGTCATTATAATCTTCCTGCAGATGAGTTGGATAACCAGTTGGAACTGCTGCATAAACATTACCATTGTGTAGGAGAACACATTTCAGACTCCGTTTAGAGCTGTCAAGAAATAGCCACTATTCTGTTGGACTGTAAGTGGTAACACTTAGCTGGCTGAGAAGACTACTGATATCATGACTGATATCAAGAAAACAAAGTGTTTGTCTTTGGAAAAAAGGTTCACAAAAACTTGTTCATGCTTCCTGAAATGGGACACTTTAGCTCAGTGGCCCCCAAACCCCAGGCCGTGGACTGGTTCCAGTCTGTGGGCCATTTTACTGGTCCACAGAGAAAGAATAAATAACATTATTTCTGTTATTTATTAATAACATAATTAGTAAATTACATTATTTCTGTTTTATTTATATTTAAGTCTGAACGATGTTTTATTTTTTAAAAATGACCAGATTCCTTCTGTTACATCCATCTAAGACTCACTCTTGACACTTGTTTCGGTCACGTGATACATTTATCCATCCCGCCCTAAAGGCCGGTCCGTGAAAATATTTTCTGACATTAAACTGGTCCGTGGCCCAAAAAAGGTTGGGGACCACTGCTTTCGCTGACCAGTGAAGTACATTCTTTTCTTGAAGCCTAGAGGCTAATAACTCAGCTACTCTCTTTGATAGGCCCAAATCTCTTACTAAGTCATTCAATTCGGGTTGGCTAAACTGCTGAGGGATTAATGACTGCTAAACATCAGAAGAAGACCCTTCAGATTCTACAACCATTTCCTTATGCATCTTATAAAAATACACTTGATCACCATGTTCACTTTCTTTGTCCTTAGAAGAAATAAAACCATTGAAAACTGGAACCGGGAGTGTCTCAGAGTGTGGGATAGGTTGTATTGCTGAAGGAATATTAGGATATGCAATTATATGCTGTTTTTCCTTGCCAATGCCCTTTGTATGGATCAGACAGAAATAACAGTCTCTGCTGTGGTCCTTAGGTTCATGCCAAACCATGGGAATACCAAAAGGCATTCCTTTGCATTTTTTTTTTTGTCCAGCCACGAAGCATTTCCTCACAATTCTGACACACAATATGAGGATCCAAATTCTTGTTTTGATTGCCAAGGGGAACTTGAAAATAGGCAATATATGTACGTGTCACAAATGATGAAATATTGCGCCTTTGACGTTGAAGTGTATAACAGCCACATATATAACAGAAGGTGTCAGGACTATTCTTACATTTACACCTACTCGAAGAAGCCATAATTCAATCTTAAAACAAAATAAGAGGGTGTTTTTATAAGATAATAATTTTGTACATTTAAAAACAACTACAATTATGTAAAAGTGATGTTTGTAAAACATTAATTGCCTTGTGGTTATGTTCAATCCAAGAGCCGTTGCCCTTTAACTCCAATTTAAAAACCAATGCATGTCATTAACTATAACAAAAAGAAATTAAAATTGCATAAAAACTAGAGCATGCACCAAAAAATGGATTTCATATTTGGAATCAGCGATGCAGAAATATATAGAAACAGTTCTAAAACCTCATGCAACAGAAAATGAAAAAAAATTTGTTCCTCAGTGATATATATGAACCCCCCCCCCCCCCGCCAGACTACATGTTATTTAAAGTCAATATTATCATCTCTTATGATTCCCTGTATGAGAATAATCTAAGCAAGATTGCTTGTTAGGGACAATTCTAGGTTTCGTGGGACCTAATGCTTATGGGATCACTTTTTTGAGGGGAGGATCACTTTAAAGAAAAGTGATTTCAGGCCCTGGCCGGTTGGCTCAGCGGTAGAGCGTCAGCCTGGCGTGTAGGAGTCCCAGGTTTGATTCCCGGCCAGGGCACACAGGAGAAGCGCCCATCTGCTTCTCCACCCCTCCCCCTCTCCTTCCTCTCTGTCTCTCTCTTCCCCTCCCGCAGCCAAGGCTCCATTGGAGCAAAGATGGCCCGGGCACTGAGGATGGCTCTGTGGCCTCTGCCTCAGGTGCTAGAATGGCTCTGGATGCAACAGAGTGACGCCCCAGAGGGGCAGAGCATCGCCCCTTGGTGGGCATGCCGGGTGGATCCCGCTCGGGCGCATGTGGGAGTCTGTCTGACTGCCTCCCCGTTTCCAGCTTCGGAAAAATGAAAAAAAAAAGAAAAGTGATTTCATCTGGAGCCATTTCATCTGAATTCGCTGCATTTCAAGATGCATCAGATATGCCAAGTTGTGATCTGATGTGTTGAGATGCATAGATATGCAAGTTTTCTCTCAGAAGCACACACTGTGTTGCTGTAAATTTATACTTATAGAAATTGTGAAATTTTTTATTTTGTAGGAGTCCCATAAAAAAATACATGTGACATGTTTATAATTGTATACATTGCAATATAGAGCTTATTATTTTTTTTTTATTTTAGTGAGAGGAGGGGCGGCAGAGAGACAGACTCCCGCAAGCACCCCTACTGGGATCCACCCAGCAAGCCCACTAGGGGGCGATGCTCTGCCCATCTGGAGCTGTTGCTCCATTGCTCAGGACTGGAGGCCATTTTCTTAGTATCTGAGGCAGAGGCCACAGAGCCATCCTCAGCACCTGGGGCCAATTTTGCTTGAACCAATTGAGCCATGGCTGCAGGAGGGGGAGAGAGAGAGAGAGAGAGAAAAAGAGAGAGAGAGAGAGAGAGAGAGAGAGAGAGAAAGAGAGAGAGAGAGATGAGGGATGGAAAAACAGATGGTCACTTCTCCTGTGTGCCCTGACCAGGACTCGAACCTGGGACATCCACACCCTGGACCGATGCTCTACAACTGAGCCAATGGGCCAGGGCATGTATAGAGCTTATTTTTGACAAAACAGAAATTTCATTTTGGTTAGGAGACAGTGAGGTCAAATCTTCCACTTACCATTTCACGTGTCTGATTGTTGGAAGAATTCTCCATAGATCAGCTTCTGGCTCTGTCTCTCTCCATGGTCATAACATAATATAGCCAGTATCCCTCATCTTCATATTATGATGCCAGATGAGTCACTGAATTGGCACTTGAAGTACTTGTGGAAGAAAGTGTATCCTAGGATACACTACATCCCACTACCTACAAGCTAATGGTGTCTCCAACTCAACTTCCCCTTACCAGGATCTTCAAATACTTCTGGCCACTCCAGTGCCATCCAACAAGATAGAAAAATATGATGGAGGGAAAGTAGTAGTAGAAAGAAAGAAGCTATCTTAAACAATTGTAATTAAAATATGTAACTTTTGCAAAATTGACAGAAATGTAAGTACATGTGGCTATGCTCCGGGAGCCTCTCCTAGACCTTGGAAGGGGCCTGTGCAGGAGAGGGGCTTTAAAGCTGACGGCTCATTATTTCCCAGTAAATCTGCCTCTGCTGGGCATTATTTACTCCGTGGCATAATTCACATGCATAAAGTGAAAAGATTTTTAGAACAGTTATAATTTTCGTAAGCATGAACAATTATAATTTTTAGAACAATTATATTTTTTCGTTAAAAACATGAGTATTGCTATAAATTATTGGAGAGTATGCTTAAATATGTTATAAAGTATACTGACTATTTTAAGTTTCACTTTTCATATAGTGAGTCAGAAATTTGGGATTCTGAGGAACGAGCTCTTGAGTAGGTAAATTAATTTAACCAGACTTTTTAAGTTGATAAAAACAATACATCTTCTTTGTACATCCTAAATGTATAATAATGTTTACATGTGACTTTCAGTTTACTCCTTTTAATTAAATAAAATCATTTATGCACCAAGATCATCGCCTGTCATGGAGAAAAATGTTGATTATGTTAGTTGCATCCCCTTATCTTCTGATTAAATTGAACAAAGATATCAGTTGTGTATTATTGTGCCCAAAGTTATGCTAGCTTGTCTAATTAAGAAATATATTTTTTATTTATTTAAGATATAATAATTCACAATTTGAAAAAACCTCTAAGGAGTAGCATTCAGTCTAACAAATGCAGATTTAAGTTTCAAGCTATAACAGGCAGGAATTAAAAATATATATACACACACACACACACATACACACACACACAATATTGTCTTTATCCTTGAGGGGTTTACAGCTTTGCTGCTACAATTTGAGAGTAAACTGTATGTAAATAAGTGCTCTGTTGTCTTATGAACAGGGTAGGTAGGTAGCCAGTTAGGGAAGGGCAGTAACGTGACCTGGAGTGGTCTGATAGAATGAAAACTGAACCTTAACGAAAGGAAAAGGTTTGGAAAGGCAGTGATAAAAAGAGAGCCTCCTGGGAGAGTAAGTGCTTTTCTCATTCACAAGGAGAGCATGTAGTTTTTAAAAGTATTTTGAAATTTACCATACAGATTGTGGCATTGACTAATGCTTTGTTAGGCTGGTTATAAAACTATCCCATAAGAGGTGTTTTGCTTAAGTTGTGTTCCAAATCTTTAGAAATTCAGAGGACTCAGAATAAGGAAAACAGTCTTGAAAAAGAAGAACAAAGTTGGTTAAGGTTGTACTTAAGCCAGCCTTTAACTTCGCGGTTGAATGTGTGCATGTGTGGAGGCGGCTGTACAATTTAGAGTCTACTTTGTTGTCGTACCTTTTCAGCCAGGAGCTAGAGGATTACAGGTTCCTTCTCTGATGGCCCCTCAGAGGTGTTGGGGAAATATAATTAAAAACAAAGTCTCCAACCCAGAGAACTTCTCCACAGAGATAGTAAAGAAAACAGTGTTATTACTAAATAAACATTAAGCCAGAATATGATGTGCCTCAGAACAACCCATTAAGTTAAGAGATTGCACAGCCAGAAAAAAATACCCCCCCTTTCTATTGCCAAGCAGACACAAACCACTGCATACGTGTTTTCAGTATTCATTGACAGGTCTCCCTTCTTTCTTCCATCTTCTTTGTTTCCATTTCAGAAGATACCAGTAAGTATCCTCAAACTAGTTTAAACTTCCTAAAACAATCTGTTTCAGTTTGGGGAGATCAGAGAAGTTTCCAACAGAAGAGATGATAGGCACCACCCTGCCTGCTGAGAATTTCTGCAGGTTCGTGTCACAGTAACAGCATCTTGGACTTGAAGTCTGACTTGTGGATCACAGTCAACTTGTTAGAGATCTTGTTCAAAGGATAAGCATCCCATGATATGAGTCCACCTTTTGATATTAAAAAGAACCTTTCAGTTAGAATTGATCATTTATCAGCTGCATCTGGACATGCAAGCTACATGTGGGACAGGTTGTTTTTACTTAATCAGTTGAGATGCAGCAAATCTGTGAACCTCAAGCATCAGAATCCCACCCTCTTTGTATGTGAGGCTAAAATGCAAATTCCTTGACTTCACCCCAGACCTACTGAATCAGAATTTGGTGGAAAGAGATGGTGCTCATTGATCTGCAAGTTTCATAAATTCTCCAGATGAGTCTTAGAACTCAGGTTTGAAAACCACCACACTAGTGAGTTGGAAATAATTAATTATCCTGCTGAAAGTGAAGAGTCAAGATAGACCAACACAACTTAGTAGGGGCGAATCTGATATCATCATGCTAAAAACAAAATGCACTTCACCAAGTCATCTGCCTTATAGTGGAGAATTCTTACAGTAACTTCATTTCAGTATCTTCCTCCCTAGTTTCTGTTTTTGAATTTATTTTTGACTTATTGTGAAAACACATGATTTGTGGTATTTCTGCTTACTTTAAGCTGCTATTTAATTTAAAAGTAATAGACAAAATCATGTGATTCCCTTATTAATGTTCCAAAAGTATATACTTACTTAGTTTAGTGTCAAATGGAGATGTAGTGTGTAAAAATTTCTCTGACTGTAAACTACTACCTCTCCTACCACACAAAACAAAAAACAATAAAAAATAAATCCCTCATACTATAAATGTTTTAAAACTTTTTTATTTAATGATCATTGTTCATACATCCCTTCAATGAATTTTAATCTATTATATAAATATTATCAACATATCTGTTTTTTCCTTTTAGCGAGAGAGAGACAGACAGACAGGAAGGAAGATAGATGAGAAGCATCAACCTATAGCTGTGACATCTCTGTTGTTCATTGATTGCTTTCTCATATGTGCCTTGACCAGGGGGCTCTAGCTGAGCCAGTGACCCCCATGGGCTCAAGCCAGTGATCATGGGGTCATGTCTATGATCCCTCACTCAAGCCAAATGAGCCCATGCTCAAGCCGGTGACCTCGGGATTTTGAACCTGGTCAGGCTATTATATCTTTAATTGTAATAAATACACAAAGCATAAAACTACCATCTTAACCATTTTTAAGTGTACAGTTCAGTAGCATTAAATGTATTTACAATATTTATCAACCAATCTTCAGAACATTTTGATCATCCCAAACTGAAACTGTCCCCATTAAACAACAACTCCCCATTTCTCCCTCCCCTCAGGCTCTGACAACCATCATTCTACTTTCTGTTTCTGTGAATTTGACTATTCTAGGCACTTCACATAAGTGGATTCATAGAGTATTTTTCTTTTCATGACTGGCTTTTTTCATTTAGTGTATTATCCTCAAGATTTTTTCATGTAGTAGCATGTATCAGATTTTTCTTTTCTTTAAGGAAATGAATAATATTTCATTATTTGTATATACATCACATTTTGTTTATCCGTTCATCCATCAATGGACACTTTGATTACTTCTACTCTTTGACTATTGTGAATAATGCTGCTATGAACATGGCTATACAAATAATATCACCACGAGACCCTGTGTTCACATTTTTTGGATGTGTAGCCATAAATGGAATTGTTGGATCACATGGTAATTCTTTTTTCCATAGTGGCTGTACCATTGTAAATTCCCATCAAGGTTGCACAAGGGTTCCGGTTTCTCCACATCCTTACTAACACCTGTTATTTTCAAAGATCATTAATACTTCGATGTATTCTTTTTAGGGATCTTCACCAGCAACATGTTTTATTGACATAAGAACTCTGGAACAAGGTGAAGTTTTTGTAAGTTTTCTTAGTTTATTGTTGCAATTTGTTTATATTTTAATTTTAATAGGTAGATTTATTTAAATAAGTACATAGAGTTACATAGAACTTGTGTTTTCTCTATCACACGTGGTTTATGACAGTGGTTTTCAACTCCCAGTCTATGGACCAGTGTTGGTCCACCAGAAATTTCATGCCGGTCCATGAAAGAGATAACCATCCTGATGTTGTATGGAGATTATAGACCCAATCATCAGGGTGGTTAGCTCTTTCATGGACTACACCAGTCTGCAGACCGGTGGTTGAAAAACACTGGTCTATAATATAACTAATTGTGACTTATATTGAATTAAAATTAAAGCAAACATTTATATAGTGATTTGCAGTTCATAATGGTCTCATGTGTTTTCTTACAATCTCATACTGATTTCCTACAGTGGTAGCCTTTCTCAAATGCAAGTCTGGTCGTTTTGCTGTAATTTAAGGGGTTTCAATAATTTCCCAAGGCCCATAGAATAAAATTAAACCTCCTCATAATGGCAAATCATCCTCTCTAGCTTTGTCTCTTGTGTCATCTTCCCCCCACCCTACATCTCAGCCAACTCACACTGCATAGAGTCTGCTGGATACCACACCATGGCATGCCTTTGAGTATTTATTATGCAGTTTCTTCTGGCTGGAACACCCTTCCCAACATCACACCCCAGATTCACTGGGAAGAATTACCCATACTTTACCATGACTTAGCTGAAGTGTCCCCTTTTCCATGGTGCCTGACCTCTCTCTCCCGCGGTGTCTGTGAGATGTCCTTCCCCTCCACCTGTCTCCAGGTAGATGTGCCCTCTCCTTTCTGCCCACTGTGGCCAGGACAGGTTTTCTTTACAGCACATGCCGCATTTACTACATTGCTTTATATTCATGTCTGTCTCTCTTTCTCGACTGTGGGCTCCTTGAGCACAGAGTCTGAGTCTAGTTTAACTCTAACATGCCTCCAGTGACTGGCACTTAGTAGGAGCTTAATAAATATATATTGAAGGGGTAAATGAATAAATGGGTGGTTGAGTGGGTGGATGGATGAATGAACAGGTAGATGGTGGTTGGGTGAGTAGATGGCTGGTTGGGGTAGGAGAGGTATTAATAATCCTACAAGATGAAAAGTGATTAAATGAACTGCCCAAGATTTTACCACAGTTATTAGGGGGCTAAAAATCAAATTCAGATATTTTATCTTAATGCTCTTTTCCTCTACACAGTTTGGCTTTCTAAATTTAAAACTATTAACATTAAAAACATTACATAAGAGGACAATAATACATGTATTTAAATGATTGAGTCTTTTTAAATAGGTGGATAAAACTAATCTGATTCGTCCAACATGTTTAATTGGGTTTCTGTTAGTTGATGCTCCTGCCTTATCTCATTTATGAAAGAGTTCATTAAAATTCAATCAAGATCCATATCATTTTCTTAATAAAGCCTTGATATTAATGTCAATATCCCAGAAATTACAAACATTTGCAAATTTTTTCTTCAAAGTCTTATCTCACAATGATTTTTTTCCTTCTTGTTTTTCCTGTGGGCATCTCAGTAGTAATGAATGTAGCAAAGACATTGAACCCAGGGATAGCGGCCTGCATTGGCTTCTTGGGGCTGTCATTCCCTATCTATGTGACTTTATCCAAGTCCCCTCACCTGTGAGCCTCATCCACTCCATAGCATTGCTGAAGATTAAGTGAGAAAATATATGCCCAGTGCCTGGCTCATATTAGGTATTCAAAACTTGTCAGTACCCTCCTTAAGTGAATTTAGTTTACTTTATAAAATATAGATTCTTGTTTTTTTCAGAATACAACTAGATCAATTCAAAGAGCAGGCCTTGTATCCCAAAGAAGACTCAGGTTTCTCAAAGACCAAGGTCACATCTGATTTATTTTTCTGAGTCTCTCACACACTTTAAATCAGTGGTCCCCAACCCCCCGGCCGCGGACCGGTACTGGTCTGTGGGCCATTTGGTACTGGTCTGCAGAGAAAGAATAAATAACTTACATTATTTCCGTTTTATTTATATTTAAGTCTGAATGATGTTTTATTTTTTAAAAATGACCAGATTCCCTCTGTTACATCTGTCTAAGACTCACTTTTTTTTTAATAATTTTATTTTTTAATGGGGTGACATCAATAAATCAGGATACATATATTCAAAGATAACATGTCCAGGTTATCTTGTCGTTCAATTATGTTGCATACCCATCACCCAAAGTCAGATTGTCCTCTGTCACCTTCTAACTAGTTTTCTTTGTGCTCCTCCCCCTTCCCCTTTCCCTCTCCCTCTCCCCCCTCCCCCCGTAACCACCACACTCTTATCAATATCTCTTAGTCTCACTTTTATGTCCCACCTACGTATGGAATAATGCAGTTCCTGGTTTTTTCTGATTTACTTATTTCACTCCATATAATGTTATCAAGATCCCACCATTTTGCGTAAATGATCCGATGTCATCATTTCTTATGGCTGAGTAGTATTCCATAGTGTATATGTGCCACATCTTCTTTATCCAGTCATCTATTGACGGGCTTTTTGGTTGTTGGTTGTTTCCATGTCCTGGCCACTGTGAACAATGCTGCAATGAACATGGGGCTGCATGTGTCTTTACATATCAATGTTTCTGAGGTTTTGGGGTATATACCCAGTAGAGGGATTGCTGGGTCATAAGGTAGTTCTATTTTCAGTTTTTTGAGGAACCACCATACTTTCTTCCATAATGGTTGTACTACTTTACATTCCCACCAACAGTGGATGAGGGTTCCTTTTTCTCCACAGCTTCTCCAACATTTGCTATTACCTGTCTTGCTAATAATAGCTAATCTAACAGGTGTGAGGTGGTATCTCATTGCAGTTTTGATTTGCATTTTTCTAATAACTAAGGAAGATGAGCATCTTTTCATATATCTGTTGGCCATTTGTATTTCTTCCTGGGAGAAGTGTCTGTTCATGTCCTCTTTCCATTTTTTTATTGGATTGTTTGTTTGTTGTTGAGTTTTATAAATTCTTTGTATATTTTGGATATTAGGCCCTTATCTGAGCAGTTGTTTGAAAATATCATTTCCCATTTAGTTGGCTGTCTGTTTATTTTGTTATCAGTTTCTCTTGCTGAGCAAAAACTTCTTAGTCTGATGTAGTCCCATTCATTAATTTTTGCCTTCATTTCTCTTGCCTGTGGAGTCAAATTCATAAAATGCTCTTTAAAACCCAGGTCCATGAGTTTAGTACCTATGTCTTCTTCTATGTACTTAATTGTTTCAGGTCTTATGTTTAGATCTTTGATTCATTTTGAGTTAATTTTAGTACAGGGGGACAAACTGTAGTCCAGTTTCATTCTTTTGCATGTGGATTTCCAGTTTTTCCAGCACCATTTATTGAAGAGGCTTTCTTTTCTCCATTGTGTGTTGTTGGCCCCTTTACCAAAAATTATTTGACTATATATATGTGGTTTTATTTCTGGACTTTCTATTCTGTTCCATTGGTCTGAGTGTCTACTTTTCTGCCAATACCATGCTGTTTTGATTGTCGTGACCCTATAATATAATTTGAAGTCAGGTATTGTAATGCCCCAGCTTCATTCTTTTTCTTTAGGATTGCTTTGGCTATTCAGGTTTTTTTTTTATAGTTCCATATAAATCTGATGATTTTTTGCTCCATTTCTTTAAAAAATCTTATTGGAATTTTGATGGGAATTGCATTAAATTTGTATATTGCTTTGGGTAATATGGCCATCTTGATTATATTTATTCTTCCTAACCAAGAACAAGGAATATTCTTTCATCTCATTATATCTTTTTCGATTTCCCTTAACAATGGTTTATAGTTTTCATTATATAAGTCCTTTACATTCTTTGTTATGTTTATTCCTAGGTATTTTTTTTGTTGTTGCAATCGTGAAGGGGATTATTCTTTTGAGTTCGTTCCCAAATGTTTCATTGTTGGCATATAGAAAGGCTATTGACTTCTGTATGTTAATTTTGTATCCTGCGACCTTACTGTATTGGTTTATTGTTTCTAGTAGTCTTTTTGTGGATTCTTTGGGGTTTTCGATGTATAGTAAGACTCACTCTTAACGCTTGTCTCGGACACGTGATAATTTTATCTCTCTCACCCTAAAGGCCGGTCCGTGAAAATATTTTCTGGCATTAAACTGGTCCGTGGCCCAAAAAAGGTTGGGGACCACTGCTTTAAATAGATAGTCCCTGGATCTAATTATTTCCATTAGGCATGTGTATAATACTTTTCAGTGACTTTTATGGATTATCATTTACTATATATACTGCTAACAAAAATAAGAGGATATTTCAAAATGAATATGAAGTGATAAAATATCCCCTAATTTTTGTGAACTGTGTTCTTAAAAAGAAGAAATGGCTTTATTTGTAGAACTCCAGGTGAGTCAGGGAAGGAAGAGGGCTGATCACGGCCTTTGCGTGTGGTCACTGTGCAGTGTCTCTATGGATGGGGCTTAGGGGAAGAATCAGAAACACAGCTCATTTGGCCTCACATTATCTGGCTTTTTACACTGACGCCATTTTTGGTGAGCTCTGGAGGAATGAGGTGGAAGATTAAATTTCATTCTTCTCAGAGCCTACTATTAGAAGTTTAATATATATTGTATTTAATTTTTTATTTTGCAAATATATAATTAAAAGAATCATTTTAAGTGTTTTTTTATGGTCTAGAGTCAGACTGGTGACTTTCAACTGATGTGCCACAAGGGGCACACCGGTGTGCTGCAAGAATTTTAAAACATGCACTACCTGACTATTTATTTAGTCAGGGGAGCTGACCTTCTTTCCCTTATTGTGTCAAATAAAAAAATGACAACAACCAACACAACAGTCTGGTGTAAATGAATAAGAATTATACCTTTTTTATTTTAATCAGATTGGCAAAAGAATGTATTTTTGGTGTGTCACAGAATTTTAGTAATTAGTTTATGTGTGCCATGAGATAAAAATGGTGGAAAATTACTGGTCTAAACAACTATTAATTTGCTCTCTTGAACAGACTATTTTGTCCTACAAGTCCCAGCTCAAGTCCTACTGTCCCCAAAAGTGCTAATCTTCATTTTTGTTGTTAGGAAAATTTCTTAAAGCTTAACAAAAATAGATTATGTGCCTTGGATAGGTTGTTTTAATTGGTGGTGTGGCTCATTCCTTATGAATATGAGTCTCAGCTTAATATATATTTATTTCGAATCCTGTAAATATTGTTTAGATTCCCATTTTATTTTACTCCTGGAGAACCATGTGTAGGTAGGTCCACTGCTACAGTAGAATTAATTTTAAAAACCCATGTTTCTGACTTGACTGTTCTTGTCTCTTGCCTCATTTAATTGATCAAGTGGTACTTTTTATTTTTAGTGATTGAGGTTCTTTTACAATTTTAGGGCTTGGCAGAAACATTGGACTATTCGTGTAATCTTCATTTATACCTGGTAAGAGCATGGCCTTTTCCCCAAAAGGTCCCTGAATCATTCTTAGAGAAGTCATACACTAAGTTTACCCGGCTGGCACACAGGGGCTCACAGACAACTGTTTCTAGCAGCATCCCACCATGCAGAAATCCAAAGAGGGGGATGACCTCATGAGAATCATAAACTTCAGGTACAGAGATACTGGAAAATTTTAAATAGCATTAAATTTTTTAAATTTGCCTTGTAATTTTATTTGGTCTCATTGTTTTTATTTTTCCCAAAAGCAAATGCCTGCCATTTTTCATGTCAGGATTTATGCCTTGTTAACTGAAACCATAAAATGACTCAGGCTTTTCTCCCACTTTTTGAGATTCACAAGTTTTGAAATAATATAAAGTAAGAGTGTTTATTCAAGGAAGTTTTTGCAGCTGCCAGCCAGAGCCTTGCCTGTAGAATCCATGCAGAATTTGCCTGCAGGGCTGTTTGGCCTGAGGCCAGCCTCCGCCTTCTTGAGCAGGCCATTGCAGTGGGACAACTCTGGAAGAAAAGTCACTTAAATAATAAGAGACTGTGTTTCCGCCATATCCAACCCAGAATATTCTGTTTTTCTCTTTCAAAATCTAAGGATTCTAATTCACTCCCATCCTGCCATAGAAACTGTGTAGGAGGCCCTAATGTCTGATACCTTGGCATCGGGCAATAGCAATTTTTAAAAGAACACAAATTGCAAAACCAAAAGAATAGCCCTGCTGAAACTTGGGAGAAATAGAAAATTTTGACTAATTGAAGAGAGAATGAAGTCAAATGTGAGAAAGTGAACAGCCTCTTGTTCACAACTCTAACCCTGGCACTTAGGGATCCATTTAAAATGTGCAAGTGTGTAGTAGAGGTCAGAGGCAGTGAACCTGGCCCAACAGAAGAGGAGGAAGATCTGGACTAGGACCAGAACAGAGACACAGAACACTATGTCTTACTGAGAGAGAGAACAGGGAGCATCAAACCCACACTAGGTGCTACCTGAAAAGTGTTAAATAATTACCTGTCTTACATATAAACTGTGCATAATTTATTCCATTTCGTGTTGGTATTTTCTTAACTAATCTTTTTATACTCCTTATACAGAATCCCTAGGTTTTGATCAGGAGGGACATCAGGACTACATGGACCCAAATGACTTTCACAGTTACTATACTGGTTCCCAGATTGGGTAGACCAGTCAGCAGCTCCTCCTGTGCACAGCACATCCACTGTAAAGCCAGTAGCCAGGGCCACCATCACAGCCTCCTGGCCCATGCAGGTTTACATTGGATTCGGACAGTTGGTATAGAAACAATGGAGCCAAGAACTGGTGGGCCATCATCTTTCATCCTAGCTTGCACCCAGCAGGCAAGTAAAACACACACTGGGCTCCAAAACCCACTCATTCAGTGCTCACAAAGCTACTGACTTATCCAAGTTTCCTAGGATCAAAGGTTTCTAGCTCACCAGACTTATTCACCTCTGTTCCCCATCTCCTTCCTTCTCCCTGCACAAACTCTGCACAAACTGGCCTCTCACTCAACACTCCACCATCTTGGCAGCTTCTCCTGGCCTCCTCCACGTGGCCTTTCTCTGCTCTCCTCTCTGCTCTCTGTTCTAATGTTAATCTCAGGAACCAAGAGAGCAAGGTCTTGTTCTGCCCCACTTTTTTTTTTTTTTTTTCCCCATTTTTTCATTTTTCTGAAGCTGGAAACGGGGAGAGACAGTCAGACAGACTCCCTCATGCGCCCGACGGGGATCCACCCGGCACGCCCACCAGGGGCGACGCTCTGCCCACCAGGGGGCGATGCTCTGCCCATCCTGGGCGTCGCCATATTGCGACCAGAGCCACTCTAGCGCCTGAGGCAGAGGCCACAGAGCCATCCCCAGCGCCTTGGCTGCGGGAGGGGAAGAGAGAGACAGAGAGGAAAGCGCAGCGGAGCGGTGGAGAAGCAAATGGGCGCTTCTCCTGTGTGCCCTGGCCGGGAATCGAACCCGGGTCCTCCGCACGCTAGGCCGACGCTCTACCGCTGAGCCAACCGGCCAGGGCCTCTGCCCCACTTTATAGTGCAGAAATCAAAACCTTTAATCCAATATACAAAATAGGGAAATCTCTAATACAAAGTCACTTATCTGAGGCATAATTGGATTGTACCACCCCACATCAAAAAGGGTGGGAAAGGCTTAGTCCGAAAACCAAGCCCCAGGCTACAGGCATCTTGCCTGCCCACAGCCCGCCCCCAACACACATTAATATCACCTAGGCAACAGCTTCCATGTGGGCAGCGCCATCTTTAACAAAGTGAGCATAATATATTTTATCTTCCCAACATCCATGTTGATTGATTAGGCCCTTGGGTGGGGTTGAGGGGCGCATTAACTCTTTCCTATCCATGTTTGACCCTCAACTACATTTTCCTCGTGAATTAAACAACAAGAAATAAGTAAACATGTTTATTCTCTCTTTTAGATTAGTGAAGGAGTGGAATGTATTTTTATTCCCCAAAGCTTGTTTCTAACAGAAGCCAGCACTGAATCCAGGGGAACTGTGTTAGAGCTGGTGGGTGCGTATCCCACAGAGGAGGCCATTAGGGCGTACCTGGTCGAGCAAAAGGTGCGGAATGAGTACAAGGCCAGAATCTTGCCTCAGTGGCTGAAGATAGGAAACCGACCTGCTGGCTCAGCTCATTTTTATTTTGAATGAAAAATCTGAAAGGAGACTGAAAAACACAGTTGGAAGTTTACTTTAATATGCACTTAGAACTGCCTCCGTAGAGGTCAGGGCATGGGGTTTACTTACTGCTTAAATTAACAATGCCACACCCTAACTTACTCAGAGCTCTAGCTGGTAACTTCCTCATACTAGAAGGCATAATAAACTTGATAAGATATATTGTTGTTTGTCCTTGAATGGTGTGTTTAAGTTGTAGTTAGTAAAGTGGTGTCATTTCACATTGGAAATTTTTCTCAACGTACTTGTTATTGATAAAAGCAGTTCATAAAACTATGACTAATACGACTTCAATAAAAGGTATAAGCATTTGTACGGCATAGTCAATGGCAAAATTTTATCAGTGGTGCTCTGTGAATGATGCAGTTTTTTTGTGTCATAAACTTTTATTTTTGGGGTATTTTTTAACTTAAAAAAAAAGTCTTAAAAATTTCAGTTCTGCCTAAGTAATGTTTCTGTGAAATGAAGTTTACAGATTTTGAAAGATTAACACAGTAAAAAAAAAGAGAAGAAAGCTCTTGATGAGAGCGTCCCATTATATGAAGCCTGCACCTCGTCCTGGTGGAGTGTGAATGGTGCTGTCATGAGCTACTTGAGTGGAAGCCAGTGGGCGCCCACCTCACAGACCTGCAGCCCACACCCGGTTTCAGCGAGGCTAGGTCCGGCATGGCGACAGTATCATACCTCCAGATTTTGGGATGTTTGTGGGTAAATAAATGCCTCAGCCTCCCAATCTTTGATGGAAGGTTTCTGAGGTGTAGCCAACACAGTTCCTCAGGGCTCCTGTGTTCGTTCCTTGTTGCTTGGAACAAATCGCTTCAAAGTTGGTAGTTTAAAATAATACACTTCTTGTTTCACAGTTTCTATAGGTTCAGGAATCAGGGAGCAGCTTGGCTGAATGGTTCTGGCCCGGAATCTCTCACAAGGCTGCAGTCACCTGAGATGTGACTGTCTGAATGATCCACTTCCAACTCCCTCGGGAGGCTGTTGGCAGGAGGCTTACCACGTCGACCCCTTTCTATGGCTCCTCGCTATATGGCTTCCCCCAGGGTGAGTGGTCGAAAAGAGAGAAGGCCAGTGCCCCAAATGGAAGTCGTCTTTTTTATGACCTAACAAAAGTGACATTCCATCACTTGTGGTGTTTTTGTCATATAGACCAACCCTGGTAGAGTGTAGGAGGACAGACACTACTCACAGGTGGCAGTAAGGGCCATCTTGGAGACTGATACCACAGATCCTCAACAGGATTAGCCCTAGGTCCCTGCAATGAGAGATCAACTGACAATGCATTCCTGGGTTGTCTTGGTCCTTTCCTCTGCCATTCTTCCCCTTTCCTCACTTCTGTTTCCTGAACTCACTTTTCCTCTGCCCAGTCCCCCCAAACTCTGACCTAAACCTAAATCTGACGCAGGCTCTCATTTCAAAGGGAACAAAAGAAGAGAAATCCTTGCCTGTAATGAAAAATATCACTCAGAATCTTCTTTGAACTTTGTTTATTGAGGAAAAAAATGGAAAAATGGCCCTACTTTAAATTTTTAACTTGTTATTTGGAAATAATTTAAAACAAAGTTGCAATAATAGTATAAAAAGCTCCCATATAACTTTACCCAGATCCACCAATTTTTAATGTTTGGCCACATTTACTTTCTTTCATTCTCAAAGGCCTAAATTGTGAACCTTAAAATATCCAGTGTCATTCCTGCTTTGCTTTTATTCTTTATCTACACTATGATTTCATTTTATTTAATATTCATTTAATTTGTGTTTTATCTTTGGGATAATCCCTTAATCCCTTTACATTTCTTTTGCTCATCTGAAATGTGAAGATAATAACATTTATGGTTTCAGGATTAATTGAGCTGTACACATGAGGCATTTGGTATAGGGCCTCACACACAGTAAGTGCTCAATAAATATTAGGCTTTTGATCATTCATTCTTTCAACAAACATTTATTGAGAAACTTGCTGTTGTTCTTATTATGTATCTTTGATGACTGGTAAGTAATTTAATCCCAGGAGGTAAGTGCTGGAAATAATAGTAAAAATTGTAATACATAGACATAGGTGACATAAAATGATATCTGAGCTTCACTTCAAAATAATTTGGAGGGGAAATAAGTAGGGGTGTAGAGGAAACAAGATTGTTGAAGCTGAGTGATGGGTACATGAAGTTTCACTATACGTGCCTCTTTTTTGTATATATTTGCAGCTTTCCATAATACAAAAATTTTTAAAAAGTACAAAGATACATACACTAAATTAGCCACTCTCAAATGACTAGTAAATATCATATTTCCTCAGCATTAGGTCATTGAATTGATTCAAAAAATAGAGTGAGACAATGAATCTTAAGATTCTGATGGTCACAGAAGTCATCTTCCTGTTAGCTTTCACCATTAATTTGACACTTTCCACAATTTTTTTTTACTATCGAGCCTTGACACAAATGTGTCCAGGTATTTGCCCACTGGCTATGATGGAACAGAAAATTATTTATATCATGCTTAGTCTATTATATCAGAGTGTCTAAGACTACATTTACAAATGTGATTCTTAAATCTACTAACCAACCTAGGCCTTAATAATAGGAACTCAAACGTTTTTGATGCAAGGCAGCCAGTCTAGTTTAAATTTGCATTATGAATGGCTATGTTCTGAGGGCTAAACAGCAAAACTTCCTTGAATTATTATCATTTTACTATATTACTTTGATATGAATAGACATATTAACAACAGAGAACTTGTAAAGTTGCCTAGTTTCCAAGTTAGAGACCTTGGAGCTTTTCCAGTGGCCCCTTGGAGCTCAAGAGACGTTTCAGATGAGTGGGCATTTGCTCCACCCCTCGACCTCCTCCATAATCTTGCTCCATTAATTATCTTTTCCTCCAATAGTATCTTCAGTCTCTCTCCATGTTCTTTTTATGGTTTTGTGGACTAGTGTGATCTGATGATGTTCCTTATCTTCAAATATCACATAACTCTTTCCCGGCACAAAACTCTTGCAGATGCACAAGAAGAGGAAAAGAATACACGCCCTAGGTGTTAAGACAATGTGGACAGAGAGAGCAGCGGCTGCTGAATGTCCCAAGGACAGAGGCCATGAACTGCGGCACTAATTTGCCTTCAAGCTGCTTCTTACCTGGCCACCTCTGGGCAGCAGCCTCCAGGTTAAATGAAAGCAGAAATCTTTAATAATAATAGATGAGTCTCCCAAGCAACATTTGAATAGGCCAGCGAGTAAAAAACAAATAAGAAGTCGTGCAGAGCAATATTGGCAAAAGGTTTATTTTGTCCTCTTTAAGCCCAGAATTAGCTCTGGCTTTTTCCTTCCTGATCCTTCTGGTCGTTCCATTCCTTCTGGCTACCTTTCCTGACAGAAAATTCTGCAAGTCTGACTCCATTCTTTCATCAGAGGTGCATGGCTTTAGAATACAAAAGTTAAATTCTTGAAAACAATGGAATCTAAGTAGAGGTTTTTATGGCAGGTGGCGTCTTGGTAAAGGGGTATTAGAATTTTTCTCATTCTGTCTTATTGGAACCCTTTGGAAGGACTTAGTGGAAACAAATTCAACTGGGCTTTGTTTAGTGTGTACTCGGTGATTATTGAGAAATGCTCATCTGAATCATGAGACTGGTTCCTTAATTTTGTTCTTGCAGTTGCTTTCCACAAGCTATTAACTTAATTCTCCCTCTCCCACTCACTGTGTATTACAGCCGTGGCTCACCAAAAGTAAGTAATTCTAATATGCAAAGTCAATAATAAGTATTTAGTGAAATTAGATATGAGTGCAGTTTGGGATGGAAACTTGGTCCAGAATGCCATACATTTTCATTTTTTGTTGCTTTTTCTGTTTTATGGTGCTAAATGGATTTGCTGCATTTAATCACTAGCTCTTCAAATTGAAAGGTACCTCATACATCAGTGCAGGGACCAATCAAGCACTTGTCCTCTGCACCGAGCCCCGGGAGAGGAGTATGTACTTAGCAGACATTTGCTGAATAGCTTTATCTGGCTCACTCTTTCCTCCCAGGGCAGGCATATTTCAATCACTTTCCCGAAAGGTGGTCCTTCATATCCCTTGCCTGCACCTTTCCAGTCCCAGGGACTCTCTCCCTTCCTCTTTCCTTCCTTCTTCCCCTTCCCTCCCTACTTTAGTAGATAAATGTTGAGTTCTTACTATGTGTAGGCTCTGGGATATTTCAAGTCAAAATACGTTCCTGGCCTTCATGGGTTTTACAGATTAATAGAGGAGACAAACATTACTTAAAGGGTGTAAGTAACTACAGAAAAGAAAAGGCAGGACTCTGATAAGTGCACAAAGGATGACATGGCCTCTTCTTAGGAGGTCAGGAAGACTCCATGGAGATAGGGACCCTGAGATGAGTAGGAGTGGGTTTGGTATAGAAAAGAAGAAAGACCACCCAGGCAGAAGGACCTGCATGATCAAGACGGAAGATGGGAAGAAGCCTATTGTGCACCAGGGCCTGAAAGAAGGCTAGGTTGGCATGGCTGGAGCCAGCTGAGTAAGGGAAAGTGGGTGCCAGCTGGGGCTGCATACCAGCAACAGGGCCCACCCACAAGGGCCTTGTAAAACCTACTCGGGAGCTTGGACTTTATTCTCAGAGCACTGGGGAACCATCCAGCAATTTTTATAAGGGGTAACATTATCAAATTTGTATCCCACTCTCTGCTAGGTGTGTGTGTGTGTGCATAAGGTGTTCTATTGACTTAAAGCTGCCCCCATACGAGTTTCCTTCACTGGTCTTGCTCTTTGGGAGCTCTACAGAAACAAGTGTTCTTCTCAATGAAGGCTTTCTAAACTCCAGTTCGGTATCAGCTTCTTATATCCACATCATACCTTTCTGTACTTTATATATACCTAGGTTCTTTAAAAAAGATGGCTTGCAAAGTTGAATACAATCCTCCAGAAAGTTTTGGAGAACAAATATATTATTTTCTGTAATCTGAACACTGTCCTTGAACACAATCATCACCAAATGTTTCTTAATAAGTCCATAGTCTACTAAACTATTCAACCCCTAGCCTTTTCAGGCGCTATGCTAGTAAATTAGGAGGTCTCTCTCATTATGTTTTGCTGCATTATTTGTTTGCTTTTAACATTGATAAATAAAATAGTTCTGGGCATCACCCCTGACACTGCCACCAATTAGCAACATAATCTTGGAGAGGTCACACTGTCTCTCTGGGCTTCCATGCTTTACAGAGAGGAAACGTCTTTCCCCACACCTAATGTTTCCTTCCGTGTGGTGGGAACCTCGTTCCTGAACCGGTCATGGGCTCTCTTCATTCCCCTCACTCAGTCTTCCCAGAGGAGTGATTCAATCTGATGGATGAGTTTGGGAGGAGAAAATGGGCATCCATAGCTCAGTGCCCTTTCTTGTCTGTCTTTGGGAGCAAGTGGCACACAGAAAGCATATGCTCTGACCTCTCCCTGTGCTATGAGTTTTCAAGGGGGTTGAGCTCCCAAGGAGGCCTGCAATAGTCCAATGGGGTCTGTAGTTGGAGGCCCACTTTCCTGCAGATTAAGCCGGTTTCTTCATCATTAACTTTATCACTAATAAGGCGATAGCTCTGTCTTAGGTCACTGTCCTATTTCTGAATTGGTTCAGCACACAGTACTATTTCTTGGGCTTTCCAAAATAATGAAAGGGTAATCAATATTAATTTTCTTAAATTTCTTGTTCCTAGGAATATGACTTTACATTTATCCCATTAAATGTCTTTAGGCTTGTGTCAGCCCATTCTTCATTACAGCCCAAATTAGCATTAATTGGTACCCAGTGGTCTGGAGGAGTTCATTCATATCCTTAACCAATTAGCTAACTCCAAGGAAGTGATGTTGGTCCTGGAGTCCATTCTAGAAAAACAATGCAACGTTCTGGAATGTGGCCATATTATTATTTTCAGTGTTATTCTTTTATTATGCTATTCTCAATGCCCTATTACAATTATATGGAAGCTCCCATTAGGAAAATGCCATTTCTTAGAGAGGCTTGAAATCAGGTCTGCTCTGTATTCAATTCTACTCTATTATAACTAATGTCACAGCAAGGTTATAGGCTGCACACTTGACATATCATTTGAAAATATGTCCTTGGTGCCTGTCATGTAACAAATGCAGAAATAAATTATACACATTGATGATGATGATGTGTCAAAACAGTATATAGTTTATATTTGCCAAGTGCTTTGTGTGATTCAAAGAACTTTTAAGCTACTTAGGAATAATTATTTTTTACCTAACTACCTAAAAGAGTTAGAAACATCAAATTCAAATTAAATAACTTCAAATGCATATTCTTGGTTTAAATAATACAATTACAAGTTAATTTTTAACAATGTCAAAAATAACACTTAACTCTGATGCAATACTGAGATGCTTTGATGCAAGCATCTACTATTATTGTAATTAGTATCAATTAGGGATAGCAAAACATCACCCAAATAATTCAGTCTAATGGAGAAAAGATCATCTTAATTTAACCAAAAATGCTTTTAAGTGCCCAGAATGGTAGGAGTTAGGTACAAGACTCTGGAGACCTTTAGTGAGTGGATAGAAATTAATGAAAATTTCCCAATAGTGAGTTGTGGTTCAAAATATGCTCATAAGTCAACTCTGCAATAAATGGTTAAGAAGTGGAATTTAAGATGGAATTCATAACTCTGGATTACAACAGCATATTTAAATTGTTTGTGACGTGTGCAAATTGGTATAATAGGACTCATTCCAGTTTTAATTCTGAGAACAGTGAAGAGATATGGAAGTAAGGAGAAAAAAGTGTTTTCTGTCTTTTTTTTTTTTTTTAATATTTTTCTGAAGCTGGAAACGGGGAGAGACAGACGGACAGACTCCCGCATGCGCCCGACCGGGATCCACCCGGCACGTCCACCAGGGGCGACGCTCTGCCCACCAGGGGGCGACGTTCTGCCCCTCCGGGGCATCGCTGTTGCGACCAGAGCCACTCTAGCGCCTGGGGCAGAGGCCAAGGAGCCATCCCCAGCGCCCGGGCCATCTTTGCTCCAATGGAGCCTCGGCTGCAGGAGGGGAAGAGAGAGACAGAGAGGAAGGAGGGGGTGGGGGTGGAGAAGCAAATGGGCGCTTCTCCTGTGTGCCCTGGCCGGGAATCGAACCCGGGTCCCCCGCACGCCAGGCCGATGCTCTACTGCTGAACCAACCGGCCAGGGCTTCTGTCTTTTATTTAAGCAATGAATTGCAAAGTTCTGACCCCTCCTATGCCTTTCTCCTATTTCCTAATGTGTCTCTTCTCTGGTTTTACTGTATTCTACTTCTGCTCCATTAAAGTGTCTGAGCTGAAATGCTTGCCTTTCTTAGTGAGAACTACTAACCCGACTTCTTCTTTTTTTTTTTTACGGGGAGAGAGAGAGAGTCAGATAGAAGGATAAATAGGGACAGACAGAAGGAACAGAAAGAGATGAGAAGCATCAATCATCAGTTTTTTGTTGCGACACCTTAGTTGTTCATTGATTGCTTTCTCATATGTGCCTTGACTGCGGCCTTCAGCAGACCGAGTAACCCCTTGCTTGAGCCAAGGGCCTTGGTTCCAAGCTGATGAGGTTTTTGCTCAAGGCAGATGAGCCTCCGCTTAAGCTGGTGACTTCAGGGCCTCGAACCTGGGTCTTCCGCATCCCAGTCCGATGCTCTATCCACTGCGCCACTGCCTGGTCAGGTTAACCCGACTTTTAAAATCCTTAAAGTAACATAACCAGGTGGTGGTGCAGTGGATAGAGTGTTGGACTGGGATGCGAGTGACCCAGGTTCAAAACTCCAAGGTTGCCAGCTTGAGCGCGGGCTTTCTAGCTTGAGCGTGGGCTAACTAGCTTGAACATGGGATCATAGACATGACCCCATGGTTGCTGGCTTGATCCCAAAGGTCACTGGCTTGAGCAAGGGGTCACTCATTCTGCTGTAGCCCCCTGGTCAAGGCACACATGAGAAAGCAGTCAATGAACAACTAAGGAGACTAAGAAGCTGCAACGAAGAATTGATGCTTCTCATCTCTCTCCCTTCCTGTCTTTCTGTCTCTATCTGTCCCTCTCTCTGTCTCTCTGTCACTGTCACACACACACACACACACACACACACACAAAATCCTTAAAGTATTTGAATTTTTAAACAGGATATTGGTAAACCCAAAGCAGCTGCTATTTCATAGTATTTCTGTCTAGGTTTCAAAGCAAATGTCAAAGACCTGGGTAGTGAGGGAGAAGGAGATGAGATTTTGCAGACTGCCTGGCTGGCAGTTTATCACCCTGTCGCTGCTTCTTGCTACTCCATTTTTTCCTCCCCTCCCAACCCCAAAGGTTTTCTAATATCTCTAGGGTTATTCCCACTGGCTCTTTAGCAACCACAGAAGAGATATTTGGGTGAGGAGCAGAGGGTGGAGCTTAGTGGTGTGGCCCCTCTGTGGACTGGGGGCCACATTTCTGTGGACTTCAGTGCCTTTGTGTGTGTTGTTGTTTATTTTATAGATGTTAGCGAGAGAGAGAGAGAGAGAGAGAGAGAGAGGAACATCAGTCTTTCTTGTGTGTGCCCTGACTGGGGATTGAACTGACAGCCTCGGTGCTTTGGGACGATGCTCTAACCAACCAAGCTGTCCAGCCAGGGCCCGGTGCTTCTTAAAGCCTCAAAACTGATATCTTCAGAAGAATTTTTGTTTGCAATCTAATTTATAATTTTAATTTACTTAGTAAGTTTTCCTTCCTATTTTTCCCCCACCCTCCTTTTATTTTTTATTTATTTTTTGGCTTTAAATAACATGAATTTATTATCTCAGAGTTTCTGTGGGTCTTTCCTTCCTTTTAAAATAGATGAAGCCAAGTTAACTTACACCCAGCAATGGCCCTTATTACAAATTCTGAACCAGTCTAACATAATGAGTAATCACAAAACATAGGCAAGTAAAATATAATTCCTAATCTGCCGTTTCTTAGGTGCTATGCTGAAGGAATAAGGAATAAATAAACTGAGTTTGAGTACAGGGATGGGCAAATAAGCACACACTCCTACGTCCTATCCTGTTTCTCTTCCACTCTGTCGCCATCATCCTTTGAATCGTAAGGCCGCTAGTAAAAACCATCTCCTCTTCATGCCCACTGCTTTAATCAGTCCTGAATGTGCACAATAGCCCTGAATTCTGGCTTGCTCTCCTCCCATTTAGCCTCCCACATTGCATTAGAGAGATCTTTCTAAAACACAGATTTTACCATGGCATCTACCCACTTGAAATTCTTTTTTTTTTTCCACTTGAAATTCTTGATAGCTTATTATCACTCTATGAATACATCTTAGCACAATAAACAAAGCCCCTTCACAGTCCTGCTGAGCTCATCTCTCCAGATTTGCCTCCATTCATTTCCCCCCACAGATTTCCCACTGTCTTTTCCCTGTAGACTCTGCACACCATCCTCCCTCTGTTCCGTCTGTCCTGCTTTTCTATGTGCCTGGAATTTCTCTTTTACTTTGCCACCTGGGCTGCCCCCTCTAAAGCAGAAATAATCATTCTCTCTGTTCCCTTACACTTTACATAATACTGAACATTGCAATTTTTATAACATGTGATATTATTGTAGGTATTTTTATTTGCTTCTCTATATTCCAACCCTAAGAAATGAACTCTATCAAGGCAGAGACTTTGTTGTTTCTGGAACATAAAAGATACATAAAATGTCAAGATCAAATATAGAGAAATGTTGAGATTGAGATGCATCAATTTAAATAAAACAGAAAAGACAGAGAAGTAGGCATCTAGAAATGCCTTTGTAAAATCTTAATGAATTCCACTGCTTATAGCACACACATAAAATGTCTTCCCCCAATCCCGTGTCTTCCAATTAGAGTTTTAAATAAAAACAATCAGATGAAAGAGTTGGGATTTCAGGAAATTGGAGAACACAGTAACTTGCATATAAAGGCTCCATAGGAGATATATTCGGTGGGACACTTGAACCTATGTAAACACAGATTAAAATCATAAATTTAAAAAAAAGACTCCATAATAGAAAATAACATTTTTATAATACTTTTCACCAATGAAAATGATAAAAACTATTATTTGTTTTATGCTCAGTCACTATGGCATTTCTTATATAACATAGCATTAGTTTATAGTCTACCATTGAGCATCCACTATGCAGTAAGACTTGGGTTGGCATTGTCATGCAAGGAAAATGAATGACCTGTCTTTGGCCTTGGGGAGCCTTCACTAGTCCCTGACATGACCAAGTTCACACTAGTGGAACTGCTGTGCACCCACAGATATTATTGCTACTGAAAAGACCCTTATCATGACATAACCTTTCATGCTTTGAGTCATTTTGTCTCCTTTTGAAAGGAGCGTCTGAATGATCTAATGCACAGGGTACCGGTCCCTTCTGTAGGAGTAGCAGGTCCAGATCCCAACAAGGATGCCAAGTAGTTGCTAGTTTCTAGTTTGGGAAACGAAAAGGCTAAAATATTTTTTAGTCTATTTTCAGAAAGTTTCCTATGTAGAGGCATGCATACCATACTCTTTGGTTTAACAAACCTCCACTGAGCACCTGTTTTGCACAAGGCAGAGAGTTGGTGGCTCTAGAGAAGAATGGACCCCGTTCTTGCTCTGCAGAAGATAAGAATATGGTGGGGCTGTCACATGCAATTGCTGTAAGAAGGCATTAACACATGCTGTGGGAAAAAAGACCATCCAGGAAGGAAGGAAAATCTTCAGAGGAGGGGAAAGGTTTATTCATGCTAGCTTTGAGAAGTTTGGGCCCTTCATATGGTACTGGCGCTTCCTGCCTGTGTGTTTTCAAAAAGGTTTCTTTCGTATGTGTTTTTCTGCATTTACTGGACAATATTACTGGATAAGACTGTCTAGTTTGGAGGAGCAGAGGCCATCTTGGTGGGGGTTGCTAGGCTGGTGGTGTTCCAGGCAAGACCTCATACGTTGGTGAAATCAGCGGGCTCCCTAATCTGGTTCTTAGCTTTGTGACCCTGGCACTTCCCTTTCTCAGCCCACCAAAAATGCCATCTAACCCAAGTGATCCTATTCAAACTAATAACTGACTGAATTATCCATTTATGATGAGGCTATTCTTTTACGTTGACATGTTTATATCTACACACTGGAAAGCTTTTCCCAGTTTCAAAATATCTTAAAGGCAGTGTGGATATAAATCAGTTGGTTGCTCTTTAAGCATGATGTCAGAGCAGAGGGAGGTTTATAGATGGCCGGATATCTCAGGAAGCTGAATGAGTCCTTTCTAACTCAGAGCAGGGAATTGCCCTTTAATAAGCATGTGTAATTTCCTTGCAGTCAATATTTCCTTCCTAGACAGTGTTAAGTGGACACTGTCAACTTTATTTGTCCTGGTCCCCATTTCCATATATTCATGTAGACCACTCTGTCGTACTGCAATATTCTTATTAAGAGATGATGTTGTCACACAGATAAATTCTCTCTTCCTGTTTGGGGATGAGAATCCTTATTTATATATTTATTTTTTAAAATTTGGCTACTTCTGCATATTCGCTTATTTATTTTCAATCAAGCCATTTTCTCACCCCCTCTCCCTGCCTATACTGTACTGCCCACACAGGTCTGACTTGCTCTGAATGGGGTTAATCAGACAGCTCCATGAAAAAGTTATTTTTTAAACTTGCATTTTGCTTACTAAGATAGCTGTAAAAACACTGCTGGGGACGATGGAAGGAATAACACTATTCCACATAAGCCGTTATCTGCATTCCAGCCATTTATATTTTGCTCCTATATTGCTTTGTTCTCCATAAAACTCCCTTATAAAAACCCAGAAGGGACTTCCCTTATGAAGACCACAGATACAGTTGTGTCAGATGGCTATTCAGGTTCTTAATACCTTTTCTCCTCTGGGATGTGCTCTCCCAGGTCCTACCCACTGACTTCTTTATTAACTTGGTCTTTAAATGTCCTTATATTTATTTGGCTTTTATCCATGACTAAAGGCCACGCTCTCCATAAGCACTTGGTGCTCTTGCTTTGATTAAAACTTAAAAAAAAAATCTTTCTTGGTTTATGCTGGATATTCACCTATTCCTTGAATTTATAACCTCATCTATAATGCAAAAGTAATACCGGTACCAATTTATATTAGGTTTTATGCACTGGTTCAGTCTGATATTACTTTCAGGCTCCCAAGCATCTAGATTCTTTAGTTCCAAAGGTAGGAAGTTTGTGCTGTACTCTAGGAGTTGAGAAACTGTGCTATCAGGTGAGAATGACTGCAAACTTCCCCAAATTCTAACTTACATCCCTTCTCCACAACCCTGGGGAATTCCAGAGTGGCCCCGTAGCAGATGCTGACAGGGCCTCCCCCAGACTGCTTGCCTCTTCCATCTGCTAGTATCTGCACGTGTTTGCCTGAGAGCCCAGCCATGGTCTCTGCCCAGATACAAAGGGGCAGACTGAAAGGAGAGAATGAAGAGGATTGCTGAGTACTCTCAACCTAGGCCTGGTGGAACGCGGGGCACAAATACCCAGCATCCTTTCCTTTAGGGTGGATGGCTCTGAGGTGTGTACTACACGGTGTATCCAAGTTCCTGGCTGCACTAGGCTCCCGTTGCCCACAGTGCTCACTGGCTTGATAACACCCTCACTGCTTCCTTCCTTTCCCTGGCTCGCCACCTCCTTCCATACCAGTGCTTTCTGCACCTCACAGATAAACTGCTTGCCCTTGAATCTCTTTCTTGGGGTTTGCTTCTGACCTCAAACTAAGGTGTGATGTAGTGGAGAAGAGGAAACTTCCTAGCTATAGGACGAATCAAATCAACATCCAGAAGTTAATGAACTATAATGGACATAGTTTCTGGTCCGTAATAACTGTTTTATGAATGCTTTTAAAAAATATTTTCATGTGTGTTCTCCCTCTCAAAGAGTGAAAATCCAGTGGGAGAGGTTGACGTATAAACCAGGAGACCTTACTACACTGTGGTTAGTGCTATAAGGGAAGTGTGAGGGATTTCCTGAGAGAAAGGGTAAACTGACAGTTCATCAGGATGAGGTTGGGGTGAAGATGGGATTCAGCAGAGGCAGATTTAATGGTGGGCACACTGGGTGCGCATCCTGGGCCCCAGCTTCTGTAGGGCCCCACAAAACCCCAACTTTACACTTTCTTCTAATGATACCAAGTTGGGCTTCATATGTGCAATTTTAACATTAATAGTACATATTATTTATTTATTTAAGAATATGGTTAACTTGTATTTTTATTTTCCCTCTCTCTCTCTCTTTTTTAAGGGGCCCAATATTTTCTTTTGTGCCTGGGGCCTTAATTCACCTCAGGGTTACAGGGAAAGTTTTATTGATGGGATGACATTAGATAGGGAAGTCAGTAAAGAACATTTCAAAAGGAAGAGCATGAGAGCCTGACCAGGCAGTGGTGCAGTGGATAGAACATCGGACTGGGATGTGGAAGACCCACATTCAAAGCCCCGAGTACACTGGGTTGAGCACAGGTTCACCAGCTTGAGCAGGGGGTCACTAGCTTGAGCAAGGGATCATAGACATGACCCCATGGTCGCTGGCTTGAGCCCAAGGTCACTAGCTTGAGTAAGGGGTCACTCGCTCTGCTGCCGCTGCCCCCCGCCCCAGCCAAGTCACATATGAGAAAGCAATCAATGAACAACTAAGGATCTGCGATGAAGAATTGATGCTTCTCATCCCCCTTCCTGCCTGTCTTTCCCTATCTGTTCTTCTCTCTGTCTCTCTCTCTGTCTCTGTCACACGAAAAAAGGAAGAGCATGATGAGAGAAAGAGAGAGATGAACAAGCCGTGAATACTGCCATGTGAAGGGGACAATGAGCAGCAGCATGTGTCTTTGGGAAGCAGTGACTGGGATGAACGGGTGAGAGGCTTCAACTGCCATGCTAATGGGAGTTGGCCTCTTCCTGCAAGTGACAGTGAGACATTAAAGGTTACTCAACAAAGGAGTAACACAATTAGTTCTCTGTATTGGAAAATCTTTTTTCTAGATATACACAAAGTAACTATGGGATACTTTAGATTATTTTTGGAGCTCAGTTTACACAGAATGGGCAGTAAAAGCTAAGTGGTTAAGCATGGGGGTGCCATTATTTGAATCCCAACCCTGCTGCTTACTAATCATGTGATAAAAATAACTAACATTTATTGAGTCTACTAAGTGCCTGGCACAGTTCTGAGTGCTTTTACATACTAAATTCTTAAGTCTTTCGTCCTTCTGATTCCTCATCTATACAATGAAGGGAACATTATTTTATATTAATAAATATTATTTTTATAACAATATTTTATGCAGCAATCTAGAAGAGTACTTACATGAATAAGTTTATTTGTGTAAACCTCTTAGAACAGTGCCTCAGAACCTAGGCAGCAGATGCTGAATATATGCTATTGTTATTATAGCATACCCTCTGCTCTCAAAACAGCTCATATAAAGAAGAATTTATGGCTTTGTTAAGTTTCCCTACATCTGAGTTCAGAGATCACTGAAAGGCATTCCTGGCAGGCACCTGCTCAAGTCGAAGAATAGGTAGGAGGCTAGTATGGTGCAATGTCACCTAGCCTTATGCAACTAAGAATTTTGTCCGCTGAAAAAGCTCTCTCTCTTCAACCAAGGCCAGAGCCTCATAGAGCTGTCCTTCAGTGGAGGTGCTGAAGGAGTTAGGATAAGTTCTTCAACAGCCAAGGCACCAGAGAGTATTCTTGGTGTTAAAATCTAGGAGAAAAAAGAAGCACCAAACTGGCAGTAAGTTCTAGGATAATAATTTGGAGTAGTGTCTGTCTAGTGCAGGGGTCGGGAAACTTTTGGCTGAGAGAGCCATGAACGCCACATATTTTAAAATGTAATTCCATGAGAGCCATACAACGACCCGTGTACGTTTGCGTTTCCAATAAAAATTTGGTGTTGTCCCGGAGGACAGCTGTGATTGGCTCCAGCCACCCACAACCATGAACATGAGTGGTAGGAAGTGAATGAATTGTAATACATGAGAATGTTTTATATTTTTAATGTTGTTATTTTTTTTATTAAAGATTTGTCTGAGAGCCAGATGCAGCCATCAAAAGAGCCACATCTGGCTCGCGAGCCAGCCATAGGTTCCCGACCCCTGGTCTAGTGTGTCTGACTCCGAGGAGCCTCTGCTCTACTGTCTATGAAGCTGTTTGTAGAGCCTTCAGTGAGCAACCAGGAAGTGGCCCAGCAGAGAGAGAAGGTTCACATGGCTTTGTTTGTACAAAGGGTTGCTGAGTTTCCTTCTAGAAGAACCTTATCCCTGAAGCTTCCAGTTCTGATTATAAATGTCCCAGTTGAATCTGGTATGAAATCTTGAGAGACAATGGAGACTGTGGAGTAAAAAGCTATTAAGGTTCTGATCCAGACAGCTTATGAAACTGCAGATTCAAAACAATGAATGTGGGTTCTAGGCACCCATAACACTTTTGAATTAGAACTTGACTTTCAAGTTTCTGGAAACAAATGAGGCATGAAAAGAGAGAAGTGAACTGATGTTTTTATTTAACTTTTATATTCATAGTTTAAAGTAATTGTAACTTTTTTCAGAGAAGCACTGCAGGACCACACTGCTTGCTACACTGTTTCTGTCCTGATTTTTATCCTTTTCACTGATTCATCCACCTGGAGGCAAGCGGAAGAGGTGAACTCAACTTTCTCAATAAGACATAATGAACTTGACTCTTAAGATGTTTCATGCTCACAGTTAACTGCTGGGTCATTTTCTGGTTTCTTTAAAACAATGGTAGAAGACTGTCTACCATTGATTGTGCTCATATCTATCGATAGATAACGTCAGTACATATCCTTGTCTTGTGTGTGTGTGTGTGTGTGTGTGCACTATTGATATCATGTGCATGCTGGTCTGAAATATGTTTGCTTTTTTGAATAATACATCATATTTTTAAAATACCTTTGGTATTCACCTAACTTTTTATTATAGACCTGGCATAGGATTGTCACTTAGTAGCTTAGTGTCCAAGTATAATGATCATGGGATATTAATTAATGACCTCTTTCCCTAAATTTCATTTTTAAAAGTGTCAGAAGATTTTTATCCAATTCCATGAAACTGTATTTTTTGTATTTTGTAAGAAAACAAGCCTTTTACTTATAGTAAAAGCCCACTGTTAGTTTATCTTCTTATATAACTTGATGTCATTGATGGAATAAATTCTGGTATCTTTCTGTTCCCCTCTTTACCTCCTGCAAATAACTATGCAGAGAGTTAAGAGGATACACTGAGTGAAATGGAAATGGCAGGAATCAGATTTCATCCTTCACCAACCATTTGTAAGAGAGAAATAAATGTACCAGGCCAAGGAACACTTAGCAGCTGGAGATTTATTTGTTCTCTAACCCCAACATGGAGCCCTGGGGTACAAGTAGGACTCCTGTTGCCTAAGTCACTACTTCTGAAACTTTAATACACAAATAAGTCACCTAAATATCCTGTTAAAATGTGATTCTGAGTCAATGCATCTGGATAAGGCCTGAGATTCTGCATTATTTCTCCTTCTTCTTTTTCTTCTCCTCCTCCTCCTCCTCTTTCTCCTCCTCCTCCTCCTCCTCCTCCTTCTTCTTCTTTTTAGCAAGAGAGACAGACAGAGAGAGGAACAGATAGGAACAGATAGGCAGAAATGTGAAGCATCAATTCTTCATTGCAGCACCTTAGTTGTTCATTGATTTCTTTCTCATATGTGCCTTGATGGGGGTGGGGAGACTGCAGCTGAGCCAGTGACCCTTTGCTCAAGCCAGTGACCTTGGGCTTCAAGTCAGTGAACTTTGGGCTCAAGCCAGTGACCATGGGGTCATGTCTATGATCCATCACTCGAGCCAGTGACCCCACACTCTAGTTGGTGAGCCCTCACTCAAGCCAGGTGAGCCCGGGCTCAAGCCAGAGACCTTGTGGTTTTGAACCTGTGTTCTCTACATCCCAGGATGACATTCTATCCACTGTGCCACCATCTAGTCAGGTGAGAGATTCTATATTTCTAAGAAGCTCCCAGATGAAATCAATGCTGCTAGTCCATAGACCACACTCTGATTAAGGCTTAAGCCATAATCAGTCTAAGGAGGTCAAAGGCATTCATCTGTTTCTGCCTACCTAAGTTCTCACCTGAATCTTGGCCCTCTGCTCAACTTGTTCTCTGCCCTAGTTGCACATTACAATCACCTAGGGTTCTGGTACCCACCTCCAGATGTTCTGATTTCATTGGTTTTGGATTGAAGGGTGGAAGAGAGACAAAAAAAAGGGGGGGGGGATAAGGGATCTTGATAACATTATACGAAGTGAAATAAGTAAATCAGAAAAAACCAGGAACTGCATTATTCCATACATAGGTGGGACATAAAAGTGAGACTAAGAGACATTGATAAGAGTGTGGTGGTTACGGGGGGAGGGGGGAGAGGGAGAGGGAAAGGGGGAGGGGGAGGGGCACAAAGAAAACTAGACAGAAGGCGACAGAGGACAATCTGACTTTGGGTGATGGGTATGCAACATAATTGAAGGACAAGATAACCTGGACTTGTTATCTTTGAATATATGTATCCTGATTTATTGATGTCGCCCATTAAAAAAATAAAATTATTTTTAAAAAAAGGGATAAAAAAAACAGATGATTCTGGGAGTCCTTGGACTTTTCAACCCTTTGTGTTAACAGAGAAATTTCTCCTCAGCTCTGTGATCCAATAACATAACGTTGCCCTTGACCCAGGTCCCGATGTGGAGTAGAGAGTCAACAACCGGTGAAATCCTTGAGCCTTCCATAGAGATGAATAATAATTATATGAATGTCAAATCATTTTTATAGTGCAGATCCAGAATACTTTTCAAAACATAGTACTGAAAAATGTTCTTGGGAGAAAACTAGGGTCCGAAGTTCAGGAATGCTGATTTACTCTGACTCTAGCAAAGGGACATCCAAGTACATGTTCACTTGGGGAGACCTGTATAAATATATGATCCTTTTCTTTGAGTTCTTATGTGCTCTAGTTAGGGAAATAAGACCAATACATGTGTGCAGTAAATGGTTCACTCAGCAGGCCTGCGTTACTCAAACCCTGTACATTTCAAAGAAAGCCTGGCTTTAGACGGCTGGCCCTTGGCTAGTTCCTGGAAGGGAACTTCTGAGCCCTTGGTGTATCCTACTGGATAAAGGTGTGTTTTGTGTACCTGAGGCTCTGAACCGTATTGTATTAGTTTGACTTCTGGGGAGCTGGAGCCTGAGTAGTCACAGTCAGTCATATGGGTAGAGTAAACCTCTGTGACTGACCTGCAATGATAACCTTGGACACCAATTCTCCATGAGCTTCCCCAGCTGGCAATACTTTACATGTTGTTGCCTGGAGACTGAAGTGCATCCCCCATGCAATGCCATTAGGAGGGAACACCTAAAAGCTTGCACCTTATTTCTCCTGGACTTTGTCCAAAGTACCTCTTCCATTTGTTAATTTTCATCTGTATCCTTTCACAGTAATAAACCATAGTCATAAGAATAACAGTTTTTTCTGAGTTCTGTGAGTCCTTTCAAATCATCAAACCTAAGTGTAGTCTTAGAAATCCTTGAGAAAACATGTAAAAGGGAAGATTAATTCTGGGTCTCCTCATGAGGTAGTATATATATTTGGAAGGTGATCTAGGTAACAGAAGAAATAACAAAAAAGAAGGAAATAAAATCATTATTGTAAGTGCCTATGGCTTGATGCCTGGGGACATTCGGAAGAGCTATAAAATATCTGTCTTCTGGAAGTAAGGTGTTGTCAGAGCTGTGCAAAGCTGGTTGCCATGGTAATGGCTGGAGCAAAAGACGGGCTGAGATCATGTGAGGCTGAGCATAAGGATGCTTCTTACAGTCCATTTCTTGCACCACAAGATCTACTTTTGTCCTACGTTAAGTCCAATCCAAAGCCCTCATGATGGTGGCTGACCATAATCTCTACAAAAGGGCCCAATTAAGGAAAGTTAATGGAACAAGTTACAGTTTCAAGGATAGAGCTGATATTATCTACCTCCTCTGTCGTGCACTCTAGATTCCCTCTTCCTAGGCCTACAACCTAGGCTAGCAAAGGGCAAGCTATAGAAAGTGAGCATCTAGAACAGGGGTCAGGAACCTATGGCTTGCGAGCCAGATGTGGCTCTTTTGATGGCTGCATCTGGCTCGCAGACAAATCTTTAATAAAAAAAAATAATATTAAAAATATAAAACATTCTCATGTATTACAATCCATTCATTTCCTACCGCTCATGTTCATGGTTGCGGGTAGCTGGAACCAATCACAGCTGTCCTCCAGACAACAACAAATTTTTATTGGATAATGCATAACGTACACGGGTTGTTGTATGGCTCTCATGAAATTACATTTTAAAATATGTGGTGTTCATGGCTCTCTCAGCCAAAAAGTTTCCCGACCCCTGATCTAGAACATGTAAAAGGAAGAGTATAAAATGTGTTAGATGGTTATTAAAATTCCAATTGATACACTGGTTCTGTTGGGCCTCAGACATGACAATGGTTGCTGCTGGTACAAATAATTTATTTTTATAATTGTTTATATTGAAGGGAATATGCTTTGTCCCCTCTGTGTTTTGAGGCAGAAAGAGAAGGTTAAAAACTACTGATATAGAAAACAATTAATATTAGAAAACTTGATTTAAATTTAAAACTTTTTAGAGAGTAAAGAAATACCTTTTTTCTGTGGCAGAGACAGAGAGAGTCAGAGAGAGGGACAGATAGGAACAGACAGACAGGAAGGGAGAGAGATGAAAAATATCAACTCCTTGTTGCGGTTCCTTAGCTGTTCATTGATTGATTTCTCATATGTGCCTTGACCGGGGGACTACAGCAGACTGAGTGACCCCTTGCTCAAGCTGGCGACTTTGGGCTCAAGCTGGTGAGCCTTGCTCAAACCAGATGAGCCCACGCTCAAGCTGGCGACCTCAGGGTCTCGAACCTGGGTCCTTCACATCCCAGTCCAACGCTCTATCCACTGCACCACCACCTGGTCAGGCAAGAAATATCTTGATTAAATATGTACAACTGGTCATCCGTAACCTATGAGACAAAGGAACACTTTTTATGCTTATATGAGACTTATACCCTGTCATTTTCTTACTATCTGCTGGAATTCTGTTTCCTGGGACTGGTCACTAAGGTCTTTAATTTATTGAAGTAATCTAATTATATATTAAGATAACTAAGTAAAAATTTAATACTATTTCTTTTTAAATAAAATCACCAGAGAAACTTAGATTTAAGGAAAGTTCAGGAAAAAAGATGCACGCACACACACGCACACAACAGCATTTTCCATTTCTGACTTGAATTAATTTCTTATTTAAGAAGTTAAAACTCAGCTTGATGGTTTGATGTCAAGCCTACATTTGACCAAGAGACTTCATGAATTTAAGGGGTTAGTCATGTTTTTTCTTCCCTCTAGATATATAGATAATAAGGTCAAGCTTATTCAAAAAAGCTAAGTATTCACATTATGATAACAAATACAATAAAATACCTATGAAATTATTTTGTAAAAACCAAAAAGATGAAATAAAACTAGAGGACTCAGCTTTTACTATCATTGTTATTATGGTTATTATTATTACTCAGGTCTATAATTCCTTGTCTAAAACACTTGGAGCTTGATGTGTATCAGAGTTCAGAATTCTTGGAACAAAATATAGGTTTGTTTTGTTGCCTCACACGCAGGATCTCTTAGTCACTTATTGGAGACAAACTTTGTTCCTTATATGCAGCTAACTCTTGCTTGGGGAATGACACATCCACGAGAAACATCCAAATATGAAAATAAAATATGAGGTTTAGCTTGGGCTTTGGTGTCATGAAAGAAAATGCTTTTGAAGTCCTCTACTTGACAAAAAAAAAAGTATGTGGAAGGTGTTGAAAAAAATAGTTATTTATATACAGTAACTCAATAATTTGAACTTGAAATTCCTCCAAGAGTTTGTGGGAAAATTGTACATAAATTTTAGATAATGGCTGCCAAACAAGGGAACTTTAAATGCTTGAATTCTCAGGCAGTTCATTTATCAAACAAACTTTTATAATATAACTTTAAATTTTCGCTTTTAAGTTACTTATACTTCTGTACCCCAAAAAAGGCACTTGTAAACAGACATGCCACGATGTAATTTTTGTATAATTCATGATGGTTGTAAAATTTTCAGGTACTACTGTAATGTTTAAGAATCCTTGACTTGAGGAGATGTAGGATTTGGGGACTGTCTAGAGCCATTTACATTTACCATAATCACTTGTAATCCAGCCGAGCTTCTGTTTAGTTCATGGATCTAGAACTGTACAGGATAAAGTTAAATAATTCGGGATGCCTGCAGCACGATGTCATTTTTTGGTGTAGAAGATTCAAAAGTGAGTCAAATGAATTTCAAAATTTTACAGTTAACCAAAAAAAGCAACACTTTAGTTCTATCTCAGGCTTAGGGAATTGAAAGGACTCTCATGAAATCATATTCTCAGAGAGTAGAAAGTGACAGAATTAAATCATCAATCAAACCTTGAGAAGAAAAGAGACATTATCCACTTGATATTATTAAAAGTTTTAAGTGAGTGCTACGTGTGCTTGCAAATGAAAGTCTGGCTGTCAGAGCTGCTGATGGACAATGGGAGTCATCTCATCTCTGTCTCAAAAGAATGTTAATCATTCTTAGGGATGATGTATAGAATGAACTGTTTTCTCTGCACTGTACTTTGTCATAAGAATGATCAGTTATCTTGTATGACTGGGTCTAGACAGTGTCTTTTTGGGTGTCCTTATTGTTTAAAAAAATAGCAACCATTATACATCAGAATGCTAATGTTTGGCAGTTTTGATATTAATATAAAAA
Source organism: Saccopteryx bilineata (assembly GCF_036850765.1). Lineage (NCBI taxonomy): Eukaryota > Metazoa > Chordata > Mammalia > Chiroptera > Emballonuridae > Saccopteryx > Saccopteryx bilineata. The sequence continues at coordinate 226,565,740 of NC_089494.1, forward strand.
TTAATTTCTAACAAGTAAGAACAAAAATAATACATTAGAAATCTCTATCAAAAGATAATGTTTCTTTCTCATTTATTCATCTATTATCTAAGCAAGTTATTTCATTTCAAGATATTGAAAATAATGCTAATGATTTAATAAAATTTAATTATAACGACTTTAAGTAGTTTTCTATGTTCCTGGGGTAATCAAGTGTTCAGAAAAAAAAGTTCAGTTATTTATGAATTCTATTTTTTTCTCGAATACATTCTCCATTTTTCTTAGATGGTACAACTGATACCATCAGGATTTCACAAGAAATTAGTCAGAAAAACTCTAAATGATAACATTTCCTTATTAAAACTTATTTCTCTCTGTAATAATCAAATCATGTGACAATAAAGCTGTTATATTACTGAATGTAAAAATAATATTCTCTTCTCTAAGAAGGGTAGTTTTTAAGGAGAAACTGTGTGTAGGTATTGATACTTTATAACTTTTGACACTCTGAGGCACTTATTGCTAAGTAACACCCAAAGAGCAGATTATGGATGGCCCAGAATGAAATATTATGTCTGGTTCAACAGTTTAAATAGTTCATTTCAAAAACACATACATATATTTTTAAAACATTTTATTATGAAGATTTCAAACTCACAGGATTAGAGAGAAAAGTTCAATGAACCTCCAAGCATTCATTCCCCAGCTTCAAAACCAGCAACTCATGGCCTCTTGTTTCATCTAAATCAACCTCACTCCCTGCCCCTCCCCCTCAGCATTCAATTTCACTTGTAAAAATGCCAGCATTATCTCTAAAATATAAGGACACTTTAAAAAACATGTAGCTCCTCCTATGCTATCATTACCTTAAACAGTAATAACAGGAAAACTAAAATTAAAAGAAGATTGACATCAAATTGGTAAGCCATATGGAGCAACCGGAACTCATTCATTACTGTTGGGAGAATGAAATAGCACAATTACTTTGAAGCTTCTTATAAAGTTAAATATTTATCTAGCAACTGGCAATTTTATTTCTAGGAATTTATCCCCAAAGAATAACAACACATACAAGCACAAAAAATCTTGTGCAAGTATGTTTATAATGTTTTATTCATAAGAGCCTAAACTGGAAACCACCTCAGTGTTCATGAACAGGAGAATGGAGTTTTTAAAAAGTGATATATTCATACAATTGAATGTTACTGAGCAAAAAATAGGAACGAACTGCTAATATATGCAACAACATGACTAGATCTCAAAAATGTTATCTTGATTTATACCCATGAGAATAGCTGTCATCAGGAAGACAGTAACAGATGTTGGCAAGGATATGGAAAGACTAAAACCCTCATAACAATGCTGGCAAGAATGTAAAATGATGTGGCCACTTTAGAAAATAGTTTGACTCTTTCTTAAAAAGCTTAACATGAATGTGCCATATGACCCAATAATTTATCTCCTACTTATCTACTCAAGATAAATAAAAACACATGTGAGCACAAAGTCTCACATATGCATGTTCATAGCAGCATTTTTCATACAAGCCAAAAAAAATAACCTGAAATGCTCATCAAAAGATGAATGGATAGACAAAGTATGGTATATTAATACTATGAAAAATTCAGCTAATCAAAGGGAAGGAAGTACAGATCTATGCTACCACATGGATGGACTTCAAAAATATGCTAAGTAGAAGACAGACACTAAGGCAACATATTGTATGACTCAGTTTACAAGAATTGTCCAAAAAAGCAAAAAGTGTGGAGACAGAAAGCAGATTGGTAGTTGCCTGGATTGGCTATGGGAATGAGGATTACCTGAAAATGAACATGAGGGAATCTTATTGGAGTGATTAAAATACTCTAATATATCTTGGCCCTGGCCAGTAGGCTCAGTGGTAGAGCGTCGGCCTGGTGTGCAGGAGTGCCAGGTTTGATTCCCGGCCAGGGCACACAGGAGAAGCACCCATCTGCTTCTCCACCCCTCCCCCTCTCCTTCCTCTCTGTCTCTCTCTTCCCCTCCTGCAGCCGAGGCTCCATTGGAGCAAAGATGGCCCGGGCGCTGGGGATGGCTCCTTGGCCTCTGCCCCAGGCGCTAGAGTGGCTCTGGTCGCAACAGAGCGACGCCCCGGAGGGGCAGAGCATTGCCCCCTGGTGGGCAGAGCATCGCCCCTGGTGGGCGTGCCGGGTGGATCCCGGTAGGGTGCATGCGGGAGTCTGTCTGACTGTCTCTCCTCGTTTCCAGCTTCAGAAAAATACAAAAACAAAACAAAACAAAACAAAAAAACTCTAATATATCTTGATAACATTATACTGAGTGAAATAAGTAAATCAGAAAAAGCTAAGAACTGTATGATTCCATACATAGGTGGGACACAAAATTAAGAATCATGGACATATATGAGTGCAGTGGTTACTGGGGGGAAGGGAAGGATGAAGAGGGAGGGGCAAGAGGGGAGAGGTGGGCTTAAAGAGAAACAAAATATAGGGTGACAGAAGATGATTTAACTTCGGGTGATGGGTATACAGCATAGTCGACTGTCTAAATGATGTGGAGTTGTTTTCTCTATATCTATGTACTCTGGTTGACCAGTGTCACCCTATTAAATTTAATTATCTAAATAAAAAAATACAAAAAAAATAATAAAAAATACAACAAACAAAAAATAAGTAACCGCCCTGGCCGGTTGGCTCAGCGGTAGAGCGTCGGCCTAGTGTGCGGAGGACCCGGGTTCGATTCCCGGCCAGGGCACACAGGAGAAGCACCCATTTGCTTCTCCACCCCTCCGCTGCGCTTTCCTCTCTGTCTCTCTCTTCCCCTCCCGCAGCCAAGGCTCCATTGGAGCAAAGATGGCCCGGGCGCTGGGGATGGCTCTGTGGCCTCTGCCTCAGGCGCTAGAGTGGCTCTGGTCGCAACATGGCGATGCCCAGGATGGGCAGAGCATCGCCCCCTGGTGGGCAGAGCGTCGCCCCTGGTGGGCATGCCGGGTGGATCCCGGTGGGGCGCATGCGGGAGTCTGTCTGACTGTCTCTCCCTGTTTCCAGCTTCAGAAAAATGAAAAAAAAAAAAAAAAAAAGTAAATACTCTAACACTGGATTATATGATGGTTGCACATCTTGACAGACTTACTAAAAGTCATTCGATTGTACACTTAGAATGGGTGAATTTAAAGGGTACATTAGTGTATGATTCCTTTTATATGAAGTCCCAGAACAGGCAAAAGTGATCTCTGGCACTAGCAACCAGAAATTAGTTGTCCTGCATTAAGAGTGGGGGTGCATTAGTGACTGGAAAGAAATAGGAGGGAACTTTCTGTGGTGATGGAAATGCTCTATATTTACAGCTACATCTGTATCTAAGTCTTGTTTTTATCGACTATTATCTGGATTGTTAAATGGGATACAATTGTTAAAACTTGTCACACAGAACACTTAAAATCTGTTCATTTTATTGTGTACAAATACATATCAGTAATTTCTTAATACTATCAAATATCCAATTCTGAATTGACTAAAATTTATATATCATTGATTTGTTTGAATTAGTATCTAAATATATTCCACACATTGCCCTTAATTGGTATGTCTCTGAAGATTTTTTAAAAGATTTTACTTTGTTGATTTTAGAGATAGGAGAGAAAGAGAGAGAAGGGGTGCGGGAACAGGAAGCATCAATTCATAGCAGTTGCTTCTTGCGTGTGTCTTGACTGGGCAAGGCCAGAGTTTCAAACAGGCGACCACAGCATTCCAGGTCGACGCTTTATCCACTACACCACCACAGGTCCGGCTCTGAAGAGCTTTTTTCCTTAAGAAAAATAATAAAATTGACTTATAAGTAGTGTGTGTTTTGTACATGCAATTTATTTACCCTGTTTTTTGAAACTTTATTGAGAAATAGTTTGCACTAATAAAATGCAAGTGTTTGGTGTATAGCTCAGCAATCTTTTAAGTATGAATATATATTTATAACTAGAAAACTAATTTGACCACATGGTAAAACATGTAAAAATAAGACAAAAATAAAACAAGAACAACCACGATTACCATTTTGGTGTGTTTGTTAAAAATAAGAATTATTATTATTCTCATTCTCCAGGCATATATTGCTAAGATTTGTAGTAATCTTAGTAATGCAACCATACTGAATTTTGAAATTGTAAGCATGCTATCTGATGCTACTCTTCTAGCATGTTCATATCTAAGCAATAATTAGGGTCACTGGCTCAGCTGGAGCCCCCTGGTATAAGAAAGCAATCAATAAACAACCAAAATGCCACAACTAGTTGATGCTTCTCATTTCTCTCCCTTTCTGTCTGTCTGTCCCTGTTTGTCCCCTCCCCCCCACACACACAGTTTGGGAGCAATTAAAAATCCACAGGAAAAACCCTGACTTAAACTTCTCACCTTATGTAAACATTAACTTAAAAATAATCACAGATTTAAATATAAACTATAGAACTTTTAGGAAAGAAACTGAAGAAAATCTTCAGAACCTAGGGTAAGGTGAAAAACTTTTAGGCATGACACCAAAAGTGCGATCTAGAAAGGAAAAAATATGATTAGTTGAACCTCATCAAATTTAAAACCTTTGCTCTGTGACAGAGTGAAGTGTCGGGAGCCAATTTACTAATGCTGGCTAACTAGGTCACAGCAGGAGAAGATCCACAACTGCTGGTTGACAAAGTCACAGCAAAAGAAGATAGAGTCACCGCAGTAAAGACCAACAGCTGCGGGTTGACAAAGTCACTGCAAAGGAAAGGCACAACGATACTTCCCCCTTTAATCTTTTGAATTAATCTGGCCTTATATTCCCCCCTTTTCTGGGTGTGTGCTATTATTTATGGCACAGGAATAATAGTACCGTGCTTTCCCTGTAGATTCGTAGTAATTTCTTTGGAAATGAGACAGAAGGTGTAAGTTCCACAGAAAAGCCTGTAAGCCCCTTGAACTGGGCTCATAAACATAAGAGGCTGGCTATGATATCCCTCGTAAAGGGTTAAGTTTGTAGGAGAATTTCTTCTTAATCATGTTAGAAAGAATAGATTGTGACTTGTGAATGGGTAGAAGGCAGTGGCTGTGCGCAAAGTACCTTTCGGCCTTCACTTAATTCATCATTTTTCCTCCCTAGCCTTTTCATGTGATAGAGTAGAGAAACTTTCCTATCTTCTTGCTTATTTGATCTGCAAATAGTGGAACACTCTAAGAAGAATATAGTTAGAACTTTACTAGTGTGTGAATATAGTAAATAAATAAAATTTGACTAGACAATAGAATCTTAGGAAAGGAGTAATAGAATGGCCTGTTGCGTGGCCTGGGATGGGAATGCAGTCAGCAAGAAAAGAATGTTTTGCTAAGAGACTTGTTTTATGACTAAAGGCAGTTACTGGGCTTTCTCAGTGAGACATTCTCATGAGATTTATATACTTTCCCAAGGTTTTTCGTTCAGATAATAAAGAGGAATATGGAAGAATCCATAGAAGCAATAGCAATTAATGCCTTCTGATATTATGTTGCTACTAAGCTATCTTGCAGGTGCACTCTATATATCTTTAAGCAAAAGTTACTCTTGATGTTATGACAATTTCTTAATAAGCAAGCCTTTTGAAGTCTTGTGAGAAAAATTAGGAGACTGCATGAACTCAAGGCTATTTGCCTAAGCAAGCGGTGGTCCTTTGCTAGTCAATGATTTCGTCTGCTAATCTCTCTCTGCGCCCTTGACTCACAACAACAGTAGAGTTATTAATTAGTACTAATCTTTTAGAAGTTTGTACCAATATTGTTATTGCTATTGTATAACTGTACTTTGAATAACTTACCACCTGATTTATAGCTTATAGATATGAATTAACTGTTATCTGGAAATATGTAACCATAGTGAAACAAAATACCATGTGATTGTAACTTAGTGTGTGTGCATAAAAAGAAAGCTAGACCAGCATTTGAGAGAGATGCCTGGCAGTAAATGCTAACTAGAGAATAAAGAGAAAGAAAAGAATTCGGCTCTCTCACTCGATTTTCGCCGACGCCGTCTCCTCCTGTGGGACCCCTGGATCCCCCCCCCCGGGGCTGGACCCCGGCAGTGAAGGGGTTGAAAGGATAAACCATAAACTAGAAGAAAATATTTGTGAATGCCTATTCAATGTAAGACCTTGTATTTAGAATATCTAAAGAACTCTCAGAACACATCAAAGAACTCAGTAGTAAAAAAAATTAATTAGAAAGTGGGCAAAAGACATGACCATGCATTTCATTAAAAAGGACAATGGCAAGAGAAAAAATACCTCAAATCAATAGCTGTTAGAGAAATGCACATTAAAACCAAAATAAGATATCAGTATACATATACCCATTGGAATGGCTACACTAAAACATAACGATAATACCAAGTGCTAGAAAAGATACAGTGAAACTGCATCATTCATTGCTGATTGGAAAGTAATACAGTACAGCCACTCTAAAATCATTTTTCAATCTTTTATAAAATTAAATAAACATTAACCAAATGAGCCAGCATTTACACTCTTGGGCATTTATCCCAGAGAAGAGAAAACTTATGTCAACACAAACACCTGTACACAAATATTCATAGCCGCTTTATTCATAATAGCTAAAAATTGGATGCCCTTTAACAGATGAATGGTTAAACAGAATATAATAAAAAGAGATGATGAACTATTGATATATATAACTTGGATGGATCTCAAGGGAATTATGCTGAGTGAAAAAAGCCATTCTCCAAATATAACATAGTATAAGATTCCATATCTATATCTATATCTATATATATATATATCTATATATATATATATATCTCATTGTTAAAATAACAAGATAATAGAGAAGATCAGATGATTGCTAAGGTTAGGGATGAGGAGAAGGGAGTGGGTACGGCTATAAAAGAGTAGCATAAAGGCATCTCATGGTGATGGAATTGTTCCATGTCTCTTTTTTAACAAGAGAAAAACAAATTTAATTGTAGACATCCTTACAGGAGAATTGCTCTATGTCTTGATTGTGGTGGTGGTGGTAGTTATAAGAATAGGTGCATTTGACAAAATTTCACATAACTACACACACACACATACACACACAAGTACAGTGGTTCCCTGAGATACGAACATACCAACATACTTTTTTTAAGATATGAGCTGCAACTCGGTGTATTTTTGTTCGAGATCCGAGTGAAATTCCGAGATACAAGTCATGATTTGGGAAGCTGCGCTAGTTGGCGCGTTGGCACACAGGTCCAGTATCGGCAGTTTGAGATACGAGTTGACTGACTTACAGAACAAATTAAATTTGTATCTCAAGGTACCTGTACCTGTAAAACTTGTGAGACCTGAATAAGCTCTATGGATTGTACCAACATCATTTGTCTGATTTTGATATTGTGCTATAATTATGTAAGATGTTAGCCTTGGGAGAAACTAAGCAAAGGACACATAGGACATCTCCGTACATTTTGGGGGCAAATTCTTGTGAATCTATAATTATTTCAAAATATAAAGTTTTAAAAGTTTGTAAGAGCTTGGGTTATGTGTTTACTGAGAAGTCTGGATGGTTAAAAGATTATTCCATTAATTTGTCCCATCCTCTCCTTCTGCTTTCCTGAAGAACTGGTAGGTCTAGATATTGACAGTTTTATGGAAGAAAATTAATTCTCCTCTTTTTATGTCTGTTCTTCCTGTTCTAGACATTGCCACTCCTCATTATGAAATACAAAATAAAAAAAGTAAAACTTTAGAAGTTTTCAAAACCCTCTCTTCTACTTGAAGCCTTTTCTTCTTCCTCCATCATCAACATAGTAAAACTTATTATGCATTTATTTTGTGCTAATCACTTGCAAATTTCAGAAACCTAACTTAAACAAAATAAAAACGGAAAATTTTGGTTTACCTAATTCTGAACTCCAAAAGACAGACCTGGCTTCCAGCATGCCTGAATGTTAGGATGTATACTGATTTCAGTCTCTTCCCTCTCCTTTTCTCATCACTACTTGGTGTCACTCTAAGACAGCATCTCTTCATGTAACACATGGTTTGTATATATCAGACTTGGAGAGAGAGAGAAAGTCTTTGCCACAGCCCCTGCACAGATCCAGGCATTGATCGTTGAACTGTGTGAGATTCTTACAGAAGAGGGAAGAATTGGTTTTCAGAAAGAAGAAATGTTGTGCAAGCAGAAAAGCTATACATTCCCATTTTAGAAATAATAAAAACTGAATCTTTCATAGGTCAATTATTATCCCAAAGTTTTCCAGCTAGTGGGTGCTGTTGCCATGATTCAAATTGAGGTGGCCAGCTCCGTGCTCAAGTTCTTAATCCTGAGGTCATACTGCCTCCAAAAGTTCTTGCTCTCCTAGTTATATAATCTCACTTCCTAACTATATTTCTACATCTATTTTAGTTTTCTACCATATGCTTATTGACTCTTTTTTTTATTAGTTCCAGGTTCTGAAGTTTCCTAAACAGAGTAGAACAGAATGAGAAATAAAATCCAAGGATATTCTAAGCATGTGTTATGCAGTGAAAGATAATTTCATCTTTCCCATATAGTTTAAGGGTATAGCACTTTATGCAGCAGATATATGCTTAAAGGTTGTATGCTATTAGAAATAAAAGTTTTAGAAATCATATTATTAATTTCCCTATCACAAGAAAAATTATGAAAAAGAGCCCAGATATATATATATATAGTATATATATATTTTTAGTTTCCACTCCATATTAAGTACTTGTAACACAAAGAACTTGTGATAATAGAACAGTATTATAAAATAGAAAGTGAATATAAAATAAGTGTTCTTAAAATGATACAAGAGATTACAGAACTGATTTGGAGTTTTCTTTCTAGTAAAGGGAGAAAAATAATAAATAAATCAACAACTACATAAAGATATCTAATGTGGTATGTCAGGTGGTAATAAGTATTAAGGAGGAAAAATGAAATGATATAACAGAAATAGAAAGTGCTGAGAAGAAGAAGGGTGCTATTTATTATCAAGTTATCAGGAGGAAGATGCCATCAGTAAGATAATATATTAAATTCCTGGAATGCTTTCTCTAATATAAAGTTAGCTAAATATTCCTGAAAGTCTCTACTACATATAATAAGGTGGAGTAATGATGTGGTGAGATAGTAATTGGAGGCCATTCCTTGATACAGTTTTACAGAGAATAAAAGTACAGGAAGATAGAAGGACATGAAAAAGAAGTTCAAATTGATTTTAATTGATTACAGTTGCCACAAGTCAATTGTTGGTAATTGAACCAATAGACATTAAACATATAGATGTCATGGTAGAGAACACCGGGGTAATCACTTGGAAACCTACCTGGTTAAGGCAATAAATGCCCTAACTATAGTTTTCAATTTGCTTTAAGAAATAAACATATGAACCTACCTATTTCTGCTTTTTTTCCTTAAAGCTGTTTAAACATTCTTAAATTAGGGTTGGAAGTCAGTAAGATTGAAAGCAGCTTACATCCGAAATCATACCAATGGGTGAAAACATCAAGGACCTGTGATTAATTTTTAAGAAAAAAAAAAATGGATTCCCTTACAGATGAATAAAGACTCAACATTGCTAATTTTATTCTTCTCAGAAATTTCTTAAAATAATATCAACCAGTATTTAATTTAGAGAAAACATACATATATATACAATTTTTAGACTTCATATCTGTATGGCCCACTTGAAAAAATCAGAGCAGCTAAAATTATTTGAGGCTGAAGAGATAAAATGAGTAATGATTACTCCTTTTATGATACTAACTGAAATGTCACTTATTTTTATATTCAGAAACTCATTCTAGGTCTCTTTGGATTATTTTAGCATTTTTTTAAAAAAAGACCAAGTTGTACCAATTTTTTTCCTCTGAATTCTTTTGACCAAATGCAATAAAAATTTTGATTTAAACATGTCTATGTAAGGAAATTATGCAATTTTTCATAAATACCAGATGTCTTTAGAAAATATCATGTTTTAAAACATTTTTTTATTTAGAATTTTTTTCCATTGATTTGAAGGTGGAGTGGAGGAAGGGAGAGAGAGAGAGAGAGAGAGAGAGAGAGAGAGAGAGAGAAGCATCACCTTGCTGTTCCACTCAGTTGTGCATTCGCTGACTGCTTTTGGTATGTGCTCTGACCAGGGATTGAACCTGTGACCTCAGTGCGCTGGGATAATGCTTTATCTACTGTACCACCTGGCCAGGGATGAAAATATAATGTTTTGATTCATTTTTAAGTAGATTAAAAACAAGTCTAGCTATAAAAAATGGTTATACTATTTACTGTGTAGAAATAATGAGATTTTTACTTGATCTGTCCTTGTATTTCTATAACTATCATTTAATTTTTAGGTTCCATTTTATTAAAACCTTGTATGTCTGGAAGTATCTGTTTTTCTGCCAGTTTTGCCCTGATGTGATTCATAAATATGTCAAGAAAATCTAAAAAATCTTGTATGAATATGTGTTAATATTTTAATTGCAATTTAAGGAACAAAGAAAAAATTCTGATTTTGACAGATTGGAATTTTTTAAATGTCATGTTTCAAATTAGCAATCACAGCGTTGCTTTTCTATCATGGCGCCCCCCTCAGAACATTTATCAACATGAAAAAATCTAGCCTGGTGGGTGTTGAAGTAAATGCAAACGTTATTGAGTTCGTTTTAAAAAAAATTTTTTTTATTAGTTTTCTCGAAAGGAATTTATCTCCAAAGGCTGCTATCAGACTGCATAACTTCCCTGGCCTGTTCTTAGAAAATGCACTGACATTATCTCTACTCACAGCACCTCTTGACCTCAAGAGATTAAAGAGATCCAGCCCAGCTCCTTTTGCAAAAACATGTGCAGGAACATCTCTTGGACATAGAGATCTTTTATTTGCCATCAGCCCACATACAGTCACTAAGTGCATTAAATGAACCTGAAAATAACCCTCAAGGGGAAGGATTTTAATAATGTTGCTTTTTATTTTTGTAAACTTTCTAATTTTTTCAAGTAGTTAGAGAAAACAAGAAAAGTTTCTCTTTCCTGTAAAAAATGTCATATCTCTTAGAGTTATGTGAGCTGCTGTGTTATTATCAGGGCAAAGTTATTATTTATCTTACAACAGGAAGTCTTAAGAAATGAAGAGATATTTGGTCTGTGATCCTCCATTTTTGTTTGTTTTGTTTTCATTGCTCATTTGTTGTCCTTTACAGGAATGTTTCTTTGGGATTGATTCTCAGTACAATGTAGTTCGTTCAAAAGTCCTTTCTAGTCAAGAGGTTTTCTGGGACATAAAGGTTGAAGAGATAGATGAAAAAAAATAATTATGATTATTTTATAGAAGTTACTGTAAAACTTATAAAATGTTAATGTTTGAAGAGAAGGCAAACTCAGTTATAAAATAGGAATTTTATCCAGATGCCAAAAATGTTTGTGAAAAGAGCTGAAAAGTGTCTTTGTCACTAAATGGATATCCATCTTCTGAACCAGGTAGACCCCCAGTCATTTGGTCATTTTTCTATGATTGCCACAAATGACCACCTCCTCTTAAGCCTTGACTCAAGAAGTCTCCACAAATGGTTTCTATCCAGCATTCTCCTTAGAGCCACAGCTAAACTGGATCTTTGCAGTAATTTGCTTTGAACTCCTGCAACCTCAGTAGAACTTTTACCCTTCAGTAAAAACTTTTCTCTGCATTTCAAATTTGAAATGAAGGTGTTATTTCTCAATGGCTCATCCTGCACAGGAAGATGTATAACAAGGTGCAGGTGGTCTTAGAGAAGATAAAACAACAGACCGTTTTCAGCATTTGGTGAGTCTATAAATCTTAACCGCTGACACTGGCTTAAAAAATGCTTACTAAATGAATGAATGAGCATCCTATTAGGCATTGAGACATAACATTATTTCACAAATAGTATCCACTTTCCATGTTATAGGTAATTGATCATTTAAGATAGTTAAGAGTTATATCAAAGTGATGATAAAGACCAATGTTCACCACCTGGTTTTCATGAAGTATTTTCTTCCCTGAAAACATTAAAGCTGGTGACTATACCATGGTCATTCAGTCATGTTCATTTGTTGAACATGTTCATTTGTTCATTCAGGCAGACATATCTCAGGTGAACGCCTTCACAGTGTGGGAGAGGAGGATTTCATAGTTACTGAGAACATCCAAGGATTGATTAAAAAGCAAAATTTGTATATTTCATGCCAAAATTAGGCAAACTTTTCTTTTACTAAATTGCAGTCACCACTCAATTCAACAGGTTTTCATCATACATGGCCTAGACTTCTTTCTTGTTTTAATATTGAGATTTAATTCACATAGCATAAAATTTATCCTTTTAAAGTGTAGAATTTGCTATTTTTTTATTATGTTCACAAGATTGTGCAACCATCACAACTGTCTAATTCCAGAACATTTTCATTACATCAAAAGGCAACTCCTATACTTATTAGCAGTCATCCTCTATCTCTCCAGGCCCTGGAAACCACTTAATCTATTTTCTGTCTCCAAGGAGTTGCCTGTTCTGGATATTATGCATATATGGAATTATATATGTAACCATTTGTGTCTGGTTTCTTTTGCTTAATATAAAATTTTCAAGGGTCTGCCATGTTGTAGTATATATAGTACTTCATCTCTCTTCGGCGGTGGACTTATGCAATGCCCTTCCACTTTGTCTACTTGCTTCTTCTAGGGTCCCCCAGAACCTGGAAAAGACAGTAATCTTTTTCAAAGTTCAATCAGATTATCTTCTAAAAAATTCTTCAAAGGCTTCCCATTTCACTTTGAGTAAAATTTGAACTATTTGCCATGGCCTCCAAGACCTTTCAATGATCAGGACTTCTCTCTGTCTACTTCTCAAGCCTCAGCTTCCCACACTCCACTCACTTACCCTATGCCTGTTACACTGGCTTCCTTCTGCTTCTTAAATGGTTCATATTACCTTCCGCCTCAGGGCCTTTGCACTTGATGGTTTCTTTGGGGCTTTTTTTTTTACAATTTTTCTTGTGACAGTTTTCTTCTCATCTTTCTGGCCTTCAATATCTTCTCAGAGAGGCAAGCTTAGATAATCCTGTCTTAAGTAATTTCCCCCAACTCCCAGTCACCTTCTATTATTTCATTACCTTGTTTTCATTTCTCTGTAGCAGTTATTACTACTATCTGTAATTGTTTTGTTTTGTTTACTTGTTATTATCTACCAACTCCATGAAAGCAGAGTTGTTAGCTGGCTTGGTCTTTGCTGTATCTCAAGCTTCTAGGTTGGAACCTAGATGGTGCTCAATTAATATTTGAAGAAAAGCTTGACTATCTTGCCTAGAACTCTAAATCTTCTAGCTCTTGCCCAATTCGTAGTTTCTAAAGCTGAAGTTTTTCACCTATTTCTAGACTTTGCTATTGCCAACTAGTATGTCAGTGGATTTTTGTCTATTGCCAACTCTTCCATTCTCTTGACATTCAACCCTCCTCCCCTTCCTAATGCTTTATATGATAACTTTTCTGGATATTTCTATCACAAGCTAGCAGCTCTTGCTAATTGGAGGTCCATGACCTAACTGACCCTTAATTCTTATAGGTTGTAAGCAGAAATAAAAGTCTAGTTGCTAATGTGTGGTCAAGAATATAAGAGGTAAGAGATGAGAGGAATCAGTATGGTACCCAGAATCAAACTGTCGTCTACAGAGTAAGTGGGAATGCTTCAGATCTTACACTATACCTGGTATTATATATTAATGTCCAAGCTCAATTTAAATTAATGCAAACTTCTCGGTACAAATTGGAATGTTTGTAACTAAATTGCTAATTCTCCACTGCAGAGATCTGGAATCTAACTTCTTTGAAATATCTGGACAAAAGGGGACCTTCAGAATCAGCTGCCTTCTCTTTGGTCATTTGTGGAATCCCCAATCTTTTCCTCTGGGTAAAGTGCCAATCTTCCCCCATCCATCTTCTTTTATCATCCAAGTCACACAATGACATGACCATTAGTCTGCAAGTCTTTTCTTCAAAAATAACAACTCAGATATACAGAGTAAAGGAAAACCGTAAATAGGGAATAAAATTTGCCACACATTTAACCAACAAAATTTCCAGAATACATTTCTATAATAGTGGGTAAGAAAAAAACTAACAACCCAATGGGGAAAAATGAGCAAAAGAAATAAATGGATATCTCATTGAAGAGAAAACAATAATGTATAAATACATTTGTGAAAAGATATTCAACCTCATTAGTACTGGGAATTGCAAATCCACAATGAGATGCCACACCCACTAGATTGACAGATTTTTTTGCAAGAATGTGCAGCAATGGAAACTTCATGCATGGCAGTGCAATGTAAATTGGTACAACACACTGGAAAATAATTTAAAGAGGAGTTTAACTAGATTATCCCCTATGACTTAATAGCCCTACTGCTAGGGATATTCCTTAGAAAACTCTGCCACGTGTACACCGAGGAACATGTACAGGAACATTCAGAACAGTCTGGAAAAAAACTTGTGCAGAAAAAATATCTAAAGAATGAGTTGTTTCTTTTGCTGATCTGCTGGGGGTATAAAAAGCATTGAGTCCACTATTTTCAGGCTTCTCTGTTTTCACTGACATCTCACCCCACGTAGACCACTGAAACTAAGGGTCTTTCGTTGACCTTCAGTAGACACAAGAAGGAAATGGGGAACCAGAGCCACCTCCAACTGCCTACATCCTTATTTTATTTACATCTTTTGAACTATTATTTTATTACTCTGGGAATAAGTCAAAATACCAAGCAATTTTTTTTTTAAGAGAGGGACAGGCAGAAAGGGAAAGAGTTGAGAAGTATCAATTCTTCATTGTGGCACCTTAGTTGTTTATTGATTGCTTCTCATATGTGCCTTGAGGGGGGGGGGCTCTCACTGAGTCAGTGATCCCTTACTTAAGCCAGCGACCTTGAGCCAGCGACCTTGGGCTTCAAACCAATGCTCAAGCCAGAGACCCTGTGCTCAAACCGGTGACCTTTGGGTTTCAAACCTGAGTCCCCTTCATCCCAGTCCAATGCTCTATCCACTGCGCCACTGCCTGGTCAGGCACAATGCAATCTTGAATCGGGTCTATTCCCATCTGTCCTTGAATCTGGTCTAAGCTCAATAATCTGGCCTTGCTCACATGTTTCTTGTATATAAAGAATTTTAAAATGATAGCCTTGCCTGACCAGGCGGTGGTGCGGTGGACAGAGTGTTGGACTGGGACGCAGAGGACCCAGGTTCAAAACTCCAAGGTCGCTGGCTTGAGTGCGGGCTCATCTGGCTTGAGTGCAGACTCATCCATTTTGAGCGTGGGCTCACCAGCTTGAGTGCAGGGTCACTGGCTTGAGCGTGGGATCATAGACATGACCCCATAATCGTTGGCTTGAAGCCCAAGGTCACTGGCTTGAGCAAGGTGTCACTTGCTCTGATGTAGCCCCCCCCCCAATCAAGGCACATCGGAAAACAATCAATAAGGAGCTGCAAAGAAGAATTGATGCTTCTCATCTCTCTCCCTTCCTGTCTGTCTGTCCCTGTCTGTCCCTCTCTCTCTCTCTGCCTCTGTCACACACACACACACACACACACACACACACACTGATAGCCTTTTTTTTCACTTTTTCTGTCAGGGTTATACTTTGGCCTATTTCTGACAGAGCACTATCCCATTGTGATACAGCTATTTGAGTGTGAGTTTGGGGCTGTTTACCTAAATGTAAATTCCTTTCGGAAAGGTACTACTGTTGGAAATGTTGTATTCTTGACTATAGTGGGTTGCCTAATGCATACCTGATACATTAAAAACCCTGACTTGAGGGAGGAGCATCTTTGAAGAATAGAACGGGCCAGTGGCTCTCTTACATGCTGATATCCTTGAACAGACTGTATAAATCTCTCCAAGCATCATCAGATGAGAATGGTAATACCTCAGCATCCCAGAGATGCCATGAATATTAAATGAAATAGCAGGAGAAATTGCTTGACTTAAAAATGTCCCTTAAGAAATGTTAATGTACTTCCTTTTTACCCTCTCCTCAGGGTGCCTTTCAAAAGGAGGTTCAATAAGATCAGTTTTCCCTCTTTCTGTAGAAGGAAATTAAAACCTTATCAGGCAGTGTCCTAGAAGAGCCTGTTCCTGGACAGCTTCACTTAGGAAGTGAGGTATTGAAAGGGATGGGGTAAGTCAGGTCAACCTAGAAATCAGAATGCAACAGCCAGGTAGTGACAACCACAGAAATGCATAGGAAAAGGAGTTCCCTTAGGCTTGGAAACCCACCCATAGAACAGCCAGAGACCTTCTAGACGTGTTAGAAACGTATGTGGTCAAGGCCCCACAGCCCTTTCTTCTTGACCTTCGTTAACACACAACTGGATTTTCCTAAATGGTCTCAGACCCTTGCAGGAATTTGGCGAACATCAACATCGCTGTTGAACCATTATTGTTTCAATATGCGCCGGGCACTATATGCTGCCAGATGGGGACAAACGAGTGAACGGACAGGAGCTATGGAGCCCGGGAAGAGGAGGCCCCACACAGTAGGGTGGGGCTGGGCAGGCTTCCCAGGAGAGTGAGGAAGAAGGGGCGTCCCGGACTGGTGAAAGTAACAGAAACCGTAGCCACATTCAAATAAAAAGTCGCAGCCTCTTCGGACCACCTGGTTTTCATGCCCTTTCCGAGCCCACTCAAACCCTTCCAAAGAAGCGAATGGACGTCCATTGTGTTAATTCCATTATTCCCTCTCCCAAAGCCCCTGGGGCGCGGACAACGAAACGCGTAGGAGCCTGAGTCAGAGCCCTGGCCGGGGGGCGCGGGTCCCGCAGGGGGCGGAGCGGGGGCGGGGAGCGCGACCCGAGTGACGCCGCAGAGGCCGGGGCGGCGGGCTGCAGGTGACGCGCGCGGGGCCCGCGCCGCGTTCGCCCACGTGTTCGCGGGATTTAAAAGTTGGCGGCGCACGGGAGGTCAGTTCTGCGGCCAAGCCCCAGCGAGCGGCGCTCCAGGGACGCAGAGTTGAAGCCAGAGAACCGTGCGGGGCAGCGCAGGTGTCCGACCCTCGAGCCGCCCCACGCGCCAAGATGCTGCCCGCAGCGGGCCGCCGCCCCAGGCCGCCCCCGGGACCGGGGGGCGCGGCGTCCCGGCTCCGGGTGCTGCTGCTGCTGCTCACGTGCTGCGCGGGCGCTTGCCGAGGTAAGCCGGCCCCGCATCCGCGCGCGCGCCGCTCGCCGCGCTCCCTGCTTTCCCTTCCCTGCCCTTCCTTCCTTCCCTTCCTTCCCTCTACTCGAGGCTTCTGACCTCGGGGCTCTCCAGGTTCTCGCTCTTGACCGCAGGTGCCAGCGGTCCGGCTGGAGCGCGTTCCCCGGTCGGGCGCACTGGCGCCCAGCGGGCCAGGGCCAGCCTGTGCCGATGGAAACTTGGAGGGCTCCCTCACACACGGAACGTCCAGCCTCCGTGGCCCATAGGTAACAAGAGTTAAAACAGTGAGACTTGAAATGCTTTCCCCTTGATTGCAATTACTGTAGGGACTGGTGATTGAATCAAAACTAGAGTTTGATACTTCACCTGCTCATGCGAGGTAAACTTGGAGAGTGCTCCACTTCTGTTCAGATAATCCTGAGCAGTAAACAGGTCCCATCCTAGCGGTTTAGAAGATAAAAGAAGAGGGCTCTCTGTGTCTTATTGGTTTCAGGCACCAGAAATAGGAATAGAGACTTTTTTTTTTTTTTTTAAATCATAGTTGGACAGGCAAGTGTATAAGCCGGAGTTTCAATCAGTGCTACAGCTAACGCCAGGGAAGGAAGATGTGATTTGATAACAGTAGGGACTTCCTGAACTTGGATTAGAGGAAAGATGTGGGAGAAACAAAGACGAGGTCAAAGAGGGAAGTCTGAAGCTTGGGAGACAAGGTAGAGCAGAGCCCACCTCACAGGGGAGAGATCACTGACCTGGTCCCTCAAGGTTACTTCACCAGGTGCCCTGTGGGGACCATCCTTTAGGGCAGCCACTGCCTAGGGCCGTGAATTTCCGGACTTCCCAGCAGGGTCTCCTAGCCTTCCTCTTCTCTCCCGTCAGAAGAGCAGACTTTCATCGTTGTTCAGAACACTGGGGACTTGAAATCACAACCGCAGAGAACTTTCAGAGCATGGAGCCCAGTTCTCAGAAGGGGGAAACTGAAGTGGTTTTTCTTTTTCTAAAGTATTTATTTGTATTGCTGTCCTTTAATTGGTGGTGAGTGGGGTGGGGTTCCCTGCTTGAAAAACAAGGTAATTTGACTTTGAAATGCAAGCAGTCAGAAGCCAGGAGACTTAAACCTTCTCCATCACATAGCCAGTGGTGATGCAACACGGCTAATACAGAGCAGTGGTGGTATTTTTCCATTTGCAGTTTGTTATTGGTAAAATTAGGAAGGTAATCTTTATTTAGCTTATTAAGGAAGCAGATGATCATAGTTTTTTTAATGTTTTTTTTTTTCTCTCTCTCTGAAGGCAAATGTACTCTCCATGCAGATTACATGCTATATGTTTGCGGTGGTTTTTGCATTATTGAGAGATAACTGCTTTTTGGGGAGGGGGGTATTTTCAGGCTGCTGGTAACTGAACAGAAACTATGGAAGGCAGCAGCTGGTGTCTAAGAAGGACAAGTCTTGGGCTTTATTTCTAAAACAGCATACCTGCTGTCTGACCAGTTGACTCAAATATCCCCAGTATATCTCAAGCAAAGGGAGGAGACACATCTGCCACTACACAGACACCTCCCAGACTAACTTCTGTGTCTCCTTTCCCCTTCATGCCTGTTCTTGATACTAAAAGCTGATTTTGTCCCTTTGCTATTGTGATGAGATGGGGAGATGGTGAATATACAGTGTGATTGGCTTTAATCCTAAATTTCTAAAGATGACACCGAAGAGGAAGCATAACAAACATAGACAAAACTGAGAGGTAATCTACCAAGATTAGTAGTTACAGGAGATGCAACTGGCTGTATCTGAAAACAACAAAACTGATGTCATGAAGCCAGAGGTAAAGAAAATTGTGTCATTTTAAGTGTAGCATCCTGGGCAAAAATGAGTGAGCAGAGCTTGCAATAGCAACGAGAAGAAAAAGCCCCAGTCAGAGTCTGTGGATGGGAACAGTTTACTATTCAGAGACCAATGTTAAAATAAAGGAGGAAACTTCTTATTATAATAGGGAAACATTTTGGATATCTGCAACAAACTATCACCTGATTTGGTCTGTGACAATAAGTGATCAAGTGCCCAAGACTAAATTAAGAAGTGTCTTTGTCTAGTCAGCACCCTACTCGCTGAAGAATTATTAAAATTCATTCCTACTCCCAGCTCCAAGAAACCACCAATCTTTCTATCACTATAGATTTGTCTTTTCTGGAAATTCCATATGATTGGAATCATACAATATTTGGTCTTATTTGACTTAGCCTAATATGTCTGACATTCAGCTATGTTGTAGTATATATCAGTACAAAGAGTCCCCAACTAACAGTGACTCCACTTACTATTTTTTGACTTTGTGATGGTACAAAGTAATATACATTTTATAGAAACTGTACTTTGAATTTTGATCTTTTCCCAGAATAGCAATACTATGTGGTATGATAGTCTCTTTTATTTTATTTTATTTTTTATTTTTTAGTGAAGTGAAAGGCAAGGAGGCAGGGCACACTCCCACATGTGCCCTGACTGGGACCCACTGGCAAGCCCCCTACCAGGCAATGCTCTGCCCATCTGAGGCAGCTGCTCTGTTGCTCAGCAACCAAGCCATCTTAGCGACTGAGGCTAGGCCATGGAACCATCCTCAATGCCTAGGGCCAGGCTGCAGAAGGAGAAGAGAGAGAGGGTAGAGGGGAAAATGTGGAGAAGCAGATCTTTGCTTCTCCTGGGTGCCCTGACTGGGAATAGGACCTGAGACTTCCACATGCCAGGTCAACACTCTACCACTGAGCCAACAGACCAGTATGATAGTCTCTTGTGATGGCTGGGCAGCAGCAGCAAGCCACAGCATCCAGTCAGCCCTGTGATGATGCGGGTAAACAATCGACACTCTGCAGTGTACTGGGTGCCATAATTTTTGACACACTGTGTTTTGTATCCCATCAAGGCCACAAAATGCCCACTGTGTCTCCTGCTTATGATGAAAAGAAGACAAAGGCAATTATTAAAATGATTCCCCAGCTGTAGTCTAATGTGTGTTCTGAGCACATTTAATGTAGGCTAGGCTAAGCTGTGATGTTTGGGGAGAAACCAAACATCATAAGTTGGGGGGCATCTGTACTTTACTCTTTTTGTGGCCGAATAGTATTCCATAGAGTGGACATATCACCATTGTTGAACTATTCACCTGATGATGGACATTTGGATTTTTTTCTACTTTTGGCTTTTCTGAATACTACTACTCTGCATGTATAATACAAGTTATTGTGTAGATATGTAAGTGATTCTTTTCTGAGTGTAATGTCTTTATAGTGTTAGTAAAGTTTATTTAATAATTGTGTCTTCTTATACTAAGTCAAATGCTGAAATATCTAGTAGAAATAGGAGGTTAATGATGTAGAGTGAAAAATGAGAAATGTTATCTCAAAATTAACTACAGTCATGTGCTGCATAATGACCTTTCAGTCAATGAGGGAGGTTCCATAATATCATAATACAGCTGAAAATTTTCTATTTCCTAGTGACATCTTAGCCATCCTAATGTCTTAATGCAATACATTGCTTGTGTATTTGTCATGGTCCTGGGGTAAACAAAGTGACTGTGCTCCCTGTTGTATAAAAGTATAGCATATACCATTATGTATATAGTACATGATACTTGATAATGATAATAAATGACTATGTTATTGACTTATGTATTTACTATATGATACTTTTGATTGCTAATTTTAGAGTAGACTCTTTATACTTATAAAGAATTTTTTTTTTTTTGCTGTAAGACTATATGCTGTGTTATACCAGCAGCAGGCTCGTGAATCTTATGTTACTGCATCTCTTGATTGTTGATTTTCTCTTGCGCTTGACTTAATCTCATGTTGTTTAGTCCATCTTGTCCCCTAAGCGTACAAAATTCACTGCTAATATTGACAGTAAGAGGTGTTTAGTAGTTGACCTGGAAACAAAATTAAAAGTGGTTGATTGCAAAGGTGGAAAATCAGTGATGGTTATTGCTTGCTAGTCAGGCATGTCCCATTCCACCATCACTACAATCTTAAAGAATGAGAACAAAGTGATGGAAGGTGTTAAAGGATCTACTTCATTAAAGACAAAGAGACTAACAAAATTTGAGAAGGGCCTAGGACAGACACGGAGAAACTTCTAATGGCCCGGATTGAAGACCAGACACAGAAGTGTATCCCTCTCAGCATGGCCAAAGCAAAAAGTATATTTGCGTTGTTGAAAGAAAAAGCTGGACCTGGCTACAATGTTGAATTTAATGCTAGCTCTGGGTGGTGGAAGCAAATCAAGAATTGTTATTCATTACATAATGTGAAAGTGAGTGGTGTGTCTGCAAGTGCTGATGTGAAGGCAGCTGAAGAATTTTTAGAATCTCTAGATAAGCTGATTGTGGAGGAACATTACTCACCGGAGCCAATATTCAATATGGATAAAACGCCCTGGAAACAGATGCCTGAAAGGACTGTCATCCATAAGGAAGCCAAGTCAGTGCCAGGTTTCAAGGCTTTTAAGGACAGGATAACAGTCTTACCTAGGGGAAATGTTGCAGGCTACAAGTTGAAACTGTAACTTGGTGTCGTGAGAACACCAGGACTTTTAGGCAGAGCAATAAGCACACACTGCCAGTGTACAGCAGGAGCAATAAGGTGTGAATGACCCAGCTTCTCTTTCAAGACGTCCTCCTGAGTGGCTATGCCAGTGAAATGAAATACTGTTTGGAGAGTAACGTACCTTTCAAGGTTGTTAATACTCCCGGACATCCTCCTTTTATTGGTGATCTTCATCCCAATATCAAAGTGGTGTTTTCCCTCCAAATATCACTTCTTTATTTTTTCTTCCTTTGAGAGAGAGAGAGAGAGAGAGAGAGAGAGAGAGAGAGAGATGGACAGACTGACAGGAAGGGAGAAAGATGCAAAGAGTTGATACTCTTTGTTGTAGCACCTTAGTTGTTCGATTGCTTTATCATATGTGTCTTGACTGGGGGCTCCAGCCAAGTCAATGACCCCTTGCTCAAACCAGCAACCTTGTACTAAAGCTAGTGACCTTGGGGTCATGTGTATGATCCCACACTCAAGCCAGTGACCATGGTGTCACGTCTGTGATCCCAAGCTCAAACCAGTGACCCTGCACTCAAACTAGGGAGCCTGCGCTCAAGCCAGATGAGCCTGTGCTCAAGACAGTGTCCTCAGTGTTTTGATCCTGGGTCCTCAGCATCCCAGGCCGATACTCCATCTACTGTGCCACCGCCTGGTCAGGACAAACATTATTTCTTTGATCCAACCAATGGATCAAGGAATTATAGCACTTTTTCAAGGCCTACTATATGAAGAGGACCTTTGAGCAGGTTATTGCTGCAACTGAGGAAGACACTAAGAAGACACTGATACAATTCTGGAAGGCAGCTATGAATGATACCAAAAGACCTGGCTATAATACCAAAGGACCTGGCTAATGTGTGTGTTGTGTGTGTTTGTGTTTCAGTTTAATGACAAAAAATTTTAAAAGTTAAAAAAAATTTAATATAAAAAAGCTATAGAACAAAGATATAAAGAAAGAAAATATTTTTTGTACAGCTGTAAAATGGGTTTATGTTTTAAGCTAAGTGGTATTACAAGAGTCAAAAGCTAAAAAATCAAAAAGTTTATAAAGTATAAAGTAAAAAGGTTACAGTCAGCTATGGTTAATTTATTACTGAAGAAAGAATAAAAATTTATATAACTTTAGTGTAGTGTAATTGTATAGTGTTTATAAAGTCCATAGTATGCACAGTAATGTCCTAGGCCCCTGGTCGGCAAACTGCGGCTCATATAAAGAAATTTCAATCGTTGTACCATTGATATTTGGCTCTGTTGACCACTGTGGTAGGCCTTCATATTCACTCACCGCTCACTCACTGACTCACCCAGAGCAGCGCCCAGTTCTGCAGATTCCATTCACGGTAAGTGCCCTATGCAGGTGTAGCATTTTAAATCTTTTATATCATATGTTTACTGTCCTTTTCTATGTTTTTAGATACACAAATAGCACTGTGTTACAATTGCCTACAGTATTCAATACAGTAACATGCTGTACAGCAGGGGTCCCCACACTACGGCCCGCGGGCCACATGCGGCCCCCTGAGGCCATTTATCCGGCCCCCGCCGCACTTCCAGAAGGGGCACCTCTTTCATTGGTGGTCAGTGAGAGGAGCATAGTTCCCATTGAAATACTGGTCAGTTTGTTGATTTAAATTTACTTGTTCTTTATTTTAAATATTGTATTTGTTCCTGTTTTGTTTTTTTACTTTAAAATAAGATATGTGCAGTGTGCATAGGGATTTGTTCATAGTTTTTTTTTTATAGTCCAGCCCTCCAACGGTCTGAGAGACAGTGAACTGGCCCTCTGTATAAAAAGTTTGGGGACCCCTGCTGTACAGGTTTATAACTTAGGAACAGTTATTGGCTATACTAGATAGCCTAGGTATGTATTAAGCTAAACCTTCTAGGGTCATGTTAAGTACACTCTATGGTGTTTGCACAATGACTAAATTGCCTACAATATATTTATCAGAACATATCCTCACTGTTAAGCAACTAATAAATGTATATATAAATGTTTAATTTTAGAAGAAATACTATAAAATTAACATGTGAGTATAACTTTACTTTTAGGTGCTCCAGTATTACCTCAAGAATTATGGCCCGAACAAGAACTGCAATTGTGGTATGAGGTAAGGAATTATACTCATACAAATTAATGGAAACTTTACCCTCCTTAGAACTTATCATAGTGAAATAAAATAATATAATTGAGATTTGGGACAACCATGATTTTACTAACATTTTAATATTACAGTATTTAGAATTATAATTTTTATTAAACAAAAAAAGGAAAAGTAAAAAGAAACAAAGAAGTAAATTGTAAAGTAAGATGGCAGAAATAAGTCCTCATAATAGATTAATTACAATAAATGTGAATATGCTAAACTATACCACTTAAAAGATATAGGTTCTCAGATTATATTTTTAAAAAAAGATTTTGCATATGTTGTCCATAAAAGTCACACTTAAAACAGAAAATAAACAAAAGGAGGCTAAGCATAGCCCTGGCTGGGTGACTCAGTGGATAGAGCATCATTCGGCATAGCCAAGATCACAGTTCAATCCCTGGCCAGGGCACACACAAGAAGCAACGAAAGAATGCAAAATTAAATAAAACAATTAAATGGAATGACAAGTTGATGCTTCTCTCTCTCTGTCAACTCCTCCCCTTCCTTCCCCTCTTCTTTCCTCTCTCTTTTTCTCTCTCTCTCTTTCTCTCAAGTCAATGGAAAAATGAAAAAAGAAATGCTTAAAAAAAAGCTAAGCAAAAAGGGTGAAAAATTATGCACCAACAAATATGAATGGCAAGAAAATTAGAATAGCAATCTTAATCTGATAAATTAGAATTCAAATGAACAAGCCAGTAAACAACATACGCTAGTAAAAGAACAATAAAAAATATACAGTCATCATTAATATATATTAACCAAACAACCTCAAAATTTATTTAACAATTGAAGGAACTTCAGGGAACAATATGTAGGTAAATGAACAATTGTAGTTAGAGACTATAATACATCTTTCTCAAAACTGATAGTTAAAACAGATAACACATAGATTTATCAAAGACCTAATCATACAATTAATAAATTTGAGCTATTATATACATTTTTAAAAGCCTGCACTAAATAGTATACACATTCTTTTTGAATATAATTAGAACATTGACAAACACTAGACCATGTGTTTCCATAAATTAGAAAAGGTCCATTTTAAATATTTTCTAATCATAATGAAATAAAACTAGAAATTAATAACAAAAGTATAACTTGAATATTCCATCTATTTGGAAAATAAATATCATTTTGGTAAATAACCCTAGGCTAAAATAGAAACTTGAACTGAATGACATAAAAATGTTGTAAGTCAAAATTTATAGGCAACAACTAAAACAGTAGTTAGAAAATTTTAGGAAGAAACTTTAAAAACAAGCCGAGCAGTCAACTAAAAAACTGTGGGTAATAAGAAACACTAGGAATGATTCAAAGAAACAGGAATAAAGTAGATAATAATAATAAGAGCAGAATAAATATTCAAAGGAAGAGAACAAATTAACAGTATAAACAAAACCAAATATTTGTTCTTTCAGGATGTTAGTAAGCTCTGGCAGTACTGATTTTAAAGGTGAGAGGGAAAATAAAGATAAACAAGATATAGACTGAAAAAGAGTGGATCACCAAAAGAAAAAGGAGATTTAAAAATATTTTTTAATAGTATTATGGATAATTGACAGTGGTTGCACAATTCTGTAAAGAGCACACACACATAAAAAAACTCATTGAATTGTACATTTTAAATGGATGAATTGTATAGTATATGAATTATATCTTAATAAAGTTGTCACCAAGAAAAAAGCACTATGAACAGATATATGGTAGTAATTTTGAAAAGTTAGATGAAATGGATAAATTCATAGAAAACTAACTGATGCCAAAAGGTTCATTAGTAACACAAGAAGAACTGAGGAAACAATTTCTCTTTTCCTTTGTTTTTCTCCAAAACCTCCAGCCTCCAGTACTGTTACACAGTAAATGTTTCTAATGCTTCTCCATAAAGTATAAATTTGCTCTAGAATTTTGCTATGTAGCCCTTATCCGATTAAGGAAATTCTTATTTATTTATTTATCCAAAGTGAGAAGCCGGGGGTAGCAGACAGACAGACTCCGGCATGCGCTCAACCGGGATCCACCCAGCATGCCCACCAGGGCCCGATGCTCTGCCCATCTGGGGCATTGCTCTGCTGCAACTGGAGCCATTCTAGTGCCTGAGGCGGTGGCCATGGAGCCATTCTCAGCGCTTGGGCCAACTTTGCTTTCATGGAGCCTTGGCTGCAGGAGGGGAAGAGAGAGATAGAGAGAAAAGAGAGGGGAAAGGGTGGAGAAGCAGATGGGCGCCTCTCCTGTGTGCCCTGACCAGGAATCGAACCTGGGACTTTCACATGCCGGGCCGATGCTATACTGCTGAACCAACTGGCCAGGGCCAAGGAAATTCTTTTTTGAAGTATCTTGCTAAGAGTTTTATTAATCATAAATCAGCTTTGAATTTCATCAGATAGTTTATCTGCATCAATATCAAGGTAAGCAATATGTCTTTTCTCCTTTAGAATCATGATGAATTACATTAAGAAATTTCTTGGTCTTATAGTATTAGAGCTAAGGTAAGCATTGAGAAGATTTTTTAATATAATACCAATATATAAGAATCAATTAACATTTCTTTTCAACATGAAAATAAAGTTAAAAATATTAGATTATTCACCATGGGAACAAAAACTGTTAAGTATTTAGGAATTAACCCAATCAAGAGTACATAATACCTTTATCCATAATACTATTAAAAAAAATTTTTAATAAAGAAAATTGAAGATGATGTGAAAGACATTCTTTGCTCTTTGATGGAACAATTAATGTTATAAAAATATGTTAACTCCAAATTAATCAATGTAAATTTCATTAAAAAATCAATGTAATTCCAATTATAATTTCATTTAATTTTTTTCAGAAACTTCATAAATCTAACCTACAGTTGATCTGGAAAAGTATAGATTTACAAAATAGCTAAGGAGATTTTAAATATAAAGAGTGAAGAATGAGAACTTGCCCTACCAGATATCAAGAAGTACTATAAAATTGTAATAATAAGAAGGTAATGGCACCAGATCAGGTAAATAAACCAATGGAGCAGGGACTAGAGCTTGGAGAATTTGGCAGACACTCATATCCCTTTGTCATTCACCATTCCGTTGCTGATTCTAATCGCATGCCCCTGTGACTCTGTCTGCCTGGCCTGTGCTCAGAGAAGACCAGAAATGCCTGGGAGTTAATTCACCCCACTGAGAGCAGTCCTCAACTGGTGACCCAAGGAAGTTGGTGGCTAAGTATCTCAGCTCAGTTGGGATAACTCCGAGTTCTACATTGGCTCCCAGAGTTTCCCAGACATATTGACCCCAGTTACCCACAGTGGTAATTTACTTGATAACATTCCTTTTATTATCCAATAAGGGATAATATTCCCTTTATTATTATTCTCTGAGAAGTGTACAACTGAAATCTATATAATTTTGTTAAGCAATGTCACTCTGATAAGTTAAATAAAAACTTTTTAAAAAGAACTTAATATCTACAGAAGAATCATCCACATGAAATACCATGTTTAGTAAAAATAAGAAAAATGATCATTCTCTTCCGTTTTACTTCTCTACTCTTCTGTTAGTGCTTCTTGGGTCATCTTCCCCATAATCTTCTTATATTCGCATCCTTATCTCAAGTCCTGTTTCTGGGGGAACCCAACCTAGGACAGAAAATCATTTACACACAAACTTAACTTACAGTAAAAGTAGTACTAAAATTCAGTGGGGGCCCTGGGCAGTTGGCTCAGTGGTAGAGCGTCAACCTGGTGTGTGGAAGCCCCACGTTCGATTCCCAGTCAGGGCACACAAGAGAGGTGACCATCTGTTTCTTACCCCCTCCTTTCCCCTTCTCTTTCTCTCTTCCCCTCCTGCAGCCCTGGCTGGATTGGTTCCAATGCATTGGCCCCAGGCACTTAGGATGGCTCCACGGAGCCTCAGCTTCAGGTGCTAAAAATAGCTTAGTTGCAAGCATAGTCCCAGATGGGCAGAGGATCGGCCCCAGACGGGTGTTCCCAGATGGATCCTGGTCAGAGTACATGCAGGAGTCTGTCTCTCTATCCTCCCTCCTCTCACTTAAAAGAAATAAATAAAATAAAATAAAATTCAGTGGGGAAAAGAGCAGATTGTTTGGTCAATGAGAGTTGAGAATCTATCTTGCTATATGGAGGAAAGTAAAAATTAACACCCTAAACAAAGGATTAAATATATAAATATGAAGTATAAAATTATTAGATTAATAGAAACTATCTTCTATTAGGAAAATATCTTTGTGAGCTTAGAGTAGGGAAAGACTTCTAGTCTTTTTTTCTTTTTTTTTAAAGGGACAGAGAAAGTTAGAGAGAGGGAAAGAGAGGGACAGACAGACAGGAACGAGAGAGATGAGAAGCATCAATCATCAGTTTTTCATTTTGACACGTTAGTTGTTCATTGATTGCCTTCTCAAATATGCCTTGACCGTGGGCCTTCAGCAGACCTAGTAACCCCTTGCTCAAGCCAGCGACCTTGGGTCCAAGCTGGTGAACTTTTGTTCAAACCAGATGAGCCCGTGCTCAAGCTGGCAGCCTCAGGGTCTCGAACCTGGCTCCTCTGCATCCCAGTCTGACGCTGTATCCACTGTGCCACTGCCTAGTCAGGCGGGAAAGACTTCTTAAATGAAACTTCTGATATAAATCATAGGGCCAAAAAATGATAAATTAAATTACATTAACGGCCCTGGCTGGTTGGCTCAGTGGTAGAGTGTCAGCCTGGCATGTGGAAGTCCCTGGTTTGATTCCCAGCCTGGTCACACAGGAGAAGCGCCCATCTGCTTCTTCTCCACCTTTCCCCCTCTCTTTTTTCTCTCTCTCTTCCCCTCCCACAGCCAAGGCTCCATGGGAGCAAAGTTGGCCCGGGCACTGGGGATGGCTCTATGGCCTCTGCCTCAGGCGCTAGAATGGCTCTGGTTGCAACAGAGTGACGCCCCAGATGGGCAGAGCATCGCCCCCTGGTGGGCATGCTGGGTGGATCCCGGTTGGGCAGATGCCGGAGTCTGTCTGCCGCCCCCCTACTTCTCACTTTGAAAAAATACAAAAAAATATAAATAAAAGTAAATTACATTAATAGTAGTTTTTTTTTCAAACAAAAGATTCTATAGAAAAAGGTAAGAGCCTTTTAAAGGATATATTAACATGTCTAAAACTGATAAAGGATTAATTTTTAGAATAACCTAAGAAATGCTATCAAGTCAATTAAAAATGGGATTCCAAAGTAAAATTAATCAAAGGATAGAACAATTTAAGATGAAACCTTAAAAAATAAATAAATAAGGACAAAACCTTAAAGGCCAATAAGCATCTAAAGTGATACTCAAGTTTATTAGTAAAAATGAAATGAAAATGAAGAAAATAGCGAAGTGTCACTTTTCACTCATTAGTTGGGTAAAAAACTGAAACTTAGATGATGACAAGTGTTACAAGAATATGGGGTGTACAAAGCATCACTCATTGGAGATGTGAGTGTTGAGTCAGGAGCCATCCCGAAAGCAACCTAGATAGCCCCAGGGTCTAACATTTCCTCTCCTGAGTGCATAGCCCAAAGAGATTCTCCTATTCATCCATTAAATGGAGGAAAGATGCAAGGCGGCAATGGAAGGATTGGAGGGCCCCGCGCTGTCCATCATGTGGTGAGTGCACATTGTATTCCACAGCAGTTAGAAACAGCACACTAGAAGTACCCAGTAACATGGATACATCTCTAAGTATAGTGTTAATGGAAAAAAAAAATAAGAAAATACCACATATGTGTAACAAACAACAGTAAGATTGTATAGAACCTAATGGAGCAAATGGAAAATCCACATCAACTGCGTTGAAAAAGTTGCTTATTGGAGGTTAGAATAGGAGTAGGAAATGGAAATACACAAAGAAGAAATAAATGAAGAGAGTCCAATGATGATAGTGAACTGTGAACTGAGGAGAATACCCTTTGTACCTAGCCACCCCCAACAATGTATACGAGGGAAAAGACAAAATAGATATCGAATGCCAAGTACTAAATAGTCTTTAATAACATAGAAATTCACGAAGTGCCTGACCTGTGGTGGCGCAGTGGGATAAAGCGTCGACCTGGAACACTGAGGTCGCCGGTTTGAAACCTTGGCCTTGCCTGGTCAAGGCACATATGGGAGTTGATGCTTCCTGCTCCTCCCCCTTCTCTCTCTCTCTGTCTCTCTCTCACTCTTCTCTCTCTAAAAAAATCAATAAATAAAATATTTAAAAAAAGAAAAAAAAAAAAAAGAAATTCACGAAGTCTATTATAAGGATTGTTACTTTGGTATAGCAAAGCACACACTAGAAAAATATAAACAAGATGCAGGCTAATTTAGACAACAGCTAATGAATAATACAGAAATATTTATTTTAGCTTGAAATCACTTATATTTCTGTGGGAAATTTTTGAAATAATATTTGAGATGATAATGCTGGGGAAAACTCAGAGATGTAAAAGCCCTAAAAATTCTTTTAGAGAAAAAGATATTTCAAGAAGTTAAGATGCTAAGAATACCAGAAATATATTTTCAACCCATATACAGTAAAGTAATGGACAGGAAAGATGAACAAGCAGCATCTATCTGTGAAAAACAAAAATGCCCCTTACATCTTAATATGTTGTCAAACAGATTCATCAGTGGACTCTACAGAGTTCTGAAAAGCAATTAGTGGCACTTAAAACCATTAGGGCCAGAATCTGAGTAAAATTAAAAATGCTTGTCCAAATGGAAAGTGGGTGAGCAATGTTGCTGTGCCTTTTAGAAGAAACGAGAACAAAGACTGAAAAGCTTTGCAATTTTCTCCAAATTTAATTAATTGGTGTTTTTTCTAACTCTGATATTTTTATTTGAGCAATGTTGATGCACCGATTAGTTAATCTTGTGGTTCAAGAGTTCTCTGCTCTTGGACACGAGCCACCTCACAGAGGTGAGCAGCCTGGTCCGTGGGTGGACAGCTTCCGCCCTCAGCTTGTAACGTCTTCAGATATCTAAGCGCCACAAAGATTTCAGGAGGAACCGCTTTCTCCTACCTTGCTAAATCAAAACATCATTTGGAGGTGATATATTTATTACACATTTGGTCCCAATTCAAAGCTTAAAAGACTATCTTTTTGGCTTTCCCCTCTCAACTGACTTCTCTTATATTTTTCTTCACAAGTTCAATTAAATGTAGTTAAATAATATTTATTGAACACTTATTCTTTTTTTTGTTTCAAAATTTAATTTGAACTTATTTTACAATTTTAATCAAATACAGAAATCATTTGTTTCCCATGATTTAATGTTACAAAGTACTTGTCTTCTCATCTAGGAATTGTGTACATAATTGTTTTATCTAGAGCTTAGTCATTGGCTCCATTCTTATTTTTATTTCTATATCTATTCATCGAGGAACAAAGAAAATGAAAGATATAATGTGATATCAGAACTACAAGGAAAACAAAATGCATATTTACAGGTGAAAGTATCTTATAGAACGGCTAGAACTGGGTAAAAATTCTGCCTCTGAACCTCCTAGAACCCAGTAAGAAAGAAAGCATGTTTGTTTGCAAGAGAATATTGTAAGTAAAAAAAAAGAAAGAAAGAAAGAAAAAAGATACTAACTGTATAACCCTGGGCAAATTAAGTAATTACTCTGTGCTTCAGTTTCCTCATAAATTAACTGGGAATGGTGGAGATAACTTTTTGTGTGTGTGTATTTTTATGAAGTGAGAAACGGGGGACAGACTCCCGCATGCGCCCAATCGGGATCCACCGGGCATGCTCACCAGGGGCGATGCTCAGCCCATCTGGGGTGTTGCTCCACTGCAACGGGAGTCATTCTAGCACCTGAGGCAGGGCCATGGAGCGGTCCTCAGCGCCCCGGACAAATTTTGCTCCAATGGAGCCTTGGCTGTGGGAGGGGGAGAGAGAGAGAGAAAGTAGAGGGGGAAGAATGAAGAAGCAGATGGACGCTTCTCCTGTGTGCCCTGGCCAGGAATCAAACCTGGGACTTCCACACACCTGGCTAACGCTCTACCGCTGAGCCAACTGGCCAGGGTTAGAGGTAACTTCTTTATATAGATATGTTATGAGGCTCAAGTCAAATGTACCAGTATCAGTAAAACATTTAGAACAGCGGCTGGCACAAAGTAAGCACTATTCAATTGTTATTAAAATAAAAAATAAATGCTAAGGATATATCTCAAGGAATGTCAAGTTTCAGCAAGTACAGTACTTGGTTTTAAAGGACAGCTCTCAGTGGGAGCTTCATCTTATCAAGAGGACAGTGAGAGAGGCAAGGTAAAAATGTGCACTTAAAACTTCTCTATTGCAAACACGTTTATGGGATTCACGGAATGTTTTCTTGACTCATCCCTCAATAAGCACTGAGGACAGAACATTGAACCCAGGGAAAACAATCTTGTCACCAGCCAAGATAATATGCTCCAAACATGCAGTGTTCTGATGATGATGAGGCTTCAGTTCTAGCTTCAAAAGAAATGGATGGGCTCATTTCCTTCAACCAACCCTTCACAAATATCACTTCTCTTATCTGGGGATTTTATAAGTTGTGCAGTGGGAGCAAGGAGTGATATAGTCTCTGCAAGGGCTTCACATGGAGATACTGCATCCTGTGGGTAGAGCCTGGGACTCGGTGTAGCATCTGCTGGTCCATAGCAGACACACCTGCTTTTATATTACCAGCTGTGCCGCTGGCTGGCGGAGACCTTGGGCAAGCTACTTCATTGAACACTTATTCTGGCAGCTAAGATATGGCAGAACCCCTGCCCTCGAGAGGTTTAGCAGTGTGTGTGTGTGTGTGTGTGTGTGTGTGTGTGTGTGTGTGTGTGTGTGTGATTGTAGTCTTGATTCTGGGTTTGCATGGCATGGAGAGGGAGCAAGCAGGTTGGCACAAGGGACAAGTGACAAGTGGAATGAAACAATTCCCAAATGTCTGCGATAGATGGAGAAAACGACCAGTTCTTTGAACATAAACAGGAGAGCGGCATAAGCTTATGCCTTTTGATATTAAACACCTTTGTTATTCTCTATATTAAAGAATCCTATATTTTAGTATATGGTCAACTGGGAAGCAATAAGAAAATGGAGAAATTATGACTGAAGAGTATGATAATCCCCCATCAGTTTGGTGAGAGCATGGACATGAAATGAAACTGCTCAGCAAAGAATTCTGAGACTAGAAAAGAGTCTCTGAGATGTGCCCTAAATGGGACTTGACCTAATGATCCCAGACAGACAAGAATCAGTACCATTTTTTTCTAGTTCCATTTTAAAAGGCCACCAAAGAAATAAACGCCATAAACAACTTCAGACATCCAGCTTAGTGCTTCTCAACACAGTTTTTAAAATGATTAATATAAATCTTTTATATTGCAGTTTAAAATCTTTCAAGTTTTCTCTTTAGGATAAAAGTTGAGAACAGCTAGTTGCAACTGTAATTTAATAAACGTTGTAAAACGGATCCCTTTTCTAATGCTGGCTCCTTGGTAGCAAACTAGTAGATTGCCTTTGTTGTGTAAGAGTTTTTACTGTATTTTATTTGTCATGCCAATTTAACACTTAGGCCATTATTATTTAATTTAGATGGTGTGATTAGATTTATGTGCAATAAAGGAGCACATGATAACGGGGTGCTCCTTAATTCCGAGTCCATTTTTTAGTCACCGCTCACATTTCGGAGGCTGAAGAACACAGGAAGCCCCTTCCCCCCAATGTTTGAATCATCTTTATGCTTCTCTGGTGATCCCTTATGAACTGTTCTGGGAACATATACCCACTGGGTATGGGGGTGAATTTGGGGGAAATCCCAATTCCAGGGCTAGTTTAGAAAAAAAAAAAATTATTTATTTATTTATTTTCATTTTTCCAAAGCTGGAAACGGGGAGGCAGACAGACTCCCGCATGTGCCCGACCGGGATCCACCCAGCATGCCCACCAGGGGGTGATATTCTGCCCCTCTGGGGCATCACTCAGTTGCATCCAGAGCCATTCTAGCACCTGAGGCAGAGGCCAAGGAGCCATCCCCAGCGCCCGGGCCATCTTTGCTCCAATGGAGCCTCGGCTGTGGGAGGGGAAAAGAGAGATAGAGAGGAAGGAAAGGGGGAGGGGTGGAGAATCAGATGGGCGCTTCTCCTGTGTGCCCTGGCCGGGAATCGAACCCGGGACTTCCGCACGCCAGGCCGACGCTCTACCGCTGAGCCAACCGGCCAGGGCCTTAATTTAGAAAATTTAAGAGGCTCCTCTGTCCCAAATCCAAGAGTCCTAAACTGTTACAAAACTTGGATTACTGTTACATAGGTAACTTGACTTTGTCAAATCTGCTTTCCATTTTCTGCTATTTTCTGTCTACTTCCAAAATGAAACCGGCATTTTTGTTTCCTACAGATAGATGCTGCTTGTTCATCATTCCTGTCCATTGGTCCTCAGCGTCAGGTAATTCCTGTTAGAGGTATTTTGTAATGATGTAGACATTTGTGTAGTGCTGAATACTTCCTTTTCCCTTTATTTTTTCCTATACTATCCCTTGTCATTACTTTATGGTCTTATTAAAACATGTCAACATATTGGAAATTATTACGTCATCTGCAGGAAATATTCAGAGCTATGAGTTTATCTTGTAAAATGCTAGAACTTTAAGTAAATTAGATTTGCAGATAATATACACATGTTTTGGAAATTAAAATGCTAATTTCAAAATCAAATTCTGTGTTAGGTTAAAAATAATATGTCTGCTGCTGTATTTGGGGGCTAATATCCTTTCCCTACATTGAGTATGAAAGCCATAGAGGGAGAGAAACTTATAGAATCTGACTTACAGAGATTAAGTATCATTGTAACTGAAAAGTCAATTTGTGAATGTGGCCTTAGAACCGTTGAGTGTGTTTGCTAAAACTATCCCTAAAATTAAACTGGGTTAGATGTGACTTGGGGCCTCCTGCCAGAATCAGGTTTTCTGTCACAGGGCGGAGACCTGACAAGAAGAGCTGACCAGAGAGCTGGCTTTCTAAGAGGAAAGGGCTGAGTGGAGCATGCCCAATTTCCTCCTGTCAGTCATCTCTCTGATAACTCCCTCCTCTTCCCATAGGAAAGAGTTAAGAGGGGTGGGGAGAGCCTGACCTGTGGTGGCGCAGTGGATAAAGCGTTAACCTGGAAACGCTGAGGTTGCCGGTTCAAAACCCTGGGCTTGCCTGGTCAAGGCACATATGGGAGTTGATGCTTTCTGCTCCTCCCCCCCTTCTCTCTCTCTCTCTTTCTCTCTCTCTCTCTCTCTCTCTCTCTCTCTCCCCCCCCTCCCCTCTCTATAATGAATAAAAATAAATAAAAATCTTTAAAAAAAAAAAAAAAAAGAGGGGTGGGGAGAGAAGAGTGTTAGTCTAGCTCCTGTACGTGGAAACATGAGAAGTGGGGTATACGTGTGTCCTCCTTACACCAGCTTTACTGGACGCTACTGCTTCTGCCTGCAGCTCTATCTCTGAGTTAGGGAGAGTAGAGTTAGTCTTAGTGTCTTGAAATTTTTTTTTAATCAGTATCACTAGCCTTCTGGATGGGGAAGAGGGCTCAGCAGAGGTCTAGCTTGCCCTTGTCAGAGCAATCAGCTGTGTGCCTTGGGCATACCCCTTACATATTCTGGCCAAGGTTCCATGGTCTTCGCAGTCCTTCCAGAATGTCATCCTGGCCGGTGTGGAGACAGACAGCATTGCATAATGCTGTATTTCTTCTGCCTCAAGCCATTCCTCGGTCTGCCCAGGATCACTTGCAGGAAGTTAGAGGCATTAGATCAGGCGTCCCCAAACTACGACCGGACCCGCGGACCACCTGCGGCTCCCTGGGGCCATTTATCCGGCCCCGCCGCACTTCTGGAAGGGGCACCTCTTTCATTGGTGGTCAGTGAGAGGAGCACTGTATGTGGCGGCCCTCCAACGGTCTGAGGGACAGTGAACTGGCCCCCTGTGTAAAAAGTTTGGGGACCCTTGTAGATGGTAAAGCAAGACCAGAATTGTAACAGGTAACCTGTTTATGAAAAATTCAGAGTACTTTAGGAGTGTTGATGGATATACAACATATGATGGATGCAGCATACAAGCTTTTGCATTGTATTTAAAATTTAGGCACCCCCTCCAAATCACTTGTATTTATGTAGTACTAAACGGACAAATTTTAAAGCACTTATCTGAAGACCATCAAGATAAACTAAGCTTTTATTGGATTTGGATACTGTGTACATTTTGAGAAGAGGTTGGTAAATTTATTATGAATCTTTTACATTACCTGATACCATTTTAAAAAATCATTAATTGATTATTTTCTTTTTAATGTGATTATCTGAATAGTGCTTCAAGACATTTTTACCAAATAGAAAATAAAAGATCTTTAAGGTCCAAAAATTAAACAATGAAATATTAAAAATTAAGTATAAAATAAATCCTTAAAAAAATAGTTGTAGCTCATTAAATAATCTCTGTATGTAAAGAGTTGCGGGAGAAAATGTCATTTGTTTTGAAACTTTTTCTGTCCAAGTTCAACCTTGTTGCCAAGCCTCATCCAGCTTAGAATATGTTTTCTAAGGAGACAATCATAGTCTGAACTTAGTCATCTTCAAATTAAGAGATAATTCTTTGACAAATGACATCACTAGATAGTTTTGTTGTTTCATTTTGCAGCATTGCTAGATGGGTTATAAAAGGAAATTTCAGGGATTTATTTCCAGATTATTATGGGGTGACCTGTGTCCCTATCTCTGAAGAGAAAAAGTGAGAAAGGATGTATCAGTGTCCACACTCTATCTCTCTCATCCAACTCCCAATTACAGGTGTAACAGTCAATGCCAGTGCGACACAGGAATACCTAAGGGCCAGAAGACCTTGTTCCCAGGCCACACTCTACCAACTACTGGCCATGTGTGGTTTTGGGCAAGTGACAGTCTCTTAGAATCTTGCTTCTTTTATACATGAGAATAACAGTTCATGTCCTGTATACCCCAGAACTGTGTTTTAAGGACAGAATGTGAAAGTGTTTAGTAATTTATTGAAGTACTACATAGTATGAGCCACTTAATATTATTAGTAAATGTCTCCAATGATTTGCATGGCAGTCAAACAAATGGAAGGGAACAAAGCTGACCTCTGATACTAGGAAGAATGCCCAGAGAAGCTGTTTTGTAACTCCAACTATATCCTTCACTAAAACCAACCATATTAAGCAGCACTGTTGTTTAAAACCTGAGGATATTGGTGGCCCCAAACCTTTCTGACATCTAAGTTATGAGCAACTATAGCTGCAAATCAAGCTTTACAGGTCACACATTTTTTAATGCTGCCATTGTTAACTAATTGCTCTGTACCTGGCAGTATACTAAGCACTTTACTTACATTTAATCCTTCCAAGAACCCTCTGCAGTGATGTTGTAATCCTTGATTTATGGCTGAAGAAGCTGAAGTTGAGAGAGGTTAGGTAACCAGCCCCAGATAACACAGCTCATAAAGAGTAGAAATGGAATTGGAGAGTTGCAGGCTACTCAAATCAGTAGCCCATGTTGTTAACCACTAATTATATTACCCTCATGGTTCTAGATCCTTATTTTTTCCGATGTGCATTTGTTAAGTAATCAATTGTTCATGATACTACTGTGCTAAATTCTGTGCAAAATAGGTTTCGCCCCTGCTTGTCCATTTGTGCTACTCCTCACCACACCCAGCTGGCTGCTAACCACAAGGAGCCCTGCCCTACTTCTGCGCGCAGACGCTTTGAAAAACCTGATCCTGGGGTGTGCAGTCAGCAGCCTAGGAGGGTGGTAACTCAGATCAGGTGCCCCATTCATGGCTTTTCCCTCTCCAGCTTCCATTGTTTGTGAGCAATTGAGGATTTTCAAATTATCCAATAATGAGTAACATTCAGCGAGGCTCACAGCTTTGGCATGCAGATTCAGACTTTGCTACCAACTGAGAAGAATCATCCCTCTTTTTGCACTGCCCTAATTACTGTCAGGCATAGAATTCCGTGAAATCTTAGCAAGTACTGAGAACTATGTATCTGGACCACAATGGACTCCTTCATCAGTGCATATATACAGTACATAACTTTTTTTTCCCACACATTTTCTTGAAAGTTTTATTTTTAGAAGCCAAATTTTTTTTGTCATGAGTGAAATCAGGGGATTCCAATAGTGGGTCACAAGAGAAGGATTCTATTCTGGGTAGTTGGAATATCCTTGTGTTCCAAATATTCTACAGTTATATCTTCTATGGAAATATTGTTGAAACAGAAGCATAGCCTGTGTATCTTCTCATTTCCATTAGGCATCCAAAGCATTGGAAGAGCTTTGCTTCACAATTATGGGGACTCGACCGAAGCCTCAGGTACGACTGAAGTAGTGTGTTATTTGTAGGCAAAAAAGTGCCCAGTGGTATCTTAGAATTCCTCCTAGAAGAAAACATACCCAATTTAGGAAGTAAGCCAAGAGGAGCTTGAAGAGGATAAGCTGATTTCGGAGAAGAAACAAATACTTCGGTTACTCTGATGTCTGGGAATTTAAGGTCATATCAGTGGAGTTTACAGTCATTAATTAAAAAGTTAAATGTCCCCCTCAAGGATGTGTTCTTTCTCTGATGAGAGAAAAGTGGAGTCATTCGGCTTCTTTTCTCTTGCTAACTCATACTACAGTTGGAGAACAGGTGCATCCTTCTTTGTGGAGAGCAAGACATTTGGAATGCAAAAAAAAGCAAACTATAGTATATTATCATTGTCAGTATGAAAATTATATTCTTCCTGTGATGTCTTGGTTTCTTATTAAAATTACTCGGCTTTTTGGGGAGAACTTTTTGTCCTGAAGTGAGAATAGATGGAAACTTGAAAAATAGCATAATGCACCAAACCTTATTTTATATTCTGTATTTTATAGATGCACTGTTGTTGTTGTTGTTGTTTTTACAGAGACAGAGAGTCAGAGAGAGGGAGAGATAGGGACAGACAGACAGGAATAAGAGAGATGAGAAACATCAATCATCAGTTTTTTGTTGTGGCACCTTAATTGTTCATTGATTGCTTTCTCATATGTGGGCCTTCAGCAGAACGAGTAACCCCTTGTTCAAGCTAGTGACCTTAGGTCCAAGCTGGTGAGCTTTTTGCTCAAACCAGATGAGCCCATGCTCAAGCTGGCGACCTCGGGATCTCGAACCTGGGTCCTCCGCATCCCAGTCTGACGCTCTATCCACTGAGCTACTGGCTGGTCAGGCTAAATGCACTTATTTTTAAACTACCTTATTAAGAATAAGAGCCTCAAGTTTAGAATTATATTTTTCATTAGCAGTTCTGATTAAACCATGATCATTAATATATTCTCACTGCTATGCCTATCACATACAATAACTCATAAGAAACCCCTTGATTTTGAAAGCATAAATGTTTTCTGAAACTAATTGTTTATGACTGTATTTTTTCCTAGTGTTTTTCATGGTAACATTTTCTAAAACTTTCTTTTAATTAAAATAAAAGAAATGATAATGATATTTATCCATGAGTTTCCTTTTATATTAAAAGCAAATGAGAACAAAAAAGAATGATATGACTCATTCTTAGAACAGATTTTTGATGGGAGAGAGGTATATAAAAAAGTTTATGGAAGAAAGCAAAAATAACATAATATTATTTAGTGATAATAGCTACAAATATTTTAATGTGATTCCTTCTTGTCTATCTCTCTGAATATCCCATATGTAATCATATCATTCTAATTCCACCACTGTTGAACTTGTAGATGTTCTCAATTTTTTACTTTTATGAATAATATTGTAGAAAAGATCTTGTACATACTTTATTTATGAACAGTTTTTAATATCTCATTTATTTTAGAGTAATATATGCTTAACCAAGTTCAATCTTATATTTTACATGTAATATGTGTCACATTTTCAAAACTTACATGAGGATTTTATATTACCAATTTTATACTATATAATATATATAACCTACATTATATTTTTCTGTTATGCATAATATAATGATAGTGTGTCTCTTTTTTTCAACAGAAAACAGATGAAAAGGTTAATACCAAAAGGGTAAGGTGTTTTTCATAAATATATACATTAAAAAATAATAAAAGAAACCATTAATCATCTATAGTAAAGCTCACTATTTTTTTTTAATAGTTCTTATTTCATTATTCGAAGACACGGAAGTTGGGCAATTCAAATGTTGTGGTAAGTTGTAGGATTAATTCTTACTAGTAATCACTAGTATTTTTTTCTAAACCTGTTTTTTCAGTTTATCTGATAGAGCTAAATCAAATTCATGGTTTTTTTTACTTTAAAAGTATATAAATGCATTAACAAATAGCATTCAATATTTATTATACATTTAATTCATTTTATATCTCAATAACTACATGTATACTAAAATTATTCACTCATTCAACACTTACTGAGTGTCTGCTATGTGCTAATCACAATTTTACGTACTAGAAATATAGCAGTAAATAGAATTTAAAATAAATCCTGCTCTAATGGAACTGACATTCTAGATGCTCAAAAAAAAAGTGTAATTAAGAAAAACTTACTGTTTTCGATAGCGATTAGTACAAAAAAAATTGTTTTATCCAAAGGCATTTTAAGTATTATTTTAGGGGAGGTGAACACAGTACAGTATATAGTGATGTGTTATAGAGTTAGGCAACTGAAACCTGTATAATTATATTAACCAATGTCACCCCAATAAAATCAATTGAGAATAGAATTATTTTTAAAGATAATTGTCAAAAAATATAATTAAATATAACTAAAAATACCTACTTATATTCCTAAGATCTCCTTATTTGTAACTAGTTGGGAGAATTTACTAAGATTAGCCAATAACCAATAACTTAAATTCAGTTCACTTCTAATTGTGTGGCTTAGTGGTAGTTTTTTCTTTTTATGTATCGATTTAAGAAATGCTAATGGACCTACTTTGGTGTTTCAATTAGAAAATTTAATAATAACCTGACTATAATATTCTTTCTAAGCTTGTGACTCACTACCATAGACCAATTTAGGGAATGAGGACCCCAGTCTATTTTAAACATGTATGTATCTGTGGAAAGGGAACGATAATCTTAAACTCAATTTTAAATGTTTAATCACATAATAGTCTTACATATGAGGAGTTGAAAGTTAGGTTATACTGGCTTTACAAACCAAATACAAGTTGAATTGGTTAACAATAACACTCTATAGGGGCTTAAAGTAATCCATTTGATAAGTGATTTTTATATTTGTGAGAAGGCTCAATTCCAGCCATGCCTTTAAAATGAAACTGAAGCAGGTAGCCACATGTCTTGGATGTGTTTTCATTTCCTTCTGTTTGGCATCTTTACATTTTGAGAAAATGTATCTTAGTCATATTTTCCTCTATCAACAACACCTTGTCACTTTTTTTGTCCCCTGTCGTCTTGTTCCGTATGTTGAATTTTAAATCAAACATACATATAATTTATAAAGGCGATTATTAGATGTGCGTACAGGATAATTTTCTAGAGAAACATTTTCATAATTTAAAAAACCCCAATAAAAAAACTGATTCCCTCAGCATTGTTTTCATCTGTCCCAAGTCATTTTGAGTAAGACTGGAGGCAGACACTGTTTTTTGCCA
Source organism: Saccopteryx bilineata (assembly GCF_036850765.1). Lineage (NCBI taxonomy): Eukaryota > Metazoa > Chordata > Mammalia > Chiroptera > Emballonuridae > Saccopteryx > Saccopteryx bilineata. The sequence goes on from NC_089494.1 coordinate 226,607,272, forward strand.
GTTTAAAGACGCAGGTGAGGATTTTATAATACTTTTGAAACAGCTGATGATGAACTGAAGCCCTTAGGAAAGTGCTTCGTCAGCATAATGGCAAGATCCTAGCATAGAGCTACCACATTTTATTCCATCTCTTGACGCATTCACCACAGTTCTTTGGAATGCTCATTAAGGGCTGTCTTAGATAACATCTTTCTTGTTCTTTTTTGTCTGGAGCAAGTATAGTGGGGTAAAAACAAACAAATAGAAAACCGTCTTTATGCCCAATGCTGAGAAGCCTCTGTGCTCATCACGTGTGTGTGTTCGTGTCTCTCAGTCGTCTGTCGTGCATCCGTTGCTGCAGCTCGTTCCTCAACTGCATGAGAGAAGAATGAAGAGATTCAAAGTGGACGTATGTAACACAAACTGCATGCCTGCTTTGCCACTCTGTGTGGGGCAGCCCTCCTGTGATTTCCAAGTTCTGGTGTTTTTATAAGACACTTTTCTTCAGGATAAACCCCACGTAAACATCCAGGTAGCCTAAGAACATCTGTTTGCTAAGGTGTTTTCACACTCAGGAAGAAAAAATTTGTTTCCCAACCTCACAGTATGTCCCTTCTATCCCAAGCTATGGGCAGTGAGGAAAGCTGGGATTAGATTCCCTTCCAAGGATCATGCTCCTTCCAGTGAGGAAACATATTCTCAGTTTAGGAAAGGACCCAACTAATATGTCTGGTCATTAGGTAGGAAAAGGAGAAAAGATACAAGAAAATCTCTGTGCACAGGTAGGCAAATGGCTGGCGTGGCAATCTTTCTATCCAAGTTATTAAAGTGTTAGTAAAAGTAATACTTTAGGCTTAAGAAGTAAATATATTAGAAACTAATTGAAGGTGTTATAGTTTTCCCACAATTAACAAAAATATGGCCCAAAATCAGTATCTATGTTTAAGATAGATATAACTTTGTTAACAGCTTTCTAAATGAGAAATTGTGGCATTTATATTGTTATTTAAAAAGGATGCTAATTCCTTCCATGATGAAAGTAGTTTCTAGGTATTATTTTTAAGTAATGCCTCACATTGTTACAGTGCATTATAGTTTTCAGTCTTACATTATCTCATTTTATTATTTTGACAACTCTGTTGGTACATATACAAGTATTGTTTTCCTCAGTTTACTAAAGGGAAATCATCTCAGAGCAGTTAAGGGTGCTTCCAAGATCATTCTAAGTATGTGAAGTTAGAAATTACAGTAATTCTTCTGACTTCTAGTCTTGCCAAAATTTTTTTTCACTATGCCATTTATGTTATAGTCTAATCTTGGATACTTCTATTATTTTACTGTTATATTTTCTCTTAATTTAAATACCATGATAATTTTATTTCTCTTAATGTACTACCAAACGTCTTCAAATACTTTTGTTGTTGAGGGGAAAGGTGGGGACTTCTACAAGGAACTGGAAGTATACTTTTCTGAAATAACGCAGTCAACACCATCTGGCCCCTGTTATATAAATTGGTTGTTAGGGCTTTGGTGGGGCAACCAATGGTTCTTGGTGCCAATTCAATGCCAACAAGAAAATCAATGGTTATTGGCACCAATTCAAGGCCAACAAGAATCCCTCATTTGGGGTGCGATGAAGAAGGAAACTTTATTGAGTGTGAAACAGCTCAGTCGTGATACACACAGCTGTGCAAACAGCACAGCTGTAGAACAGCCCTGGGCCAGGCCCCTCTCTGGCTGGATAGCTCCGCTCTGCTCCTCAGAGGTCATCTTGCTCTGCTCTGCTCTGCTCTGCTCTGGTGAGACATCTGCGCTGTTTCAACTCAGCCTGGGAGATGCAGTCTTCAGTCTGTGATCGAAAGGAAAAGTGTGCCCTTCCAATACTTTTAAAAAATGCATACAGTTTAGGCAGATAAATTCCTCAAAATTTATACTTATAGTCACTATTTCTTCCCTGAATTCTTCACATTCTTAAACTAAACTTTCATCAAAGAAGATAGTATCTGCTGCCAGCTTGAATATGTAAGAGGAACTGTAGGACCCATGTAAAATTATAGGATTTTCAGTATGAAATGAACCAAATCAGTTGTTACCAAGCTTTCTAGACGTAATGTATCCTTTGTCGAATTAACTTCTACTCTCTGAAGTTTGCTTGACTTGTGAATAGCAAAAGATTTCAATTTAAAAATTCAGTTTCTTAAAATATATCAACAAATTTCCTATATCATTTCAGACTATATTTCCAGAGAACTAGCTAAACATATAAATTGTGACTTGATAGTATATTCTGTTGGACAAATATAAGTCCTATATTGCAGCAAGACAAGTTTCCAAGGAACCTATGAAAGAAAACTGTAAAACAGGGATAGAAAAACTTATGTTAGCTTTGGTGGGCCTAAGTGATCTAATGTTAAATCATATTTTTGATAATGAAGTAAGTATTTTGGGTTCTTAAAACATTCCGAGACTTTTCTTAAATTTTGTTCACTAGACATCCTTACTTCCATTCCCACATCTCTTTTACCTCTACCTCTCAAGTTCTTTTACATACTGTTCTCTCTCCAGTGATGACTAAAACAACCTGTATGTTTAGATTTGAAAGTTTTAAATTTTAACATGTTTTAAGTTACATTTTTGTCCTGCCTTTCTTTTTTTCATATATAATCATATAAATGTATAGTTTCTGTGTGTACATCTTTTTAAAATTTATTTTGTGACAGAGACAGAGAGAGAAACAGACAGAGTGGAAGGGAGAGAGATGAGAAGCATCAATTCTTTGTTGCGGCTCCTTAGTTGTTCATTGATTGCTTTCTCATATGTGCATTGACTGGGGGGCTACAACAGACTAAGTGACCCCTTGCTCAAGCCAGCAACCTTGGGTTCAAGCTGGTAAGCCTTGCTCAAACTAGATGAGCCCACACTCAAACTGGCAACATCGGGGTCTTGAACCTGTGTTCTCTGCATCCCAATTCAACGCTCTATCCACTACGCCACCACCTGGTCAGGTTGTGTGTACATTTTAAATATGAAAAATTTCAATCTTTTAAGTAATTTGAGTGGATTTATCACCAAGATGAGAATTAGGTATAAAACATTGAAAATTTAAGATATATTGGTTTCAAAGCAGGGATTTCAGAATTTTAATAGATGTCAGAGCTATTTCTTAGAATTAAAAAATATAATTTTACTTAAACTATGGAATAATTGATAAAGGTCTTGTTAACAAACTTTAAAGTGATTGACATCCTGATGATTTTATAAGTAGTTGATGAAAATTGGAAGATATAAGAACCAATTTTATGGAAACCATAAAATGTTAAATATTTTTTTCATTAAGTTTAAAATGAAATGTTTTAAGAAAAGAAACACTTCAAAATATAGCTATTATGAATAATTGGTTTGTTCTTATTTGGTATTTTTTTTCATTACCATTTCTATAAATATAATTATTTTGGGAAAAATCTCTTCTAAAGTCTTATTGAATAAGTATAGTTTACCAAAGTTGTCCCTCAATTTCTATTTAAATTCCTATAGAAATAGGGTATACTTTAGATCTGACACAATTTTATTTTATATTTTTCCCTGTTGTGTGTTAGCACATACAATGTGTTTTTTTTTTTTGTTTTTTTTTTTTTTTCATTTTTCTGAAGCTGGAAATGGGGAGAGACAGTCAGACAGACTCCCGCATGCGCCCGACCGGGATCCACCCAGCACGCCCACCAGGGGTGACGCTCTGCCCACCAGGGGGCGATGCTCTGCCCATCCTGGGCGTCGCCATGTTGCGACCAGAGCCACTCTAGCGCCTGAGGCAGAGGCCACAGAGCCATCCCCAGCGCCCGGGCCATCTTTTGCTCCAATGGAGCCTTGGCTGCGGGAGGGGAAGAGAGAGACAGAGAGGAAAGCGCGGCGGAGGGGTGGAGAAGCAAATGGGCGCTTCTCCTGTGTGCCCTGGCCGGGAATCGAACCCGGGTCCTCCGCACGCTAGGCCGACGCTCTACCGCTGAGCCAACCGGCCAGGGCCACAATGTGTTTTTTAAAGAAATTATTTTGTTCTAACAAAATACTGAAAGGAAAATTTAAATATAGTTAATTATAAAGTGTCTATCATTTCTCTTTGTACTTATTGATGAATATACATTGTGACAAACATCCTGAAAATTATATTAATAAGGAAATTATTTTAAAATACATTCTGGTGATAATGCTAGTTGTTGAACAATTTTCAAGTCTAAATACAAAGATTAGCAGTTGTTATAAATTATATACTCAAGTCCTTGATTCCTCCTTTGTTTACTTATGATAGTTGAAAATAACTTTGAGCTTCACTATACTCTCAAGAAGAATTTGCATTTATTTTTACTCTTATTTGATTGTAATGCCCTCATTTTCTCTTCCAGGAAGAATTCCAAGGTCCTGTTGCAAGCCAAAGTCGAAGATACTTTTTATTCAGGGTATGTACATACTGTATTTTTTTAAAAAAATCAATGTCAAAACAGAAAAATACTTTTATTGTGCATTTATTTACATTAACTCATAAATTTTAGTGAGGTTTGATGTTTATTTATGGATATTTTCTATCAAGTGTCATAGTCTGATACTCACTTCTTTCACCAACTTATTGCTTTAATAGCAGGGCATCCGTGATCTCTTCTCTAATCCATTACTCACATTTGTAAATACCTCAAGTAACATTCACTTATGTCACAGTTTAGTTCCATAAAATTTCATGTGCAGGAAATGAATGTCTTAAAGATGTATATTACTCCTTAAATTCTAAGGAATCATTTGCTAAATGTTTTATTCAGTAGATTTGAAAATATGACTATTTTCATAAGCTCTTTAAAGTAAAAGAATCAACCAGAATAGAGGCTATAAGTAAACAAAATTTTGTCATTGTATTTAGTATTTTGTATGTCCAAATTATCTATGAAATGTGAAATTCTTTCTAAGTAGTTATGCCTTCTAAAATGTTTGTATCCCTAATACATTACCAGAAATTTTTCATTCACTCATTCAACAACTACTTGTTGAATTTTTACTGGGCACTGAGTAATGTATCAAAAGCTGGGAATATAAAGCCAGATAGGATTCTATTCCTATGTTCTAGGAGTTTATAGCCTCATACAGGAAATTGATAAATAAATAAATACAAAATACTATGTTCAATGCACCTTCACTCCAGGGGTTATGGTTTCTAAAAGAAAGGCATATAACGCAGGTTGGGGAGTGGGGCAGGTACAGCGAGGCTTTTAAGGCTGGGTTTGAAGAATCAATGGGAATTAGCTAATGAAATATTTACCTAAAGAACTTCAACATTATTGTAGAGGTAAAAAGAGCCATATGGTAATATTCGCATTTTGGAAACTAATCCTAACAACAAATTTGAGAATAAATTGAATGAAGGAGCAAGCTAACATAGAGGAAGAAACAATACAATGCAGTAAGATCATTATTAGGCTGCTTTCTATGCAAATTAACTTCCCTCCTTAGTTACACTGATTTATTACTAATTTGTTATTTTCCAGCCACGCAATGGAAGAAGATCAGAAGGTTACATTTAAAATGGTATGTGTTTCATAACTTAGCCCAGTTTGAAAGTTACTGTTGTTTTCAGATAACCACAAGTTAAACTATGTTCACTATATCTCCATTATTTGATTTCATGCATACATTGATATTCTATAAAAATACTATAATTATAGGAGCTTTGAGAGCTACAAGTGGTACCTTGAGATATGAATTTAATTTGTTCTGTAACGGAGCTCATAAGTCAATCAACTCGAATATCAAACTGCTGATACTGGACCCGTGTGCCAATGTGCCAACTAGCGGCAGCTTCCTGAATCACAACTCGTATCTGGGAATTTCGCTCGGATCTTGAACAAAAATATGGACCGAGTTGCAGCTTGTATCTTAAAAAGTATATTGGTCTGTTCGTATCTCAAGGTACCACTATATATGATGGAAAATGCCAGTATTTTGGGGCCAGATTTGCTTTATCCATGTCATGTATTCCTCAGGCTTTGCCACAGTAGTCATCATCATTGATTTTGTAGACACTGACCTCACCACCATTAGTTGTGCAAATACATATAAAGGATTGTGTTCCTATTTTGGTAATCAGTGTCCACAGTAACAGGTCTGTACTTTTAGAATGAATGTATTCGTGCCTTACAAATGATTTATAGTCAAAGATTCTTTATAACAATTTTATTTACCATTTCTAGAGAATAAGAAGGTATAAAAGACATGAGAACATGACTTCTACTTTTTCCCACTTCAAAGCTGGAGCTACAGTGGACACTTAGTGGCTACTGAATGGCCCTACATGTTTAATAAATTTGTTAATCCTAGTATCTTATTATGCTATGAATTTTGAAATTAAGCCCAAATACAGATTGATAAATTTATACCACAGAAATAAAAGCATATTCTACTGCTTTACGTACTCCTAAATGGAGATTTTGTGCTGAATGTATTTGAGCATAAAACAGACAGATATGGAGGAAATGGACATAAAGAGTATTTTGAAAATCTCTGTGTCTACTTATTTATAAACTTATAGAGGATTGTCTAGTAAAGTAGGTGCTGCCAAGATTCACTTTAGAAGAAAGACAACTAAACAGACTAATGGCTATGGGAAAAAGTTGAAAACTTTATCCAGAAACTCTCCCTTCAAAAAGTCCTAGACCAACAGATTTTTAATTTTTTCCAACTCAGAGAAGGAAGAAGAATCTCAAAATATTTTGAATGAAGCCAGCCATATTTTTTTAAAGCGAATGCCCAAATCTTACAAAAGTACAATAAAAAAAAGAAACTGAAGGTCAAAGTTATTTATAAATTTTAATGCAGCCTGACCAGGCGGTGGTGCAGTGGATAGAGCATCAGACTGGGATGCAGAGGACCCAGGTTCGAGACCCCGAGGTCACTAGCTTGAGCGCAGGCTCACCAGCTTGGACCCAAGGTCGCCGGCTCAAGCAAGGGGTTGTTCGGTCTGCTGTAGCCCCAAGGTCAGGGCACATATGAGAAAGCAATCAATGAACTAAGGTGTCGCAATGAAAAACTGATGATTGATGCTTCTCACCTCTTTCTGTTCCTGTCTGTCCCTATCTGTCCCTTTCTCTGACTCTCTCTCTGTCTCTGTAAGAAAAAAAAAAGAAATTTTAATGTAAAAATTTAAAAGAAATATTAGTAAACTGTATTCAGCAGTATATTTAAAGAATTCCATGACCCTAAGAGTGGTGTTCCTGCAAATCAGAATGGTTCAACATTAATGAGTCTATTAAAACATTTTCACAATTAAAAGAATTATATGATTATTTCAATTGATGCTCTTGCTAAAATTTTACATCAATTTCTGATGTTTTAAAAGAAGAAAGATGAATTTTTTTTCTTCACATTATTATATATATAATGGTTTTATTTATTTATTTACTTATTTAATTTTTCTGAAGTGAGAAGTGGGGAGGGCAGGGGGACATGGGGGGAGGCGGCAGACAGACTCCCACATGCGCCCCACCGGGATCCACCCAGCATGCCCACCAGGGGGCAATGCTCAGCCCCTCTGGGGCCTTGCTTCATTGCAACCAGAGCCATTCTAGCACCTGAGGTGGAGGCCATGGAGCCAGACTCAGCGCCTGGGCCAACTTTGTTCCAATGGAGCCTTGGCTGCAGGAGGGGAAGAGAGACAGAGAGAAAGGAGGGGGGGGGAAGGGTGGAGAAGCAGATGGGCGCTTCTCCTCTATGCCCTGGCTGGAAATCAAACCCGCGACTTCCACACACTGAGCCGATGCTCTACCACTGAGCCAATCAGCCAGGTCTTAATGGTTTCATTTACTTTTTTCAATTATTTTTCATTTATTTATTTTTAAGTGAGAAGAGGGGAGATAGAGAGACAGAATCCCACATGTGCCTGGACAGGTATTCACCTGGCAACCCCCATCTGGGGCTGATGCTTGGACTAGCCAAACTGTCCTCAGTGTCTGGAGCCGACATTCTAACCAATTGAGCCACTGCTGCAAGAGGGGAAGAGAAAGAGAAGAGGGAGAGGGAGGGAAAGAGAAGCAGATGGTTGCTTCTCATGTAAGCCCTGACCGGGGTTCAAACCCAGGTCATCCACACACTGGGCCATATATAATGGTTTCAAACAAAGTCAGTACAGACTTGATAGTAAAACACTTCAGAGCATTTTCATTAATGTGAGGAACAAAACAAGGATGCTCTGTTATCTTTTATTTAATGTGGTTCTTACGTAACCAATTCAGTTGAACAAGAAAGAAATGAAAGATACAAATATGAGAAAAGTGGAGAAAAAACTTAACATACACACGGGGCATAATTAGGAACTTATATTTTCAAACTATTTCTGGTGTTAACTCCTGTTTCAAAAAAGGCCTGTTACGTCTATATCAGAAATATGAGCCAACATATTCTTATTTTTTTCTTTGTTCAAGGAATTAAGAACAAGGAGTTAATGGAAATGAAACTATCTTTCATAATATTACAAATGTGGAGACATTTACATAATATAAACAAAAGAAGTTTGATACTAAATGGGAAACATCTCTGATTGTAATATTAAACTAAGTATTAGAGTGCTCACAAATGTGAAATAGAATTTAATCTACAATTTGAACAATTTCGTAAAAAATTCTCTCCGAAGCTGAGAAAATAGCTCTACATGTATTTGGATGTTTCCAAAATTAAGGTCTACATAGATCAATTCAGTCAGGATTTCATTTTATTTTGTCAATTAAAAAAATTTATTAATTGCTTAGTTGTTCATCTGATTATTTGAGGTCTTACTTTGTCCTGATGGCATATAAAGTGGTTACGAATATAATAGTATGATTTAATTGCAAATACACAAGGGAATAAATACATGAGGAAAAATTGCAACTTTTGAAATATTTTATTCATAAATTTTGTTGATATCAATTAGCTTTAGGGAACCACTTTTATATAGTTAAATACTGTAAAATTTCAGAACATACAGATAGAGTAAATATTCCATCAAAGGCAGATTAAACAATAGCTAAAAATATACAGACTGTATAAAAGCTGAGAAATACCTCAAATGTCAGTTTTATCACATGACAAAATATTTATAGAAATGTCTATATACAAACATTATATGCACATTCACATACTCACTTATACTTGAATTTAAATTAAACTTTTCTCTTTTTACAGAATACCAACTATTTTCCACAGAAGCAATGCCATGGAATACAAAATATACAGATATTTTGTTTTCTTCTCAAGAAGAATCCTTGCTAACATGTTTGAAAATTCCAGTGTTGTAAACATTCTCAGTAAAAGTTTGTTAAAATTGTAAATGTTTAATTTGTTGAAAATTTAGAAAGCATCCTAAAGTATTTTTCTTAGTGTTGTAAAGATAGTGTAAAACAAAGCTGTCAATAGCGATATTCCTTGGAACCTTCAGCGTCTGACAGCACTGATACACGTACTATTGTATTTTGTTATTTTTATTAAAGGCACTCAGTAGAGAGTTGAGTTTTACTGAGCTATTTTAGTTTATCTTATTTGGATTTTTTGTCAGTGACAAAATCACCAGCTCTTATAAATACAGAATGCCCAGTAGCTAACAGTCTTAGAATGTGAATACCAAATAAACCTGCTGGAGGAATATCAACTACTATAAATCCATTGGGGAATTTGGCCATGATACATCCAATAGTCCTATAAACAAGTTCCGATTTACGTTCTGTAAAATTGATGTCTGATTGCTACAGACCTATCAAGAGACTAGCTTTTTCTACCAACCAGTAGCATTCACTTTATTTTAAAATAAGTTGTTTAACCTTGCAACACCTGAAAGGTCACCAGTTTTGTCCATTACCAAAAAGAAAACAGTCTTACTAGTAAAGGATCTTGAATACACTGGGAGAACTTTTTACTTCAGGTCAGTGTTTGGCGGACACAGAATTAACCTCAGATGGATGTTGACATTATCCTCTTTCGGGTTCCCTTGGGGTTTTCCTTCTGATACCCCCACTCTTATATAACCGCCTACTCCACCAAGCTGGTTACTGGCTTTTGGAGAAGGGTGGCTCTCTGAGTGGATAGGATTAGGTCTTACATTCTTCACCGTAGAGTATCTGACAAATCTTTGTCTTGTTAATGTTGACCACTGATTATAGCTTCAGTTATGCCATATACTGATAGAGTCCCAGAATTTCACTTCTTCTCAACCTGTGTGAAGAACACAGGGAAAGTACAGAGCAGAATAGAACAAAAAGTACGTTCATTTTTGAAAAATGAATTGCTTGACAAGATGGGGGCTTGAAAGCTGAGAGGGCCTCCTGATCTAATTCCACAGATGCACAGGGTGACAGTAGGCAGTGCTATGCACAGTAATCAACTAGCATGAATTTTGGATTGTCAAATAAGAAAATGGAGTGGAATACTAATTTAAGCAGCGGTTCCCAGGGCCTTTCAGAAATCCACCGATTTAGGCCACTTGCATATTTTAGGACTCACATGATATTAAAATAATAAATACCAAAATATGGTTACAAAAATTGTAAATGTTTTAAAATATTTTATATTTTACGGTATCTTATGCACAAACACAACAAAACATATAGTCTTCTGGGAATATAGGATTTGTATTAAGTATTAACTGAGCACTACAGAGGGAGGGGTCTAATGATAAGTTTAACATTGTGTCCTTAAAAACATTTTTTTCCCTCCAAATCCTATCAGTATATCTCTGTGCCCATGTGTATTTAAGCTTATTTGGCAATAACATCAAATGTTTATTCAATGATTCTGGCAACTCCTATTGAACATTCCTTAACTTAAACACCAAGGAACCCAAAGATCTAGGTTTCCTACCTAGCTCCTGTCTCCTAATGCAGTGCTGTTTTAAGATGGAGGTGGAGAACCATTTGAGGATTGATGAAAGCTGTGGTCCTTAACTCCTGCCACCCTCCGGCCCCAAATTGTACATATACAACAAAAATAACGTGTACAATTGGGGCCTGGGGGGGTAGGAATCCCCTAAGAACTTCTCTTAAGAGCCCTCTCCCTAGGATTTTGTTATTACTCCCTGAAGACAGGACTAAGGGATTGAAGAGTGTCCGATGGCTCGGAAACGTGTTGATTACTTGGCGATGTACGAAAGGTTGGGAGAAAGGCCAGCACCAATACCACATGTTGACTAGAAAAGGCACCGCTTAGGATGAATAACCCTGGACCTAGTGCGTCAGTACCTACAAACACCCTTAGGCCTCCGCGTTGCCTGGCAACAGCCACGCTGGACGCATGTGCACTGGAGGACCCTGTTCTTCCCTGCCCTGCGGGTGGGCCGCGGAAACCGTCAGCCCTGCTGCGGGCTCTCTTCCCGCCGTGAGGAGACTTCGGAGCCAGGAGGCTGTCCCCTGAAGGTCGAGGTTGACATCATGCAGGTCGGTGTCCCAGGCTGGACCTGAAGCTGAGGGCAAATGGGGAGGGCGGCCCACAGGGGTTGGGTTCTAACATTTATTTTTTATAAAAGCTAAATTTTGCGTGCTTCTCAAGATTTGAGAGAAATCCACATTAACTCTAGGAGAGTGCCATCTGTTTTTAAAGGTTTGCCGCTTGAGGTTAGTTGTTTGAGAAAGCGTTTCACTCTCGAATCTTGGAAATCTTACTGCTGCACTGTTTCTGACTTAAATAAAGCAGCAACTTTTGCCCAAATGTAATTCAACTTAAAAATCACCCCCCACTACGTTAAGCAATCATAATGAAAATTCTAATAGTTGCATCGACTGTGAGGAAGACCAGACTGTCCCTGAAGTTTCTCCTACATGACCACAAAAGCTGTTACACTTCCATTTACTCTTTAGAAGGCTAACCCTCATCCTAGCCCTTGTTAACCAGAAGCTTGTGCTTTTGTTTCATTTTCAGAGTAAAATTCTCACTTTCTGACTCAGAGAAACACCTCTTCCCACCTTTCGCCAAAGTAAAACCACTGTGATTTTTCTTGTTTTACATATTTAATTTTGGTATTCATATACAGAGTGGGGCAAAAATAGGTTTACAACTGTTTGGATGGAAAATAATAACAATCAATAAAGGAGTTATGTGTACTCCCAACAGTAACCTAGTTTTGCCCCACCCTGTATAACGTATTATTGATTAGAATATTTTTAGCATAAACTACATGTAATTTTAATGAATAGTTTTTTTGTGTTAATTATAGATTCCTAGCAAGTACATTTTATTTACTGTAATGAATAATCCAAAGGGAAATTAAGACAATTTCATGTATGATCACATCAGAAAGAAATAAAATACTTAGGAATAAGTGAAACTAAGGAGGCAAAAAACTTGTGCACTGAACACTGAAAACAATGCTGAAAGAAATTAAAGAAGACATAAGCAGAAAAACATCACACTTTGCAGATTAGAAGACTTAATATTGTTAAGATGTCAATATTTCCCAAAGCAATCTACAAATTTAGTGTAATCCTTATCAAAATCCCAATGAAATTTTTGTAAAAATATAACATTTTTTTCTAAAACTCATATGAAATCTTGAGACCCAAAATAGCCAAAACAGTCTTGAACAAATATGGAGGGCACACAATTTCTGATTTCAAAATGTATTGCAAGATACAGTAATCAAAATAGTGTGTTACTGGTAAACATATAGATCAATGGAATAGAATAGAATGCCCATGAAGAAACTCTCACGTATAGTCAAATGATTTTCCACAAGGTGCCAAGACCATTTAAGTGAAAAATAGCCTCTTTGATAAATGGTATTAGGAAAACGATGTCCATATGCAATGGAATGAAGTGGGACTCCTAACTCACATTATAAACAAATACTAACTGAAAAAGGATAAAAGATCTAGAAGTGAGAATTAAAACTATATAACACAAGAAAATATAAGGGGGAATTGCTATGATATTGGATTGGCAATGATTTCTTGGCTATGACAACAAAAAAACACAGGCAGTGAAAGAAAATTATAAGTTGGACTTCATTAAAATTTAAAATTTTATGCATCAAAAGACACTATTGATAAAATTAAAATGAAAACCACAGAATGGGAGAAAATATTTTCAAAATATATATATATTTGATAAAAAGTTAATATCCAGAATATATAAAGAACTTCTAAAATTCAACACCAAAAATATAAAACAATGAAAAATTAAGCATATATAAAGATGTTCCACATCTGATTCATCAAAGAAATGAAAATTAAAATGAGACCACTGCATACCTTTTAGAATGGCCAAAAACTGAAACATTGACAATACCTAGTGAGAATGTGGAAGCTATAGGAACTCTCATTCATTGCTGGTGGGAAGGCAAAAATGGTACAGCCCTTGGAAAACTGTTAAGACATTTCTTATAAAACTTAACAGATTCTTACTATTTGATCTAGAAATCACATTTTTGGTATTTACCCAAAGGAGTTAAGAACTTAAAATCCACACAAAAACCTGTGCATGGATGTTTATGGCAGATTTATTCATAATTGCCAGAACTTGGAAGTGAGTAAGAAGATGTCCTTCAGTATGTGAATGGATCAACTGTGGTACATCGAGACAGTGAAATATTATTCAGCACTAAAAAGAAATGATCAAGCCATGAAAAACTTAAGTGCATATTATTAAGTGAAAGGAGCTAATCTGAGAAGGGTGCATACTAGATGATCCCACCTATATGCCATTCCAGAAAAGGCAAAACTATGGAGACAAAGGAAAAAAAAAAAGGTCAATGGTTGCCAGGGGTTGAGAGGGGAAGGGATGAATAGACGAAGCACAGAGGATCTTTAGGGCACTGAAATCACTGTATTATATCACAATGATGGATACTTGTCATCATGCATTTTTGTCCAAACATGTAGAACAGGGGTCCCCAAACTATGGCCCGCGGGCCACATGCGGCCCCCTGAGGCCATTTATCTGGCCCCCGCCACACTTCTGGAAGGGGCACCTCTTTCATAGGTGGTCAGTGGAGGAGCATAGTTCCCATTGAAATACTGGTCAGTTTGTTGATTTAAATTTACTTGTTTGTTATTTTAAATATTGTATTTCTTCCCGTTTTGTTTTTTTACTTTAAAATAAGATATGTGCAGTGTGCATAGGGATTTGTTCATAGTTTTTTTTGTAGTCCGGCCCTCCAACAGTCTGAGGGATGGTGAACTGGCCCCCTGTGTAAAAAGTTTGGGGACCCCTGATGTAGAATGTACACCAAGAGTTAAGTATAATGTACAATATGGACTTGGGGTGATTATGATGTGTCAATGTAGCTTCATCAATTGTAACAAACGTCATTCTGTTGGAGGATGTTGATAATGAGACAGGCTACGCATGTGTAGGGGCAGGAGGTATACTGGAAATCTCTGTACCTTCCCCTCAATTTTGCTGTGAACCTATAACTGCTTAAAACCAAAATGTCCTAATAAAAAGTGTGTGTTTTATTTTGTCTTTAAATGAAGAATTTACTTTAAACAAAGATATCACTCTGGTGGCAAATGCTGAAAATGGAGGCGGCTCTGCATTTGTGGGGACAGAAGGTATATAGGAAATCTCTGTACCCTCCCCTTAATTTTGCTGTGAACCTAAAACTGCCCTAAAAATGATCTTAATTTAAGTTTTAAAATAAAATATAAAAAAGTGGGCAAAGAACTCTCCAAAGAAGATATACAATGGGAAAATCACACATAAAAAGGATGCTCAATATTATTAATCATTAGAGAAATGTAAATCAAAATCACAATGAGAGATCACACTCATTAGGAAAACTATTATTAAAAACAAAAAATGGCAAGTGTTGGTGAGAATATGGAGAAATTGAAACCCTTGTGCATTGTTGGTTGGATTGTACAATGGTACAACTACAATGCAAAAAATTAGGTAGTTCCTTTTGAAATTATGCATAGAATCATTATATGATCCAGCAATTACACTGCTAGGTATATTCTCAAAAGAATTGAAAGCAGGGACTCAAACATATTTGTGCACATATGTTCATAGCAGCATTATTCACATTAGCCTGAAGGTGGAAACAACCCAAATGTCCATCATTGGATGAATAAAGAAACAAACTATAGCGTAAACATACAATGGAATATTATTCAGGCTTAAAACAAAAGGAAATTCTGATACATGCTTCAACATAGATGATCTTTGAAAACATTATGTAAAGTGAAATAAGCCAGTCACAAAAGAACAAATATAGTCACGTGCCACAAAAGGACTTTTGTGTCAACAATGGACTACATAAAGGACTACAACAGTGGTCCCATAATAATATAATGGAGATGAATTTCCTGTAAGAAATGGAAAAACATGTGGTTCTGGAGGATTTTTTTTTTCTCTGATGGGAACAATATCTGGGAGCTTGGCAGTCGATATCCTCTCACTTACAGCAGCCTAATTTTGTGTGTTCAGATTACATCCGACTCAGCTACTGACCTATTTCAGCATGGAGGAGCCTATCTCCCCATTGCTACAGTCCTCTCAGATCTAGACTGATGGTCTTCAGAGTACATTGCTATAAATTCTTTGTTGATTTTTCAGAATGTATCTTTGTCATTAAGTAACACATGACTATATACTAGGCAAGAGTCCTTATTTTATATAAAATAGTACAATTAAATCTAAGTAGACTGTAATACGTTTAAAATACCCATTGTAATTTTTAGAGCAAGTATTAAAACAATAATGCTAAGATGTATACCCAAAAAGATAATTGCAAAATATGGTATTCCAAAAAATATTTAATTAACCTAAAGTAGGCAAGAAAGGAACAGAGGAACAAAATAGTAAGTGAGACAGATACAAAATCGAAAATAATAGTTCTAAATCCAGTATTAACAATTACATTAAATGTAAGTAGACTAAACACTTCAGTTAAAAAGTAGAGAATGTCAGAATAGACAACAAAGCAAGATGCAACTATATACAATTGCTAAAAGATACACACTTGAAATGCAAAGACACAGATAGGTTGAAAATAAGAGGATTGAAAAAGATTGCACTTGAACAGTGGTTAAGAATATGCTAGAGAAAAACTATACTAGTACCAAACAAAATAGATATCAAGATGAGGATTACTACTTAAAGATAACTAAAGGAAAAAAAGAAATAAAAAGAAACATTTTAATAACAGAAGGAGAAATTCATCATAACTATGATTTATTATAAATAAAAATTTAAAAAGATCATAAATATAACTTTTGCATAATGAAGTTTCAAACACATAAAACAAAACCGACAGAATTTAAGGAAGAAATAAGCAAATTCACAATCATAATTTGAGATTTTAACATCCTTCTTAATAATTGATAGAACACTAAAATACAAGCATTGCTAACAAAATATCATATATAGAAGATATGAACAAATCTGTCAACCATTCAATGATTTATAGAGAAATATATCCACCAGTGGCAAAATATACATTATTTTCAAACATTCACTAAGATATATCATATGCTGGGTCATAAAACAACCCAATACATTTTTAAAAGTTGGAATTTTACTAAAGTATATTTCCTGACAAGCAGAATTAAATTAGAAAAAGAATTGAACAGTAGCTTCCCAAGTAATAAAAATGTCATTTAAATGATCATAAGTGAGATTAGAAATATTTTAATTAATATAATATATTAAAAGGTTTATGATGCAGCTAAGAAATTTGTTAAAGGGAAAATTATAGCTTAAGGGGTTACATTAGAAAAGAAAGATTTATAGTCAATAATCTAAGCATCTACCTTAAAAAAAAAAAAATGAGCCGCCTGACCTGTAGTGTCGCAGTGGATAAAGCATCGACCTAGAACACTGAGTGAGGTTGCCGGTTCAAATCCCTGGGTTTACCTGGTCAAGGCACATATGGGAGTTGATGCTTCGCATTCCTCCCCCTTTCTTCTCTCTCTCTATCTAGAAATGAATAAATAAAAATCTTTTTAAAAAGACAAGAATAAAAATGGTGAGCAAAATATAATAGAGAGGAACCTCTTTTTAAATATTTGTATTACTTGTCAAGAGTTCCTCTTTTCATTACTAATATTGGTTATTTGTGCCTTCTCACTTTTTAAAAAATCAGTATTGGCAAGTGTTTATCGATTTCATTAGTCTTCTCTAAGAACTATTTTTTAGCCTTTTAAAATCTCTATAATCATTTTTTTATTTTATCAGTTTTTACTTTCACACTTATTATTTCCTTACCTCTACTTTTGGCTAATTTTGATGTTCTTTTCCCAACCTTTTAGGTTGGCAGCTTATATCTTAATTTTGAAACCATTTTCATTTTCTAGTATGTTAAATTAAGGGTATAAAGTTCCTTTTATGAACTGTTTAGTTGTAGCTCACATTTGTTTGATATGTGGCTTTGTTGCTATCATTCAATTCTTAACGTTTTAAAATTTCCATTGTCATTTTTCTTTGACCCATGGTTTATTTAGAATTTCTTTCCCTAAAATTCTAAATATATGATGATCTTCTAGTTATTATTTTCTTATTGATTTTTGTATTTGGTCACTGTGCTCACATTTGTGGACCTTTATGCAATTTCTCAGCCTCCTGGCCTCTTCCAGAATTGGCAGTTGATCCAAGAGGAATGGACCCAAATGTAGAGCTCCTCTTTTTGAGTCTCCTTTTCATCCAGATCTTCTCCTCATAATCCTCTTTGTTGTCTTATTCATTCTCCAGTGTTTTCAAATAGATTTTTATATATTTTGTCCAGTTTTACTACCTGTTCTCAGCAAGAGGCTTGATCCAAATGATCTAGTCTGCCATTACCAAGTACAGAACTCCTGGTGGTGATAATTTTTGTTGTTGTTATAAGACATAAAGAAAGAAGGGGGATTGTAGGACCTCATGAATAGAGAGACCAGTAAAAGATCCCATTGGGATAGAAAAACAAAACTTTGGCTGCAGAATAGAATGAAGAGGAGAAATAAGTGGATACTTGTATTAGTTAGCCATTGTTTTATAACACATTACCATAAACTTAGTGGCTTAAAACATGGTTTCTGCCATTTATTATCTCAGAGTTTTGTGGGTCAAGGATTCAGGCATTGCTTAGCTTGGCCCTGCTTCTGAGTCTCCCACAAAGTTGCAATCAAATTGTCCATCAGAACTGGGGTCTCATATGAAGTTACAACAGAAAAAAGACCCATTTCTAAGTTCCCTTATGTAGTAGTTGGCAGTATTCCCTTACTTTGGGGCTATTTGACTGAAGACCTCAGTTGCTTGATAATTTTCTGCTGTATTTTCCTTGTCACATAGTTTTCTCCATAGGGCCACTAGTGATGTGGCAGCTTGCTTTATCAAAGCCAGCAAGTGAGAGAGAGAGTGCTGGCAAGAAAAGTTACAATCTAGGGAATTCAATCATAGAAATGGCATTCCTTAACTTTTGCTATTTTCTATTGCTTGACAATATGGCACAGTTCCTACCTATAATCAGGGACAGGGGATTATTCAAGGATGTGATACCAGACGGTGGTGGAGCTCATTCAAGGCCATTTTATACTTTATTTGTCACAGTATTCATCCCTTTCCTCTCGAAACATCAGAAAAAAAAGTGGACAGCAAACTAGAGAAACAATGCTTACTATATGACAGACAAGATCTGGAAAATCAGAAAAATAAAATGTCAAATTCTAAGTAACAGGGAAATAAAGGCTAACTTTCATAGAAAGAAAGATTAGACAGAAATTGAAGTATAAAAAGATACTTGGCCTCTTCTCAGATTTAACCTGGGAGTATAGGTCGTATGAAGCTATATAGCTGAAAAGGGAAGCAAGTTCACCTGGAGGTCTTGAATCTATATAATTAGAAATAGAAACAACATAGTATTTGTTTGTTATGTAAATTGGTTTTGCCTACTATATTCATCAGAGAATATGCCATGACTCTGAGTTTACTTCACTAATACTTTATATCTGTTCTAAATCGTTCTGTGTTAAAGACTCTGAGTTTATTTCATTAATATTTTGTATCTGTTCTAAATTGTTCTGTGTTAAACATCTCAGTGTAATTTTGAGGGCAGAGAATGCATCCTGTGTATCAGATATAGTCCCATTAGTTCTGAGAAGTGGGAAAAAAGTAGGCCACTTTGTGTTATTCTTTAAAACTAATTGTATAGTTATCTGTAGAGTTCACGAACAATTGCATAGTTAAAAATGCTACATGTAAATTTTACACATAATGAAATACACAACTATGTTAGTAGATGTTCTATTTCTATACAGGATCCAAATGAAGATACAGAATGGAATGAAATTTTAAGAGATTTTGGCATTCTTCCTCCAAAAGAAGAACCAAAAGATGAAATTGAAGAAATGGTTTTACGTTTACAGAAAGAAGCACTGGGTATAGTTGTGCATTTGGTGGGCTGAATGAAGGGGATAATATGGTTATGGTAGTAACAGTGTATTCCATGAACTTCAGTGGAGAGAAGATATTAGAAATCATTTAATAGTATTCCATTGTATACATGACCACATCTTCTTTATTCAATTCTCTATTGAAGGGCATTTTGGTTGTTTCCATGTCTTGACCACCATGAACAATGCTGCGATGAACATGGGGCTGCATGTGTCTTTATGTACCCATGTTTTCAAGTTTGGGGGATATATACCCAGTAGAGGGATTGCTGGGTCATATGGTAGTTCTATTCTTAATATTTTGAAGAACCACCATACTTTCTTCCATAATGGTTGTGCTAATTTACATTCCCACCAACAGTGAATGAGGGTTCCTTTTTCTCCGCAGCCTCTCCAGCACTTGTTATTACTTGTCTTGTTGATAAGAGCTAATCTAACAGATATGAGGTGGTATCTCGTAAGAAATGATGACATAGTATCAGTTACAACAACATAGATGGACCTTGATAACATTATACTGAATGAAATAAGTAGATCAGAAAAAGCTAAGAGCTGTATGATTCCATACATAATTGGGACACAAAATTGAGACTCATTGGGCATAGATAAAAGTGCAGTGGTTACCAGGGGGAGGGGAAGGGAGGAGAAAGAAAGTGGTTACCAGGGGGAGGGGAGAGGGAGGGGCATAAAAAGAAACAAAATATAGGGTGATAGAGGATGATTTGACTTTGGGTGATGGGTATACAACATAATCGACTGTCCAAATGATGTGGAGATATTTTCACTAAATCTATGTACTCTGGTTGACCAATGTCACCCTGTTAAATTTAATTGTCTAAATAAAAAGGAAAGAAATCATTTAATATGTCCCATCCATATTTTTGCTAATACCAAAAATTCCTAATTCGTGTATTGAAATTCACGTGCTAGTTAATAACAGAGCTGAAATGTCCTGGTATCTAACCTAGTGAGTATTTTTTTTCTCTCTACCATATTTCTATACCTTGTGATTACCTTTCATTTTGATCATTCTGTGTAGTATGTAGTTTTTGTCAAGAATTTCTGGTACTTGGGAAAATCTAAATTTATGAGGTCAAATTGATTTTTACATCTATTTTTAAATGTAGCCTGGTAGTTCTGTGAACTCTGAAGAAGTAATAACACTTTGAACAAACCTGAAGCAGTCAGCCACAAAATAGCTTTATACATTGCAGACACAATGACACTAAAGATAGCCTTGATTTCCATTTATCTAATATATTATTTTTTCTAGATATGTGACTCTGAAATAAAATTGGTCTATAATTTATTTTGTTTTAGTTAAACCATATGAAAAAATGACTCTTACGCAGTTGAAGGAAGCTGAAGATGAATTTGATGAAGAAGATATGAAAGCTATTGAAACATATAGGTACTGTAATTAATTGGGGTAATTTATGAGTTTTGGAATGAAGTATTGTAAGAATGTATTAAAATAAAGCCCTATTTTGTCTGCAGAATAGGTTAAAATATAACAAAACTAATTTTTAAATAAGATTTTAAAACTAACTCATATAAGTTGGAATTTTTCCAGAAATGTTTATGCCTTTGCTTAAATTAAAAACTACCCAATAATGTACCATAGAACTTTATCAAGTGACACATGAGTAAAGTGGAAATATCAATAAATGATTGATTAAAAAAGGGCCATGACTTTCTAGCATGATGTCTGTCAGTGGTTTCTATCATTTAATAATTAATTACCAGTTACAAATTCTCTCAAAATTCAACTTATTTTGATACTAAAACCAGACAAAGAAAATGTGAAAATACCTGACCTATGGTGGTGCAGTGGATAAAGCATCAACCTGGAATGCTGAGGTCTCTGGTTCAAAACCCTGGGTTTGCCTGGTCAAGGTATATATGGGAGTTGATGCTTCCTGCTTTTCCCCCCTTTTTCTTTCCTTCTCCTTCTCCTTCATCTTCTTCTTCGTCGTCTTCTTCGTCTCCTTCGTCTTCTGTCTTCCTTTTTCTTCCTCCCTCCCCTTCCTCCTCCTCCTCCTCCTCTTCTTCTTCTTCTTCTTCTTCTCTTTCTCTCTTCTCCCTCTTTAAAAATGAATAAATAAAATCTAAAAAAAATTGTAAAAAATGGTATACTATAAAAAAGTATTTCTATATAGGCACAACATTTTAAACAAAATATTAACAAATTAAGTCTATCAGTTTAAAAAAAGAATAATACACCCTGAACAAGTAAAACTGATCCCTGGAATGCAAGATTGTTTTAACATAAAAAAAAAAAAAAAACATGAAGGGAAAGGGGGAGGGTGCAATAGGGAGGAGGGCAAGAGAGATGTTGAGGAGAATCCTGGGGAAGGGGGATACATTCAGGGCAACACTAGAATCTATGTAAACACAATAAATTAAAATCAATAAAAATTTAAAAATCAAAAAAACAAAACAAAAATCAGTGAATTGGGTTAGAAGCAGAAATACTCAAGCAGCAATGAGCACACCTAGCATTTGTAAAAATAGACCAGTGTACCCTGGAAAACTGCTTTACTCTACAATGTGAATTGAGAAAGTACAGTATGAGTCTTAAGCATCTTATGGTGCCAGCAAGTAAAGAAGTGCTAAAAAATTTTTAAGGCATAGGAGCTAAACTAAAACATCTCTCAACGACCAGGATGGAACAACAAAATTAATATAATATTGGACTGTAAAATAAATATCCATGAGATGTAAATAATTAACTGAATACATGAAGAAAAATTCAGAAGAAATTTCATTTCTTTCTCATTAAAGAATTCCAATTAATGAGTAAGCATAAAATGAAGAAAATAGAAAAATCACCATCTGAACATCACAGCAATAATTCCCCATAGGCAAGATCTGCTGATAGATGCTAAAATGGGTAGGTGAAATTTTAAGTAGAAGCATGGTATTTACATAATCTCAAAGTATCTCCTCCTCCAAATATTTAGTAATTATGAAGGAGGAAATAGTAAGTTACCAGTGTGAGTTTTGGTGCATATGATCTTAGGAAAATGACCAAGGTTAAAATGATGAATGATACATATTGACATTACATAACTCCAGATATGATGTGCTAAGGAAGACATATCACATCTGTGGCATACTTTTTATTTTCATTTTGTATTTTTGCATTTTTCCAAAGTGAGAAGCAGGGGGGAGTCAGACAGACAGACTCCCGCATGCACCTAACCTGGATCTACCTGGCATGCCCACCAGGGAGTGATGCTCGGCTCCTTTGGGGCATTGCTCCACTGCAATCGGAGCCATTCTAGCACCTGAGGTAGAGGCCATGGACCCATCCTCAGAACTGGGGCCAACTTTGCTCCAATGGAGCTTTGGTTTCAGGAGGGGAAGAGAGAGATAGAGGGAAAAGAGAGGGGGAAGGGTGGAGAAGCAGATGGGTGCTTCTCCTATGTGCCCTGGCTGGGAATTGAACCTGGGACTTCTACACACTGGGCCGACACTCTACCGCTGAGCCAACTGGCCAGGGCCTGTGGCATACTTTTTAATATTTCATAACCTCAATATAATCATAAGAATACATCAGAGAAACCAAAATTTGAGGGTTTTTAAAAAGACAGACCAGGTTGACATCAGGAAAGATGGCAAAATAGAAAACTTCAGGTATTCATCTCTTTACCTAGACAACAATTATATTGGCTAAAACTGTCTGAAGTGACAGCTATGGAACTCTGAAGTCTATTTAACACTTTCAGCTTCCAGGATTAAACTTGGCTGCTAAATTGCAATTAGTATTGGTTGATTTCAGTTGCTAACAGCTATCCATCTCTCACCCTCTAGCTTCACTGCAGGCAGCTGTTTGGACAGAAACCTGTATTTCTGATAAAGGCTACTCTAGTAGGGTGGGCAATAAGGACTTTGTCCTTAAATATCAAAGTTCTGTGTTCTGATTGTGGATTGCTGCTTGTGATGTAGAGGTACAGACACAGAGCCTGGTCATCTTTGTGTCAATCCCCACTGGCTAAGGAGGCTTCCAGGGCATTTAAAGGAGCCACATCTATTGTTTTATGGACATTAAAAATATATGTAACCATGTATATGGAAAAATTTTAAAGTCTTGGGAAAGACGAAGGCTCAGAGAAAACCTAATAGTTTCACCTTAAGCTGATCCCTGGCATAGAGGCTCCAATAATAATAATTAAAAATAATAACAATAAATAATAATAAAACAAACCATAGGGAAGGAAGAGAATCTGATTTCCAGAGGTATCACATTATCTATATTAATGTTCAATTTTCAAGAAGAAAAATCACAAAGAAAGAATAAAGTGCAGCCCATTCATAGGAATACAATAAATCAATTCAAAATATACCTATGAAAGCCCAGATGTCAGACTTACTGGGAAAAGACTTTAAGATTACTTAGTTAAAGATGCTCAAAGAGCTAAAAGTAGACATGGACAAAGATAGGAAAACATTGTATGAACAAAATGAAATACTAATAAAGAGATAGAAATTATAAAAAGGAACCAGAAGGATATTCTGAAACAAAAAAGTAAGATATTTGAAGTAAAATATTCACTAGGGCTTCAAAAGCACATTTCAACAACAAGAAGAAAGAATCAGCAAATTTGAAGACAGGACAATAGAAATTAAGTCTGAGGAATAGAAAGAAAAAAAGGCAAGTGAACAAAGCCTAATTGGCCTTGTGGCATACCATTAAGTAAACCAATATGTGTAACTTAGGAACCCCAGCAGATGAAAAGAGAAAGTGGCAGAAAAAGTATTTGATGAAATAATGGCTGAAAACTTCCCAAACTTGATGAAATAGATAAGTCTACAAATCCAAGATATTCAATGAACTTCAAGTAGGATAAACTCAAAGAGAACCACACAAAGACACATCATAATAAACTGTAGAATGACAAAGATAGAAGCTTGAAATAAGCAAGAGAAAAGGTACTTGTCACATATAAGGGACTCTTAATAAAACTATCAGCCAGTTTCTCATCAGAAATCTTGAAGGCCAGAAGACTGTGTTGATATTGTTGAAGTGCCACAAGAAAAAAAATTATCAAGCAAGAATCTTTGACAAAGCTTTGCTATAAGAATGAAGAAATTAAAACATTCCTAGGTAAAAAGCTAAGGTGAAGGGATTAAGAAAAAAACACCTCATAGACAGACAACAATATGGTGATTATCAGAAGGAAAGAGGAGTGGGGGAGGTCGAAGAGGATAAAGGGGGATACATGGTGATGGATGAAAACTGGACTTGGGACATTGAACACACAATATAATATGCAAATGAGGTATTATAGAATTGTACCCCTGAAACCTATAGAATTTTATTAACCAATGTCACCCAATAAATTCAATTTAAAAATAAATAAATAGAATTGTCCTAAAAACTAGCTACAGGAGTCATTCAGACTGAAATTAAAAGGTACTATAGAAAGTAACTCAAAGCCATATGAAGAAATAAATAACATAGGTAAAGGTAACTACATAGGCAATTATAAAAACCAATATTACTGTACTTTTTATTTTTAGCTCATTTTTTTCTATATGATTTAAAAGAAAAATTAGTTAAACAACAATTGTAAATCTATGTTAATGGACACATAATATATAACAATGTAGTCTGTAACAAAAATATAAAGGAGGAGATGGGATGGAGAGATATAGGAAACAGAGTGTGCGTATGCTGTTGAAACTAAGTTGATATTTTTCACAGTAGGTTATTGTAAGATAGTAATTTTAACCCTTAAAGTAACTACTTAAAGAATACCAAAAAAGAAAAAAGAAGGAAATAAAAACGGTATTTAAAAAAATTAGCTAAATACAAAAAGAAGCAATAATGGAAGAATTGAGGAACAAAAAGTATATAACAAATACCGAAAGTAACTAAATTGCAGAAATCCTTCCTTATCAGTAATTACTTTGTTGTGTTGGGTCCCAGACTATTGTCATTGATGCTATCAATTTAAAAATGATAGCCTTGCTGGGTAAAGTAATCTTGGTTGTAGGTCTTTTCTTTTCATCACTTTGAATGCCAATCTCTTCTAGCCTTAAATGTTTCTGTTGAGAAATCAGCTGACAGTCTTTCTCTTGATGCTTTTAAGATTTTTCTCTTTGTCTTTTAACCTTTGCCATTTTAATTGTGATATGCCTTGCTGTGGGCCTCCTTGAATTCATCTTGTTTAGAACTTTCTGTGCTTCCTGGATTTCTGTGTCTTTTTTCTTCGCCAGGTTTGAGACATTTTTGGTTATTATTTCTTCAAATAAGTTCTTGATCCCTTGCTCTCTCTCTCTGCTCCTTCTGGTATCCCTTTGATACAGATGTTGTTATGCTTCATGTTATCCCAAAGGTCCCAAAATTATCCTTATTCTTTAAAAAAAAATTTTTTTCTACTCTGATTGGGTGTTTTTATTTTCTACCTTTTCTTCCAAATTGCTAATTCAATCTTCTGCCTCATCCAACCTACTGTTTTTTTCCTTCCAGCATATTTTTCATTTCAGATATTGTATTCTTCATTTCTAATTGGCCCTTATTTATGGTTTCTATGTTATTTTTCATGCTGCCCTCTCTCTTTGTCTGTCTGCCTCTCTCTTTGTTTCTATATATTAGATAGGTCTGCTATAACTCCCAGTCTTTGTGGAGTGGCCTTAAGTAGTGGGTGTCCTGTAGGTCAAGTGGTGCATCACTTGATCACCTGAGCTGGGTGCTCCATGAATGTCCCTTATGTGTGTTATGTGGGCCCTCATATTGTAATTGAGCTTTGATTGCTATCATCCCATTTGTGCTTGGGATCAACTCTTAGGCTGGCTGACTGTGAGGCCCAGCCCCAATCATAGTATGTGAGGTGCTGTGCAGGTGTTAACCACATGAATTCACCTTAGAATGGTCTGATGTCTGCTGAGATCACCCATTGGAGATGCCACTTGTGAAGCTTATTGAATCCTGCTCTGATGTTTTCTGAAGCTTGCCACTAGGTGTGTTGATTCTGGGTCTCATGGAAGGGACTCTGCTGTGGGCCAATGACAGATGTTGCCTGTGACTGCTCCTGGGTAACCAATTTGGAGTTACAAGTAACCCACAGTTTGTAACTGTTTCTGCTGAGCGTGAGTACATGCATTAAGGACCATCTGTACACTAAAGCTTGCTTTTACCAGCCCTAGGCCTGGAGGCAGGTTACAAAAAGTCCCAAGGTACCTTGACATCCACTTCTGCCTGCCCCCACTTACCAGCTGCCTATTAGTCTCAGTAGCTAAAAGAGCCTCAGGCAGTACTCAAATTGCAGGAGGTAGGTTCACAATGAGTTACTAGATAGAGGTGAGTGGTTGTCCTGTGAAGGGAAGGTACTGGTCAGGTTTTGGGGAAGGTGGAAGGTGTGGCCTCTGCCTCAGAGCCACAATTAAGTCTGTCTTGGGTTTTGCCCTGATGTTAGCAGGTCACAGCCAGTAAGAATGGGGCAGGTGGGTCTGCCAGAAGGATGGAGGGTGGTTCTATTGGATTTCCCATGAGGTTAAAGCATCAGTGAGGTCTAGGGTAATATGGGGGGGGGGTAGCACCAGTCCCAAATCCACTCAACTCAGTCAGTGACACCCCTTGAGTTTGACCAGACCTCTATACCTTGGCCCAGGCAGCTGATAGCAGGACATAAACTCTGCAGAGTGGAGTGCAGGGGAATCCAGAGTGTCGGGCAATTGTTTTCCCCCAGACTGATACTACATGGAGGAGAGTAGTCCACACAAGAAAGATGGCATCTGCAATATTGGAGAATGAGTCAGCACAAGGATTCTGGTGGCTGTCTCTTCAGCTTTCTCCCCAGAACTAAAAACCCCAGACTCTCCTCATGTGACTCTAGTCCAGTCTGCCCTCTCTCTACAGGAGCCCAGGATGAGTGGCTGTGAACAAAATTTTGTGCATTGACTCTTTAAGAGGGTACCTGTGTCTCTAGCAGACTCCCAATCCCCCTGAAGGACAGAAATCCAACTGATTTTTATGGCTGGATGTTATGTGGGCACTTATTCCTAGCTAAGATGTTCTGGGCTAGGGAGCCCAGCTTGTGGTTAAGATCTATGCTTCTAAGGGGGAACCCCTTGCAGCTGAGATATCCCTTCAGAATGTAAGCCACCATCCATGGGAGTGTGGCCAGCCCTTTTCTCTCTGCTCTTCCTAACAGTCTGGATGTGTCATATTCTTCTTCTTCTTTTGAGGGAGAGAGGGAAAGAGAAAGAGAAGTAAGGAATAGAGAGAGAGAGAAGCAAACTTGTCATTCTGCTTTATTTGTGCAGCTACTGATTGTTTCTCATATGTCCCTTGACTGGGCATTGAACCAGTGACTTCAGGATCAAGCCAGTGATCCTAGGATCAAGCTGGAAACCTCGGGCTTTGAACACCATGGTGACTTTGGCACTCCAGGCCAACAGTTTATCACTGTACCACCACTGGCCATGTGGGATGTGGTTTCTTTAAATCCTTGGTCAAAAGACTTCTCTTCAGCTAGTATTCAGTTAGTTATTCAGGATGATTGTTCTATAACTTAGTTGTAATTCCAGTTTGTTCCTGGGAGAAGGTGAGTGTAGCTTCCACCTACTCTGCTGTCATCTTAGATCTCCAGTCCCACGGTTCTTAAATTTGTTGCAAAATAATCGCTTAGCATTGTTATTAAAAATTTAGATTTCTGTGTAAATTGACTTCAAGATATGCAATCAGCAAAATTGAGACTATGGAAAACTTTGAACAAGCAATTTTCTTTCAACAAAGAAATTGCTAGAAAAAAATTTTTCTAGAGCTAAAAATACATGGTAAAGAATCTGTGAATTAAATGAGATTTAGGAAATATAACAGCCACTTGTATTAATCCAATAGGGTCCTCATTTAAATAAACATTTTAAAAAATGGACACAGTACTTAATGCCACTGAATTATACATTTAAAAATGGTTAACATGGTAAATTTTATGTTTTGTTTTTTACCACAATAAATTTTTTTAAATGGAAAGAATAGGATTATTTGTTTAATACCTGATCTGTGAACTATCTTCATCTTTTAGAGATATAAAACAAAATATTTATATATCTGTCCCTCTCTATGTCTCTGTTTCTGTCTCTGTCACAAAAAAAAGTGATACTATACAAGAAGTCATTTCACCTGCATCTTTCACATCAAACATTCAACTCTGCCACCTAATTATGGCATTTTCATATAGCTGCTGTAAATTTTGATCTAAGGAAAAAGAAAACTTTCAAAATTTTACTTGTTCTTTTCTTTTTTGTATGTGACAGAGATAGAGAGAGAGAGAGAAACATAGAGAGGGACAGACAGGAAGGTAGAGAGACGAGAAGCATCAATCCTTTGTTTTGGCATCTTAGTTGTTCATTGATTGCTTTCTCATATGTGCTTTGACTGGGGGGCTACAGCAGACCAAGTGACCCCTTGCTCAAGCCTGTGACCTTGGGTTCAAGCTGGTAAGCTGTGCTCAAACCAGATGAGCCTGTGCTCAAGCTGGTGACCTTGGGGTTTTGAACCTGGGTCCTCTGCATCCCAGTTTGATGCCCTATCCACAGCGCAACCACCTGGTCAGGTCAAAATTTTACTTGTTCTTAAGATAAACTTCTGTATTTATTTTGATAGAGTACTGAATATTAAAGTGAATTTCTCATTTAAAGCCACAACAAAATAGCAACAAAAAATTTTCAAGACTTTGTTAAAAATGAAGTTTTAGGTTCATTGAGTTGAAGGTATAGATATTTCTAATATGCTTCCTGCCCTTACATATGCATAGGCTCTTCCATTATCAGCATCCCCTGCAAGAATGATATATTTGTTATAATTGATTAACCTACATCAATACATCATCATCAGCCAAAGTTCATCATGTACACTGCACTTCATTCTTGGTCTTGTACTTTCTGTGGGTTTGGGAAAATGCATGATGACATGTATCCATCATTATGGGGTCATTCAGAGTATTTTCACTGCCCTAAAACTCCTCTGTATTTTGCTTATTTATCTTTCTCTTCTGCCAGCTCCTGATCTTTTTAGTGTCTCCATATTTTTGGGATTTTTTTCCAGATTGGTTTATAGTTGGGATCATACAGTAGCCTTCTCAGATGGTTTTCTTTCACTTACTCTTTTACAATATGCATTTAAGTTTCCTCCATGTCTTTTAATAGGTAGGTCATTTCTTTTTAGTATTGAATAATATTCCATGATCTAGATGTACCACAATTTATTTATCTATCCACCTACTGAAAGATATCTTGATTACCTCCAGTTTTGGCAGTGATAAATAACGCTGCTATAAACACCTGTACAGAGGTTTTTATGTGGACATATATTTTCAACTCTTTTGTGTAAATGCCAAGAAGTGCAATAGCTGGACCCTATGGTAAGTATGTTTAGTTTATAAGAAATATTCAAACTATCTTCCAAAAGCTGTACCATTTTGCATTGCCACCACCAATGAATGGAAGTTCCTGTTATTTCACATCCTCTCTGGCATTTGGTGGCATCACTGTTCCAGATTTTGGCCATTATCTTAGGTGTGTAGCAGTCCCTTGTTTTAATATGCATTTTCCTGAAGACATAGATGTGGAGCATCCTTTCATATAATGCATTATTTGTCATCTGTATATCTTCTTTGGTGAGGTTTCTGTTAGGTTGTTGGCCCATTCTTTAATCAGACTGTTTGTTCTTACTGTTGAGTTTTTAGAGCTTTTATATATTAAGGATAACAGTTCTTGATCAGATACGTCTTTTGCAATTATTTTATCCCCATCTTTACTAAGGAAATAGATTCCTAGAGAGAACAATTGTTACACCAGTTTTCTGATCCTCAGAGGAGTTTTATACTAGGGCACAATTGGAACAGTAGTTCCATATTCCCCAAGTTTCTGAATTGCAGCAGAAAAACCTGTTCCCTTGGCAGACCAGTTTTGTAACATGCTTTGAGCCATTCTTGGTAGCCCAACTTAGAGCCTCCTCCATCTTTCCACTGAGTTTTTAAAGCACTTAATTCTGTAGATTAAATTTGTTGCTGCTTAAAATAGTTAGAGGGTGTTCTGTCCATTCAACTTAATCCTAACTGATATGATTGTTGCGTATAAAATGCAGCCACTGAGCTCTTAGTCACTTGCTGATGGCAAAACTAACCCAGGTCTTTTACTAATTCCATTGAAGTAACAAAGAAAAATGAGAAAGGGAAGGTATTAGAAGGGAGGAGGAAGAGATATAGTTAATAGTTGTACTGTAGGGCATGGTGACATCACTGGAACAAAAACTTCTTCAAAATTTTGAAAACTATTAAGCCTGTGAGATAAAATTGAGGAAAGTTAGTGATAATGGTGCTAAATACTCATTGCAAATAAAGTCTGGCTCCTAGAAGACCTTTGGAATAACTGTAAATTCTGAATATCTGGGTCAGGAGAGGGAAAATTGAAGGAGTTCAGTTTGAACATTGTGAGAGGGCGAGTCCTAGACGTGAATTGTTATTCTTGGCATTTTCCTCTAGGCTTCAGTTTTGCTTGGATTACTTGTTTTGTAGAGTGATTTCACCTGACATGTTTCTAATATGTGAAATAAGGACAAAGTGTTTTAAATTATACCCAGGATTTTGTATTAGGTATAGTGAAGCCAACAGATCAGGATATAATTTCCATTGAAAAGATAGTTTTTTACTCACTGCACCACAACGCAGGGCCACACGGAGAAGCACTCACACTGGACGAGAGGCAGGAGTGAGGGGATAGCGTGGGCACCAGCCTTCATGTGTTTTTCATGGGAAAGGCAAGCAAAGCAGGCAAGCAGGTTTAGGATTGGCTAGTTTGAATAATTCTGGCAGGGTGTGAGCTACAGTTCCTGTCTCCAGCTGTCTGGTACCTGGCCCATGGACAATTAGGGCAGAGGGATAATGGTTCAGTTTAATAAGGAGTTGGTTGAGGGACTGGACTCTGGACTGGTTGGTTTGCATTTGAAGAATCTGCTCTCCAGCAAGAGGTTGCTATCTTTCAGAACCAGCTAGACCTGGGAGGGGCAGTCTGTCCAGCATCAGCAAGGCCCCAAAAGCCAGAGCATCAAGAATATAGAAAATAAGAAAAATATAGTTAATATACAGAAAGAAGGGAAGTAGTTCCAATATAACTTAGGGATATAGAACTAGTAACTTTGAAGAACCTAGCACATGAATAAGAAACCATTTGGATTTGCTTCAGGAATCCAAGCATTCAACAATGGAATCAGAGTAGGTAAATTTGGAGAGTTAAGAAAGTGTTAAGGCTCCCTATAGATGAAGAGGTAACATGAAATGCTTACTGTGTGCTAGGCACCATCCTCAGAAATTTACATGTATTATCTCATTTAATTCCCAAAAGTCTTATGCAAGAAGGTATTGGTATTATTCCCATAGCAGCTGGGGAAACTGAAGCTTAGAGAGATCAAATAACTTGCCCAAGTTCATGCTGCTAGTAGATGGGAACTGGTGTTTAAACCCAGTTTAGTCTGCCCTTAGGGTTCAAACTTCTCATTCCTCTCTATCACCTTTTTACCTGCAATAAATTTTATAACAAGTAATTATACATATTCAGAAAGGCCTTGGACTGAAGGTCAGGTAAGCATGATAGTTAAGAGCATGTAAATGGGGATAATAATAGTGTTAACTTTATAAAACTTTTGCAAGGACTAGTTAATGTAATGCACTTATAACAGTGCCTGGCAACATAATAAGCACTCAGTAAATGTTAGCCATTATTATTATTATATATTCTCCCTTAAGTATATAAGAATTCTGTATATGAGAATTTGTTGATTCAATGTCTAAATAAACCCTTTATAGCTAGGATGAAGACCTAGTATTAAATAAAAATAAATTTAAGTCAGTAGCTAACTTCTATTACTTGCAATACCCATGATAACACAAATTCCCATATAAACATAGAACTTGGCATTATCTTATCATTAATAGTAATTCAATCATTATTTTTTTTTTTTTTGTATTTTTCTTAAGTTGGAAACGGGGAGGCAGTCAGATCCACTCCCGCATGCGCCCCACCGGGATCCACCCAACATGACCACCAGGGGGTGATGCTCTGCCCATCTGGGGCGTCGCTCTGCAGCAATCAGAGTCATTCTAGCGCCTGAGGCAGAGGCCACAGAGCCATCCTCAGCGCCCAGGCAAACTTTGCTCCAATGGAGCCTCGGCTGTGGGAAGAGGAGAGAGAGACAGAGAGGAAGGAGAGGGGGAGGTGTGGAGAAGCAGATGGGCGCTTCTCCTGTGTGCCCTGGCCGGAAATTGAACCCGGGACTCCTGCACGCCAGGCTGACGCTCTACCACTGAGCCAACCGGCCAGGACCTTAATTCAATCAAAAGTGCTTGGTATGTACTAGCATTACACTCACTGCCCTAAATTATTACTGTGTATGGGAATGAACTTAAGAATATAATAATTTTCTTATGTAATTTTATTTCATTTTTTTTTTACTTAGAGAGAAGCGGTTACAGGAATGGAAAGCTCTTAAGAAAAAACAAAAATTTGGAGAGTTAAGAGAAATTTCTGGAAATCAGTATGTGAATGAAGTCACAAATGCAGACAAAGATGTATGGGTTGTAATTCATCTATACAGATCAAGGCAATTACCGTTGTGGTTTTTTTTTTTTTTTTTTTGCAAAATATTAATATGCTAATGTTTTAAGATACATATTCTAGTTTTATAAAGCATATAGCAAAGAGTACTCACAAAAAGGAAATATATGTATATACATGTACATACAAGTATAGAGTCATTGGCTCCAGGGGTTAAATTAGGTATATTAATATATTTTCTAACTTAAAGAACTTGTCACACTTTTTAGAAAAAAGTAAGCATGCTTTGGCAGTTAATTTAAATAAAACTTACAGAAAATTTTTAAAGTAGAAATAAGGATAAAATGAGCCCCCTAAATATTGGCTAGGTAGATTCAATAGTTATCATTTTGCCATATTTATATCATTTGTGTGTGTGTGTATATTTGCAGAACCATTTCAAAGTAAATTACACACAGCTTGACACTTTTATCCTAAGTACTTCAGTATATATTTTCAAAACATAAGTGCATTTTTCTATAACCATAATAGCATTTTCTAACGTAACAATAGCATTTTCTCACCTAACAAATTAACAGTAATTCTCAATAGCATCAAATACCCTGTTCTTACTTAAATTTTCCCAACTAACTTCAAAATGTCTTTTATAAGTACTTATATTTTTGTTGGGGTAGTGAACACACAATGCAAGATACAGATGATGTGTTATAGAATTGTACACCTGAAACCTGTATAACATTTTTAACCAATGTCACCCCAATAAATTTAATAATTTTTTTTTAAATTAAATAAATACATATATTTTTTAACAAGATCCAATCAAGAATCATGCAGTGCATTTGGATATATCATATCTCTTATCTCTTTTTACAGTACAATTCTCTTGCATTCCCCTGGTAGTTAACTATTCCCAATAGTTAATTTTAGAGTGCTTAGCTGTACTAAGTATAATCCATATGTCCCCTTGCCTCCTCAGCCTGATATGATGATAACTGAGAAGAAGGGACTTTATCCCCAACTCTGTGCCACAGAGAAGCTGCAAGTTCCCATAGTTTCACAAATCTCTCATAGAGACAGTACCTCTAGTGTTAGGTCCCAGGCCCTCTGCCTGAGCTCCAAGCCAATCCAGGAATAGAGGCCATGACAAAAGCCCTCATTGTCTTTATTTCATTATTTGAATAAAAAATGCGTTCTCTCTTCAGGTCCTCAGAGAAATTCTGTACAGAGCAATTTATGCAAATGATAGTCTTGCTGTTTACCACCAGCTCATTGGTTCCTCAGACAAATTTTGATAGGAGTCATACCCCATAAAAGAAGACATTATTTTTACTATAACTAAAATGCTTAGTAAATAATTTTTTAGTAGTTTAAAGTCTTAAAAATAATCATTTCCTGTTTTTCCTATCAACTTGGAGATTTACTGCTTTTGGTTCTTCATAGTAAGTATGTGAAATAGTAACATTTATAATACTAGGATTTGTATGTCATAAATGTTATATACCGAAGTGTTATATACATTGGATGTCTTTCCTGAGACCCATTAGGATATGCAGAATAGATATTGGTTCTGAATTACCATACCCTGGTATACAATTATTTTAATGGTTATTACTAGATAAATTACTACGTTTGACCAATAATTTTCAAAAGCTCATAGAAGAGGTTGAATGCATTTCAGTCTCATGGTTTTAAAAACTGTCACATGCTTTGATGAACTTAAAAGAGTAAGGATTTGTTTTTATAATATTTTAAATATTTGTGAACTCAGAAGGATTTTTTCTGCATTCTAAGAAAGTTATATAAAATATTAGTTTTCTTGATATTAAGAAAATGTTTTCATCTGGCCCTGGCCAGCTGGGCTCAGTGATAGAGTGTTGGCCTGGCATATGGATGTCCTGGGTTCAATTCCCTGTCAAGGCACACAGGAGAAGCAACCATCTGCTTCTCCACCCCTCTTCTTTCCCTCTCTCTCTCTCTCTCTTCCTTTCCAGCAGTCATAGTTTAATTGGTTCAAGTGCATTGGCCCTGGGCACTGAGGATGGCTCTGTTGTGAGCATGGCCCAGATGGGCAGAGTATCAGCTCTAGATAGGGTTTGCTAAGTGGATCCTGGTCAGGGCGCATGCGGGAATCTGTCTACCTTCCCTCCTCTCTCTTGGAAAAGAAGGGAAAAAGTGCATTCATGTGTCAGTGTTAAATATACATTTTAAGAAAATTAATCTGCCTGGCCTGTAGTGATGCAGTAGATAAAGCTTCGACCTAGAATGCTGAGGTCACTGGTTCGAAACCCTGGGCTTACCTGGTCAAGGCACATACAGGAGTTGATGCTTCCTGCTCCTCCCCACTTCTCTCTCTCTCCTCTCTAAAATGAATAAATAAAAAATCTAAAAAAAAAAAAAAGAAAAATAAACTTTAAAAAAAAGAAAATTATAATCAAATTTGAAAAACAGAAAAAATTATGTTACAATTGTATTTTATAAAAGTTTAGGTTTTAATAATGGATTTACTTAAAATTTTCATATTGGAAAGTGAAGTATAACTATTAAGTTTGTATTTCTAGCTGCCTTTTATAATTATGAGAGGGTAAGAATTTGCTTTTATACTAGGTTCCTAAGTTTTATAATTTTAATATTTCTTTGCCACTAAATTTACAGAACTGGGCCCATTCTTCATCCAAGTGAAGGCTCAGCCTATTTAGGGCACCTTAGAGGGATCTAACTAACCCTGACTGAGCTTAGGGTCAGCTTGTTTCTGTTTTTATTCGATCTTATTATACATGTTCCCAAATTCTGATTTTGAAGGAATAGTGCTTTTACATTATTTTACACCCAACTGATTTTTTTTTTGTGATAGAGACAGAGAGAGTAAGAGAGAGGGATGGATAGGGACAGGCAGACAGGAAGGGAGAGAGATGAGAAGCATCAGTTCTTCATTGTGGCACCTTAGTTGCTCATTGATTGCTTTCTCATATGTGCCTTGACTAGGGGGGCTACAGCAGACTGAGTGACCCATTGCTCAAGCCAGTGACTTTGGGCTCAAGCCAGCGACCATGAGGTCATGTCTATGATCTCACACTCAAGCCAGCGACCCTGTGTTCAAGCTGGTGAGCCTGTGCTCAAGCTGGATGAGCCTGCGCACAAGCCAGCGACCTTAGGGCTTTAAACATGGCTCCTCTGGTCCCAGTCTGACGCTCTATCCACTATGCCACCACCTGGTCAGGTTAGGCTCTTGTTTTCTGAAATCAGAGCTGTCCTTTATATTTTATAACTTTTATTTGGGTCCCTGAACCCCAAATCCAAATTGGTTCCCTTACCACTTGCTGTCATAACTGTCTTCAAGCAACTACTTTCTCCTTGCACCACAATCTGTTATATCATATCCTCTTAATTTCATACTTCTCCCTGCCACCACCAATGTCCACTGCCTTCTGCCATTCACACCACCCACCTCTTAAGTATCTGTTGTACTACTGACTCAGCTCTCATTCTGACCATAATACTAATATGAATCTACATTAGATATTAGTGGATTCAGTTCACCTATTTGAGAAAAATCGAAACTTTTTTTTCTTCTTTTTCCAAGTGAGAGGAGGAGAGATAGACTCCGCATGCACCCTGAACAGGATCCACCCGGCCACTTGAGTCTGGGACTGATGCTCTGCCCATCTGGGGCCATGCTCATAACTGAGCTATTTTTAGCACCTGAGGCAGAGGCTTCATGGAGACCCGTCCTCAGCGCTGGGGCTGATGTGCTTTAACCAATTGAGCCATGGCTGTAGAAGGGGAAGAGAGAGAGAAAGTGTGAGAGAGAGAAGGGGGAGGGGAAGGGTGGAGAAGCAGATGGTCACTTCTCCTGTGTCCTCTGACTGGGAATTCAACCTGAGACATTCACACGCCAGGCTGACAGTCTACCACCGAGGCAACTGTCCAGGGCCAGAAAATTGAAACTTATAATTGATATTTAAGTTAGGCAGTATATACTTTTCTAATAATACTTTTAGTAGGCCATCCACTAAACCAATGTAATCAATATTCTATTACTGATTAGCTGTTGTAGAAGAAAGGGAGATTTTTGGCCTGAGTGCAGGAC
This sequence comes from Saccopteryx bilineata, assembly GCF_036850765.1. Taxonomy (NCBI): domain Eukaryota; kingdom Metazoa; phylum Chordata; class Mammalia; order Chiroptera; family Emballonuridae; genus Saccopteryx; species Saccopteryx bilineata. The sequence goes on from NC_089494.1 coordinate 226,644,262, forward strand.
TAAGAAAATACAGAAGACAATGAATTATGGTATACTTTAGATGAGATAAACTATGGAGAACTCCAACAAGCAGCGCATGGGCCAATATCAAGATTAGTAAATGAATGTTTATATATGTCAGCTGAAGATAAAAAAAGATTTTGTTTTGGTGTAATTCCCTGCTTTGACTTTTTTTTTTCACCTTTTGATCTCCTTCACCTGTTTCTCCCTCCCCCACCCCCCACCTCTGGCAACTGCCAGTCTGTTTTTTGTATCAATGAGCTTATTTTCTGTTTAGTTTTTGTTTTTCTTAGATTCCACATTTAAGGAGATCATTAGGTACTTGTCTTTCTTTCACATAGCATAAAGTCCTCAAGGTTTATCCATGTTGTTGCAAATGGATAAATTTCATTCTTTTTTATGGCTGAATACTATTACATTATATATACACACATTTCTTTATCCATTCATCCATTGATAGGCACTTAGGTTGTTTTAGTATTTTAGCTATTGTAAATAATGTTGCAATGAACATGGAGGTACATATGTTTTTTTTTTTTAAGTTAATGTTATCATTTTCTCTCTATAAATACCTAGAAGTAGAATTTCAGGGTCATATGATAGTTCTGTTTCTAGTTTATGAGAAACTTAGATCTGTTTTCCATAGTGACTGCTCTTACCAACATGGTTCCCTTTTCTCCACATCTTCTCCAAGATTTGTTATTCCTTTATTATTATTTTCTTTTCTTTATTGATTGATTTTAAAGAGGGAGAAAGGAAGAGAGAGAAAAACATCAATTTATTGCTTCACCCATTTATGCATTCATTAGTTGTTGTCGTTTTTTAGCTTTATTACTTTTTAATTGAATTTTACTGAGATGACACTGGTTAACATAATTATACAGGTTTCAGGTGCCCAATTCTACAACCCATCTCTGTAAACCATATCGTGTGTTCACTACGCCACAAGTCAAGTCTTCAGTAATCACCATTGATCCCCTGCAATCCTCATATGTCAGAGCAGTGTCTAACCAACTGAGTGAGATACCTGCCCAGGGCAACACTTGTTACTTCTTGTCTTTTTTATAACAGCCATTCTAGGTGGTATGAAATGATTACTCATTATGGTTTTGATTTGCATTGCCATGATGTTTAATGATGTGGAACATCTTTTCATGTACTTGTTGGCCATCAGCATGTCTTCTTTGGAAAAATATCTATTTAGATCTTCTGCCTGTTTTTTGGTTTGATTGTTTTTTGGGTTTTTTTTTTTTTTTTTTGCTATTGAGTTGTATGGGTTTTATTTTTAATACATTTTGGATATTAACCCCTTATCAGATATATGTTTGTCAAATATTTTCTTCCAGTCAATTGCCTTTTCATTTTGTGGATGATTTGTTTGCTTTTTAGTATGATGTAGTCCCATTTATTTATTTGTGTTTTTGTTGCTTTTGCTTTTGGTTTCAGATTCAAAAAAATCATTGCCAAGCCTATGTCAAGAAGCTTACCACCTATGTTTTCTTCTAGGATATCTGTGGTTTTAGGTCTCAGGTTCAAATTTTTTATCTATTTTGAGTTAATTTTTTGCCTATGATTAAGACAGTGATCACGTGTCCTTGTTTTGCATGTGGCTGTCCAACTTTACCAATACCATTTATTGAACAGATTGTTCTTTCCCTGTTGTATATTCTTGGTGGGCTCTTTTGTCATAAAATAATAGACCATATATGTCTGGGTTCATTTCTGGGCTCTCCATTCTGTTCCTCAGATCTATGTGTCTGTTTCTATGCCAATACCATACTGTTTTAATTACCAGTACTGTATCTTTGTAGTATAGTTTTAAATAAGGGAGTGTGATGCCTCTTGCTTTGTTCTTTCTCAAGGTTACTTTGGCTATTCAGGGTTTTTCTTTCTTTTCTGTGTGTAGTTCTATACACATTTTAGTATTATTTATTCTTTTTTTAAATTTTCTTTTCTTTTAAAACACGTATATTTCTATTGGACTACCTGATACAAGGATAGTGTGGTATGGATGGATAGTATGAATGACAAATAATACAAATATATTTTATTTAAAATAAACAAAAATGCTTACAAAGCTCAATAGGTCACTTGGCAACAAACTCTTGCTTGACTGTATTACTGAACAAAAACAAAGCTGAAGCACACACATCCTCCTTTTTTGACTATATGGAGATAGGTAGGAAGACACTACTTAGTTTTTTAAAAACTGACCTTCCTTTAAGACCTGGTCATAGAAGTGTAATGTAAATGAATCCACCTTTTCAGTTGTCATATCATATCTGTGTCACCTGTGTATTCTGAGATCACACATACGCCTGCCAATATACCTGGGAAGGGTTGCTATATCATAGTTACATAAGTTCTTGGCAGGTAAGACTGAGGAAAAGTAATTTGGAACAAGTTTTACATCCTATTTAGAACAAATCATTAGTACTCCCTCAAACAATAGGTTACAATAGAAAGATACTGCCTGGAAGTTATCCTTTTCACTTTGGTTTGTTTTTAGGTTTTGTCTGTGATTTACAGAGTTGTTTGATTCATTTGCTTATAGTACAATCCTGCCACAATGTATTAAAACACAAGATTCCTATTGTTTCTTCATCTGCATGTTTCAAGTCTGATACTCAGCTACATCGCTCATATGTCAGCAGTTCTTGAATATTAAAAAAAAAACAAACAAACGGGTAAAACTCTGCTAAAAATGCAGATGTCTACAACTATAATGGTCCTAGATGGGAAGGAGACCGACAGTGAGGGAGGGAAGAAAGCAAACATGTTCACGTGCAGGGAATGTGTGTGGTTCAAGTCTTTGAATGTAAAGACAACTTCCCCAGAGAAGCTGGCTATAGTGGTATTTCCAGAAAAACTTCCTTTGCCCAAAAAAAGAACCTGAAAAGCCCCAATCTAAACTTTTGAAAACTACAGTTACAGAATGCTGTGATTGATGATCAAAGCAGTCGAGGGGAGAAGGATGAATGTGCCTCCCGTCTGGCTATCGCTGGTAGCAAAGCCCTGCAGCTGCCGGTGGATCAGATAAACCACGGAAGTACCAGGAGTACTCTAGGGACGGGGGGAGAGAAGCACTGGACACATTACCTGTCCATATGAGTGACAGGGCTTTGTGGCTAGGAAAATGTCCTAAATAGTAAAATGACTCCAGGATAGACCTCTCTCTCCATCATTAAATGTGGCAGAATTAAAAAAAAAAAAATTTACAAGTAGATAAAGTGAAAGCAAAATTACAAGGCAGAGAGCACAAAAGTATCAAGACAATGCTATAGGTTCAACAGTATTCCATGAGACTAGAAAACCTGTTAACTTTGAAAACCCTAGCAAAATATCACTCTTGTTTATAAATCACATATTTCTCATATGACCATACGCTGAGACCATGTACTGAAGAATCCTACATTCAGCCTTTAAGCATTCTGCTTTTTTTTTTTTGGTCTTTTTCTGAAGTGGAAACGGGGAGAGACAGTCAGACAGACTCCCGCATGCGCCCGACCGAGATCCACCCGGCACGCCCACCAGGGGGCAATGCTCTGCCCCTCCGGGGGGTCGCTCTGCCGAGACCAGAGCCACTTTAGCGCCTGGGACAGAGGCCAAGGAGCCATCCCCAGCTCCCGGGCCATCTTTGCTCCAATGGAGCCTTGGCTGCGGGAGGGGAAGAGAGAGACAGAGAGGAAGGAGGGGGGGGGGGTGGAGAAGCAAATGGGCGCTTCTCCTATGTGCCCTGGCCGGGAATGGAACCCGGGTCCCCCCGCACGCCAGGCCGACGCTCTACCGCTGAGCCAACCGGCCAGGGAGCATTCTGCATTTCTTTGCCAATCTTGTAGCTGAGTATCCTGTTCCAGTCGATTTTGGTGCGGGTAACTGGAAGCTGCCGGCGCAAGGCCTTGAATGTGGTGTCTGACAATGTTTGATAGTTTTCACTAATTGCTGACTGATGCTCATTTTCTGCATGCTCTATGATTTTAATAAACCCCTTGGCAGTTTGGACTTCATTCGAACAGTTACTGAATCCTGTACATCTTTATGACTAACCAAACCAACTGAACACTGCCATCTTCATAATAGTGTACCTGAATTTTAAGTACTCCAACCACCTGGGCTGTAGGTGGAGTGATGGTGAACTTCCATTCTGATCTCCAATCCAGAAATTTTTAGGCTGAAACTGGTGGCTTTCACTACACGCAATAATGGCCTGTTGGCCATCTATAATTTTAGCATAAACAGTACAGAAGCCATTGGAATAATGGTCTTTCACGTAGACCCGTAAAGCGCTGTTGCATGATTCTCTCCAAGACTTCAGACCTCCATCTGCTTCCTCTGGCTGGGGTTACTTGCTTCTTTCCATAAGAGATCAAACTTAAAGGAAATTTTGTTTCTTGGATCTAAAAATCTGCCATTACCCAGGTCACCAGTTCTGTAATTAAAACCTAATCTTCACATCCTTCTATCTTCACAGGCATGAACTAATCCATGTTATACTGGGAAAATGCATGTGCTTTCCCTCCCCAAAGAGATTGTCATTATTAGGTAGTAGCCAGACATCATTGAATACTTCATTAAGTTCCCCTGGGGGTGCATGAGTGATGAATTTAGCAGCTATGGGTACCTTCTCCCCATTGGACACCCGATCCTCCAAGTCAGCCATCTTGGTCTGCTCTCAGATTATTTATTCTTATTTCTTTGAAAAAAAGCCATTGGGATTTTGCTAGGGATTGCACTGAATCTGTAGATTGCTTTGGGTAGTACAGCCATTTCAACAATTTTGATTCTTTCAATCCATGAGCATGGAATAGCTCTCTAATTATTTGCTTTTTTCTTTAATTTCTTTCATTATTGTCTTATAGTTTTCAATACATAGATAGGTCTTTCACCTCCTTGGTTAAAATGATAAATAAATAAATATTTCAAAAGACATACAAAGCAGTACAACAGAAAATAACAATTTTGTGTGTTCAAGGAAGCTTTCCCTGATTAACACAGTTCACACTAATCTTTTGTCATAACACTATTTCAAATATGCACCATATGAATGATGAGGAAATGAGTATAAAGACAAAGAAAAACTACTATCAAATTTAGGTTTATTAAAGAAAAGACAACACAAAAGAAAGATTAGATTTATATATATATATAGGTTTGAGAGAGGAGGAGAGTCGAAGTTCATTAGCTGTTTATATCAAAATGGATAAAATTGCCCAGTGAATGTGTCTGGACTTTGGGACTAAGAAGAGGGTCCAGGACACTATCACAAGGAACATATACACTGGAGGCAAAGATAGGAAAAGGCAGTCAAAGCAGTAAAAAAGAAGTTAGTGAAAAGTTATTAAAGAATCCAAAACAAGAGGGCTTTGAAAAAGGAAAGTGAACAGATCATACAGATTTTCATTTTCTTTTTCATTTGGGCTATGAACAGAAGGAGAGAGAGTAGTTATTAGAAGAGGACAGAGGATAGTAAGGGACTTTTTAAAACTTAATTAGCTTGAATGGATTTATTTAAAGTGGAGAAGGAATGATTGAGAAAATAGGAAAAGAAGGAAGCAGAATAACAGAGAAAATTCCCATAGGAAATGGAAAAAGTATGGGATAAAGTAGAGGACTAGCTTTGAAACATTTTAATAAAGCTCTGAGTGAATGATAGGCTGGGAGAAAAAAAAATTGAAGAATGGAAGTAATTGGATTTAAGTTATAAAGCAGGAAGAAGAATTTCACGGTTTGGTCACACTTTTAATCAATTTTAAATTTCTAATGAGGAGTAGTTGTGGATTATGGGGAACAGGGTGTGGCATGGAGTGGTGTAAGGCCAGTAACCGTGGCCATCACAGCCACCAGGCTTGTGCAGGTTCACATTAGATTCAGACAGACGGTAGAGAAACAGCGGAGTTGAGAACTGGAGGGCCATGCCTTTATTCTAGCCTTGCACCAGTGGATGAGTAAATACACACAGTGGGAATACACTTCCCTTTTCATTCAGGGCTCCCAAAGCCACTGACTTTCTCCCAGTTTTCCTAGAATCAAAGGCCCTAACTAGCTCAATCCCCTCTGGTTCCCATCTCCTTCTCTCTGCACAAACTGGCTTTTCCTTCAGCACCCCACCATCTTGGCTGCTTCTCTTTAAAAACATGGTCTCCTTCTATTTTTTCTTCTTCTTCTTCAAACTTTTGGTGCAAAAACCCCTCCTCCAGCAAACATTAGCATAATCAAGCCTCTTCCCAAGCAGGAAGGTAATTAGCAGAGTCACCTGGCAGCGCCATCATGTGGGCAGCGGCCATTTTTAATAATAAAAGTGAGCAAAATCAAATATAGTAACACAAATTTTACAAACTTATTTGCCCAAAAAGTGGGATGCCAAAGAAAAATGTGGGTGATATCTGTTAGAAAGAAATTCAAGGAAGTTTGAGATGAATTTTGGATTTGATAATCCTGTGTGAAAATAACTCTGTGATGGTAATAAGAGTTGGGATCCCTTTGTTTCAACTCTGAACAGCCACAAATTCCCTAAAAGTGTCATTTTTTTCCCTCATGTGTCCCATAAACTAGGAATTGGCTTGATTAAATTAATGCTAAGTCAGATGTGATTAGCCCTAGTTAGTCATCAAATTGCCATGGTAGCAAAGCTTTATTCCCAGTCTATAATGGTGTTTGTAATGAAAATCAGAGGATTCTACAGTTTGTTACTAAAAATAATAGAGGGTGATAATTGATATGTTCTTAGATATTATTAAAAGAATATTTAAAGATATATTTTTTATGGATATGTTTCACTTATTTTGTTAGTCTGAGATGAGTAGTTTGTTTTTTTATAAAGATATTGTATGTACTGTTTCTCTTTTTAGCATACCAATGTGTTTGTTGGTCAACCAGCATCTTAATCTTCTAGCAAGAAAGTTTCCAGAAACTAAATTTGTTAAAGCCATCGTGAATAGCTGTATTCAACACTACCATGACAATTGTTTACCAACAATTTTTGTTTATAAAAATGGTCAGATAGAAGGCAAATTCATTGGAATTATAGAATGTGGAGGGATAAATCTCAGGCTAGAAGGTAATGATGTTATTTTAAAAACTTGTTTATAAAAACATAGGTGAAAAAGTCACTAAATTAACAAATATCATGGATGTTTTTATTGCCATAAAATATAAGGTTTTTTTCCTCTTTCTTCCTTTCTCTTTTTGAATGGTTCTTGATTAATTTCCTACAATAATATGCTTACTATAACACCTGCTTGTTTAAATACTTACTGGTTCCTTGTCTCAAATAAGTCAAAATTTCAGAATCTTTTGTGTGAGAATTTCAACCCACTTATCTATCTACTGTTCACAACAATTAGGGGATCAAGGAACGTGCAGATACTCCAGTACTTTCAGCCTTTAGTGCATTTTCACCAATGAAATAAAAGTTGGTTTTGCATTTCATTTGCATAATTCAGGGGTTGGGAACCTTTTTTGGCTGAGAGAGCCATGAACGCCACATATTTTAAAATGTAATCCCGTGAGAGCCATACAACGACCCGTGTACGTTACACATTATCCAATAAAAATTTGATGTTGTCCCGGAGGACAGCTGTGATTGGCTCCAGCCACCCGCAACCATGAACATGAGCAGTAGGAAATGAATGGATTGTAATACATGAGAATGTTTTATATTTTTAACGTTATTATTTTTTTTTATTAAACATTTGTCTGCGAGCCAGATGCAGCCATCAAAAGAGCCACATCTGGCTCGTGAGCCATAGGTTCCCGACCTCTGGCATAATTGAACTTTCTTTGACTTATCTTTTGCTTTTTTGATGTTCTTGTTTAATAAAAAAAAAAATCAAAGGCTACTTTTTTTTTGTTGCTTCATATTCATTTTGAAATATCCCCTAATTTTTGTGGGCAGTATCTATTTCTCAGTGTTTTCTAGTTTCTGCTGCAGCCAGGCAGATCTTCAACCACTACCCACAGACACACTCATTTGTTCTTTTATACTTTGTTTCATACTCTTTCCCCGTGCCCAAATACCCTACTCTTCTTTTTTTTTTTTTTTTTTTTTTGTATTTTTCTGAAGCTGGAAACTGGGAGAGACAGTCAGACAGACTCCAGCATGTGCCTGACCGGGATCTACCCGGCACGCCCACCAGAGGCGACACTCTGCCCACCAGGGGGCGATGCTCTGCCCCTCCGGGGCGTCGCTCTGTTGCGACCAGAGCCACTCTAGCGCCTGGGGCAGAGGCCAAGGAGCCATCCCCAGCGCCCGGGCCATCCTTGCTCCAATGGAGCCTTGGCTGCGGGAGGGGAAGAGAGAGACAGAGAGGAAGGAGGGGGTGGTGGAGAAGCAAATGGGTGCTTCTCCTATGTGCCCTGGCCGGGAATCAAACCCAGGTCCCCCGCACGCCAGGCCGACACTCTACCGCTGAGCCAACCGGCCAGGGCCCCTACTCTTCTTTATTCTTGCTTCTACATCTTATTCCTTTGTGGGTCTTCTAGTTTCCATTTATCCCATTCTATGATTTTGGACCAATTCATAATCTAACTTCCTATTCACTACTGAATCTCTATACAACTCACTTGTTACTTATCCAGTGTGTGTTTTGATATTGTAGTAATTTTCATTGTCATCTAGTTTTAAATATACCTTTTCTACATTAATATTATTAGAGTCAACTTCTGTTTCATATAGATGAGAAATTCTTCTTTGAATTTGTCTAAGATTTTAATCTAATGATGGGTTATTTATTGCAGAACTTGAATGGAAGCTGGCAGAAGTTGGAGCAGTACAGACTGATTTGGAAGAAAACCCCAAAAAAGGCATTGTCGATGTGATGGAATCTTCAATTAGAAATGCTTCTATTTATGATGACACTAATAGTTCAAACAGTGATAATGATGATACCAAATAGAGGGAAATAGTTAATAAATAGCTTTAAAGTGTTTATTTGTCACTGCCTTTATAATCAGAGATCAAAAAATTTATAGATTTTTTTTCAGTTTTATGTTAGAATTATAGCTTAGATATCATTTCAAGAATTTTCAGATATTTCAGAAATCGCCTCCAACAAAACCAGAATTTATAATAAACCCTGAATATATTTCTGTGCCTTATCTTTTTCTGACCCATGTTAGACAAAAACACTGATATTACAAGTCCTCTGTGTTCTTTATTCCTTTCCTAAGAAAGACCTATGAATGCATATGATGAAAAGAAACCATAAAATTTCATTTAATTTATGTTAATTAATTTAAAGTCTATTATTTAGGGACCCTGAGTGAAAATTCTTAAATTGATGACAATATGCCTTTTCTTTGACATTTCTTACCAATTAGAAAAATTAACCACTCAATATAACAATGCAATATAAAGATTCTAAAAAGTACATAAAAAACATATCCACTTATTATTGTTTTAATAGTTATAATTATTAATTTAGAAAATTAATAAGTACTATTTAAGCAATAGGATCATAAAACTATGACATGTTAAGTTTTTAAATCAGGAAAAGTGAGAAAAATATATTATGAAACTTACTTATGTTTTAATAGTAATCACAGAATAATTCATCATGAGAAAACATGCAATATTAGGATACTGCAGAAGACCTGCAGGATGCTTTATCTTGACTTAATAATGAACATCATTTTTAGAGAAAAGGGTGGTAAATCCAGCATCTAATATTGTTCAATGTTTAAATGATTAGATTACTAAAATGAATTGATGAGAATTGAGGCAGTTTAACATGGGGTCAAGACAAGGCTCTTTGTTGCTCATGACAGTAGGTGGGGATCATTGAGGCTGCGAAAAGGGATGGAGTGGAAGGACAGTTAAATACAGATTTGAGCAAGGTAATCATAATTTATTTCACCAGGTAGAGTAAAATCAAATGATCAAACTTTGAAAACAATTAGGAGGATCCCTTTCTTCTGAGATAGCAAAGAAGAGCTCTTGAAAATATACATCTTGGGATAAAGAGAAAGAAAGTTGTGACGGGAAGTTGGGGGTTGCACATGATGGTCTTTATTTTAGCATTCTGCATGCATATAAGAGAAATACTTACCTATACTGGCCCAACTCCTGAAGTTTTCTTTAACAAACAAATGGATAAATTTCTATTCAAGATGAAACAGTTGTGGAAATGAAAGGAAAAAGCCATATAATCATAAACTTAAATGTAACTTTAATACCATCTAATGCATATAAGTATGAACATTATTTTCCCTTCCAACTGTAACCAAATGCAAAAAGTCCCCCTAAATGTAATTCATTTTTAGTAAATATATATTTATCTATTTTTTAAATTAAAATGAACACAAGAAGTACTAATATATAGTATTTAAGATATCTGAATTGAAAGATGCATATTTTTCTTTTAACTCTTAACTCAAATCCACCAGGTGGCAGTAAGTTTTTATCCACAAGCACAGTTCATGAAGACTTAAACATTTATAAGAATCCTAAAATACAGCATGTTAGAGGTGGCTGGTTGTGATTCTAGCCCAGCCTTTTTCAAACGCGCACACACACACACACACAGTTTGTCTAGCAAGTACTTGTGCCCGCTGACACAGGTCACTGCTTCCTTATGTTATTTCATTTATACATTCTCATTTAAGCAGGGTATAAATATTTGTTAGAATGTAGAGGCATTATTTAATTTTTTTATAAATAAATTTTTATTAATTTTAATGGGGTGACATCAATAAATCAGAGTACATATATTCAAAGAAAACATGTCCAGGTTATCTTGTCATTCAATTATGTTGCATACCCATCACCCAAAGTCAGATTGTCCTCCGTCACCTTCTATCTAGTTTTCTTTGTGCCCTTCCCCCCCACTCCTTCCTTCCCCCCCCCCCCCAGCAACCACCACACTCCTGTCCATGTCTCTTAGTCTTGTTTTTATGTCCCACCAATGTATGGAATCATGCAGTTCTTGGCCCCCTCTGACCCACCTATTTCACTCCGCATAATGTTGTCAAGATCCCACCATTTCGTTGTAAATGATCCGATGTCATCATTTCCTATGGCTGAGCAGTACACCATAGTGTATATGTGCCACATCTATCCAGTCTTCTATTTTTTTTTTACAGTGACATTATTTAATTTTAATATTGTGTTTCCCACTTTATGAATTTTTTTTATTTGATAGAATACAAACAAAAGGTTTTCTTTTTTTAGTTGCCAATTTTCAACTGTTTTTGACTTACAAAATGGATATTTCAGGCCCTGGCCAGGAGGTTCAGTGTATAAAACATTGTCCTGGTGCTCTGAGGTCGTGGGTTTGATCCCTGGTCAGGGCACGTATGAGAGGCAACCAATGAGTACACAACAAAGTAGAGCAGCAAATTGATGCTTCTCTCTCTTTTTCTCTCCCCTTTCCTTTCTCTCTTTTTCAAATCAATGGGGGGAAAATGTAATGGATATTTCATGTGTTCCAACCTAATATTTTTCTCTATTTCTTGCTACCAACAGCACTGTGTTGAAACTCCCTTCCCTACTTGTTTGTTCCTTGTTTGTCAAAGTGTGGTCCTGGAATCATCAGCATTCCCAGGGAGCTTATTAGAAATGCAGAATCTCTGCTCCCATCCCAGACTAACTGAATTGGAAATTTTGTTTTAATGAGATCCTTAGGTGACTAACCAGCACTTGGTATCAAACCCTTTAAAGACATCTTGAACAAACTTAAACTCTTCCTCCATATTCTTGGTTATTAAAATTGTGTCTAGTTTGCCTGACCATGTGGTGTCACAGTGGATAGAGTGCCATCTTGGGACACTGAGGACCCAGGTTTGAAATCCTAAGGTTGCCGGCTTGAGTGTGGGTTAATCTGGCTTGAGCCCAAAGGTCGCTGGCTTGAGCCCAAGGTCACTGGCTTGAGCAAGGGGTCATTGGCTCAGCTGTAGCCCCCAGTCAAGGCACATAGGAGAAAGCAATCAGTGAACAACTAAAGTGCTGCAACTATGAGTTGATGCTTCTCATCTTTCTCCCCTCCTATCTGTCCTCTCCCTGCCCCACCCCCCTACTTAGAAAAAAAATGTGTCTGGTTTTAAACTCCAATCTCAGTTGTTCCAAAACAAGTGTTCTCTGGCTGAACTTGTGACTCAGGAACTATGAAGACAGAAGGCGGGGTTTGTTTTTACTAATTATTTCCCTCTTTTTAAGGTCCATTCCTTCTGGTGTGGGGTGAGGACTGGGAGGGAAATTAGGGAAGAAAGGGATTTTCTCTATGATTAAGTACAACCCATATCTAAATGCTCACTCATTAATGGGCACACTGAGTTCTAGAAACTCTGAGGCAGCCTCTCTACTGCACAGTTCCCTGTCACGGGAGATCAGCCTGCACCTCTCCCCTTTTTTTAATGTCTCAGTTTCCACTTTCAGAAGTCTACCCTGCCTCTTGCTGCTAGAATTTCTTTCCCCCTTAAGAGTCAAGATGGTTCACACCTGGATGGCACTTTCCACAGAGCATCAATGGACCCAGGAGAAACATACACGTCCTTAGGAGTACATACTGCTTTCCTCAGCCTACTTCCTGGCCAGCTGTTTCTCTCCAAGTCTTTATTCTCCTGTTTATTTAGGTGTAGGGTATATAGACAAATCTGCTAGTGGATGAGATGTCAGTTTCTTCTTACAGTCACCTCCAGTTTCTCTAGCTGTTTCTATTGGAGCCTTGTTTATTTAACTTGGAGTGGGATGGGGGAAAGGCAAAAGGCAAAGCCACAGTACTGTCCAGGAACCTGACTGGCTCCAGTGATTCATCTTACTCTTCCCAGATGTTCTGCTTATGTGACGTGAGGGTGAGTGTTGGAGGTTTTGACTATGGTAGATCATTTTGTTCAGCTTTTGTCTTGGCTAATGGATTAGGTGTATAGCCCCAAATATTGGCAGGTATTTAGAAGGTAAGGTGAGTAATTCATGCTCTTTTTCCCTATTGTGGACTTCACTCAGCATCCTTTATATATGTCATAGCTGTGTCCATTATAGTGTTACATACTCTTGTGGGCCCTCAAATACTCTACTACTAACACAGTACTGGTACATCATATTTTACTGATGTCAATTTATCTCTCTTTTGTATTTTAGTACACCTTAGTAAGGCTACCTCTTGACAAGACTATAATCTGCCTACAATCATAATTTGGGATATAAAAATGATCCTAAAAATTTTCTATTATGTTTTACCTTTTATCTCATTTAATCATTCATTTGCCTCAAGAATTGAAATGGAAAATAATATACAATGGTGAACAAAACACATGGTTCTTGCCTCCTGGAGTTTGCCATGTGGTGGTGGGAAAGATAGTTAATAGATAAGAGACAAATATCCAATAAATATATGTGTAATTTAAATTTATATTATAGAGGAAACAGCACAGCAATAGAGAATAACTCTGGGTAGTACGTAGGGAGGGGATAGGTTGAGACGTGAGAGGGAGACCTATCTAAATAGAGTAGTTAGAGCTTTGAGAAATAAAGACTGAGGAGCCAGCCATGAGAACAGTAAGAGGATGGTCCAGGCAAGGGCACAGCATGTGCCAGAGCCTGAGAACAGAGAGAGATTTACAAGGAACTGAAGGAAGTTTCTGGGTTGGGAGTGTTATGAAAAAACAAGAAATATTAAGACATGGGGTTGGAGAGAGAGCAGGGGCTAGATCAAATAGGCTGTTATGACCATTATTAAGACTTTGGATGGAATGGGAAGCAAAGGTTTTAAAAGGGAATATATGACTTCATTTATATTTTCAAAAGAATATTCTTGCTGCTCTGTGAAGAATAGATTGAAGGGAGCATCCAAGATATCTGAGACACTTGAAAGGAGACATCAGATAGGCAACTGAACATATGTGTATGGAGTCCAAAGGAGCAGTGTGGGCTGGAATTACAAATCTGTATGTCGTTTAAACCATTCCTAGGGTTCCAACAAATATTGTTAAAGTCCAAAACCACCATCCTTATCACCCAACCTTTATGTAGCAGTTTGTAATTTACACTTGAGCATTATAACTCTGAGACACTTATTTTTCAAACTTTATAAACACCCTGAAGCTCAGAGATATTATTTAACTTTCTTAACTTAGTATTAGGATTTAAGCCTAGACTTTTTACTACAAAATCCATAATACCACCTTATATTATTGTACTCCTCTCTATTTTTAAAGGGTATAGAAAGAATGTGAGTAGTTGACTAAACCATAAAGGTCTCTCTAAAAGGAAAGCTTACTTTGTATTTCCTATTATGCATATCTTAAACTTCCTATGTTCCATTCACCTTATACTAGGGTAGCAAAACTAAGAATATCAATGAAAGGATGGATAAGAGAGGTATTATGAAAGAAAGATAGGATTTTGTGATAGATGGGACATGGGGAACTAGAATATTAGCAAAAGAGATGTAAGAATTACACAAAAAATGACATCATTAATAGTAGCCAATATTAATATGGGATTTCTTATGTACCATGTACAATTATACACACACCTCATCTGTTATCTACTATATTTCCTCTCAATTATCCTATGAGATGGGATTGTTCTTATCTTCATTTTACAGATGAGGGAACTGAAAAATAGAGAAATAACTTGCTCAAAGTCAGGCAGATATTAAGTGATAGGGTTGGGATTTAAATCCTGGCAATTTAGTTCCCGATTCTGTACGCGTAACCACTGTGCTATATTGCCTCTACCAAGATATCAACTAATGGAATCAGTTGGGGAGTTTGAAATGCTCAGTTTAAGTAAGGCATACAAGAAGGAATGTTTGAATTACATAAATTGTATTTAACTAGAGGATTTAGGCAGGAGGACAAACAGGGTCTGTGAAACTACGAGGCAGGATTTTTGTTTTAGGGAAAAGTGGAATCTGGAAATTGGAAAAGTTATTACAAATATCATCCAGTTTTATCCTTGGAGAGAATAAGGGGAGTAAGGAAATGTGATCTTAATCATGGATATGTTGTGATCTTACTTATTTAACAGTATTATTTCTATTCAATGATAGAATAGTCCAGTACTAAATTAGGAGTTGTTGGGTATGCATGTAATTAAGATGTATGAGTTGTTGAGCTTGAACGCTTCCTTAAATCAGTATCAGAGGGCTGGCAGAAAATGATTATCAACAGTTCTTGGTAAATGATTAAATATAGAAAGTGAGAAAGAGTCAACATGATTTGATCCTGGTGACTAAGAGGACAATGGAACCATTAAAAGGGGCAAAGGTATTTTTGAAGATATGTGCTCTAGATGATGCAGAAGAGGAGGGATCACTTTCTCTAGAATAAAATCGACATGCACATCCTAGGAAATGCATTTAAACCCTCTTGCCTGGATGCAATCTACCTTATCAGTATAATGAACCTTGCTTCCTCCCTTGCTTCCAGTATCAGGGTTCAGGATTGCCAGTGACAGAAAACCTCTCACTGGTTTAAGCAATAAAACAAACACATTAATTAATTGACTAAGTAAATTTCCAGTTATCTAGTCCACATTGGATTCAGGGCATCAAACATGTCTTCAGGCTAGACCTCCATTTTTGAATCTGCTTTTCCTCTTGTTCCTTCTTTCTCAGAATTGGAATGGAAAGATGGCTTCAGGTCTTCATTTTTCCAGATTTAAGTACATTGGAAAAGAGAGCCCTTCTTTGTAACTCCAGCCTAAGGCAGAGGATTAACTCAAACATGCTTCCCCTCTGGAGTCCTAACCCAGCCATATGGACTGAAGAGTGAAGAAAGGATAGTTTTCCAAAGGAAATTATCAGAATAGGAAATGAATACTGAGCAGGCAAAAATGTGTACTAAAATCCCTTCTGCTATGCTGCTATATTTTGGAGTAAGTTAACAAATCATGTTTCCCCACTCTCTACTGAAAAATCCTCAGGCGAAAGATCAGGGATCTGAATAAATTAAAATTTTATGTCCTCTCCACTCCCACCTGCTCCCAGCATACAGCAAAATAGTATGGATAATTTATAGTAGTATTTATAATAGTATGGGTGGATAATTTCTCCCTAAAATAAACTGAGTATTCACCCAGTTTTCTAAAAAAGGGAAACCATGGAAATTTAGGATCCTGGTTTACTGCCACTACTGCGTCCCTCATCTTCCCCTATACTATCACCTGGTCTTGAAGGTTTCGCAGTGCTATATTGGTTCGAAACAGCACCAGATTGGATCTCCTGGGTACTTAAGCTTTAGCTAAGCGAGAATTCAGAAGCAAGATTCAAATATACATATATAAGCAGAAGTTTATTTAGGAGAAGTAAGCCAGCTGGGCTGCGTGAGCTTAAGAAACAAGTTACAGAGGCAAAAGAAAAGTTAGGGTTAAAGGCCGGGTGAAAAGCCAAGTGAACACATCCTGACCATCTTCTGCCTCCGTACGGCCAAGGGGGTCTGTTCTGTCTCCCCAGGTTTACCCATCAATAAAAAGCCACCCAAGACGTGCTTCCCGGGGGGAGGGTATAAAGGCTCTGTCCTTAAGTCTAGTCACCTCCTCAACTCCCCTTTCCCAGCCCCAGGAGAAGAAACCCCAGCGAGGCTGCTTGGGGTAGAGGGCATCTTTCGTCCGGAACATCTGAAAAAAATCTTCCCTGGCGTGCGCAAAGTGACTTTCTTGTAAAGGGAGAGAGGGTCCCCTTTTTGGCCTCCGGATCCTTCAACGAGCGGGGAGCTCCTTCTCGTACCCCGCATCCAGGGTGAAAACCGAAGCCGCTCGGACCTAACGCTCACGATCCCCCCAACTGGACGCACCCTCCACCCCATCAGGCCCCGCCTCTCCCTGGCTTTCTCGTAACCGGAGCGGGAAAAAGGGCGCCGGGAAGATCCCGGTTTTCCTCCGCCTTTGGCGGCGGCCGCGGACCGCGAAAACACGCGGCCCAAGGGAGCGGGAGCCTCCTCGGCAGCCCGGGATACCCTCCGCAGCAACACGCAGCCTAACGGGGCAAGTCGCATGCGCACGGAGACGCGCCGGAGAAAGGGAGAGTGAGGGGAGGGGCGAATGCAGAGCGCCGGACGTCGGAGCCCGCGGGGTCATTGACGACGCATGCGCCGGGAGGGAGCGCAATCACAGACACAGCTTGCGGCTACCGGCTTAAAAAAGGAAACCCCCGAAAGCGAGAGCGCGGAGGAAATCTGGCCACCGACGCGTGCGCGCTCCCGGTGAGTGGCGTCCGCCGGTAGGCTTGCCTCGGTGGCGCATGCGTGCTCCCGGTGCCGGTGGAGGAGGGGAAGGAAAGGGAGGGGGAGGAGGAGCTGGTTGCAGTAGCAGTGAATTTATTGGGGGTGGGTTGGGGGCGCCACTCACAGCCCCAGGTGCAGCTTGTGCTGGGAGCCGCGGTGTCTCCTGGATGCGGCTGTTTTAGTGGTTCCGAGTCACCGCTCCTGACTCCCGGGTGGGGGAGGGAAGAAGCCGGAGCCGCGGCAGCCACACGGTGAGGGCGCGGGGCAGGGGAGGTAGCGGGGGGCGGCGTGTGTGGGGTTCGGGGGCGGCGGCCGAGGAGGGGAAGGCGGCAGCTGAAGCCCAAGTTTTGACTGTCGCTGTAGTGTGTCTTTTCCTGGGAGTTGGGGCGGAGGCCCGCCCTGTCTGCGGGGCCCTCCGGGGTAGCTGGGGTTACCTGCGGGGCAGGGGCGGGATTGAGGTGCACGGCGGGGCCGGTGGCTGGTGCGCGCCGCGGGGCTGGCGCCGATTCCCGCGGCGGAGCAGCCGGGAAAGCCGGAGACCCGGTGCCGACAGGGCTGTTGCTTGGGACCCGCTAGGCCTTGTGACCCACTTTATTCCTGTCACAACTTGGGCACGTTTGGAGCGGCGCCCAATGGGCCGCCAGGGCGGCCAGCTCCTCCGGGGAACCCCCGCCCTCCCGGCGCCCGACTCGCGCGCCTCGGTCCGAGCGGCGGCTGCCGCCGCCCTTGGGTTGGTTCCGTTAGTGGTCGTGGTTCCGGGCTCGGTCCCTGGGGAGCGCGGCTCCGAGCCTCCGGCTCGAGCTGTTGCGCGGGGTCCAGGGCTCCCGGCGCGGCGCCGGGTCTTCCTTCCGCGAACCCGCGCCTCTCCACTCCCGGCCGCCGCCGCGCCGGACGTTCTCGCTCTCCTTCCTCCTGCGAAGCCGCGGTTTCAGTAGCGGGTCCCGGCGCTCTGGCCCCTGGTGTGAAATTTTCCAACACGTAGCGTCGCGGAGCTTGTACGCTTGAGTGTGTTTTTGTTGGTGTAGAAGTCCTGTTGATATCGTGACCAGAATCCCCAAAGATAAAAGCCTAGGCCTGTGACCCAGCAGATGAAAGATCGAATCAGGTGGTGGTTTCTTGTCATTATTAAGTATGCCACTCTGTGCGACTTTTTGTTTTAAGGCTTAAAAAAAAAAATGTTTTCTTTTACAGCGAAAGAAAAGCACAAGAAATAAGGAAACTTTTACAGTCATTGTTGATTTGCCTATTACGCTGATTCCCCCAAGTTAAAATAAAAAAGGTAATTTCACTTGAAGATTGCATTCTACCTGTAATTTGTAGTTTGAAGTGGGAAGAGGAGAACATTGTATGGATGTTTTCCCTCAGAGTGACTGAAAAACAGACATTCTAAAATGGATATAATTTAGATAAGTTTTTTTGTTTTTTTTTTTAACAACTCAAGTCTAGTTTGTTCTAAAATCTTGTTAGGGGAAGGATACTAACTCAGGTGTTAATTAGTTGACTGAATAGAACACCATTAAAATTAGCCCGAAGTAAGTAGATGAAAGTTGTGGTAGAACTAGTCTTGATCAGCTATGAAAGAAAGAATGAGGAAGCTTTCTGTGTACTGACATGGAAAGAACTCCAAAGTATGTTATAAAGTGAAAAAAACGAGGTGTAGGACAGTGTGAATGATAAGTACTTTATGTGTTAAGGGAGGGGTGGAATATGAATATGAACTTGTGTTTGCTTTTCTAAGTATAAAGGAACTCTGGTAAGATACTGTAAAACTAATAACGAAGTCGTGGCCTGATGAGGGAAGGGTGGGAAATGAGAAATACACTATGTGTTTAAAATATTCGTGACTATATTATGGGTTCATAAACTAGATGAAACAGAAATCCTGCTCAGTGGTTTTTGCCTGTGTGTCTCTCTTCCCTAATTTTTGGTGATTTTTGGCCATTTTCAGTATGACAGCTTTTAATATTTTTTAGGAAAATGAACCGAAATTGAAAGGAAGTTTAGCATAAAGTTGGCTATTTATACATTAGTTTTTAAGATGCTGAAGTTACAAATTTAACTTTTAAAGATGTTTAGTCATATTTTGCTTTGCTAAGGTATATAATGACATTACCATTCGGCATTGTGGCTGAATTATGCTGTTTTCAGATTATAGTTTGTGTCCCCCCTCCCCTTTTTTCAGGAGTCAGAGTTATATATAATTTTACTTTTATTTTTCTTATTTTTATTGATTGACTTTAGAGGACAGAAAAAGGGAGAGAGAGAGAGGGAGGGAGAGAAAGAGAGAGAGAGGGAGGGAGAGAGAGAGAAGTATTGATTTGTTATTCTACTTAGTTGTGTATTCATTGTCACTTCTGTTATGTGCCCTGACTGAGGTGGTGTTTTGGGAAGATGCTCTAATTGACTGAGGTAACTGGCCAGGATTTATACTTTTTTTTAATCCCATAGTTATAATGGCAAAATAATTGGAGAACAAGGATACTTCGTTAAAATGATAATAAAATGATAATAGAATTGATTGTCCAGGTAGTTTGTTTTTTAGATTGGGAAACTTTTTTTTCTTAAAGAAATAGACATGAACCCCAGTAAGATGTAAATTTGTGTGTGTGTGTGTGTGTGTGTGTGTGTATATAATTTGTATGAAAAATTAAAATAAAACTGACAGTGTTCTGGTGTTGCAAAAACCAAAAATTTTTATGTATTGAGATTTTTTTTTTAGCTCTGCCAGTCTAACCATTTAAATTAGGTTAAAATTGAAAAGGGGTTTGGCTGTTAGAGTGGATATAATTTTGAGGGGAGGATACTACTGCCAGTATTTTATAATCAAAGTAGTGAATGTTGAGTAGCGGGTGACAGTTGCTGTGAACATTGTTGTTCCTTGACCAGTATTCCTTTTTATTTTATAGGATGGAATAATTGTGTTACTTTTGTTTGATCTGTAGGTCTCTTGTAGCCATACTTCCGCAAAATGGCATTTATTTTTTTCTTTGAATTCTATGTCAGTCTATATAATCTTTTTGAAATAGAATCAACATTTCAAAACATTTTTTTATTGAACTTATTGGGGTGACATTGCTTAATAAAATTATGTAGGTTTTAGGGGTCCAGTTTTATTTATTTATTTATTTATATTTTATTTTTTATTCATTTTTAGAGAGGAGAGGGAGAGAGAGAGAGGAGAGACAGAGAGAGAGAATGGGGGGAGGAGCTGGAAGCATCAACTCCCATATGTGCCTTGACCAGGCAAGCCCAGGGTTTCGAACCAGCGACCTCAGCATTTCCAGGTTGACGCTTTATCCACTGCGCCACCACAGGTCAGGCCAGGGGGTCCAGTTTTATAATACATCATCTGTATATTGTATTATGTGTTTACCATGCCAAGTCTCAAAATTTTGTTTTTATTTTTTTTTATTTTTTTTTAAATTACAGAAATAAATTTATGCTCTTAAAAAATTAATACAGTGTACATATAGAAGTGGGCAAAAGTAGCTTTATAGTTGAGAGTTTGTGAAATAGTTTATTCTTGTATTATTTATCAATTATTGTATTTTCCATATAAACAACTGTAAACTTTTGCCAACTCCTGTATAATAAGTAAAAACCTCCTTTGCATACTTCTACATCTCACAGCCCTTCCAGGGATAACTGCTGTTAACACTGTTGTATAACCTTCTATATATTTTTTACTGTACATTTTCAAAGATTTTTTTAATCTTGAAAATTGAATTGTTTTGATCATCTGCTCTGCCCATTTATCTCCACTGTGGGCTGTGTTGCTACGCATAAGACAGGGAAATGACTTGGATTACGTTAGGAAGATTCATAGATGATTTATACCTTAGGACATATACTGTATAATTTTTCACTTGTGAGGCACTTGTGAGGAGTCAGTCAGGTTGGGATGCATTTGCTGAGTTTGCAGTGAGGTTGCTCTGATACGAGCTTTGGTGTAGATTGAATTCAGGAGAATGACTTGGATTCCATGCTTTTAAAGGAATCTAGAGTCCACCTTCTAGGGTTTTCACCTGGCTACTAGCTCACAGGTTAAACATTGATTTTATTTCCCTATACTTGCAGACCACTGGAAAATCTCCTAGATTACATCAGGCTTTCCAAGTCCTCTGAACTGAGCTGAGGTAGACCATGTCCTTAACTAAGAGACATTGATTGACTTGGGTGGAAGAAATTCAGCGTTTGAAGGAGAAAAGGGAGAAGAGATCTTTTGGTCTGGTTTATGCTTAACTGACAGCAAACAAGTAGTATGCATACTCCCACCGCCCCCTATTTTTCCTATAAAGGGAACACTACTTTTCTAATAGTTTCAGAGGTTTTTTGTTTTTTAGACCAAACTAGAGGGAATTACCAAGCCTTAATTCTTTTTAGGATAGAGTTTGTAGGATGTTCAGAGTATTAAGACTGTTTACTAAGCTATGTGAAAGATAAAGGAAGATGGATACAGTTGACTGCCTTTGGTGGGTTTGAAATCTAGTATTGGTTGAAGGAGCATGTGCATAATGATTACAACACAAGACAGGATATGATAGGCTCCAGAAGAAAAAATCATACATAAAGTTTGTATGAATGAGACTATTTCCAGCTTTTTATTTTTACAGATATGGATTTGGAAGGAGAGTGTATCTCTCAACCTTTTAGATACTTATGGGAGGGTGAGACAAATTTTGAAAGCTCAAATCTTAGCTCTTAAAGAGTAAGGAAGAATTCCATCCTTATAGCAGGCATTTATGAGACTAATTGATAGGATCTTTTTGTTCTTTGTTTTCACTTTACCCCACTGGAAAGAGCCATTTGATGTTTTATTTAATAATTATAATATAGCATTTCAAATTTCAGGATTGTCAAATATTAAGTTAGGAAATTAATTTTGTCAGCTATTGTCCATCTAATATGTCAGGCAGTGTTAGTATTAAAGGTAAATCGTTTCTTCCTATCACATTTCAGTTCTTCAAAGTACATATTTAGTGTACTTTCTCCCTCACATTTTAACTTCTGGTACTTTGTCAAATACTGTTTATTTTATTTTAAATATTTTATTTTATTTTATTTATTTATTTTTTTTCTTTTTTTTTTTCTGAAGCTGGAAACAGGGAGAGACAGTCAGACAGACTCCCGCATGCGCCCGACCGGGATCCACCCGGCACGCCCACCATGGGGCGATGCTCTGCCCACCAGGGGACGATGCTCTGCCCATCCTGGGCGTCGCCATGCTGCGACCAGAGCCACTCTAGCGCCTGAGGCAGAGGCCACAGAGCCATCCCCAGCGCCCGGGCCGGGCCATCTTTGCTCCAATGGAGCCTTGGCTGCGGGAGGGGAAGAGAGAGACAGAGAGGAAAGCGCGGCGGAGGGGTGGAAAAGCAAATGGGCGCTTCTCCTGTGTGCCCTGGCCGGGAATCAAACCCGGGTCCTCCGCACGCTAGGCCGACCCTCTACCGCTGAGCCAACCGGCCAGGGCTATTTTAAATATTTTAAACTATGAACACAACAGTGAAAAGTCAATCAGTCCACATTATTGCAAAACTATCTTTTATTTTTGTCTATTTTTTCAGTTCTTTGCAGATTTCATAAAGTAAAAAAACTAAGTGTTTTTTTATAGACATTGTACCAATGAACTTTGCATTTTCTTCTATTCTGAGTCAAATTCTAGATGGAGTTGCATGATTTATTTATAGAATACTTTTAAGTGTCAGAACAATGAAATCTTATTAATTAAGTGTAATTATTATAATGGCATTAGTATTTATAGATTGCTTTATATCCATTTGTTAGGCATTTTTATAGCTCTGTTAGGTGTAACTTCTATAAATCAGGTGGATAAGATGTTCTGTTTTTCTCCATGTTTTCGATTATGCAAATGTTAAATTAACCTAAGTGCATCCTCATAAGTATAGTTTCAACTCTGAGTTATTACTTGTTTTAGGTGTGTATTTCATGAAGATGTAGTTCTACTTATCATTTTAAGTCTTAGAAATCTAAAGAAAGAAATCACTTGTAAAAAATTTTTATGACTTGCATTAGACTTTTATAGGATACTATTTAGAATGTCATTTACCTTTTTAAGAAAGATTTTTTTTATTTTGACATTAATAAGAATCCAGTAGTATGACCAAAATTTCCACCTCTTTCAAAGAGGTACTTCATCAGGTACTTAAATATAATCAGATACTTAAATTTTTAATTCTTAAAATAGTAGAAGATGAAAATATAGGTTGATTCATAATTAAAGGTTTTGTGTTTTTTAAAAACTGAAATGGTCCAGGGCACACAGGAGAAGCGCCCATTTGCTTCTCCACCCCTCCGCCGCGCTTTCCTCTCTGTCTCTCTCTCTTCCCCTCCCGCAGCCAAGGCTCCATTGGAGCAAAGATGGCCCGGGCGCTGGGGATGGCTCCTTGGCCTCTGCCCCAGGCGCTAGAGTGGCTCTGGTCGCAACATGGCGACGCCCAGGATGGGCAGAGCATCGCCCCCTGGTGGGCAGAGCGTCACCCCTGGTGGGCATGCCGGGTGGATCCCGGTCGGGCGCATGCAGGAGTCTGTCTGACTGTCTCTCCTGGTTTCCAGCTTCAGAAAAATGAAAAAAAATAAAAAATAAAAAAATAAAAATAAAAATAAAAACTGAAATGGTGGTTGCATTGTTGAGGGTTAAACCATATATATGCCTAGGCTAAGAACACTGGGGAACAAGTTTTGTTGCATCCACAAAAACACTTGTTCTTACCTAATTTGAGTGTGCTGATCTCAAATCTGACATTAGTTTTTTTCTGTAAGCTACAGTTTTTTTTTGCAATTCAAGATTTTAGGTTTTCATCTTATTGTAAAATTTTCAACATTTAGTTTAACATAATGAAGTAGAATGCCTTTTGGGGCATTCTACTTCATTATGTTAATGTGAAAATATAATAATTTGTATAATGCAATAAATACACTAATACAGTAAAAGATATGATTGCATCAGAATTTGTCTACAATTTTGAAATAGAACATATTAAAACACTTATTTTAATCATAAAATTTGCGCAAAACTTATTTAAATTCTATTCAGGCAAAAATTTGTAGCTCTTGCGTTTGTGTACTTGTTGAGGACACTCTCGTTTGATGCTCCAGCAGTAGTCTGCTCATCACTAACAGCTCCAAGATTTTCGGGAATCATATCAAGGTGACTGTTCAGGAAGTGAATCTTAACGCTGATGTTACACCTGATGTTGCGGAAAGCCAACAGCATCCTTTGAACCATAAGTTCATAGTTTTCTGCTTTTTTGTTGCCAAGGAAGTTCTTTGTAACTGCCACAAAAGACTGCCATACTCCTTTCTCCTCCTTATTCATCTTCATGCAAATTCTTCGTCACGTATGAGGGTTCGAATTTGAGGTCCATCGAATATACCTGCTTTTATCTTCTCAAAAGACAAGGCAGGAAAAGCAGAAATAATATGTTGAAAGCATTCACTTTCACTATTCAAAGCCTGAACAAACTACTTCATTAAGCCAAGTTTGATGTGAAGTGGGGGGAAAATGATCCTGTCTCAATTAACTACAGGTTCATTCACAATATTTTGCATCCCTATTTCCAGAGTTTCACATTTTGGACACTCCTTCTGTGTCCAGTATTTCTCCCAAGCTTGGCTGTCCCACAAACACAGAAAGCAAGGATACTTCGTGAAACCTCTCTGTTGTCCTAGCAGGAAATTTACCATTTTAAGATCCACACAAATGATCCAGTTATGCGCCTCAGAAAGTGGAGGACAATTTTTATGTCAATATAATCTTCTCGCAGATGAGTTGAATAACCAATTGGAACCGCTGCATAAACATTACCATTGTTTAGGAGAACACATTTCAGACTCCATTTAGAGCTGTCAAGAACTAGCCGCCATTCTGTTGGACTGTAAGTGGTAACACCTAGCTGGCTGAGAAAACTACTGATATCATGACAGTAAACAAAGTGTTTGTCTTCAGAAAGAAAGTCCACAAAAATTTGTTTACGCTTCCTGAAATGGTATACTTTAGCTGACTGGTAAAGTACATTCTTCTCTTGAAGCCTGGAGGCTAATAACTCAGCTGCTTTCTTTGATAGGCCCAAATCTCTTACTAAGTCATTCAATTCGGGTTGGCTAAACTGCTGAGGGGTTAATGACTACTTGGCATCAGAAGAAGACCCTTCAGATTCTACAACCATTTCCTCATGCATCTTATCAAAATACACTTGATCACCATGTTTACTTTCTTCATTCTTAGAAGAAATAAAACCATTATAAACTGGAACTGGGAGTGTCTCAGAGTATGGGATAGGTCGTATTGCTGAAGGAATATTAGGATATGCAATTATATGCCATTTTTTCTTGCCGATGCCCTTTGTATGGATCAGACAGAAATATCAGTCACTGCTGCGGTCCTTAGGTTCATGCCAAACCCTGGGAATACCAAAAGGCATTCCTTTGCGTGTTCCTTTTGTCCAGTCACGAAGCATTTCCTCACAATTATGACACAAAATATGAGGAGCCCAATTCTTGTCTTGATCACCAAGGGAACTTGAAAATAGGCAATATATGCACGTCACAAATGATGAAATATTGCGCCTTTGACATTGAAGTGTGTAACAGCCACATATATAACAGAGGTGTCAGGACTATTCTTACATTTACACCTACACAAAGAAGCCATGATTCAATCTTATAACAAAATGCAAGGGTGTTTTTATCAGATAATAATTTTTTACATTTAAAAACTACAATTATGTAAAAGTGATGTTTGTAAAACATTAATTGCCTTGTGGTTATGTTCAATCCAAGAGTCGTTGCCCTTTAACTCCAATTTGAAAACCAATGTATGCCATTTACTGTAACAAAAAGAAATTAAAATTGCATAAAAACTAGCGCATGCACCAAAAAAACGGATTTCAGATTTGGAAGTTATGTTCAGTCCAAGAGTTGTTGCCCTTTAACTCCAATTTAAAAACCAATGCATGCCATTTACTGTAACAAAAAGAAATTAAAATTGCATAAAAACTAGAGCATGCACCAAAAAATGGATTTCAGATTTGGAATCAGCGATGCAGAAATATATAGAAACAGTTTTAAAACCTCATGCAACAGAAAATGAAAAAAAAATTGTTTTTCCCCAGTGGAATTTATCATTTGTATTAAAATATGGCTTTGATGTAAATACTGGCATTTCTTTCTTAATCTCTTTTCTAAATCTGGCATTTCTTTCTTAATCTCTTATAAAGATAGTGCATCTCAGAAAATTTGGGAAATAAAAAAGCATGAATTAAAAATTTAAGATATTGAAAATCCCACCATAAAGAGATGCTGTTAAACTTATAGAATATTTTCTTCCTGCATTTGAACTGTTACATAAGTGTATGTACACTTATAGATGCATAAGGTTATAAAAAGGGCTTATAAGGCATCCATTGTAGTGCAGACTACTCTTCACTTAACAGTGAATCTTGAGTTTTTTTATGTCAGTACTTTTCTGTATTATTATTTTTAACAGCTATGTAGTTAGTAGTCTTTGTGCAGTATACTGATCTTCTTCTTTTGAACACATTTCAATTTTTAAAGTAATGATATCAGGTTTTTTTAACATTGATTTCAGCGAATAGGAAGGGAGAGAGAGAGAGAAAGCTTGGTGTTTCTGTATGTGCCCTGACTGGGGACTGAAATAGCAACCCCTGTGCTTCGGGACAATGTTCCAACCAGCTGAGGCAGGGCAATGATAACCCTTTTAGAAGTGACAACAGTAATCATACAGAGTTGGTACCTGAAGAAAATTTCAAGAGGATAATATTCAGAAGAATTAGAATTCAAGTAGAATGGTAATGAATTTGTATTAATATCAGATTAATCAAATTTAGTGCTTTCTATGAAAAAAATGCCATAAATATATAATAAATTATTAATGATCCATAGTAATGAATTTAAGATTTTTATAATGGCATATTTTCTTTTTAAAGTATGTTTTACTTTGAAGTATATTAAATTAACTTTGCATTTCACGAGCATAAATCATTTGGATAGCGAGGGTCTTGAACAAGCCTTTTAAGTATGATAGGCGTCTGAAGCAGTCTACATGCAAAATTAAAATTTGAGCTATAACATTTTTTATAATAGTTTAAGTTCAATACAGAGGTTTTTGATTGTTCCAAAACACTTCATTAAAAGGAAAATCTAAATACCAAGAAACAGTTCTGTGTCACCCAAAGAATTGACATCAGTTTTATACAGAATTCTTGTGATATTTTATTCAGTTTCTAGGTATCTATATCCTCCAGTTTAAACTGGGGAGAAAAACTATGACAAACTATTTTCAAGATAAATAGATATGATCTTAAAGTTTAATGTAATAGTTTAATGTGTTTTGTCTATTTTTATTTTTATCAAAACAATTTTTTTTCCTTCTTTTCCAAGTAAGAAGGAGGGTAGACAGACTTCTGCATGTGCCCCAACCAGGATCCACCCGACAACCCCCTTTTGGGGACATGCCTGCAAGGGAGCTATTTCTAGTGCCTGAGGTGGAAGCTCCATGGAGCCATCTTCAGCACCCAGGGCCAATGCAGTCAAACCAATTGAGTCATGGCTGCAGTAGGGGAAGAGAGAGAGAGAGAAGGGAGAGGAGGAGGGGTGGAAAAGCTGATGGTTGCTTCTCCTGTGTGCCCTGACTGGGAATCAGAAGAACCTGAGTGTGGGCTTACCTGCTTGAGTGCAGGGTTGCCGACTTGAGCGTGAGATCATAGACATGACCCCATGGTTGTTGGCTTGAACCCAGAGGTCACTGGCTTAGTTGGAGGCCCCCCACCCCCCATCAATGCATGTATGAAAAAGCAATCAATGAACAACTAAAGTGTAGCAACTACCAGTTGATGCTTCTCCCTTTCTCTCCGGCTCTTTTTCACTAAAAAAAAGGGGGGGAAAGAAAAAGCTATTTCCAACTCTTCCCTTACATTTTTTTTGTCTCCATCAGAAATGGTGATGATATAAAGTAGTTGTAATTATAAAGGTGTATTAGTTATACCTCTAGTTTATTGCATGAAATAAGTTTCCATTGTTTGTCTTCTTTTTAGTCTTAGATCATAGTCTTCTTTTTTTGTATATCTGTTACTTTCTGGGAGCTGATTGTTATTAAAATTTGCAATCTGATTTTTTTCTTTTAAAAAATAGTTTTGTGGTTTTTTATAAAAATGAGTCTTACTCCTTGGAAGAGAGTTAACATACCAAAAACCACAAAGAAAAATCTATAAAAACTTAACTAAAATTTTAGGGCTAAGTTCTGTTAAAATATTTTTTAACATACTCTAAGGCAGGTGTCCCCAAACCAAACTACAGCCCACCAGCCGCATGCGGCCCCCTGAGGCCATTTATCCCCCCCCCCCCCCCGCACTTCCTGAAGGGATACCTCTTTCATTGGTGGTCAGTGAGAGGAGCACTGTATGTGACACAGTCTGAGGGACAGTGAACTGTCCCCCTGTGTAAAAAGTTTGGGGACCCCTGCAAGGCATTTATATGTGTATGTATATGTACATATTACAGTTTTTAAGCAAGTAGATTGTGTAGTTTTGTAAACTAGTTTTCTCTCATTCTCTGGATGTTGTTGCTTGTGAATAAATATATATTTTCATTATTTTAATCTAGTTTTAGTTTTTTACTTTGAGTATTTATGTAGTTTATTTACATTTTTGCTGATAATAGTTAAGTTTGTAACTACCATCCATTTTGACATCTCTTTGAGTCATCTGTTTTGCATTTCTTTGTATCCTTTCTGTTTTTCTTTCTTTTGTGTTAATCAGATTATTTCCATTTTATTTTTTCCACTGTTATCTTGTTAGTAATATCTCACTATATCTTCAGTGGCTATTACAGAGGTTATAACAAGCATACTTGACTTACTAGTATAATACCAATTACTACTTGTATCATTCCCTAGTAATGCTTATTCCTTACACTTGAACTCCTACTCCAGTCTTTTTACAGTATTATTTTGCATTCTATTTATATGTATTTTAAACTCTAGAAAACATTATTAGTGTATCTTTGAATTGTCAATATTTGTTAATATTACCCTTTCTAGGGCTCCTGTATTTGTGTATCTGTCTGGGATTATTTTCCTGCTTTCTGAGTAGCTTCCTTTAGTATGTATTTTAATACTGGCCTACCTACTGACAGTTAATTTTCCCATTCTTTGTCTGAAAATATCTTAATTTAGCCTTTTTTGAATATTATTTTCACTGGGTGTGAATTCTATGTTGGTAGTTATTATTTTTCATTTTGAAAATGTTTCGTTGTCATTGGTTTTCTGTTGAAGTCAGCAACTAGTCCTATTGAAGGTAATGTATCTGCTGATAGTCTTTCTGAGAATAATGTCTTATTTTTCTTTGGTGACTTTTAAGACTTTCCCTTTTTCTTTTTTTTGTACTTTGACTATGATGTGCTGAGGTATGGTTTTCTTTGTAAGTGTTTTGCTTTATGTTCATGGAGCTTTTTGCATCTATAGCTTGATGCCTTTAGTTTTGAAAAGTTCCATCATTATCTCTTTAGTTATTGCTTCAACTTTCTCTCCTTTATGGATTCTAATATAAATAATTGTTGTACCTAATGATCATGTGTCACTTAAAATTTTTTTTTCTCCTTATACTTTTGTTTGGGTGTCTTCTTTTTTTAAATTTTATTTTATTTTTGTGACAGAGACAGAAAGAAAGACCGAGAGAGGGACAGACAGACAGAAAGGCAGAGAGATGAAAAGCATCAATTCTTCCTTGTGGCTCCTTAGTCTCCTTAGTTGTTCATTGATTGCTTTTCATATGTTCCTTGACTGGTGGACTGCAGCGGAGCAAGTGACCCCTTGCTCAAGCCAGCAACCTTGGTCTCAAGCCAGTGACCCCTTGTTCAAGCCAGCGACCTTTGGGCTCAAGCCAGCGACCATGGGTCATGTCTATGATCCCATGCTCAAGCCAGTGAGCCTGTGCTCAAGCCAGATGAGCCTGCGCACAATCTGGGTGACCTCAGGGTTTTGAACCTGGGTTCTCCGTGTCCCAGTCTGACGCTCTGTCTACTGCGCCACCGCCTAGTCAGGCAGTTCGGGTGTCTTCTAATGACCCATTTTCCAGCATACCACAACTGTCTTGTCTTTTATTAAAGCTTATATATTGTATTCCTAATTTTACATTGCAACTTTGAGTTCTAGAATATCCTATTTTATAGATTTTTAATAGACTCCAATTCTCTTGAATATATTGATTATAGTTATTTAAATGCTTATCTATTAATAGTTTCAATATCTGCATCATTCATTGGTGTACTTACATTGCTTTTTGTTGGTATTGGTCATGTAGTGTTATGGTTTTGTTTTTCACGTTTGCTAAGTTTTTTAAGGAACTTGTCCACTTCATCTAAGTTACTAAATATATCGATAAAATCGTTTATATTCTTTTATTGTCCTTTAAATGGCTTTAAACTTTGTAGTGAGTCTAATATCTGTATAATCTAAAAAGATTCAGTATCATCCCTAGTATTGGTAATTTTGTCTTTATCTCTAATTAGTCTAACTAAAGATTTATCAACTTTATTAAGGTTCTCAGAGAATTGGCTTTTGATTTAACAGCCATGTTTTGAAAAACATGTCTTTCCTGTTTGTTTTTTTCTTATTTCTACTCTGCTCTTTTTATATTTTTTCAACTTTCTTTGGGGATTCATTTGTTTTCTTTTTCTGTTAAGGTAATTATTTGTGATTCTCCTCCGCCCCAATATAGGTGTGCTATGAAGTTTCTTCTAAGTATAACTTGCAAACTTTAATATATATTTTAATTTTTATCCAGTTCAGGATACTTTCTTATTTCCCCTTTGATGTCTTCTTGGGTGTATAGATTATTTAGAAGTGTATTATTTAGTTTCAAAATATTTGAGGATTTCCCAGAGATCTTTTTGTTATTTTTAAGTTCATTCTGTTGTGATGAAAGAAAACATACTTTATAATGACTTGAAACCTTTTAAATTTATTGAAATTTGTTTTATGACCCAGAATATGGTTGATCTTGGTAAGTAATCTATTTGTACTTGAAAAAGAGGGTGTATTTGTTTAGTTTATAATTTCAGTCAGGACAAATGAGTTGATTGTTTTATTTATGCCTTATAGTTTTTTTTTGTGTGTGTGTTTTTTTTACAGAGACAAAGAGAGTCAGAGAGAGGGATAGATAGGGACAGACAGACAGGAACAGAGAGATGAGAAGCATCAATCATTAGTTTTTTGTTGCGCATTGCGACACCTTAGTTGTTCATTGATTGCTTTCTCATATGTGCCTTGACCGCGGGCCTTCAGGGGACCGAGTAACCCCTTGCTCAAGCCAGTGACCTTAGGTCCAAGCTGGTGAGCTTTTGCTCAGACCAGATGAGCCCGCGCTCAAGCTGGCGACCTCGGAGTCTCGAACCTGGGTCCTTCCGCATCCCAGTCCGACGCTCTATCCACTGCACCACCGCCTGGTCAGGCTGCTTTATAGTTTTTGACTGAATGTTTGACACTGTGAATTAAGAAACAAAATAAAGCAAGCATTGCCAAGTATGTTCTGCTGGAGGCATTTACCTCTTCTTCTAGGGAGATAGAATACGGCACTAATCACCTTATGTGGAGGCTGGGTTGCTCTTTTGGTTTTTGGTGCTTCTCCTCTAATTTGCCATATTGTAGAGTGGGGTTTTCCAGTACTTTCAGTTGGAAGCTTGATGGTCTTTGTACCATTATCAGTGCCTTAAGGTGGAAAAATTTACTTGGCTTTAGTTTCTTATTCTGTACAGTTTTAAAATTAAGCAGATGTCCTATGGGAGATGCTAGCCTTGAGCTTGAAGTCCCTGCAGTCTGCTAGTTTTGTTTCTTCTGCCCTGTGTGAACAACGAAAGCTGTCCTGGCTTCTCCGTTCCTAGCAGCAATGTTCCTGTATGGGTCAAGTTTTAGTTTTTAGTCTCTAACCTATGGTCGTAGTTTGGAAATAATCCCAGGAAAAAGACAACCGCAGATCGTCTAAACACCTTTAAAAGATTTCCCCTTTGGAGTTTTAGACCTTCTTATTCCCCATGCTTCCACATCTCTGCTGCCTTTAAGAATATGACTTTTGTCATTTATTTAGCTTTTCTGGTTCACAGCAAGATTATTAGCATGCTGCTATGTATTCCACCCTATTTGAATGTGGACAATTCCTTGTTATTTAAAAGCTACCAGAATACTCAATTTTCATGAACTGTTTTGTTTAACTATTTTTCTGTTAGGTTTTAGGTAGTTGGATTTTAGTTTTGGTCCTAGTATACTATTTAAATCATATTTATCAAGGTACAATTTATATATGTTAAAATTTGCCCACTGTGAGTATACAGATTGAGTTTTAACAAACATATTCTTGTAAACACTACCCCAATTAAGATCCAGAAAATTCCTATCACCCTGCAAAGTTCTTTCTCCCCTGGCAATCACTAATCTGTTTTCTGTTAAATTGTGAAGAGTCTGCTCAAATCCTTTGTCCATTAAAGAAATTAGGTTTTTTCTTATTATTGAGATGTGTTTTTTCTTTTAATGTATTCTGATATGAGGCCTTTGTCAGCTGTTTGAATTGTGAAAATTACCTCCCAAACTATGACTTCCCTTTTTTATTTTTTTATTAGAGAGAAACAGAGACAAGACAAGAATGGAGAGAGATGAGAAGCATCAACTTGTAGTTGTGGCTCTTTCATTGATTGCTTCTCATACGTGCCTTGTCCAGGGCAGGAGCTCAAGCTGAGCCAGTGAACCCTTGCTCAAGCCAGTGACACTGTGCTCAAACTGGATGAGCCTGCACTCAAGTTGGTGATCTTGGGGTTTTGAATCTGACTCCCCTGCGTCCCAGGTTGACTTTCCATTGTACCACCAGTGGTCAGGCTCCCTTTTTAATTTTTAATAGTGTCTTTGAGGAGAAAAGTTTTAATTTTCATGTAATCCAGTTTTATTTCTTTTATGCTCCTTTTTGTGTGTGTGTTTTAGGGAATTTTTGCCTACCTCAAAGATTTTCTCATGTACTATTTTATTGTAGAAGTTTTATAGTTTTCTTTGTTTAAGTCTGTGGTTCAGTTTGAATTAGTTTTTGTGTATGGTTTTAAGAAAAGGTTGTGATTCTTTAAAATATATTTTTTCCACATAGATATATAGTTGTTTCAGTATCACTTGCTGAGAAAAGACTATGCTTTCTCCACTGAATTACCTTATCAACTTTGTCAAAAATCAGTTAACCGTATATGTATGGATCTTCTTTTGAACTCTCTATTTTATGTAATGAACTGGATGTCTATCCTTTACATCAATACCTTAATGTCTTGATCACTGTAGCTTTAAATCTGGTAGTGGAAGTTTTCCAACTTTGTGATTCACTTTTTTTTTTTTTTTTTTTTTTCACTTTTCTGAAGCTGGAAACAGGGAGAGACAGACAGACTCCCGCATGCGCCCGACCGGGATCCACCCGGCACGCCCACCAGGGGCGACGCTCTGCCCACCAGGGGGCGATGCTCTGCCCATCCTAGGCGTCGCCATGTTGCGGCCAGAGCCACTCTAGCGCCTGAGGAAGAGGCCACAGAGCCATCCCCAGCGCCCGGGCCATCTTTGCTCCAATGGAGCCTCGGCTGCGGGAGGGGAAGAGAGAGACAGAGAGGAAAGCGCGGCGGAGGGGTGGAGAAGCAAATGTGCGCTTCTCCTATGTGCCCTGGCCAGGAATCGAACCCGGGTCCTCCGCACGCTAGGCCGACGCTCTGCCGCTGAGCCAACCGGCCAGGGCCCAACTTTGTAATTCTTTTTCAAAATTGTTTTTGGATTTTAGATTTCCTTTATTTAATAGGAATTTTAAAATTAACTTTTCACTTTATACAAAAATGGTTGCTGGGATTATGATTGTATCAAACCTATAGATCGTCTGAGAAAGAATTGACATTTTCACAATCTTGAGTCTTTTAATCTATAAACAATATACCTTTGCATTGATTTAGGCCTTTAGTTTCTCTCAGCAATGCTTTTATAGTTTTTGAATAGACTTTTAGTAGTGGACTTGATCCTGTTTATGCATTGAGGATTTATTGAGCATCTACTGTGTTCCATGGTGCCAGGCATTGTTATTGTTGCTAGTGTTTTATAACAGTAAACAAAGTAGGAAAAAAGCCCTGTCCTTGGGGAGTTATATTCCAACTGGGTAAACCAGATGAGCAACTAATCAGATATCTTAGTACTAGTCATTAGTGTTATTACGGTATAGGGGGTTGGAGGAGTATATGAGGGGGTGTTACAATTTTAAATTGAATGGACACAGAAGTCTTCATTGAGAGTTTGATATTTGAGCAGACTTTAGTCTGCGATATACCCTAATAATAAAACAGCTAACAATTTCAGAAGGAAAAGGGGAAAGAAGGTGAGAGCTTGAATAAGTGGGCTATTTATGCTAGTTGCCTCCCATATAATTAGTTGGAGTCAATAGCATTTAAAACCAACAAGTATTGTAATAGGAGTATACCTAACAGCAGAGGGTAAACATTAAGAAAGATCATGTTTTTGGTTGAAATCTAGTGATAAGAAAGGGGGAAGGCAAAATAAACATATCTTCAGATAGCTTATAGTAGAGAGCTATTACAGGTAATATGTAAAGAAATGAAGACTAAGTTTATATGATTATAAAGATATCCACTAGTACAAAAATAAAAGCCTTATTAAAATAACAATTATATGTAAAATGTAAAGAGAAGATGGAATTAAATGAGCCAGTACAAAAGTTGTAATTTATAGTGAAGAAATACCAATTATCTGTATAAAATAACAGAGCATTAATATTCAAAAGGCAAAAAAGATACTGGAGACCTATTCAGAAGAAGACTCACTGTTAGAAGAGTTTAATGGCTCTCATACTGTAGTGTAGCAAATGAACAAGATATATATTAAGTCTATAGAACAGCTAAATATATATCCCAATTACTAAGCAGAATTTGATGGGTAGACTGAATCCTACCTTAAAAATAGAGACAATACTTTCTTTCTAAAAATATATACAAAATTGATTATAATACTATCTCATAAAGAAATCTTTACATTCTTAAAGGTAGGAATAATTTAGAGCTTCCTATTTAATATGGTACCACTAGAGATATCTAACAATTTAAGTTAAAGTGGAATAAAATTTAAAATTAAGTTTCTTAGTTTTACTAGCCATATATCAAGTGCTCAATAGGACTGATTGCCACTGGAAAGAAGAGAGGATAGCACAGATTGAAGACAGTCTAAGTGAACTCAAACTTCTTTCCTACCTAGGAGTCAGTAGACATAATTAGAACTTAATGAAAAGGGAGAGAGACAGAGACACGTTATCTATAACTATGGAGATAAAATAAAAAAACTACAAATAGTTGTAAGTGATTACATCTAGGCAGCAGGACTGCAGGTAAGGACAGTTGGGCAGCTGCCTTTCCATTATAAGCTTTTTACACTTCTTTAAAAAATATTGTGCATTTGAGCATTTATCACATCAGTAATATGTAAGTTTTAAGAAACGGATAGGGTAAATAAACGAAATAAATAAGTGTAATTTTATTCCATTGCATAAAGTAAAAAAAAAAATTAACTAGTTCACTTTAGATTTGATTACAATTTATACTGAAAAAATATTAAAAACATTTTAGTCAGCCAAGTCTTCTCTTCCACTTGTAAATGAGGATAGCAAGCAGTTAGTCCTCTGTGATGTTGGGTAGCTACTATTTATTTCTATTGACAAAAATATTGATTTCAGTAATCAATAAAAGGTCCATATAAAATATTGGGATCACCTTAAAATTTTGATCTAAGTAAACATCTTTTAAACAACAAAAGGGCCCGTAAGTCAGAAAATAAAAATCAAAACATATACTCATAGCCCTCTTATAATTTCTAGAGAATATTTTAAATATAAGTAAAGAGTAGTTTTTAACAAGGACATACAATGTATGAAATTTTACTGCTTATATAATGAAGGTACTGGTTATTTAGGATGTCACTTTATATTTATGTTTATATATATATTATTCACAACATATTGCGATAGTTATTATCTATTTTGAGAAATATTACTACATATTATTGCAGAGTCACTATGAGAAGAATTGTAGATAAAATTTAGGGCAAAAGTGAAAGAGATTTTGCCCTGTCACCTTAGAATATTACTTGAAAGCATATGGTTAGACTAATACATAGTGTCATTTGTTGAATAAGTACAATACTTATTTTTCAGTTCCCAAATAGACTGGTTTAGCCAGTTTTGACGGCTTGACACTCTGAAACGGTCAATACGTTGTAGGCTGATGAATCAGGTAAGCTTTACATGTGACTAAAACAATTAAGCATATAGGGATTAAATTCAAGCACCTAGTTTAGAACAGTAGCATTACACAGCAATCATCAAAAACCAAAAATGAATCACCAGTTAAGTGGAAGATGTAGGGAATATAGTGTTAATAATAATTTGTTTTTATAATAATCTAAAATTCTTGGACTCCAAATACTATTTTAAACATTTAAAAGTTAAATATTTTAGAAATATATTAGTACATTTTTCTGTCTTGGAATGTAATTTAAATCATTTTAATAACTAAAGGTCTTTATGATTATTCTTAAATCAATTACTGAATGTTTGCTGAAGGTGTAGAAGATTGAATACTTGCTTTTGATCTTAAGATGTATTCTAACAGTTTGCTTTTCCATGAATTCTTGATTTTTTTGTGTCCTAAAACAATGTACATTTAAAAAAAACAGTGGTAATGAAATGTTCTTGAAATTTATTTGCCAGTTAACCTATGATTACCACACTAAAGTAATTACTTTAATAAATATGGTTTACAATAGGCAGCAAAAGTCTGATGACGCACCATTATAATAATACTCAACCAGAAACAAGTGCTTATTCTATTCTGTCAACTATAATCAAGCCATACACCTGTATCTGATTAGACGAAGGCATCTCTTTGTCCTTAGGACTCCCTCTGTCCTCTACCTTTTGTTGAAAGCCTTGAGATTTTGGAATTCCCTAAAGATGCTACTTGTGAGTACTTTCTGTGGATATCGTAAGAATAAAAATGAAAATACTATGTTCGTAGTATAAGTGATAAGTTTCAAATGGTAGGGACTTTGTTCAGTGATATAATCCTAGTACCCCCAGATAATGCCTGGACATAGTATATAGTCAATAATTAGTTTTTGAACATAACTAAATGCAGAGACTATTGATGCATGTATGTTATGCATATATTTTATGCTCTATTCACATATTTATTAAATATTTTAACAGTATTGCAAATAATAGACTGTGAATTTATCTTCCTATCTAAAAGAGCATTTAGCTGTACATAATCTAATTAGATGCTAAGCTTCTTAAGGAGTTTGAGATTAATTTACAACTGGAATGTTAAATCATAAGTGGGAGTAATATGCTAACATTATAATTTAGTTGCCCAAATGTACTCTAGTTTATGCCAGTTGAGAATTCTCACTTATACTAGCCTACTAATCAACCACTTAAGAAAATTAGCCTGACCTGTGGTGGCGCAGTGGATAAAGCGTCGACTTGGAAATGTTGAGGTCGCCAGTTCGAAACCCTGGGCTTGCCTGGTCAAGGCACATATGGGAGTTGATGCTTCCTGCTCCTTCCCCCTTCTCTCTCTCTGTTTCTCTCTCTTCCTCTCTCTCTCCTCTCTAAAAATGAATAAATAAAATTTAAAAAAAAAAGAAAATTAAACTCTGACAACCTTAGTTGGTCATTTTATTTAAGCAATAAAAGTTAAACCATATGTTCAAAACTTAATTTTTAAACCTCTAAAATTCTTAATTATTAAAGATGAGCAGTTGACACAGTATTATCATCAGAGTATATAAGATTTCATCATTGAAGCAAAATGGGAGTGTAGGAATTTTTAACTCTCATCATCTGCCAACATGTCAAGTTAGCTCCTGTGAAGCCAGGTCCCGTCTCACCCCAGAGTCCACCAGCTCCAGTGGCTCCAGGCAACTCCTGGGACTCCAGGCAGCTTCCTGAGCTCCAGGCTCCTACCCATTTTAGCACTAGCTTGTTCCTATGGCCCTAGGCTCTTGACGGGTTCTGTGAACCCAGGCTTCTGGCACACCCTGGTGTCAGCCAGCTACTGTGGGAGCAGGCTCCCAGAAGGATCCTGAAAACCTAGGTTCCTAGCTTACCTTACCACTTACTGACTCTTAAGGCTCTGGGTGGCTCCTGTAGCATCAGGCTACTGGGTTTCTGTTAACTCAGGCTCTGGCATATTGCAGCGCCAACTGGCTCTTATGAGCCTGGATGGCTTCTATTGCCCCTATCTCCCAATCTGTGAACCCAGGTTCCTGGCTGAGCTCAGTGCCAAGGTGATTGTTGTTGTCCTGGGTTCTTGACAAACCCCCATCGTTAGGCTGGTCTCTTGAGGACTTAGACTTTAGAGCAGCTCCTATGGACCCTGACTCCTGGCCCAACCTCAGCCCAAGCCAGCCCTCAAGGTGCCAGCCTCAAGCCAGCTCCCATGGACCCAGACTCCTGGCCAACCTCAGTGCTAGACCTGTCCCCAAGGCCCCAGATTAGCTGACTCCCACAGCCAGAGGTGCTAGGCTTAAGCAAGCACTAGGCTGGTCCCTGTGGCCCTAGTTCCAGGCCAGCTCCCATGAAACTCATCTCCTGGCCTACCTGAGTACTGTACCAGTCCCCTAGGACCCAGATGCTGGGCCTGCCCCTTTGGTACTCGGTACCTTGTTTGGTACTCGGTGCCTTGTTTGTCCCTGTGGACCTAGGATCCCAGTCCACCCATGCAAAACCAGGTTGTGGGCTCATCACCACAGACAGATTCAAGCCATAGGCCTGAACCAGTGAAGACGGCTCCAGGACCTGCCCTTGGATCCAAGCACCAGTAATGGTCCTCGATTATGCAAGCACCAGGCCTGCCCACCTGCTCACCCAGGCGCAACACCTGCAGCAAACTTGCCCTCAGAAACCACTCATAATCTCTGGATGGGCTGACTGGTTAAGGACTTTGTCTGCTGAAGCATGTTGTAAAGATGGGAAGAGGTGCCTATTTCCTCAATTGTATGGACACTAACATAAGACCATAAGACCATAGGATCATGAAGAATCAAGAAATAGAAACTATTAAAAGAAAAATAGAAATCATAGAATTAAGAATACAATGACAGAACTGAAGGAAGATTTTAATAAAACTTCAACTGAAGACTTAACCAAGCAGGAGAAAGAATTTGTCAATGGCAAGACACTTCATTTGAAATCATCCAATCAGAGGTATGAAAAGAAAAGAGAATGAATAAGTGAAAAGAAAATCTACGTGACTATAGGGGTAGCATTAAAAGACATGGCTTACTCATTAGTGGAGTTCCAGAAGGGGAAGAGGAGGAGAGAGGAACACAATGTTAACTTAAAGATATAATGGTTGAGAACTTCCCAAGTATGGGAGGAGAATTGAACATACAAGTTCATGAATCTAATAGGTCATCTCAAAATTTCAAATAAAAATATTTTCCAGTTCAAAATTATGTTCTTCAAGACACATTATAATAAAACTGCCTAAAATCAAACACAATATTTAAAAAGCAGCAAGAGAAAATATAATTTCTTACATATAAAGGAACCCCTATAAGGTTGCAGATTTCTCAACAGAAACTATACTGGACAGGAGAAAGGATGATATATTCAAAATGCTGAAATAAAAAAACCCTGCCAACTAAGTACTTTACACATAAAGTTATTTTGAATGTAGACATAAAGACTTTCCCAAACAAACGAAAGCTAAGGGAGTTTATCACCACTAGATCTACCTTACAAAAGATGCTGAAAGGAGTTCCTCAAGTTGAAATGAAAGGATGCTAGTTAGTAACAAAGACGTGAAAATATGAACATATTGTTAAAGGTAAGTGTATAATCAAATTCAAAGTATTCCAATACTATAATAATTGTGGTATCTAAATTCTTTTAGTATAAGGGTTTAAAGGACAAAATATTAAAAATACAGCTGTAATAACTTGTTAATGGGTATACAATATTAAAAGAGGTATGGCATCAAAAAGAAAATACAGGAAGGGAAGAGGTAAAAGAGTAGAATTCTTATGATATAAGTTGTTAGCTCAAAATAGACCATTACATTTATTTTATGTAAGCCTCATGGTAACCACAAAGCAAAACCTGCAGTAGATACATAAAAATAAAGACGGGGATCAAAGCAAACCACTGCAGAAAATCAGTGTACAAAGAAAGAGCAGAAAAGGAAGAAAGGAGTATGGGGATTACAAAACAATAAAACATCATTGGTAAGTTCTTACCAATTAGTAATTACTTTAATTGTAAGTGGATTAAGTTTTTGAATAAAAAGGCATAGCAGGGGTCCCCAAACTTTTTACACAGGTGGCCAGTTCACTGTCCCTCAGACCGTTGGAGTGCCGGACTATAAAAAAGCTATGCACAAATCCCTATGCACACTGCACATATCTTATTTTAAAGTAAAAAAACAAAACGGGTACAAATACAGTATTTAAAATAAAGAACAAGTAAATTTAAATCAACAAACTGACCAGTATTTCAATGGGAACTATGCTTCTCTCACCACCAGTGAAAGAGGTGCCCCTTCCGGAAGTGCGGCGGGGCGGATAAATGGCCTCAAGGGGCCCCATGCGGCCCGTGGGCCGTAGTTTGGGGACCCCTAGCATAGAGCAACTGAATAGATTTTTTAAAAAGACCCAACTATATGCAGCCTATAAGAGACTCACTTCACTTTTAGGACCCATGTAGGCTGAAAGTGAAGGGATGGAAAAAGGTAATCCATGCAAATGCAAATTAAAGAGATCAAGGTTAGCTGTAAAATAGACAAGTCAAAAACTGTAAGAGACTAAAGTCATTATATGAAAAGGAGTCAGTTCATCAAGAGGATATACACTTGTGAATATATTATATATTTACCCAACATTGGAGCACTGAAATATATTTATCAGAAAGTAACAGATCTTAAGGGAGAAATAGACAACTATACAATAATAGGAAACTAAAATACCCCAATTTCAACAATGGATAGATCTAGACAGAAAATCAATTAGGAAACACTGGACATGAAATATACTTTGGACCAAATTGATCTACCAGATAACGTACAAAACATTCTACCCAACAACAGCAGAATACACATTCTTTTCAAGCTCACTCAGACTATTCTCCAGGATAGGTCATACTTAGGTCACAAGCCTTAGCAGATTTAAGAAGAATGATATCATATCAAGTATCTTTTTGAGCCACAATATGATAATAAGGAAAACTGGAAAATTCAAAAATATATAGGAATTATATGATATACCCCTAAACTATCAGTTAAAGAAGAAATCAAAAGGGAAATTAAAAAAAATATCTTGAAATAAAAATGGAAACAGCATTCCAAAACATATGACATGTAGCAAAAGCAGATAAATGCCTAGATTAAGAAAAAAAGATCATGAATAAACAACTTGATACCAAAGCCGGATTAATATACTACAAGAAAACTATAGGTTAATATACCTGATGAATATGGATGCAAGAATGAACAAAATAGTAGGAAGCTGAATTCAGCAGCTCACTAAGAGTATCATACATACACCCTGTATGATCAAGTAGGATTTATGTGTGGAATGTGTGAATCAATGTGTGATGCACCACATTAGTAAAATGAAAGGTAAAAATTACATATTTGTTATTGAATAGATGCAAACAAAGCATGTGACAAAATTAGACATCCTTTCATGACTTCAACTCTCAGTGAATTGGGTATAGAAGGCTTGTACCTCAACTGTGGGAGAGGAAGTATTTTAAATCATGTTTCCTTATTTTGGCAGCACTAGGAAACTAATGTAAGTTACCATTAAAAAATGATGTGAAATTAGCAATTAAAAACCAAAACTTTACACAGGCTCTTAGTAAAACTGCCAAAGTAAATGAACAGAAATGTAACATACAAACAAGTGCCTCAGAATAAAACCTATTTTAGGAAATGGAAAGAAACTTCAGGCAAAATATGTTTTGTATTCAATAAACACAAACAGTACAGCAGCAAAGAAATACCAAGTGTATGAAAAACAGAAAACAAGTAGATAACAAACACTAATTTACAAGGAAGGCAGGCTTTTTATTTTTCACTTTTTGTTAATTTTCTGGTTTTATTACACTAGGATTTCTCTGTACCATTATTGTCTAGTAGAACTTTCTGTGACGATGTATCACACTTACTGATTCGTGCATCCTATGGATAAATCCCATTTGATCACACACGCTGTATGATCCTCTTAGTGAGCTGCTGAATCCAGTTTGCTGTTATTTTGTCCCTAACCCACTGGAGCTTCCTGGTCAGGGCCTGATTTTTTTTTCTTTCTTTTCCTTTTTTTGCTACAGGTATTTTCCTTTAATCTCAGTCTCAAGGATTGGAAGCCTGCTGTATAGTTATTCTGTAATATTCCTTTAATGCATTTCTGTTTCTCATCCTACATCTTTTTCTTTTAGTGTATTCTTCCTCTTTTTATTGGAATGTATTCTAAATTAACTTTAGTATGTATGCAAGGTACTTGAGATATAAATGTTTTAAATTCTTCCATGTCAGGAAATGTCTTTGGCCTGGCTCATAATTGCTTGATATGTGGCTGGGTATAGAAATTCAGGTTCAAATTAAATTTCTCTTAAAACATGGGTTTTGCTATATTCTGTTTGATCAAGATGGAGTGAAGTCTGATGCCACTCTTGAGTTTTGGTACTTTTTAAATAACCCCTTTACTCTTTCTTTGGAATATTTAGTCTCTTCTCTTTTTTCTTATAATGCTAGAATTTCTTAGTTATGTATCTAGGTATGTTTCTTGTCATTCTGTCAATACTCTGGAGTTGAAAGGCTTTTTTGGTTGAAATGTGTTCTCCTTCAGGTATGGGAAATTAAAAAAAATTATTTGGTAATTTTTATTTATTCTATTTTCTGTGTTCTCCCATTTTGGAATGCTTACCAGCAGAATGTTGGCTTTCTGGCTTGATCCTTATGTCTTATCTCTTCTGTTTTTGTCTTTTTATTCTGTATTCTGACTTCAACTGTATGTTCCTGCCTTTCTGTGAATATCTGTAAGCCAGCAATTTTCAACTAGTGTGCTGCAAGAATTTTTAAAGCATGCAATCCCTGACTATTAGTTAGGGGCACTAACTTCTTTTCCCTCCTCTTCTCCCCTGCCTTCACCCCCAAATAGGCCATGTTTTCTCATGGCTCCGTCTACTTTGGTAACATACTACCTTGCGTTTGCTTTGTCTTTTTATATGTCTTCCCTTTTATTTCTTCATATCTTGGAATTGAACCCTTCCTTTCCAAAGTATCAGTTATTCCTTTGCCTCAGGCTGTCTTTAGGAGCTGAAACAATGGTTTCCAAACTTAGTTGACCACAACCTATAGTATAAAAATATATTTTATGCTGTGACCCATTACGTATATACAGTATACACACTCATCTGCACATACCTGAAACAACAGCTTCGGGGAATACCCCTAACGATTACTAGGTGTCCTGTAGTCTTGAGTTTTTTTCCTATCTTGTTTCGTTTTTAGAATTCTGGTTATAACCCACTGTATTGCTGGACCAAAGGGTAAGAGCATATATAATTTTGTTAGGATGTTGATATATTGTTCTTTATAAAATTGTACGAGTTTCTACTCCCAACTGAAATGTATGAGTATTGTCAAAGCTGATATTATAAGTGCTGTGAAAATTCTACCTCTCAAGTATGTTATTCATCAGTGTGCTCACACTTGGGCAACACTTGGCCTGCCTGTGGATAGAGGCGCTTGTGCTTTAATTTCTTTATCAGTAGGAGGAGGAGGAGAGGGAAAAAGAAGCCTGTGGGTTAAACATTTTTTAGGATTCCATCTTGATTTATCTATAATGTTTTGATTTCTATCTCTGTATCTGTTTTGTGTTTGATGTAAGCATTATATTATGTATATATAACTTATTAAGGTCTACTGGTCAAATCAACTTTACCCCCCCATGTCTAATGTAATTGCTTTTTTATATTTTCTCTACATACACTGAGAACCATATCACACAGTGTTGTAACTTTTGCTTTAACCATCAAAGATAATATAGAAAACTTAAGAGGAGAAAGGAGGTCTATTGTATTTACACATATTCTTATTCCTTTCTGATTTTCCAGTACTGTATTCTGTCTTTTATCATTTCCTTTATGTTTGAAGGACTTCCATTAGTCATTCTTTGAGGGTAGGTGGCAAGTTTTCTTAGTTTTCCTTTATCTGTGGATATTTTCATTTCCCTCTGTCCTGAAGGATATTTTGTCTGGGTATAGGATTCTGGATTGGCAGTTCTTTTCTTTCAGCACTTGCAAAATGCTTCTGGACATCAAAAATATGAATATAAATTGAAATGTAAAGTGTTTATTAACTGTGACCATAATGGTTTAAGTGTTAAAGAAGTTTTCTTCTAAATTATCATTACTATGAGTACAACATACATTTATAATTCATTTGGTTTATTATAAACAATTACTAAACA
The DNA here is from genome assembly GCF_036850765.1 of Saccopteryx bilineata. Taxonomy (NCBI): domain Eukaryota; kingdom Metazoa; phylum Chordata; class Mammalia; order Chiroptera; family Emballonuridae; genus Saccopteryx; species Saccopteryx bilineata. The sequence continues at coordinate 226,688,996 of NC_089494.1, forward strand.
TAAATGCATCTTTTCAGAGCATACTGCATCTTTCATGGAATGTGTGTATCCATAGATGAATATTACTTAAGTCAGAATGAGACTGGTTCCACTGGAAATGAACTTACTAGTATGTGGAACTTCACACATTAGTGAATGTGAAGTTTACAAAAGGTCTATTGGTACGTACTAAGGATATCAATTACGTAAAAGTTATAGTATATTCCTGCCAAATTAATCTATAATAAGTCCATGTAGGAATGAAAAACTGAACAGAGTAATACTTGTCCACGGAAAAAAATCACATGGATTTACTATATCCAGCATTCTTTTGCCCAAAAGTTAATAAAAATGTTTCTCAATAAATGGTCAAGAAAATATAAAACACTGACTTTGCTGTATGTTACTTTTGCTGGAAGATATGACATGGATTTGACAGAAGTAAGGCTGCCTCTTTTCAGTTCCTTGAAATCATACTAAATTTCTAAGTCACAGACACAAGACAAAGATGATGGATAGAATGTTTTAACCTTTCTCATTTTTCCAATAGTGATTAAAGTACAGATCTTGAGTTCTAATTCAAGATGCTTCCCATATCTTGAATTCTAAATAATTCTAGATAATTATGTCAGGTGTCTGGCCATAAGCTTTTTACCTGAGTGAACTAAGTTGTAGCTGTCGTCTATATTTATTATCACTGTTTTCATTGGATTATTCTCTCAGGTGAGCCTCTTATTCTAAAATTTGTATTATTCTCATTTTCTAAAGTTTTAATAGCCCACTGGGGCCAAATTATCTCCTTTTTAATGTCAGGGATTGTCCTTAGCAGAAGTACATGGGACAGGGAAAGACAGGACCACCTTGGATATATGTATGGTGATTCCATTAAAGATTACCTTTTCCCCCCCAAAGCAATATTTTAAATGATTTATTTGGTGTTCTGGATGTTTCTACATCTCAGGGAAGTTCACTGTAGTGAGATTTTAGATATGTGAGAGGTAGATCTTTCTCTGGTGAACAGGGAACAGGATTATAAAATAAAATGTAGAAAATGAGAAACCAATATGATGCTCTGACCTTGATATTAAATTCTAGTAACTGGTTGTTAACTATGGAAATTAAGGATCTGGAAATTGATTTCCTTAAAACCATCTGGACCGCAATGTAAAGACTGCTGGATAAAGGTTTACTCTTTCATCACTAGGTTATAGTCTTGAATCTTCTGTATTATATTCATCTGCTTTTTAATTTTATAACTTTAAGGACCTTCATTATAGTGCATTGATTACTGCGATTTCTCTGCTCTTTGGGTGAGGATTCTTTTCCTTTCTTCCCGAGTATGTTTCTCAGTGGAGCAGTTTTTTTATTCTCTTTGTCCACCTTTAACATGTGATTTTTTAAATTCTCAGTTCACTACCCTCAAGTTTTGATTTTCTCTATTGCATCAAATTTTATCTGTTGGTTGGTTCTTCATTCATTCAAACAGGATATGTTGCAAAAATATAATTGCCACAGGGTATCCATTTTCACTGTATTTCAATGAAGGAGGAATTTGGTCTATTTTCCTCAAGTGTAGAAGCTGTCATATGAATGAATGAATAAATGAACAAACAAGGAACAGACTTTCTCTATTCTTTCCTTAAAAAGGAGAATAGCGCTAATTAAAAAAGAAATAACCAAATGAATAAGTTGGTTATTTATCTTTTATTTTTCTTAATCGATAGTTAAAATAGTACTTTTTTGATAGAAAGGTAATTAAAATGCTTTTAATATTGTGGTAAGAAGTTAACATTTCTGATAATTTTTATTGTAATTATTAATAAAAGTTAATGTTAATGTTTGGACTGTTTCATAAAATTATACTGGAAATACAGGGTAATAAAAATAGTTAATAGGCCTGACCTGAGGTGGCGCAGTGGATAAAGCGTCGACCTGGAAATGCTGAGGTCGCTGGTTCGAAACCCTGGGCTTGCCTGGTCAAGGCACATATGGGAGTTGATGCTTCCAGCTCCTCCCCCCCTTCTCTCTCTCTGTCTCTCCTCTCTCTCTCTCTCTCTGTCTCTCCCTCTCCTCTCTAAAATGAATAAATGAATAAATAAATAAAATGGTTAATAAAAATCCCTACCTCATAGTGATGTTATATAGTCCCCTGAAAGGATCCTCCACAAAGATTTTCCCTCAGCTTCCTTCTCAGATCCTTGAGGGTAGGGAGATGGGAAGAGCTTCAGAATGGCTAGTAAGTAGAGTGTTGTCAAGTGGTTAGGGTTTAAAGTGGGCTCTGGTTTCAGCCCTGTGCAACTGTGTGACTCAGGGCAAATTGCCTCTTTCCTCCTTGCCTGTTTCATTTCTGAGATGCCTTCTCTCATCCTTTTTCTTACTCTGAGCAGCCACATTAGACTTCTTTTACTTCTACACCAATGCCATATTCCTCTGGCCCTTTGAACATGCTGTTCCCTTGACTAATAGGTTCTTTCTCTTCCCTCCCCTGTGTTTTATTTGGCCAGGTCCTACTCATGCTTGCATTAAACACCCCTCTTTTAGGAGGCCTTCTCTACGTTTGCATATGTGCCATACTTTCTCTTGACATCATCATGATTCTTAATATATATGTATATATTTTTTAGAGTAAGAGGTGAGAAGCATCAACTTGTAGCTGCGTCGCTTTAGTTTAGTGATTGCTTCTCATACGTGGCTTGATAAGGGTGGGGCTCCAGCTGAGCCAGTGACCCCTTGCTCAAGCCATTGACCTTGGGCTCAAGCCAGTGACCTTGGGCTTCAAGCCAGTGACCTCTGGGCTCAAGCCAGTGACTATGGGGTTATGTTAATGATCCCATGCTCAGACTGGCAACCCTGCACTCAAGCTGATGACCCTGTGCTCAAGCCAGTGACCTTGGGATTTCGAACCTGGGACCTCAGCGTCCCAGGTCAACACTGTATCCACTGTGCCACCACCAATCAGGCACCATCATGATTCTTAAAGCCTTTCATCCCATTTGGAGTTTCTCTACAGACTGATCTCCCTGATAGTGATGGTAGCTGACATGTTCATTACTATATTCCTAATTCCTGGCACAAAGGAGACCCCTATTAATGTTGTATAACATGGATGGGGAAAAAGTACTGTAGATATTGTTACTTAGAATTTGGTTAATATTATTTCCACAGCTGCCTTTGTTTTACAGAATTTTTATTTTATTTTTTTTTCCTGTAAAGCTGCTGAAATTTAGAAGCTGGTTCTGTCACAGTGTAAGATGCCTTTGGAAAATTCTGCATTCCTCTTAGGTGAATCTTTAGAACTTGGTGAGTTTCACTAGATACCTTCCGTCTCCATTTTGAGCTCAGAGGTATGCCATGTTTTTCTTTCTTTCTTTCCCTTTGTCCCCCCTATAATTACTGAGTATAGTGAGGTTTGAAATCTCCTGGCAAGGAACATAGGACAAAGTCTTATAAAAATATTTAGGGCATAATCTGTTACCTTCCTTGAGAGCTTTTAATTATCTTTAGAATTTTTATTCTTATAAGGAGTGAAAAGTTATTCATTGGTAAGATCATTGATATCCAGATGTAAAGTATTTTCAGCAATTCCTGGAATATTTCAAATTTACTGCTCAAAAGGAATCTTTATAACTTTTTACCTTTTTTTGAGATAAAGAAAGGTAATTTACAAATGACTAAAAAGTAGAATAAGAATTATTTCCTGTCAGATTTTAGGTTTAGAGATAAGGAATAGTTGGTTAGGGTTAAAGAGGGCCAGTCACCTACTGCCTCTCCATCTTAGAAGCAAGTCTGTCCATTAGGGGTCTGTACACACTACCAGCCCAGCCTGCTGCTTGTTTTTTTGGGTTTGTTTTTTTTTTTGTATTTTTCTGAAGCTAGAAACGGGGAGAGACAGTCAGACAGACTCCCGCATGCGCCCGATCGGGATCCACCCGGCACGCCCACCAGGGGCGACGCTCTGCCCCTCCGGGGCGTCGCTCTGCCGTGACCAGAGCCACTCCAGCAGCGCCTGGGGCAGAGGCCAAGGAGCCATCCCCAGTGCCTGGGCCATCTTTGCTCCAATGGAGCCTCCGCTGCAGGAGGGGAAGAGAGAGACAGAGAGGAAGGAGAGGGGGAGGGGTGGAGAAGCAGATGGGCGCTTCTCCTGTGTGCCCTGGCCGGGAATCGAACCCGGGACTTCTGCACGCCAGGCTGACGCTCTACCACTGAGCCAACCAGCCAGGGTGTTTTTTTTTTTAAGTTTTTTTTAAAGATATTATTCATTTTAGAGAGAGAAGAGAGAGAGAAGTGGAGAAGGGCAGGAAACACCAACTCTCTTATGTGCCTCGACCAGGCAAGCCTGGAGTTTTAAACTAGTGACCTGAGTGTTCCAGGTTGACACTTTATCCACTGAGCCACCACAGATCAGGTCTCTGACCCGTGAGCTAAGAATAATTTTTACATTTTTAAGTGGTTAGGGAAAAAAATCTAAAAGGAGAATACTACTTTGTGACCTGTGAAAATGATATGAAATTCAGATTTCAGCATCCAGAATAAAGCTTTTACTGGAACATAGCCACTAGTAGTTTTACATATTGTGTATTACTGTTTTCAGGCTATGGTGCATAGTTAAGAAGTTGCACCAGAGATCTTCGGGCCTAGAAAGCCAAAAATATTGACTAGGTGATCCTTTCCAGAATGAGTTATCTGACTTCTGCTCTATGGTAGGAGAAGTATTTTTAGATTGGGTGCTAAGGTTAAAGACATGAGTGGGAAGAAATTAGAGGGAGGTGAGAGTCAATACCAACTCTCAATGACTTACTTACACTTTTTTCTATCCTAGAAAGTGTAACAACCCATATTGTGATTACACTGGCCTGTTACTATTTTAAAATAGAAAATAAATCAAGAGGAATTGATTCTTCTGTTACCCTTCTTCTAAAAGAAATGTGTATATATAAAGAGAATTAGTATAGTACTCTCAGTTGTTACAAGGACTTCATGTTACCACAACATCTTAAGCTCTAAAAAGGTTTTTTATACCTTTTGTACAGTTTCTTTGTTTCTAATTATGGAAAGTACCTGTTATTTTTAAGTGAAAGTACTAATACATTATTTGGAAACTTGGTGACTCACTCAGTATTGGGGATGAAGGTACGCAGTCCCTTTTGGAGTGGATGGATAAGCTTTTAGAGGATAATTTTAAGGCACTCTTCTGCAGTCTAACACAGACAAGTTAAGTCCTATATTAGGAGATAAAAGGCCACGATTTTAGTATCCTTTCTTGTCCCTCTAGAACACTTTCTTTGTGACTTTGGAAACATTTACCACTCTGAATCCTACTTGCTTCATTTTCAAAGGGGAAAATAATACCTGTCAAGATTTACTAAATTGTAAGTTTGTTAAGGGTAGGTAATATGCCTTTTTTTTAGACACTAGATCCCCCATAGCTGTCATAGGCCTGTCACATAGTTGGCACAAAGGCAATGTTTATTGAGTGAAAGAACAGAATCTTCTGTAGTCTGATAACTAAATACCATCACAGTAATTCCATTTTTGTTTAAAGGGTTTCCATATTGGGATTAGATATTTTTGTTAACTGTAGGAGAGAATTCTGTTGAAAACTGAGTTTTCTTTGGATTCGTTATGAAATCATTGGTCAGATTTATTTGTCTAAGTTGATTAAATATTGTTATATTTTTGAAATCTTAAGAGACTAGATGAACCACTAATCCAAAAATTACCAATCTTAAAGAAACGTGGAAGCCTCATTGTAAAGCTTTAATATATATACATACTAAAAACTACTTTTGAATAGGAAGACATATACTCTCATCTAAGCCTTTTGAAACCTTTTTTTTGTGACAAAGAGAGAGGGACACATAGGGACAGACAGACAGGAAGGGGGAGAGATAAGAAGTATCGGTTCTTCGTTGTGACACTTTAGTTGTTCATCAATTGCTTTCTCATATGTGCCTTGACTGGGGGCTATAGCAGAGTGAGTGATCCCTTGCTCAAGCCAGCAACCTTTGGGCTCAAGCCAGTGACCATGGAGTCATATCTATGATCCTACGCTCAAGCCAGCAACCCTGCACTCAAGCTGGCGAACTTGGGGTTTTGAATCTGGGTCCTCTGCGTCCCAGTCCAATGCTCTATCCACTACACCAATTCCATGGTCAGGCTGCAACTTTTCTTAACTCTTCCACCGACCCTCTTTTTTTTAATGAAACTTCCCTATATAATTTGCTGAAGAACCCAGCTTTTAAAATTTTATTTTGCAGAGTATCTTATAAAGGTCGGATACTTTAAAACGTATTTAGCTGAAGAAAACTGTTCTAAATTAAAGGAGTGTAGGGAGATATGACAACTAAATGACAGTACATGACTCTGGACTGGATCCTCTGAAAACCGTAAAGGATTTTATTTGCTCAGTTAAAACAGTTGGAAAAAAGACATTAAACAAAAATATTTTACAATTTTTAGGTTTCCTGAAGTTAGTAACTATACTAAGGTTATTTAAGAGAATGTCTTTGTCCTTAGGAGGTGCACATTGAAGTAATTAGGGGTTAAAAGAGCAGGATATATATACAACTTAACTCCCAAATGGATCAGAAGATGTTTATATATGATCAAATGATGCAAATGTAACAGTTGGTGAATCTGGATAAAGTATATACTTTGAGCTATTCTTAAACATTTCTGGAAGTTTAAAATTATTTCCAAGTTAAAAGTTTAAAGAAATGTCTAGCAGTTACCCTCCCTCTCAAAAAACCCCCTAGAAATTATATCCGAATACTGTTGCTTTTAAATTATTTCCTTCCATTAAAAATACACTTACATTCCTTGTATTTACTACAGTATATTTTTCAAAGCACTTTTACACATGCTCTGTTTACATAGTGGTACTATTATTGAACAGTGGTTTTTGTTGGGTGGTTTATGATTAACTATGTTGTCATCAGTGCAGGTGCTCTGTTCTATGACACTTTCTTGGATTTAATCAGTTTTCTACATAAATATTTTATGAAACATTTAGTTATTTTAGAGTAATATGGAGATAAAATGAAATAGAGCTTTGCAAATGTAAAAGCTACTTTACAAAGATAAGATCTTTATAGTAATGGTATTCTTGCTGATATCATTGGTTATTTTAATCATGAAATCATAGTTAAATACGAATTAGTGTAATTTAGAATTTTGAAAAATTTGAGGGTTAGTCCATTCAACTTTTCTTCTATCCTGTACTTTTCTTCACATCAGCTTAATAGATACTTAAGTATCTATTAAGTATTCCCTAAGTTCCATAAATATACTTTGTTCTTAAAAGTGGATCTGGTTTTTTTATTAAATTTATTATATTTTGAAGGAAATTCAACAGTAAGGATATATCTTTCTCAAAATGGTAATAATTGCAGACATTTTTGAGCATTTATTTTGTGCTAGGCTTATGTACTAAGCACCTTATAATTAATCATTTGTTTTATTTCCACCACTTTTTGATGAAACCTTGCCTTGATTTGCTGTTTCAGTTCCAGCTGAAACAGCCCAGGTGAAACCTCAGAAGCCTCAGGTTTTCTTACTTCTTTTTGCTAGATGCGAACTGTGGGAACTGGTGACTTAGAACTTAATATAGAAAAATTGATCAATTGTACTTTACATTAAGAAAAAATACTATCTTAGAATTTTCTAGTTTGCAATGGGATAAATCTAACTTCAAGCTAGACTTTCCACTGCTTTCATAATGTAGAAAGAATCCACATATCAAGATAATTCTTTAGTAATTATACTGGAAAAGGAAATAAATATGACTTTCAGTAACCCAAAAGTCAGACTGATGTAGAAACCCATATCCACTAGCAACTTCAATTAAAATAACCAAACAATAAAAATTTTAAAAATCAAGGGACTGATATAATGCCAGCTTTTAAAAACTTTTTATATTGAATTAAAACATGAATATTATGAAGTGTATCAATCCTGAGTGTCATTTTGATGAAATTGTATGAAGTCATCATTCTTTACCAATACTGGGATTAAGATATAGAACATTTTCATCAATCCAGGAGCCTCCTTCATGCCCCCTGACAGTCATCACACACTCCCACAAGTAACTGTTACTCTGAGTTCATTCACTACTCATTAGTAGTCTGTTTTTGCACTTTATGTCTGTCTGTATTTAATCATCGTTTATTCAGTGGAGGGTGGAGAAGCAGATGGTTGCTTCTCCTGTGTGTTCTGACCAGGAATCAAACCAGGACTTCCACACTGCGGGGCGGACTCTACTGCTGAGCCAACTGGCCAGGGCCTCATTTTATTTTCTATATGGAAATCTATTTGGTCAAGCATTACTTATAGAAAAGAATATCCTTTCCCTACTATAATACAGTAGTTCTTTATTGTAATTCAGGTGACTTTTTATTTGTGGGTCAATTTTTGAACTCTACTTCTTCCATTGGTCTGTTCATTCTTGTGTCAGCGCAATACTCTTTTTAATTAGTGTAGCTTTATATCTCTCTCTTTGTTCTTCAAAATTACCTTGTTTCTTTTGGTACTTCTAAATTTCAGTAAAAAATTTTTATTCAGTCTACCAGTATCACAGTAAATAAACAACCAAACTCTGCTTAATATCAAGCAAGTTTAATTTTTTTTATTATTCATATTATTAACTTTTTGAATCTATAGATTAATTTAGGTATATTGGATTTCTGTTAATATTGAGACTTCCAATACATTAAATCATGGTATATAATACACCTTCATATATTTAGGCCTTTAATATTTTCTCTCAGAAATGTTTAGTTATTTTGTGTGTAGAGTTCTTACATATCTTCTATTAACTTTTAAAGGTATGATAATGATTTTTTAGTTATGTTTTTTAAAAGTCTTTGCAATTTATAGAGCATACTGGAGTATATACAGATGAAAGGATATAGTTTTTGGGATTTGCTTTTAATAATTCAAAGGGGGATGGAATGGGGAAGAGGCAAAATAAATTATATAAGATTGACCATGATTTGGTAATTGTTGACAATGTATGATGGTTATATGGGTTAATACTTTTATTATTTTTATTTTACTTTTCTGTAGGTTTGAATTTTTTCATTAAAAATTGGTTTATGAGGTCGCCGGTTCAAAACCCTGGGCTTGCCTGGTCAAGGCACATATGGGAGTTGATGCTTCCAGCTCCTCCCCCTTCTCTCTCTCTGTCTCTCTCTCTCTCTCTCTCTCCTCTCTAAAAATGAATAAAGAAAAAAAAATTGGTTTAAAAAAATGTAATGACTGCATAGGTTGAAATACATGTTCTTATAAGAATCTAAAAGTTCATAATACTTTTTTTACAAAATACCCTCATAGGTACCAGTTCATTACTCAGAAATTCATTGGTAAATGAAGGAATCAACCATTTATTTATTTTTTGCACAAATTATATTTCAAGATAACTAAATAGTTAGGAGGGAGAGTTTACCATTACTGAAGAATCACAGCCAATAAATGCTAGGAGAATGATAGGATCAGAAACTTACCACAGTACATCCTCTAATAAAATTATGAATCCAGATAATGATCAGTCAATGACTACTAAAGCCATTAGATAAATAAATGTCTATTGGGAAATGGACATAATACAATGGATAGGCCAAAGTGGAGTAAGCCTCTCTCTATGACTGATTGAAACTAAAAACTATCAGTTGTTACCAGAGAGGAAGGGGAGTTAGGGGGAGGTAGTAAGGGATCAAATATATGGTAACAAAAGAAGATTTGACTTTGGGTGGTAAATACACAACGCTGTATACAGATGATATATTATAGAATTTTACACTGAAATCTATATCATTTTATTAACCAGTGTTGCACCAATAAATTTAATTTAAAAACTGCCAATATAATAAAAAAAACTATCTAAAGATTCTGAAAGTTAATAATAGTGGACAAATTGAGAAGGGAAGTCATAATTTGAAGAATAGTCTGTATAATGGTGACTGTACCTTCCCCCCACCATGTTCCAGTTTTGACTGAATGGGCTAAATTGTGGAACTGTGTGGGTGGGTTTAGCAGTTAGAAAAATCCAGGAGAAACCCCTATTTCTAGCCAGAACACAAAGCAAAGGGATCTTTTCTTTTTCTCTCTCAAGTCTGCCCTGAGACCATCTCTACCTGTAGAGAACGTTGCATTGCCATGGTGGCACAATGACTTAAAACTCTAAGAGAAAACCATTTCTCTGGCCTGAGTTCCCTGAAAACAGGAGCATGGTGGGGGATCCTCAGAGAGAAGAGAACTGCTGTGTGAGGATACTCCTTAATTATGAGTGTGAACCCGCAGAAGTCTCACCTCACACGTGAGCTACACATGCACATACAGACCTAAAGAAACACAGCAAAGACTTAGAAAACCAAACAACAATATAAGCCACTCTTCAAATCTCAGATTTGCCCTAGGGTGATGCATACAGAAGACAAGTCAAAATATCATAGTAAAGACTTTGAAATTGACATTGGACTACCACTTAGAGAAAGCAATATAATACTTCCAGTCTAAGGTTAACCGAAAAAACAAACAAAAAGTCAAATTCTTCAGATATTAATAGAATCTAGAATTTTATAACCTAATATTTTAGGATTTAATCTAAAATTACTTGCTTAAAAAAAGATAGGAAAATCTGACCCCCTTTTTTTTTATGGGACAAGACAGTTATCAGATGCCAACCCTGAGATGATCCTGATGATGGAATTATCAGAAAAAGATTTTAAAGCAACTATTATATCCATGTTCACTGAGATAAAAATGAACACTCTTAAATGGAAAGATAGTTCTTCTCTGGAAAGGAGAAATCATATAAAAGAGTCAAATAGAAATTTTAGACCTGAAAAATACAATAGTATATGAAATGAAATTTATTGCATGGGCTCAGTAGCAGGCTTGAAGGTAAATCAGTAGAAATCTCAAATCCTATGTCTTCTGTATCAAAGGTATATCTCTGTTCTGTAATACTTGTTAAGTCTAGGTTATGCCCTGTGAAACCTACCTGTCAGCCTTCTGGCTGTGAATTTTTGTGCCATTTATGCATCCTCTTTTATTTGTAATTACTATCGTGCACTTATATGCTACACAGATGTGTCTGCGCCATTTGAGTCCCATCTCCCTTGATGTTCCATAGATCCACATAGGGTCTTGGCCTACTGTTTTTCTAGACTTTGTCATTTCAGGGTGGATTAAAAAATAATATTAACTAAGGGATAAACGTATCCACAAATATTTGTTTATTTGAAAGCTTTGAAAATAAATAGGTGTAGAGAGATAAGTAGAAATGGATAGCATATATACATTTATATCTCATTGCAAAATCTTACAATTTAAAGGAAGTAAATTTTATCTTACATATAAATGTAGATAAATTGATTATATGTAAGAAGAAGAAATGCTTTGTGGTTGTTTTCTGGAAAATCTGTAGTTCATAATACATCTAAACTTAATTGAACTAGTTTTCAGTTGGTTGTGAACTTGTTTGACCTGTTTGAGTACACAAAAGTGACCTAGTAGTTTACCCAAGTTTAATAGGTTAGAACAGCTGTCATTTTATGAAGTAATTATGCTGCAAAAAGTTAGAGGAATACTTGTAGCCTCAAAAATTAATACATTTTTAGTGGTATTTTTGTGGACCCAGTGACCTCAATAATGAAGTTGTATACAGGGGTGGACAAAAGTAGGTTTACACTTGTTCGTATGGAAGATAATACATTAGTTAATTAATAATACAAGATTAAAACACAAGATTAAACTTTTGCATACTCACAACTGTAAACCTAGTTTTGCCCACCCCCTTTAATATGCCAAAAATGCCATTATATTTATACATATTAATTTGTTGTGTTGACATGGTTCCAAGTGTCCCACTCAATATACTACCCTCTACCCCCTCATTGTGCCCCCATGTCCCATGCAGTCTCTTTCCACTCCCATTTCTCCTCCTTTGCTCCCCCTCCTCTACCTCTGTCCCCCCTTCCCTCTGGCTGTTGCTGCCCTGTGTCTCTCTGTGTGTATATTAGTTTTAAATTATTGAACATGAGCTGTCCTAAGTTTAGTATTTTCCTAATACTACTTTTAATAATCAAGTTTCTTAACAAGTTTCTAGAGATTTATGGTACTAATAAAATTCTCTACTTCTTTTAGGTTAATATAGTTCATTCTAATTCCTCCTTTTTTTTCTCTGGAGATACATCTCAAAAATTTATATAAACTTTTTAAAATAGGCTATTCCACAAAGGCTGGAATTTAATTAATCTTGTTTGGCTATATAGAGTCTATAATCATTGGGTCTGTAATTTTCATACAACATTAGGGTATCTCTTTTGCAGACTGGCACAAAATTTCTGGTGGACCAGCACCAGTCTGTGGACTGGTGATTGAAAACCATTGATCTATATTATAAGCATACAGAGGAATCATTGGCAAAAAGGAAGAGTAACATTTAGAAAAACATGAAAAAGAATTAACCATCTCTGATAAAAGATAATGACCTGTGGTGGCGCAGTGGGATAAGGCGTCGACCTGGAACACTGAGGTTGCCGGTTCGAAACCTTGGGCTTGCCTGGTCAAGGCACATATGGGAGTTGATGCTTCCTGCTCCTCCCCCTTCTCTCTCTTCTCTCACACACACACACACTCCTCTCTAAAAATCAATAAATTAAAAAAAAAAAGATAATGAACAGCTTGACTGTCACTATCCCTGATATTCCCTGACCATCTCAGATGCACTCATCCTGCTCCCTTGTGCCTTGAATGGGATGGGGAACTATGAGGGCCCAGCAAAGATTAGGGAGGCTTAGACAGGTTTAAGAAAAAAAAATCCCCACAAACTAGGAGGAAAAAGACCCATAAATTAGAGCTATATTGCCAGTTTACAAAAATGCTTGTTTTTATATTTGAGGTTTTGACTCCAACTGACTAAATGCTCTATTAGCGTGTGTGAGGTATAGGGGGTAAGGTGTTTGAAATGGAGACTGTGGAGAGGTGTGTGATTATTGGTAAAGGTGAGATAGAGTGTAACTCCAGGGAAATGGGTAGGAGATAGGAAGGAGCACAGGATTGTTGGAGGATAGGAGACCAAGGAACTGACTGGCCAAGTTATTGGGAGAATCAGTTATGTAGATATTAACATTCAAAAACAATGACAGAAGAGGTACTGGAGAGAATAATGGCCTTTAGGGAAAGAGAGGGTTTGTTCTTGGGGTTTATGAGTGGTTACAAGGAAAGGGTGATAGCTAATACAGTCTAGACGCATAATATTTGAAGCTGGAAATGTCAGGGAAGGGATAATGAAATAATTCAGGAATGACAGTGAGGAACAAGGAAGTCTACCTCACCACCAGAGCCTAGCCTATGAGACCGAGCAGAGAAAAACAGCCATTATTTGAAAGGACTGGAGGTAGAGGAGAGAGAGATTTCCATTTGTGTAAGAAAGGTGAAGAGGGTATGCAGCAACACTGGAAGAAGTAGGATATTTTTCTAATGAGGTACCATGAGCTCCAGGGGGCATGGTTAAAGGATTTGGAGATTGGGAAAGGAAGGAAAAGAGGTCAGTGAAGGGATATACAGAGTATATAGGAGCAAGAGTCTAGGTGGTGGGGAACGATCTGAGAGCCTTGGGCCTCTCCCGGTGACTGATAAAAAGGGAAAGGAGGGCATAGTGGGATTAGGGCTGATGGTCTTCTAGGCAGATTGTAAATGTTGAGGGAGGGAGAGAGGGTTTGGGAAAGTCAGATTTATCAAGTGTTGCCAAGACCTGTATTAAATTTCTGTTGCTGCCATGCCTACCATCAGAAACTTAATTGCTTAAAACAGTACAAATTGATTAGCTCAGAAGTTCCTTATGTGGCTCACTGGTGTTGGCAGGACTGGACTCCTTTCTGGAGGCTTCAGAGATGAGTCTGTATCCTTGTATTTTCAAGCTTTGAGAAGCTGAGTATTTCCTTTGTGGTCACCATCTTCCACTCTAGAAAGCCACAACGCTGCATCTTTGTGACACTCCTGTCTCATCTCTCTCTCTCTCTCTCTCTGACCAGAGCCAGGAAAAGTCCTCTCATTTTAAAGATTCATATTTCATTGGCTCACCCAAACATTCCCAGGATATTCTTTCCATTTCAAGATCTTAATCACATCTGCAAAGTTCCCTTTTGCCATATAAGGTAACATATTTTCAGGTTTCAGGGAATTAGGGCATGGTTCTTTCAGTGGGGCCATTATTTTGCCTACCACAGGTTCATTTCTTTCTTCCTGCTGATCGTTAGTGTCGAGGCCTCGTTCAGGATGTAGTTTTGGGGTAGTGAGGTTCAGGGTATGGTACCTGGTTCATTGTGTAATTCACTTTGAGACTCAGGCTTGGGCTTGCCCTTAACCTTCAGATCTTCTATACAGCTCATTTGAGGTTGGGGGCAGGGTCAGGCCTCAATCTCATCTCTAAAAAAGGAATGAGGTACTTAAGTGTTTGGTGGACCAGATCAGTCCATTACATGAATAGGGAGCTCAGACATTGTTTGAAGAAATACATTAATTGAGTCATTGTAATAGTCTTGTGTGCCACTAAGCTGTATTAATTTTTCAGTTTTCATTTATTTAATGAGGCTTCAAAAATATCTCACATCTAGAAATTTGACAGGCTGCTGTTCTGGTAACACTTGATGTTGTCTTGAGTTAGAGTCTTTCCTGGTTCTAAGAGGTCTGTTCCAGGAGACTTTGGTATGGGCGTGCTTCCTCTGTCACATTTTAATTTAAGTTGGTCTTAACTGCTATGGCAGGAATGATTTTCATCTTACTAATAATATTTTACGTCCATTATGTAGAGGTAGGCTAATGTTCCCATTCAGTATTGGATTGAGAACTACTGTTTAATTTTATCTATACTCATACATTAAACAATTAATTTTAAAAAGATTTGCATCTTCCTAGGTTAAAATTATTCTCAAATATCTTTTTAGCTATACTATACTTGGTAAATTACTGAAGCAAATTAGAATTTTTTATAAATGGTGATAAACATAGTTAAGGATTGTTGCTGAGATTTGGTTTTATACCAGTCTGTTAAATTTCAGCACGGCTTTTAATTAATGCTGATAGATCTATCAGTCTTAGAGATATCTGTAATATCAGATTTAACCTAAATTCGAAAGTAGGGCAGTGGGTTAGCAGGTTACTAGGTTAGAAACAGATTAATTGTAGTTTCTATTTTTTAAAATCCAAGTTCCTGGGTTAAACATTTTAATAATAATTTAAAAGTTACTAATAAATGAAATGAAAAGTTTTCTTTATGTGAATACTACATAAAAAATAAAATCTATTATTCATGTTTTATAACAGTAACATACTACTTTGTTACTCATGTTTTGATCTCTGCAATGGATAAGCATGTATCATGTGTTCCTTAGGTATAACCAGGGCTCTTTTATTAAACAATTAAAGAAAAAGGAAAGAAACAAGCAGCACTTAAGTTTTTCTGATTCTAAAAATGATGTGTGTTCATGGGAGTACTTTCTTCATTATAAAGAATGTGTGCTTGAGCTCTGGCTGGTTAGCTCATTCGGTTAGAAGTGTTGTCCCAAAATGACATGGTATGGGTTCGATCCCCGGTCAGGGCACACATGGGAAGCAACCAAAAAATGCACTATTGAGTGATACAACATATGC
Organism: Saccopteryx bilineata; assembly: GCF_036850765.1. NCBI lineage: Eukaryota > Metazoa > Chordata > Mammalia > Chiroptera > Emballonuridae > Saccopteryx > Saccopteryx bilineata. Next base: position 226,704,629 of record NC_089494.1, read on the forward strand.
ATAATTCCCTTCTCCCTCCCCCTCTCTTCCTCTTTTTGTCTCTCTAAAAATGAATAAAAGTTAAGCCTTGGCCAGATAGCTCGGTTGGTTGGAGCGTCATCTTGGAGCGTGGAGGTTGCTCAGTCGATTTCTTAGGGCACATACAAGAGTTCCTGTCTCTCTCTCTCCCTGCCTCTCAAAAAAAAAAAAAAAAAAAGTATGTTTGTAACTATTATAGGAAACCTGTTAAATATAAATAGTAGCTACTATGGCAATCCTTGTGCAGTTATGTTTGGATCATTAGTCTCTATTATGGTCTGTTATAGGAAAGGCCTAAGAAGTTATACTGCTCACAAAAATTAGGGGATATTTCAAAGTGAATATGAAGCTATAAAATATCCCCTAATTTTTGTGAGCAGTAAATTTGCTGTTAACTAATTCCTTCAAATTATTAAGTGCCTAGAAATCAACAACTCCTCTTAAAACCACAAGAGAGGGGAAGACACAGGGCAAACCATTGCCGGCAAGAGCTGAGAGTCAGATAGAAGGAGTCACAGCTTCCCAGTGCAGACTTGTCAGCTGAAACCACCTCAGAAACTGCGCTGGATTAACAACATGCTGGAGACTTACTGTGGACTACATTAGCGATAAAAACTTCAGGGAGACCTTGTCATAAAGGGACCTGTACAGTATTAAGAGATTTACTTCGCAGAACTCGACCAGATTCCTACAGTAAATATTAGAGAAAAACCTGCTCTTGCTTCCAGCAGAGGGAGAGAAAAAGGATACTTTTGAAATAGACCAGAGCATTCTCTTCTTCTTAACAAGGCCTGCACTCAGCCAGAACTAGTTAACCACAGCCTAAACTGAGTAGGTATTATTAGAACCTAAATGACCTGGGGGAAGGGAAATACCCTCTTTAGCCTTCATGTGGGAAAAGAGAAGTACCCAATTTAGCCTACTCGCACCATTCTATCCCACCTATGGAGAGAGAAAAAAAACTTGAGACGCACTTACAAAGTTCAAAGACTGAACCTAATAATGTGACTATATAGTGCATGCCCTCCCATCAACTTCTCATTACTATATTACTAAAAGCCTATTTACAGCAGTTCCTTTTACCTACTGCATCATGTCCAAACCATACCAAAAGGCAAAAAAACAAAAAACCCCCACAATTTGAAGAGAGAGAGCAAGTATCAGAACCAGACATGGTGAGGATATTGGAATTATCAGTGATTTAAAACTAGAATTAACATGCTAAGCGCTATATAGATAAAGTAAATAGCATGCAAGAACAGATGGACAATATAGGCAGAGAGATCGAAATCCTAAGAAAGAACCAAAATGACATCTTAGAGATCAAAACTGTAACAGAAATGAAGAATGACATTGATGGGCTTGCTAGTGGATTGGACACAACTGAGGAAAGAGTCTCTGAGCTACAGGATATCTCAGTGGAATCCTTGAAAACTGAAAAGCAAAAAGAACAAAGGACTGAAAAGAAAAGGATGTTCAAAGATGATGGGACAGCTACAAAAGTTGTGATGTATGTGTAATGAGAATACCAGAAGAAGTAAGAGACAGGAACAGAGGAAATAATTTGAAACAATAATGATTTACAGTTTCTCTAAATTAATGCAGACACTAAGCCACAGATCCAGAAAGCTCAGAGTTCACCAAACGGTGTAAATGCCTTCTGCCCCCAGCCCAAATGCCACTTAGGCATATCAATTTCAAACTTTAGAAAATCAAAGATAAAGAAAAAAGTTTTGAAAGAAGCCTGAGGAAAAAAGTACACCTTACCTATATTGGAAAGCTCTGTATCTGTTGAATAGGCACTCTATTTTCCCCTTTCAGAAGGCCTGGGCAGCCATCATCCTACTTTCTGATTCTATAAATTTGGCTACTTTATATAACCTTATATAAGTGGAATCATGTGTTTTTCGTCCTCTGTAACTGGTTTATGTCACTTATGGTATCCTCAAGATTCATCCATACAATAGGATCTGCTTTTATAAGGCCGCATATATTCTATTATATGTATGTACCACATTTTCTTTAACGATTCTAACCATGGATGGACTTTTGTTTCTACTTCTTGGCTATTGTGAAGGTGCTGCAGTGAACATGGAAGTTCAGTGATCTCTTTAGGTTCCTATTCTCAGTTCTCTTGTATAAAACTCTGAAGTGGGATTGCTAGATCATGTGGTATTTCTGTTTTTAATTTTTGGAGAAACCTTTTTATTGTTTTTTCATAGTGGCTGAATCATTTTATAGTTTTACCAGCAGTGGATAAGGTTCTCCTTTCTTCATGTCATTGCAAGTATCTGTTAATCTTTGATTTGTTTTTGTTTTTATAATGGCCATCCTAACAGATATCATCCTAATGATATCGCATTATAGTTTTGATTTACATTTCTCTGATGATTAATGATGTTGAGGATCTTTTCTTTCGTACTGTCAGCATTTGTATGTCTTCTTAGGAGAGAGATATCTATTTAAATCCTTTGCCCGTTTTTAAAATAAAGTTTTGGTTTTCTTTCCTGCTGAGTTGTAGGCGTTCCTAATAATTTTTGGATGTTAGCGCCTTATTAAATAAATGACTTGAAAATATTTTCTGCCATTCCATAGGTTGCCTTTTCCTTTTGTTGATGACTTCTTTTGCTGTGTAAAAGTTTTTAGTTTTATGTAGTCTTGTCCATTTCTGCCTTTATTTCCTCTGCTTTTTATGTAATAGTCAAGAAATTGTTGCCAAATCCAATGTCCTGAAACTTTTCTACTTTGTTTTTTTCAAACAGGGAAGAACTTTTATTTTTTTGTTCATTCTTTTTTTCTGTCAAAAATAGCTTTTTTGTCTGTCAAAAATAGTTTTTGTCATTTTTTCCTCTTTCTTTCTGCCTTTAATTTTTAATGATATATATATATATATATATATATATATATATATATATATATATATATTATAGTGACATACTTTGTTTCCTTTCTTTGTGTATCCTCCATAGGTGTTTTCTTTGTGTTTAGCCTGGGTCTTAAAATTTTAACAGTCTCTTTTTTTTTCTTTTTTTTTTTCATTTTTCTGAAGCTGGAAACAGGGAGAGACAGTCAGACAGACTCCCGCATGCGCCCGACCGAGATCCACCCGGCACGCCCACCAGGGGCGGTGCTCTGCCCCCCAGGGGGCGATGCTCTGCCCATCCTGGGCGTCGCCATATTGCGACCAGAGCCACTCTAGCGCCTGAGGCAGAGGCCACAGAGCCATGCCCAGTGCCCGGGCCATCTTTGCTCCAATGGAGCCTTGGCTGCGGGAGGGGAAGAGAGAGACAGAGAGGAGAGCGCGGCGGAGGGGTGGAGAAGCAAACGGGCGCTTCTCCTATGTGCCCTGGCCGGGAATCGAACCCGGGTCCTCCGCACGCTAGGCCGACGCTCTACCGCTGAGCCAACCGGCCAGGGCCTTAACAGTCTCTTTTAAGCCATAACCTAACTTTAAAAACTGTACTCTTTCCACCCAACACTTCATCTTAAACATCTACAAATTACATCTTGTATGTTATATATCCATAAAATATTTTTGTAGTTATATTTTTATATTTTTATTTTTGACTTCTGTACTAAAATTAAATGATTATTTTTTAGTTTGTTTTATTTTTAAATTATTTCATTATAGAAATAATTTGTATAGTTTAGCATTTATTGTGTATATTCTGTGACTTCTAAATTTTGTTGTATTTCAAATATTTAAAACTTTTCATGATAAAATATGTAAGTTGAATAAATCTAACTAATTTTTTTCTTGGTTAAACAGAGTTTTGAGACTTGTCGTCAGCCATATAGAAGATTGTATTGAACCTCTAGTTTTCTGAAGAATCAGTTCAAAAGATCTAAAAACTACAAAAGGTAATGATAGGGTTATATCTTGGACTGTACTTTGGAATGACATTTTTCCAGATAAGTGTATTAAAAATCCATAAACTGGCTCTGGCCGGTTGGCTCAGTGGTAGAGCGTCGGCCTGGCGTGCAGAAGTCCCGGGTTCGATTCCCGGCCAGGGCACACAGGAGAAGCGCCCATCTACTTCTCCACCCCTCCCTCTCTCCTTCTTCTCTCTCTCTTCCCCTCCCACAGCCAAGGCTCCATTGGAGCAAAGATGGCCCGGGCGCTGGGGATGGCTCCTTGGCCTCTGCCCCAAGCGCTAGAGTGGCTCTGGTCGCAACAGAGCGACACCCCCTGGTGGGCAGAGTGTTGCCCCCTGGTGGGCATGCCGGGTGGATCCTGGTCCGGCGCATGCGGGAGTCTGACTGTCTCTCCCCGTTTCCAGCTTCAGAAAAATACAAAAAAAAAAAATAATAATAATAAAAAAATCCATAAACTATCTTAATACAATAATTTGAAGAAAGTTTTGTGTAAAAAATTTTTTGTTTTATTAATTGATCCTGCACCATTTATTGTGCCTGCTATGTTCAGATCTAGACAGCCTATTTATAGTTACTAGTCTAATATACTGAGTATTGAATGAAGCTTTTAAAATTTCATCATCTTACAGTAGAACAGTGGTTCTTAACCTTTCTAATGCCGTGACCCCGCAATACAGTTCCTTATGTTGCGGTGACCCCAAACCAAAAAATAATTTTGGTGGCTACTTCATAACTGTAATTTTGCTACAGTTATGATTCGGAATGTAAATACTTGATATGCATTATGTATTTTCCGATGGCTTTAGGCGACCCACAGGTTGAGAACCGCTGCAGTAGAAAGAAAATGCATTGTGAACCTCAATTTTCTTCTTTAGTCCTTTTATAGAAGCAAAAAAAAGAGACCTCAAATGTGCCCCAAGTAAAGCTATTTGCTTAAAAATATTCTAGCCTTTTAGTATAAACAAGAATATTTTGAAGTTTCTATAACAACATATAGTGTTTCTCAAGATTACTGTTTGTAGAATAAGTTTTTTAGAAACCTAATGACTTTATTTGTCTTTCCACCCAAGGAGAAGTACAAATGTCTACCACAAGACGAAAACGTAATATGTTATGTTGTTTACCGTAAGCTGTAGTAAAATGAGCTCAATTGTTGACAGGTATGTATTTAGAGACTCTTATTTTGAATTATATAAAGCTATTTTAAAATTCACTGTTAGAGTGATGGTCTATATCAAACTGATAAAAGGAGTTTTATGCGTAAATACAATTACTATTATATTTAATTTCTATATTGAGCAAACAGTGTATTAAATAAGGTATATTCATATTGTCTAGAGCTAAAGTCAACAGTGTATGGCTTGTGTTTTAAATGGATCCGTGAGTTATAATTTTGAGTGATTTGGTCAGAGTTGCTCTGAAAGGAATTATGACAACTGCAAATGTTTCCTTGGTGCCTTCTGGAATCATCTTATCTCCTTATCTCTTGTCCTTTTTCTCTTTACTTATTGGTGCTAACTAATCCATTAAGCATTTTAGTATTTGTGACTGATGAAGTAACTATAATTAGGATTTTATTAGTTGAAATCATCATCTTTAAATCTCACTCTTGGGAAAAGGATAAACCTCCTTGTTTCTTTGATTTTAATTCTTTTGTTACTTCTTTGTTACTGGGATACATCTTAAAATTGGCTTATTTAATTGGTAGCATGTTTTCTTTCTTAGTGTCACATAAAAATACTGATAAGTAGTGAATGGTGCTTAAATTCCACAAAATATACAGTAACACTTTTAAAGCAACTACTTTTGCTAGCTAATGTGCAGAATATTTTTTATAAGTTATTTAAACTCCCACTTACTCGGAGAGATTTTGCAGGTGAGGAAACTATAGGTTAGAGAGGTTAAGTAATGTGTTTAAGGTCACATAGTAAGTGATGAGCAGGAATTATGACCTGCGTTGGTCTGTCTGACACTATAAAGTTTCTGTGCTTTTACTGTAGTGTATATACTGTGTGATCCTCCCATATGGGATTCTTGAACAGTTTTGTAGCTAGAGTTGTATACAGAGGTGAGTTTGACATCTGGTGGCAGCACTTCTTCCTTTTCTATGAGATAAACAGTGAAGATCTGCATTCTACCAGAATGTATGACCTAAGAAGCAGGGAGTTTCCTTAGAGAGGCCTGCTTGCATCACTGCCATAGATTTGGGCTGTAGCATACCTTCAGTTGGGATCTCTGAGTAGTCTTCTCCTCTGAAAAGATGTTTCTTCATTGCTGCTGAGAGATGAAATAGGATTTGGGCATTATACTTCTGAATGATTGCCAGTTCTCATTCCAGACAATATCACATCTACCAAGGATGACATCTGTGTATTCATCTCTCTGATTATGATGAAAGTTATAGACTCTTCTCAATAAAATCATACACATACAGAATTTTTCATAAATTTCGGTGCATACATCGAACTTCATACATGGACCCCTGTGAGGCAATATTTGCAGATGATCTCAGTGTGGGTCTAACAGACACTTTGCAGGTCTTTATAGGCCACAGAAAGCTGTGGTTAAAGGAGTAAATAGTGAATTGATGTAAAAGCTCATAAATCACCTGGAACTATTTAATATTGCTCTTAGCTTAAGGGATTAGGCACCAATACTCTAGATTACATGTTAGAGTGTTCTTCTCCTAGGTCTACCCATAACTAACTTTTTCTTGTGATTTATAGCTCAGCTGAAATGTTCCCCACCTCAACAAGTTTTTCCTTAACTTCTCAGACTAAAGTAAACCACCCAGTAATTAAAACATCTTATTTAAAAATAAAACTTAATTGCCATACAGTTTTGTGTTATTTTTTTTTTTTTCTGCTAGAAAATAAGATGTAGGAGAGCAGTGACCTATATATCTGGTCAACTGCTCTGTAATCACATCCAGAACAGGGCCTGGCATATGGGTGCTAGTAAGTATTTGTCAAATGAATCAGAAAGGAATGAAAATGTATTAAGCTAGATATTGTGCTATTGCGCTAGATATCTTAAAGCAGCGGTTTAAGTTATTATGTTAAATGTGATGTGAATGACTTATGATTTTATAAAGTAAATATCTCAGAAAATACTTTTTGTAACTATGCTATTATAATTAAAAATAGTTTCAAATGAATCACTACATAATGGCAAATACACTGACTTTCTAAAGGTTTTCACTGGTTACTAAAAGTTTGAAGCAAGATATTTAATTTGTGATTAAATTCTGATTTAGTATGTTATATGTAGAACAACAAAATAAGTAGTTTTAAAGTGCACATTTTAATAAAGTTTTTAAAATGTAGTAAAAATGACTAAAGTTTAATTTTCAAGTATTTATTAGAAAACAGCTTAGTTGCAGAGTTTGAATTTGTGCAATTTACTAAATTTATAGAACTTGATGATATAACGGATAGATTTACATGTCATTCTGGTGTTGCTGTTGCTTAATGAGTCTGCTCTTTTTTTTTCTATCCACTTTTTTTTTCTTTTAGAGATGATGGTAGTATTTTTGATGGGTTGGTGGAAGAAGATGACAAGGACAAAGCAAAAAGGTAGTTCAATTTAAGATATAAAATAATAAGTAAATGAATAATAAGTGAATGTCATGTATAAATTAGAGTTTTCAGAAGCTATCTGCCTTAAGAACTTAGTATTTATATGGAAGAGATTAGATTATTCAATATCCAGTTATTATGTTAAATAAAATTATTCTGTAACTGTGCTGTTCTCATCAAATCATATTATGGGTACATAGTATCTCTGTGTCATCACTAGGGATGTTAACCTTCATTACCTGGCTAAAATAGGGTTTGCCTAGATTCACCATTGAAGTTATTATTTTTCTTTTAACCTAATTTATTCTTTGGAAGCAAGTTAAGTATATTCGACCTTCAGAGTAGAGATTAGGGAATTAAGCTTTACCTCCACATATATTTGAAATTCTATAAAATATTTTTTCTTTCCTGTTTATTTATATCTGTATGGACACACATGTTTATTTTATGTTTTAGGCTCTACTTCAGGGCTATTTTACTCATTTTGTTGTTCAAATTATACCAGCCTTGGCCATTGGGAGGTCTTTCAAGATTGACTCTTGTGTCCTTTAACATGCCTCCACTTGCCAGTAGAAGGGAAAGTGTATGATAGAGAAGGAGGGAAGAATTGTTGGAGAGATTTCATCGAGTAGGTGAGGGAATGGGATCTAGAGCCATGGTGGTAACAGTCGGGGCTTTGACCTTAAATAAGGGTCTTGACAGTTGATTATAGTATCAAGAGGGAGGGTCCAGATAGCAGTACAGCCAAGTTTGTAGTCACTGAGAGTGAGCAGTAGACACTTTGTGTTTTTACCAGCCATGCTGACCATGTGGATACATCGATACGGTCGAGGTTTTGTAGCATTACACACAGATACACTGATATACCATAAAAGATAAACATGTAATACGTAATAGTTCCTAAATATCTGCATAGAGCAAAACAGAAGGTACTGGGATGAGAAAGATATTCATAATAACCACATAAATTGCTAAATACTTTTTATTTTTTTTAAGTGAGAGGAGGGGAGTAGTGAAACAGACTCCAGCATGTGATGCTTGAATCAACTGAGCTATATTTAGCACCTGAGACTGACATGCTTGGACCAACCAAACTTTCCTCAGTGCCCAGGGTCAGTGCTCAAACCTTGAATCAAGCAACTGGCTGTGAAAGGGGAAGAGGGAGAGAAGTCAGAGCGGGAGGGGAGAAAAGCAGATGATGCTTCTCTTGTGAACTCTGACTGGGAATCGAACCCTGGATATCTGCACGCCAGGGATGGATGCTCCCTGAGGATAGGTGGATGCTCTATCCACTGAGCCAACCAGCCAGGGCAGTTGCAAATACCTTAAAGTTTATAGATGGATATGGTGAGCTACTGTTTGCAAAGACTTCGAAGATCTGATCATGTTTTCAGTAAACCAGAAATACTGTTAATATAGGAAACCATGGAGAAAGAGAAGGAATCGTGTAATAATGCTGTCAGAGTTCAGGCCCACACTGAACTCTGACTGAGAACAATGACTTTTAAAGACCTTAGTGTTGAACCCAGAACAAAGGGAGTTTTATATTTTTCCCCAAACAGAACATCTGTGACCTGTTATCAGTGAGGTTATAATAAGAACTAATTACTTCTGACCTGAATGTACAATGCGAGTCAAGTTTGCTTTTATGGGTGTGATCCAGTGGTAGAATTGGCAAGGGTATTTGCTTTCTATATATTTTCTTCCCTTGGAATCAAAATGCCTGATTTGAATTCCTGCTTCATGGTAGCTCTAGGACACTGGACACGGTTTTCTTTATGCCTGAGTTGTCACACCTGTGAAATGAAAAAATAATAAAGTCTACTTCATAGGAATTCAGTGAGATTTCATAAATGTTTATTAGTGCCTGGCACATAAATGTAAAATAGATATTGGCTACTATTTTTACCCCCTACCTGTGTGTTCAGATATTTCATATATACTGAATCTCAGATGCTTATTTCTTGTTTACTCTTATCTAGAGAAATATAACTAGATCTGTATATGTAACTATCTCTTGTCTTATGTCTTTTTTTTTTACCAGTACTAATACAGAATAAACACTTGCTCTTTACAGAAAAACAAAAACATAGATAAGATTATTCTCTGACATTTTGAGAAAGTAGTATATTTAAACAAAAACTGAATTCTAAAATCTAACTTCACAAAGCAGATAAGTAGAGGTATTATAGAATGTTTATTTGCTCTATAAATAATTGTACTGTATTTACTTGTGTCAAGAGATCTCTTTGCAAATAAGTATTTGTTTACTGGTTACTGCTCCACATAGAATAATAGTAATTTTTATTTAGCACATATATTTTGAGTGCTTTCTGTTTGTTAGGGCTCTGCTTAAGTGCTTAGATGAAAAAAAATTGGGCTCTATTATAAAGGAGACTACAACCTAATGGAGAAATGCAGACAAATGATTATAGCTTTGTGTTAGAGGCTGGGGTATCAGAATAAAGAGAAAGAATGTGTGGGTAATCCTTGGGGTAGGGAAATTTTTCTTTTAGATTATTTTGTAGTTTAAAACTAACAGGAGATGGATAGCATTTTTCCTATTCAATAATTTGAGTAAATAAAACCTGAGATTTGAATGCCATTTGTGTTATGGCATTACCATAAAAAAACATGTAGGCCATATGTTTAATATGTAAAGTTTCTGTAGTGGTAAAGAAGAAAAATTATTGCCCATGTTAACTATATATTGTTGGTAAACTGGTAGATAAATATTTATTACTATCTAGATTATCAGAACATGATGTATGATTGTGTCCAAATTGGTATTGTATTAAACTACTTGTGTAATTAAATGGATTATTTAAAAACTAATTTTTTAAAAATTTCATCAGAGTATCTAGAAACAAATCTGAAAAGAAACGTCGAGATCAATTTAATGTTCTCATTAAAGAATTGGGATCCATGCTTCCTGGTAATGCTAGAAAGATGGACAAATCTACCGTTCTACAGAAGAGCATTGATTTTTTACGAAAACATAAAGGTAAAATTTTAACTTTTAAAATTGACTTTTAAAAAAATAATGCTCTCTCCCTTAAAGCATAATGTGATAGATTCTTGGCAGTGATGCTTAAGATGGGATGCTTCTTTACTTTTTTTTAAGAGAAAGAAGTCAGTGGCTTTTTAAAAGATTTCCTGGTATGTTTTTTCTTTCATTCAACAAACAATTTATTTAGCACCTAGTACATCCTAAATTCTCATGGTACAAGTAACAATTCTGGCCCTCAGGTAACTCAAGCTAAGGGAGACAAACATCTAAACAGCTAATTACAGTGCAAATAATTATAATGGGTAGAGTGCTTATAAACCTTCAACTTGTTAGGGAAACACAGGGGGAAGAACGTGTCTGGGAAGGCTTAAAAATAATTGATTTTTTAAACTGAGTTTTCTTTTTAGATTGAGTAGGGCAAACAGCATTTCACACAGGAAATAGCATGTGTGAAAACGCAGAGAAGCAGGGGAGCGTTCGATATAACTAGAGCATAGAGTTGGAAAGTTATCGGCATATTTGAAAGAAAGCCAAGAGTCAGGTGGTAAGGGCATTGTATATTATTTTAAAATACTGTGTCTATGTATATCTAGGAAATATACAGTGTGTGTAAATTAAAGTGATTTTTTTCTTAAAGAAAATTACTTTGACTACATAAATCATGAAAAGGAAATTTAAAGAATATTAAATATTTTCAGTAACATAATATGTGAAAAAGTTGTAAAAGGACATTTCCTTTTTCAGATGTAAATGAAACTGCAAAACTTCTCAGGAGAATTTTCAGTTAGTGACTATTTACTTCTCCCAAGCTCACTCAGTAATGCATTACTAGCCTAATTCATGCTCCACCAGTCTTTGAAATTATTTTGTTAACTTGACTAATGTATTATACCCTACCTCCTCTGCTGCCAGTAAAGCAACAGCTTTTCCTTATACCACATTCTCCTCTTCATGTATGAAGCACTGGAAATTTTAATCCATTCTCCACTGGCTTTCTTTTCCTTTGGCCTTTGTTGTACTGCACTTCTTCATTGACCTCCCCTGTCCTAACTAAAACTAACTTCTTCATTCCTTTCTTCTTCTGCCCTCTCAATGTGACATTTCTCAAGGTCTTTTGTGTTCTTACTCTCTAGACTTGTTCCCTTGGTTATCTCATTTCATAGCTTTGTCTATTGTCTATTAAACTACTTAATCTATATTTTTTATTTTTATTTTTTGTGACAGAGACAGAGAGAGAGACAGATAGGGACAGACAGACAGGAAGGGAGAGAAATGAGAAGCATCAGTTCTTCATTGCAGTACCTTAGTTGTTCATTGATTGCTTTCTCATATGTGCCTTGATGGGGGGGAGGGGGATCTCCAGCAGAGCGAGTGACCCCTTGCTCAAGCCAGTGACCTTGGGCTTCAAGCCAGCGACCTTTGAGCTCAAGCCAGCGACCATGGGGTCATGTCTGTGATCCCGCACTCAAGCCAGCAACCTTGTTCAGGCTAGTGAGCCTGCACTCATGCCGGATGAGCTGCGATCAAGCAGGCGACCTCGGGGTTTTGAACCTGGGTCCTCCATGTCCTAGTCTGATGCTCTATCCATTGCACCACTGCCTGATTAGGCTATTATTATTATTTTTAAATATTTTATTTATTGATGTTAGAGTGAGAAAGGTGGGAGGTGGGGGAAGGAGCAGGAAATAATCAGTGTGTGTTGTTGCTTATCACATTTGTCTTGACTGGGAAGCTGGGGATTTCAAACTGGTGACCTCAGCATTCCAGGTTGAGTCTCTATCCACTGTGCCACCACGAGCCAGGCACTAAATATGTATTTAGATCCAAACTTTTCAGGTTTTATTTCCAGATAACTTCTGGAACTTTCTTTTGCATGTCCTTAAACTGAACGCATCTGAAACTGGATTTATTTTCATTTTGTTCAGTCATCTTTCTCTCATGTATTTTTTTTTTTTTGAGAGAGAGAGACAGGAAGGGAGAGAGATGAGAAGCATCAACTCATAGTTGCATCACTTTAGTTCATTAATTGCTTCTCATATGTGCCGAGTGGGGGGCTCCAGCTGAGCCAGTGACCCCTTGCATAAGCCAGCGACCTTTGAACTCAAACCAGCAACTATGGGGTCATGTCGATGATCTTACACTCAAGCTAGATGAGGGACCTTGGACTTTCAAACCTGGGACCCTGAGCATCCCAGGTTGATCCTTTATTCACTGTGCCAACACTGGTTAAGCATCATCTTTTCTTTTTCTATTTTTATACTACCATCCTTCACTCCTCCAGGACTCAAACTTGAAAAGACTTGCATTTTTTTTCAGCTTTTTTAGTACTATATCACAGTGGCCAAATTCTCTTTGACTCTTCTGTGTGTCAAAATTGTCTTCTTTTTATTGTCACCATTCTCATTACATTTGACCTCTACAAATAGTGTTCTCCCTACTTCAGTATCCCTTACTAAATAAATAGCACACTCAGCCCCTCAGACATTGTAGTTTAATAAATGATTGTTGAATGAAATGAAATTATATACATCCACTTCCCCTCTTGACAGTACAGGATTAATTTTGGCATTAAGTAGATCAGGGTTTTCTTTTTTTCCAAAATTGGGCATAAAATTCTCACAAAAATAAAATTCACCTGAAATTGGAAAGGAATTCTTATATAATTATTACTCTAAAATTGGCCTGTGCTTAATAAAACATGATGGAATTTACTTGTGGATTTAACTCTTTTTTCTAAATGTTTATAATTCATGTGAGTTTGAAAATGTGATCATATTTCACAGAATTATTAGCTAGACTTTTTAGATACTCTCTTTGTATTTTAGTACAGTCATTTTTAATATGGCAGATTTGAGGTGACAGTTTAATAGACTATATTTATATACCTGGTCATAGAAAAATATAAACAAAATTTATTCTTTTCACTGCAAAGTAGAGTATATTTTGTAGAGTAAAATTGATGACATAGATTTTTATTTTGCCTGTTTTTTAATGTGTTCTTGTTTCATCATTTATGGATAGCTTTCTCATAACTAAATCCATTAGTAAGTAGTTGCAAAATAAACTAAAAATTTTGTTAAAATTTTGTCCCAATCCAGGGTTCCCCAAATTTTTTAGCAGTTTCCTATGTCTAAGAATATATATAAGGTCTACTGGAAAGTTCTGTCCATTTCTATCACGACAAGTTTCGACACGTAAGCACATGTTTATTTGGTGTATATGTGCCTTTCTATTTTTATCACTTAGTGTATACATACAGACGTAGCAAATTAACTAAAACAAAGTTGATTCACATTAGTCTTATGTGTGAAGCCATAGTGTACCCATGGCTACTGATAAAGTTCATTTACACCGTTAATATTTACGAATTTCAACAAGGAGGAAATGCTACAGAAGCATGTCTGTCGCATCCACCATCTTCCCTGGACTTAGCACCCTCCAACTATCACTTGTTTTTGCCCTTACAAAATTTTTTGAAGGGCAAAAAATTCAAAAATGAAAAAGATATCAAACAAGCACTGGTTCAATTTTTCGCATCAAAAGATAAAACATTTTTCAAAAATGGGATATACAAATTGCCCTCACGCTGGCAAGAAATCATTAATAATAATGGCAGTTATATTATTTAATAAAGTTTATTGACGGTAAGAAAAATTTGTATTTTGTTTATTCCAAAAACGGACAGAACTTTCTGGTAGACCTTATATAAGGGGACACTAAGCAGAATCACTCTGGAATTATTGCTATAAAGTTTTGTCCCAAATCTTAATTTATTCTTGATTAATTAAGAATAGAGCACCTCTGATTGGGAGGTATCTTTCTGCTTGGCAATAGGCAGGTTGAAAGTAGTCTTCTTTGTTAAAAGCAGACTTACTGACCTACTTGGCTCTTTTCCTACAGGCCCATGTCCTTATATACGCTCTAGGTTCTACCATTTGAATGGCAAGGAAAGGAGGAAAAAGAATATCTGAATATCTTACTAATGTCTGATATGTTTGCTTATTCTGAATCTTGTTCAGTCATTGTGCCAAGCAGAAAACAGTCTCAGGCCTTTAACCAACAGGCTATCACAGCACCCCAGAGAAAAGTCAAAGAGATTGGTATTTCCAAGAAGCCAAATCCAATGATATAACTTGACATAGTAGCTCAAATATTTCACATTACCAAAAATTTGACCTCCTGATACCTACCTAGACTAATAAAGGTTATAGCCTATGGTTCTGATCTTGAATTAGAGTGGGTAGAGAGAAGCAACTTGTAGGAATCTTGCACTGCCCCAGTTGCACACCCTGTAGTTGGAGTATACCACTAATATGTCAAATAATCTGTTTACAGAAATAACTGCACAGTCAGATGCTAGTGAAATTCGACAGGACTGGAAACCTACATTCCTTAGTAATGAAGAGTTTACACAATTAATGTTAGAGGTATGTCCAGATTTAATTTTTGAAAGTTTTATTTTCCTCAAAAAATATATCACAGGGTTGACTAACTTTAGTATAGTTTTAACAATATTTAGTATAGTTTTAACAATATTTAATGTTGAAAAGTTTTAACTCCATGTAAATCATTAACTATATCTTCATTTAAAATTGATGCAAATATTGTAAGCAAATAGTACTATCTGGTAAAGGAATGCCAAATTTTCATATTTTTAGTATTATCTGAATTTTTGAGAGGTTTAATAAAAGTAAAAAAAACCTAATAGCTACCAAATTCTCTATCTGAGACCACACTAGCGACAGCCTAATGAAAAATAATATGTATGTCACAGATTAAATATTATGAAATGGCAACAGTATTTTTTAACAAGTTAAAGTCTATCTTAAAACAACATAAAATGAAATAAATGAAGTATTTTGAAAATGTAGGACAAATATACGTTGAAAGGCAACTCTTCTTAATTCAAGTAGAAACTTTTAAAGGAAATAAGTAAATGTTCTTCTGTGACAAATTTGTTTTTGAAAACAATTCAGAGCATATTTGCTTGTAATTGCCAACTTCATACTTTATGCAATAATTACAAAATCTACAAAAATTTTGAGTCACTCATACCTATAAATCTTACTTTCCTACCTTTTAATTGTCTCCTGTGTATAGAATAATATAGGTGTCACCTGTGTGCCCAGAATCCAGTATCAAATTTCCATGAAAACAAAATAAATAGGACACAGGTGGTACACTTTGCAGTTAGTATTAGGGACAAGAAAAATAGATACATAACATAAAGTAAGGTAGAAAGAATAGAGGAAAGCCGTTGAGATGGGATGTAGACATTGTTAAGTAATTTATATCTTTTATCCTGCTGGTTTGGATCTATTCTTTTATACCTGAAACATTTTTCTATGTCATGTATGTACAGGGTAGGGCAAAAGTAGGTTTACAGTTGTGAGTACACAAAACATGGAATTTATATGTGTCTTATTACTTATTAATGTATTATTTTCCATATGAACAACTGTAAATATGCTTTTGCCCCACCCTGTATATGTAATGACCATGTCTCATGTGTCTTTGTATCGTGACTAAAGTGTGAAGTGACAGAGTATTTTGCAAATTAATAAGTTATTTTTTCTGTTTATACTTTGGATGGAAAAGTTAATTGCTAGATTAATTAAGTCTGTATATTCAGCAGAAATGTTACATGAAAATTTGTTAGACTATAAATATATCGTGTATATTTAAAAACGCAGTTAAAATCTAAGTATAATGATCACTTTTCAAATATTAACTCAGTGAATCCTCACAATAATCTTATGACGTAGACACTATTAGTATCCTTTTCTTACTTCCAGATGAGGAAATTGAGGAACAAAGAGATTATGAAATTTGCCCAGAGTTAGCAGTTAGTAGCTCAGCTGGGGTTTTTTGCAGGTATACTAGCCTTTGATTCCATGGCTTTAGCCCCTGTGAAGCGTATAAAACTTCTTTTCAGTGAAAGCTAGCCATGGCCTGGAACTTGTAGCTTAGTAACTAGCAATTAGCTCTTTAAATTAATGGTTACTTGTTGTAAACCAAAAAATAGTTTCTGATTTTCCTAAATGTTTTTTCTAAAAAAGTTTGGCATTGTCTAAAATTGTCTCTTTAGGTAATAAGTAATATGTTTATGAGGGTGCATACAGCTATTGTCTACAACAGAGAAAGGAAATAACTCATTTGATTACTTTTAATTTAAATTTTTTTTAAATATATCTTTTAATTTATTAGGTTGACAGGGTTTGCCAAACCTTATAGGTTTCAAATGTGCAACTCAATATAATACCATACACACTGCATCATGGTGCTACACCTGTGCCCCCCAAAGCAAAGTCTCTTGTGTTCTCAGCAGAATTGTTTAATAAGATCTGGTAATCATGGACTACATACCCTGCTTCATTAGTATAAGAAATTTTTAATAATTCATAAAGTGTCATATTTATATTCATTAATAACCTTAAGATAAATTACCTGTTCACTAATAAGCTAAACAAAAGCATTGTTTTCAAATTTTTCTTCACAATGGACAGATCTTTATTAATGCCAAGTCACATGTAGTACATTCTTTGTATTTAAAAAAGTAAATCAAAGATTTTAGATATTATAACATTATTTATAAAATACAAAAGAAAATTAAGCCCTGGCCAGATAGTTCGGTTGGTTAGATCATCGTTCGGATATGCAAAGATTGCCAGTTCGATTCCTGGTCTGGTCACATACAAAAACAGGTTGATGTTTTTGTCTCTCTCTTTCTCTCTCTCCATCTCTCTCTCTCTAAAAATCAATCAATTAAAAAAATACAATATTTAAATATATATAAAACAATTGTCTCATAAGTATCCTCATAGCATTTAGGATTACATTCCTGAAAATGTTACATTTATTTATTTTTAATATGTCAAGCACATTTTTTATACCTAGTGAGTATTTGTAACTATCAAGTAAATACGTATTCTAACATCATTATGCCAAGATTGAAGGGTATACATCAATACGGTATATATTACAGTCTGGGTCCAACTAACCTAGATGTGTTACTATTGGCTAGTCGTGTTGATCAGATTATAGGTAGGCAGTCCAGATACCATTTTCAGCAGAGTTTCAGATGTAGGCTACATCTTGGAATGTTAGAGCTACTATTCGATCATCCACCTCAACCTCTTCATTTTATGGATGAGGCCCAAAGAAATTGCAGCTTGTCCAAGGTCAGATAGCTAATTAATGGAAGAACTGGGATTGAGATCTTAAAATTCACTTATGTGTTGGCTGTCTCTCTCTCCATTCCTCCATTGCCATCTGTCCCTCTCTTTCTTTTACTTGGTTGCAAGGATTATTACTTGCAACCTTTGGGGGGGGGTAGAGAATAGTAAAGGAATCAGGACAATTTAGCTTGACCTCGATGCAAAGTCATCTTTATGTGAAGTCGTTTCTCAGTGTGTAGTTCTTTCCCTGGAAAGCCAGCAGCTCTCCCTGGTAATCTATACGAGAAGTGCTGGTGCCCTGTGGAGCTAGATATAGCTCCACAAAGAGGTTCTGTCCCCTCCCCTAGAACTCCATTCCAGTCTTCCCCAGATTAAACACTCACTAACAAGGTTTACGTAGTCCTTTTATTGTGGGTCAAGTAGATATCAAACAGGAAGATAAGGAGTTTTAACTAATAAGCCTTCCCCTTATACAGTCTGGAAGAGGGATAAACTGCACAGTTCTCAGTCTTGGGATGAGGATGTCCTTCTCCATCTTGCTCCTTCTTCCATATCTTCCTTATCTTCCTTGTCAAGTCCCTCTTCAGTCCCCTTTAGTTTTTGGTGTGCCCACCTACCTTCTTGGGAAGGTACGTCCTTCTACTTAAAAGTAGTCTGGGCCTTACTTGTCTTAAGAATTTGGCGTGGCCCTGGCCGGTTGGCTCAGCGGTAGAGCGTCGGCCTGGCGTGCGGGGGACCTGGGTTCGATTCCCGGCCAGGGCACATAGGAGAAGCGCCCATTTGCTTCTCCACCACCCCTCCTTCCTCTCTGTCTCTCTCTTCCCCTCCCGCAGCCAAGGCTCCATTAGAGCAAAGATGGCCCGGGAGCTGGGGATGGCTCCTTGGCCTCTGCCCCAGGCGCTAGAGTGGCTCTGGTTGAGGCAGAGCGACGCCCCCTGGTGGGCAGAGCATCGCCCCTGGTGGGCGTGCCGGGTGGATCCTGGTCAGGCGCATGCGGGAGTCTGTCTGACTGTCTCTCCCCGTTTCTAGCTTCAGAAAAATACAAAAAAAAAAAAAAAAAAAAAGAATTTGGCGAGATACTGTTGGAGGCTTTTCTCTGGTTAATCTTTGCCTGCTGGGAAAGAGTCAAGGGCAGGCTGTGATCCTGGGAATGGGATTAAGCCATCAAGAATTCTGATTTTAGTTCATTCTCTGCACACAAGAGTGTTGTACCCTGATTCTTAGCAAATATCCTAAATGCAAATTCAGATCATCATAGTAGATATTAATTTACTTTCAAAGATGATATAATCTAACTTCACATGAGAAAAGCTAGTTCTTAATAACATCATGTGACCCTTATGAAATAATAACACTGGAATTATTAAAATAAGGAGTTTAAAAAAATAATTTCATGAATTTGCATAAATTCCAAGGTTTTCATCCCCTTCTTCTACATTAGCCAGGAATGGGGTTGTCTGAGCCATTTTAGAAGGTAGTCATCTACTCAAAATAAATTCTTTTTAATATCCAGATCTCTCCCCTAATAGAAGGGGAGGGGGTGCCTTTTTATCTACATTCAACATATATTTCAATACTTACTTAGAATAGAGGGAAGTAGATCTAACTTCCAGCTCCATAAATTACATGCAAGTGTTTTTGTTTTTGTTTTTTTATCTGCTGTGCGCTACACATGTGCTAGGTGCTGCAAATACAGAGTTAAAGATACATGCGATTCTTACCCAAGATTGCTGTCCTTTGAGAGAGCCCTATAATTACACAGAAATCTAAATTTAGTTTGATAACTTTTGATAGAAGAGGAACTCCTCTTGGTGTCTTTTCTGCTGTATGTCTTCAACGTATAATTAGGGGATATTTCAAAATGAATATGAAGCGATAAAATATCCCCTAGTTTTCGTGAGTAGTTCACTTTTCACTGATTTTTCTTTCCCTCAGCCTGCAAATATACTTCAGTTACTCTTTTTATTTATTGCTTCCTGATACTTTATTCCCTTAAAACTTTCATTTCTCCCTTCCTCTGTTCTAAAGTTCTTGGTAAAGTGATTTGTAAATGCCTTCTGATCATCCACTCATCTCCAGACTCACTGTAGTTGGACTCAGCCTCCTATTGACATCTCTTTTGAAAGTCACCAGATTTATTTCTCATTTATTTTTGTTTGATATCCTTTTACATTGAATCATCCCTCTTCCTCCTCACTGACTGTCATATTATATTCTCTTCTGTTGACTTCCTTGTCAACTGTGTATTCTATCTTCTCTGTTAGTTTCTCTGGCACTTGTCCCTCTCATCCCCACATGTAGATAATTTCCCCAAGGAATTGTCTAGCATGCAGATCTGATTTCTTTAGTTGTCACTTCTCTGCCTAGGATTCTCAAATGAAAATCCTTTATAATATAGTATATAAAGTATAGGATCGCTTTATTATTAAGTATTGAATTTCCTGCACTGGCTTCTGTCCTGAATTTCTCAATGCTTCACGTTTTTCAATGCTTGCCTGACTTCTTTCCTGTTTATTCTTCATTTCATTCAGATTCTCATTAACTTCCCTGATTATTCCAAAAGCCATTGAGATTTCCCGAATTCTTTTTTACCTCTAAATCCATTTTTACACGGCTTCCAGACTACTCTTGAACAAAGTCCTTATGTTTTAACCTAGTATTTTAAGGCCTTTCATAGTCTGACTTCAGCCAACTTTGTCACCTTTATTTCCTGTTCACTTTATTCCTCACTTATCTTCCTACAGTTCAGTCATATACCTCTCTGTTGATATATGCAAAAGGTGATAATGTATTCTTTTATGTGCCAAAGACATATTGATGGGGTGTGTGCTTCAGAGATATTAGCATCTTCAAATAAGTCCATCTTCATATAATATGTGAATGATAAAGGTAGAATATTAAATCTGTCTTAGAAACCAGCTATCCAGTATATGGTCATGCAGTGATTTTTTTTCTCCAGAAGCATTTTAAAATGCACAAAGTTATATACTATATATTGCAGTAAAGGGGAAAAGCTAGCATTTTGATGATGCTCTGGAAATATTCACATTACATCCTTGGCCATTTAGTAAGTTAGATTTTTGTTTCTGTCCTATAAGCTGCTTTTCTCTTTTTATTTAACTGACCATTATGCTTAATTTCAGGCTCTTGATGGTTTTTTTTTAGCAATCATGACAGATGGAAGCATAATATACGTGTCTGAAAGTGTAACTTCATTACTTGAACATTTACCAGTAAGTATAAAAATCCTGTGATCTCTTTCTTGTTTAATGCCTACTGTTAACGTTCTAATGCACTAGGAAATGTACCTCTGGAGCAGTGTTGAACAGTGAGTAGAGTAGGGAGGAGAGCTCAAAATACATCTTTGTTTTAACATGGCTCTTTTCTCAGTCATGACTCTGTTATCTGTAGTAACTACACAGATACCACTTTAATCACTGTTCTTCCTGCCCTTTTTTTTTCTAATGCTGTTTTCAGCGTTTTCTTTTTAATCAGCCTGGTGAAGGTGTTGCTAAATCACTGAGAATAACTTGAGAATAACTAAATTCCTACTGAGACACTTGTTGCAGCTAGAGAAACTCAAATAATTTTATCAAAGGAATGACTAATAAGAACACACTAAAAATAGCCCTGGCCGGTTGGCTCAGCGGTAGAGCGTCGGCCTAGCGTGCGGGGGACCCGGGTTCGATTCCCGGCTGGGGCACATAGGAGAAGCGCCCATCTGCTTCTCCACCCCTCCCCCTCCTTCCCCTCTGTCTCTCTCTTCCCCTCCCGCAGCCGGGGCTCCATTGGAGCAAGGATGGCCCGGGCGCTGGGGATGGCTCCTTGGCCTCTGCCCCAGGCGGCAGAGCAACGCCCCAGAGGGGCAGAGCATCGCCCCTGGTGGGCATGCTGGGTGGATCCCGGTCGGGCACATGCGGGAGTCTGTCTGACTGTCTCTCCCCATTTTCAG
Organism: Saccopteryx bilineata; assembly: GCF_036850765.1. Lineage (NCBI taxonomy): Eukaryota > Metazoa > Chordata > Mammalia > Chiroptera > Emballonuridae > Saccopteryx > Saccopteryx bilineata. The sequence continues at coordinate 226,726,241 of NC_089494.1, forward strand.
CTTCAGAAAAATACAAAAAAAAAAAAAAAAAAGAACACACTAAAAATAATAGATGTAGAGCTCTGGTGCTCTGTGGCTTGAATTGATAATTTTATAGTAGCCATATTAGTTTATCAATAGAATGTTAAATGTACAGATTTAGAAAATAATTATACTGTGTAAATTTTGAACCTGGGTCCTCAGCGTCTCAGGCCGATGCTGTATCCACTGTACCACCACCTGGTCAGGCCCACTGTGTAATTTTGATAAAGATGGTGAATACTTGAATTACGTGTTTGTTGTTCTATTCAACATACACTTTTTGGCCTGACCTGAGTTGGCACAGTGGATAAAGCGTTGACCTGAAAATGCTGAGGTTGCCGGTTCGAAACCCTGGTCAAGGCACATATGGGAGTCGATGCTTCCTGCTCCTCCCCCCTTCTCTCTCTCTCTCTGTCTCTCTCTCTCCTTTCTAAAATGAATAAATAAAATTTAAAAAAAAAAGATTAAAAAAAAACCATACATTTTTTAAATATCAATTCTGCCAGACACTGTGTTAGGTGCTCTACTACGATTGATGGTTTTAACGAATTTGAAGTTTTTATTTAATATGTAATGTTCTTATCTAGGATAGGGCTTGTGATATAAATATTCTGTTACTTATAAATTACTCTTACAGTGTTCATCTCTTGATTAATGAATCATAATTAAAGCCATATTTGAGCAAGGATTATAACATTTGATATATTACTTGCCTTTTTGGAGAAGGGGTATTAACAGCAGAGCTTTTTGATAATGAGTATTAGGATAGATGGCTGGAAAAGATGAAATAAAAAAAAAGGAAAGGTCTCATTGGACAATTGAAATGCACCAAAGTCAAATCTTTTGGCTTAGCATGTGGCTAACTCTTTGGTCTTTTGTTGTAGGTTTAGATATATGGTAGGGCTATGTCTTGTAGCCAGAGATTTTTTTTTTTTTTTTGTATTTTTCTGAAGCTGGAAACGGGGAGAGACAGTCAGACAGACTTCTGCATGCGCCCGACCGGGATCCACTCGGCACGCCCACCAGGGGCATGCTCTGCCCACCAGGGGGCGATGCTCTGCCCCTCCGGGGCGTCGCTCAGCCACGACCAGAGCCACTCTAGCGCCTGGGGCAGAGGCCAAGGAGCCATCCCCAGCGCCCGGGCCATCTTTGCTCCAATGGAGCCTTGGCTGTGGGAGGGAAAGAGAGAGACAGAGAGAAAGGAGGGAGGGGTGGAGAAGCAAATGGGCGCTTCTCCTATGTGCCCCGGCCGGGAATCGAACCCTGGTCCCCCGCACGCCAGGCCGACGCTCTACCGCTGAGCCAACCGGCCCAGGGCTGCCAGAGATTTTTCTAATAGAGTTTCTTAGTCCTATTATATTTTAAATGTTTGGATTTGGTAGAACTCACCTTTGCAAATCATTTATCAGACTTTCAAGGTCTTACTGATCATGGATCTGATACAGATACTAGTGTCAGAGGCATGGGCATCATGTTAACTCTCTTACACCTTCTCCTTGTATGAGTTGTACTCTAACTTGATCTTAATCAGCTGTTACAAATGATCAAAAGCTAATTATGTGTTCACCTGATATTTTAAGAGTGATTACATACTTTTAAAATTCATGTCACTGGAGTCACTAAAGTTATTTTATTTTTTGAATTTCTTTTTCAGTCTGATCTTGTGGATCAAAGTATATTTAATTTTATTCCAGAGGGGGAACATTCAGAGGTTTATAAAATACTCTCTACCCATCTGCTGGAAAGTGACTCATTAACCCCTGAATATTTAAAGTGTAAGTAATAGCTGTTAAGCAAATAGCTAAATATATTTGTTCATGTTATACTTTGCTTTTGCAACTTTGCAACAAACACAGTGCTAACTACATTAGCATACAACATCATTCCATATACCTTACTAGATAGTTTTCAGATTTTAAAAATATGTGTAATACGAAATTATAACCACCATATTTCCCCATGTATAAGATGTACCCTATTCCAAAAATTTGGGGTCTAAAAACTGGGTGCATCTTATGCAGTGGTTGTAGATTTTTTTTTTACTTGCATTTCCCGCTTTTTGCGCGGATAAGGAGTTGTATGAATTTATGATAAATAAAACGAGTTCAGTAACTTTATGTAGCCTCTGGCAATGGACAAGGAGGCACCTGATTGGTGGTGTTACTCTTATATCAATCAGTCAGGGGCAAAGCAGATTTCAGCCCTAGTTCATCCTAGCTTGATGCCTGTGTTGGTGACCAGAGCTGTTTCATGCCTGGGGCACAAAAAACCCCCACAACTTTATGTAATACATTTTTTTTTTCAAATTTCTGACCCCAAAATTGAGATGCGTCTTATACATGGGAGCATCTTATACATGGGAAATTTGGTATTTTTAAAGCCTGAACTCTATTCTTGAGTATATTGAAATCTCATTTTTCCTATTACAATAATTATTCCATAAAACTGTATTTTACACAAAAATGGAACTTTGTAATTTATTTTTATTAATTTTAAAATAAAATCTTATGTGATGAGAGAAAGTTAAACATTCTCTTTTTCACTATAATCAGCCAGTTGGATACTGAAACTGGGAAAAAGTAGCTTCTATATTGTTCAGAATTATTAATAAAGAACATTGTTTGCTTTACTAATTAAAAATATATTTCTTAGGTATATCTTATGTGCCCAGCACTTGTACAATATCATAGAAGTGCCAAGAATATTAAAAAAAATAGTTCCTTCCTTTGAGAAGTATGAAATATGATATAGTCAGGCATTTTTCCTAGATTCATTGGACAAATTAATTTGACTAGAATAGTTTATTTTCTTTACTAATTTATCCTCTACCAACTCTAATTGGCTATTAGTTACTAGTTACTTTAATCACTTTTTTATGATTTAAAAATTTTGAATTTTCTGGTAATACTAACTGTTCAAGAATTGAGATACCCATATGCACACCCACATATATGTGTAACCATGTATGTATGTATGTATATCTTTGATGTGAATGGGTGACCTGTCAGAAAGTGAGGAGAACTAGAGGCCATGAGAGTCCATTTGAAGTCGATATAAAATAATTTAAAAATCAAGTTCTTATGACATTTCCAACAGACCACTCTAGTTTTTCACTTAGGAGAAAGATTTGGGCTGAATATAATGATGTAGAGGTCAATTATATGCCTGTAAATAATATTTGAAGTATGGGTTGAGTTAAATTGCTTGAGGTAATTATGTAGAGGAGGAGAGAAGAATTAGAAAGGTGGAGCTTGGGACATAGAAGTTGACAGAGGAGGAGTCTACTTCAGAGATCCTCATGGGGCAGAACTGGCAGGAGAACTGAATGAAAACCTCTGGCAGAAAGGCAGACATTGGGCTTTGGTTTCTAAAGTCAAAGGGTGGATGGCAGCCATTGTTCTGATAGAGCAAGGCCTTAAGTAAATGACTTGCAGATCCCCTAGTTAAACAACTGATATACGACAAGTTATTTCTCCAGGAAAATGTGCTTTATGGTAGAAGATTAAACATGATTTATAATAGAGGGGAAATTGCTAAAACATTTACGATTCTGCAAGTAGGTAATTTGAGTATATTGAAGGTAAGTGGTATAGGTGGTGTGATTTGTGTCTAAAAAAGGAAATAGGGCCTATTCTTTCATCCTAACAAGTTTTTCTGTTTTTTACATAGTAAGGAGCCAGTGAACGTGTGGTTTCTTGGTAAAAAAAAATAATAATAATAAAAAAATAAATCTCACGTGGAAAAATTTTAAATGAATTGACTGGAGATAAAAATAAAAACTATATAATTCTAGCAATAGAAGTAAGGATGGAGAGGAAAACCTGTATATGAGGGTTGATGAGATAAACTTAATAGGACTTGGTATTAGGCACAAATGGACTACATGGCTAAGGTCATTGGACAACATTTTAGAAAGAAGGTGGTTAGATTTTGAACATGTTGAGTTAGATGATAAAGTCACTCATGATAACGACAGGAGAATATGAGTTTGATGCTGTGAACGAAGGAGAGACGTTACTGATCCTTGAGTGCTGAAATAATAAGGTGAAAGTAACATTGGTCTGAAAGTAAGGAAGGTTAAATTTTAGTGTCAAGAGCATGAAGGCATAGAAGATACATTTTTACAGTTACTTAAGATGGCAAGGTGATTTGCATTGCATCTATACTGAATTGGTACTAGAGCTCATTTGGAAAAAAATGACTTATGAGAGCTTTTTGGTGACATAATTGGTAGGTCCGGATGACAAATTAGTTTGGGGCTTGTGTAAAAGAAAAGACCAAATTAATATGGTTTCTTGGTAAATAGGCTCACATAGGACAAAGGAGAAGGATAGCTGGCTTAGGAAGGAAGAGGGATAAATTCACTTTGAAATATTTTTAGTTTGAGTTACTGATGGGACAATCAAGTAGAAATGTCCTGAAAGTATGCGGTGGCCCGAGACTGTTTTATATAGAATGTTAGAGTTGGGGAGAGAGATTTAGGAGTAAATAAACTTAGTAAATGCAGATAAAAATTTAAAGGATAATAGATCAAGATCAAAACAATGTTTGTGAAGGCTCACAGTTTGAAGACTGATTAGCAAAGGTACAAAAATATACAGTAAGATAGGAGGGTAAGTTCCAAGCTATAAAAATGAAGAAATGTGAGTTTTAAGAAGAGGTAGTAACAAGGAGGAATGTCCATTGAAATTAACAGTACAGTAGTAGCCCTTACTTGCAGTTCCACTCTTCATATTTTCATTTATTTTCAGTCAACCTGGGTCTGAAAATACTGAATGGAAAATTCAGAAATAATTCATAAGTTTTAAATTGCATGGCATTCCAAATAGTGTGATGAAATCTCATGCCTTCCTGCTCCATCCCACAGAAGATGTGAATCATCTCTCTGTCCAGCATATCTCTTCTGTACCTATAGTACAATAGGAGATTTTGAGAGAGATACCACACTTTAATAGCTTTTATTACAGGCATACCTTGGAAATACTACAAGTATTATGGTGAAGGTTCCAGACCTTCACCATAAAGCAAGTTGTAATCTATTTGCTGGTGGTGGGTCTTGCCTTTAATTTGTAAAAAGCTCAATATCTGCAGTGCAGTAAAATAAAGTAAAATAAAATGAGGTATGCCTGCAACTGTTTTTAACAATTAGTTATTGTTAATCTCTTACTGTGCCTAATTTATAAATTAAACTTTATCATATATATATATAGGGTTAGGTGCTATTCGTAGCTTCAGACATCCACTGAGGGTTTTGGAACATATCGCCAAATAAGAGGGGACTACTGTACAAATATTGGTGATCTTTAGAAGAGCAATTTCTATATCGGTATGAGGACAAAAACTACCATAAATGAAATTAAGGGAAATCAATATGTGTAGAGCATGTAATGAAAAGGAAGGCGATCTGTGGTACTAAGAAGAGTAGCATGAAAAATCCTTGTTGGTTTGAGATGGGAAGACCTTTTAAGTAGAAAAAAACGAAGGTGTGGATGCTAAAGGAATGAATAACAGTGGTGTGGTCTTGGTCCTAGAGAAAATAGGAAAGAATGTTCACAGTATACATCAGAGCATTACATTTAATAGAATGGGAAGCAAAACCATTTGAAATTATAATCAAGAATGAGAAAGAAAGACAGATAAAAATGGGGAAATGTGGAGTTGCTTATATTAGAAGATTGGTTTTCTCTATTAAGTATATGAGATCATCTCCTAAAGTTACCTTACTTCTATGGACTAAATAAAATGTCATTGAGGACTGTTGTTGGAGAAAATATTGTAAACTTATACAACTTATGTAATCTTTCTATGTGATACGTCACTCATGATTAATCACAAATATATTTTTTCACCCACTTCAGCAAAAAATCAGTTAGAATTCTGTTGTCATATGCTTCGAGGAACAATAGACCCAAAGGAGCCATCTACCTATGAATATGTGAAATTTATAGGAAATTTCAAATCTTTAAACAGTGGTAAGTTAAAATGCTTCTCTTATGGTGTAATTTAATCTGTTTATTTTTTAAAATCTGGTATTCCTTTAAGCTTTCAAAGACATAGATATGTTTGAACATCAATAATAGCTAGATTTTACTGGACTAAATGATGATACATATTTCCTTATTGTTTTAGTATCCACTTCAGCACACAATGGTTTTGAAGGAACTATACAGCGCGCACACAGGCCTTCTTATGAAGATAGAGTTTGTTTTGTAGCTACTGTCAGATTAGCTACACCTCAGTTCATCAAGGTAATGTTTCTAATTTTATTTCCTGAAGGACATATAATTTCATATTGTGAGAATGATCTGTTTACAGAATATATAAGGTCTACCAGAAAGTTCTGTCCATTTCTATCACAAGTTTTGACACGTAAGCACATGTTTATTTGGTGCATGTGTGCCTATTTTTATCACTAATGTATACATACTGACGTAGCAAATTAACTAAAACAGAGTTGATTCACGTTAGTTGTATGTGTGAAGCCATAGTGTACCCGTGGCTACTGATAAAGTTCATTTATGCCACTGTAATTTTTACGAATTTCAACAAGGAAGAAACGCTACAGAAGCATGTCTGTCGCATCCACCATATTCCCCAGACTTAGCACCCTCCGACTATCACTTGTTTTTGACCTTACAAAATTTTTTGAAGGGCAAAAAATTCAAAAATGAAGAAGATATCAAACAAGCACTGGTTCAATTTTTCGCATCAAAAGATAAAACACTTTTCAAAAATGGGATATACAAATTGCCCTCATGCTGGCAAGAAATCATTAATAATAATGGCAATTATATTATTTAATAAAGTTTATTGACGGTAAGAAAAATTTGTATTTTGTTTATTCCAAAAACGGACAAAACTTTCCAATACCAGGGGTCCCCAGACTTTTTACACAGAGGGCCAGTTCACTGTCCTTCAGACCGTTGGAGGGCTGCCACAATACAATGCTCCTCTCACTGACCACCAATGAAAGAGGTGCCCCTTCTGGAAGTGCGGCGGGGGGCCGGATAAATGGCCTCAGGGGGCCTCATGCGGCCCGTGGGCCGTAGTTTGGGGATGCCTGCAATAGACCTTATATAAAACTTCCTGCAAACATTAAAGGTAGTGATATCCATGAGTCTTTGAATATACATGATCATAATATTTTTGAAACAAATGAGTTATCAAGGCTTTCATTAAATTATACAATTCATTTTGAGATGTATATCTTTTGTAGGTAACCATTGGTTATATATCACTGCTATATTGCTTCTGTGCAAAGTATTAGGATGCTTTTTTTGTGTAGTTCACAACTTACATTAAAAGGGAAGGGCCAAAAATGTAGGTAATTTTAAAGATTGTTTTTGAAACTTTCTTTAGAAATATATTATACAATGGTTTTTTACTGCATGTAACTTTTCAATTTTAAAATTTAAATAATTTATTTTTATTTCCTGGGCTTTACAAGCAGATGATTAGTAGGGAAGTGGGAAAGTGAAATAATTCAAACAGTAGAAGAATATAAGATTTTATATTTAGGGAGATCATGGACAAAGTATTCAATTAGCAGTTAGAAGGTATTAAGCCAGTCTTGATCTTTTTGTTTTGATCTAAGGAAATAATAGCAGTGGCTAATATTAAGTGCTTATTACATGCTGTATTCTTTATGTGCATTATCTCATTTAATTCTTACTTTAACCCTACATGATAGATGTTAGTGTGATCCCCATTTTATATGTAAGGAAACTGAGGCTTAGGTAAATTAAATTACTTTCCCAAAGTTGAACCTGTTAAGTAGTAAAACTGGGATTGATTCTAATTCTTTTTCTCTTTAAGCCCAAACTCTTTTTTTTAAATTAATTTTAATGGGGCGACATTGATAAATCAGGGTACATATGTTCAGAGAAAACATCTCCAGGTTATTTTGACATTCGATTATGTTGCGTACCCATCACCCAAAGTCAAATTGTCCTCTGTCACTTTCTATCTGGTTTTCTTTGTGTCCCGTCCCCCCCCCCCCCATAACCAATCACTGCATTGTGCTATGGAAGATCATTCAGAGGCAGGTAGGGGGAGTACAGTGTTGAATATGACTAGAGTCTGAGCGAGGCCAGAACTGAAATGTGTTTACTTCTTTGTTGTTTTTCCATGCTAAAGAAACAAGCTTTATCCTAACAGAATGAGGAATCACTAAGGATAAGTTATATAGTCATATTTGAGTATTAGTTAAGATAATTATGGCCAGAGTAGAAGATGGGTTGAGGGACAGGGAGACGTGTCTGGGGAGATGCTGTGGCAATGATGTGAACCAGTGGTAGCTGGGGCCCAGAGTCTAAACTAAGGTACAGAAGATGAATAGGCTCAAGTAGATTTTTTTAAACTTAGAAGGTGAATTTGAAAGGATTTAGTAGTAGGCATTTAGATGGTGGAAAGTGAAGACAAAAGTGTATTGTGACTATCAAGTTTTTGGATGAAGATATGACACAGGTATGCCTTATAATGAGGTGGAAAATTGTTTTAACTGCATATGAGGAATAGGGCAATTTGCTCATTTTAGGAAATACTGAGTTTGTGATTTGTGGGGACATCAAGACAGTTAAAATAGAGTGGTAGTTCAGGAGAGAGATCTGAATTCAGTATTTGGGTTTAAAGGCTTGTGAGAGAATGGAGAAATTGGTATAAAGAAATACTCCCCTGGAAGTCTGTACTTATTTATTGCCACATTAAATTAAATTAAAATGTGTTTAAAAATTGCTTAGGGAAATGTAATAATGACTTATGGCTAGCAATATTTAAGATTTTTCTAAGGACAGAAAAGTATTTCTGAATTTTAATTATTAATTTATTTGTAGGAAATGTGCACTGTTGAAGAACCCAATGAAGAATTTACATCTAGACATAGTTTAGAATGGAAATTTCTATTTCTAGATCACAGGTAACTCTATTTTAAAATTTCATAAGAAGGGTAATAGTTATATAAATTTTAAATTGATGGATTTTATATTTAATAAAAATTATTTATACTTTTTTATTAATTTTAATGGGGTGACATTAATCAGTCAGGGTACATAGGTACAGAGAAAACATCTCTAGGTTATTTTGACATTTAAATTGATGGATTTCAAGACAAACTTTTTCTAATCTGGGTGATCAAGTTTAAAAAAAAAGTTTCCCCCTAAAGTTGATTTCTAGTTGGACTATTTCTCATTATGAAAAAAGTTACAATACTGTTTTATATGTAATTTAGGGCACCACCCATAATAGGATATTTGCCATTTGAAGTTCTGGGAACGTCTGGCTATGATTACTATCATGTGGATGACCTAGAAAATTTGGCAAAATGTCATGAGCACTGTAAGTAGACTTTAATCTTTCTGGTGATACTTGTTTTTAATCATAAACAACTGTTGTATTAATAGAAGGTGGTAAAATGCAGACATAACCATTTTTGCATTTTTTTTGAAATATACTAGATTTTACTTTATATGTATAACTAATCCAGTAGAAATCGTAGGTCAAGTTTAAATTAAACTTATTTCAGTTTAACATATTTCAGGCTGTAACAGTAAGAACAATTTTATAATATAGCGTCTAAATCTTGGTCTAATGTGTGTAAGTGTTGCAATAAGAGAAGTAGATTCTTTTGAAAATTGAAATAATGTCAAAATATTTTATAAATTTTGACTTAAAGACATATAAGTTTACCTGTGAGATAGGTACACATTTAAAGAAGCTCTTAGAAAGCTCAGAGTGAGTGCTTAATGTTACCTGTTCTTACTGTTATTAACAGCAAAAACACTATCTTATTGTTCTCTGCACTATTCTAAACAATTTATTCATCACCACAGTTCTAGATAGTAGAAACTATTATCTCCACAAATAAACTGAGGCGCACCTAAGCCAAGTTAATTTGCCCACAATTTGGTAACTCATTAGTGATAGCAAGGGTATTATAGTCTAGACCCCTGTTGGCAAACTGCGGTTCGTGAGCCACTTGCGGCTCTTTGGTCCCTTGAGTGTGGCTCTTCCACATGCGGGCGCTACCTCAATAAGGAATGTATCTACCTATATAGTTTAAGTTTAAAAAATTTGGCTCAAAAGAAATTTTGATTGTTGTACTGTTGATATTTGGCTTTGTTGACTAATGAGTTTGCTGACCACTTGTTAAACCTATCCCTTGATTATATGCTGGCCATACTTTGTTTCAGAGGATTGTTTCAATGATAGGTTCTGTTTTCCTTATCCTCCTCCCAAGATTTATTTTCTTGGATATACTCTAAAACTTAATTAGATATTTAAGGTAGTTTCATGATGTCTTAGGCTGGTCTAATAAAACTCTTCATATGAAAGTTAAGCATGTTTTATGGTAATATCCACTACATGGAAGATTTTTAAAGTCATTTCAACACAAAAGAAAACATTCACTTCAGGCAATTTGGCACTATGCTTATGATGATGCACAGAGAGAGAGATAGGTATTGGCTTTGACAAGCCTTTCCTAAGGTTTGGTCCTTTGAATACCAGTCCATTCAAAATGGAATTTATGGCCAAGGAAGACTAGGAAACACTTCGTAATTATTTTACCCCTCCCTCCAGTCTTGACATTACATAATTATGAAAGGAGCAGTCAAACAAGAGGGTATAACCCTTTTAAACATATATGCACTTAATGTAGGAGCACCTAAATATATAAAGCAAATCTTGATAGACATAAAGAGAGAGATCAACAGTAATAAAGTCATAGTAGGGGATTTTAAAACTCCACTGACATCAATAGATAGATCTTCCAGACAGAAAAACAAGAAAAGTGGCTTTAAATGATATGCTAGGTCAGATGGATTTAATTGATATCTTCAGAGCATTTCATCCCAAAGCAGCAGAGTATACATTCTTTTCAAGTGCACATGGAACATTTTCTAGGATAGACCACATTTGGACACAAAATAAGGCTCAATAAATTTAAGATAACTGAAATCCTATTAAGCATCTTTTCTTATGATTTTATGAAACTAGAAGTCACAAGAATAAAACTACAAAACACGTGAAGACATGGAGGCTAAATAACATGTTACTAAACAATGAATGGGTTAACAAGGAGATCAAGGAAGAAATCAAAAGATACCTTGAAACAAATGCAAATTAAAACACAAGAAACCAAAATCTATGGAACACAGTGAAGGCAGTTGTATGAGGGAAATTCATAGCATTACAGGCTAACCTCAAGAAACAAGAAAAATCTCAAACAATCTAACTTTACACTTTAAGGAACAACAAACTAAGCCCAAAGTGAGTAGGACAAAGGAAATAATAAAGATCAGAGCAAAAATAAACAAAATAGAGTCTAAAAAAAGTACAAAAAAAATCAGTGAAACCAAGAGCTGGTGGTTCTTTGAGAAGATAAACAAAATTGACAAACTTTTAACCAGACTCACCAAGAACAAAAGAGAGAGGACCTAAGCCAGCGGTTCTCAAAGAGTGCGCCAGGGCGCACTGGTACGTCCTAGAAGATTTCTAGGCGCTCCCTGTGGTATTCCAGAGAAATATGTGTGTGTTGGGAACCAAAAAACCAACAGGGTTTTTGGAGTTTAGATTTTTGGGGGACAGAGGTATGGGGAATTGGTTGTAAACTGACCGTCTGCCCAATCCCCCACCTCACTTGCCGGATTAGGTTGCAAAAGGCTGTTAAACTGTGGTGCTGGATTGTTTACACTACCCCCAATGTTTTCCAGAAATACTGGAGGCAAGTTTCTTCTATTCTTTGGTGTAAAGTTAAGATGACATGTATGGTGAAGGTTTTGGATTGATGATTAAATATAAGGAATTGTCTCTTAAAGCCTTTTGGATTTCTATAAAAGAAGAATATGTGGCAATATCTAAAAAAGCTTTGAACATTTTACTACAATTTTTAACATCCTATTTATGTGAATTAGGATTTTCTACTCTCAACACAATTAAGAGTAAAAAGCGGCCTGACCAGGCAGTGGCGCAGTGGATAGAGCATCGGACTGGGATGCCAAGGACCCAGGTTCGAGACCCCGAGGTCGCCAGCTAGAGCACGGGGCTCATCTGGTTTGAGCAAATCAAACCAGATGGCCCAAGGTCGCTGGTCTGCTGAAGGCCCACGGTCAAGGCACATACGAGAAAGCAATCAATGAACAACTAAGGTGTCGCAATGCACAATGAAAAACAAATGATGGGTGCTTCTCATCTCTCCATTCCTGTCTGTCTGTCCCTGTCTATCCCTCTCTCTGACTCTCTGTCTCTGTAAAAAAAAAAAAAAAAAAAGAGTAAAAAGAGAAGAATTCTTCAGTGTACTGATGAGGAAATGAGAGTCTGTCTTTCAAATATATGCCCAAACGTTGAAGAAATCACTAGGACACATCAGGCTCATGTTTCTCATAAACACAAGAGTAAAAAAACTTAACACATTTGTGCCGGGACCTGCCGAATTTACTAAATATTACTAAGAATGTCTCTCTCCTTATAAAAAGATAACTTTTTTGTTGTTTTTTATTTTTTAACCCCTCTTTTTTACAAATTCTAAAAAGCATAACTCAAAAAATATAACATAAAAATGTTTTTTAATGTCAGAATAAATTTAATTTTGTCGTATTTATTTCATTTAATTACCATAAAGCACACTTGGACTTTATATTTCTTTCTTTAATATTTGACTTAATTATTATAACCTATTTCTCAGAAATTTGTATATAGTGCACCTACAATTATTTGTAGGATTTTAAATGCGCCTCAACTTCAAAAAGTTTGAGAACCACTGACCTAAGCAAATAAAATCAGAAATGAAAGGGGAGAAGTAACAACTGACACCAAAGAAATACAAAACATTTTGAGAATATATTACAAATAACTATGCCAACAAATTGGACAATCTGGATGAAATGAATAAATTCCTAGAAACATATAATCTTCCAAAACTGAATCAGGAGGAATCAGAGAATCTGGGCAGATTACAACTAGTGAAATTGAAGCAATAATCAAAAAACTCCCAAGAAACAAAAGTCCTGGACCAAATGGCTTCATTGCTAAATTTTACCAATCATTCAAAGAAGAACTAACACCTCTCCTTCTCAGACTATTCCAGAAAATTCAAAAGGATGTAAGAATCCCAAGCTCATTTCATGAGGCCAGCAGTATCCTAATTCCAAAAGCAGATAAAGACACTACATAGAAATAAAATTATAGACCAACAACATCCCTGATGAGCACAGATGCTAAATCCTCAAGAAAATACTAGCAAACTGGATCCAGCAATATAGTACATTAAAAAATCATACACCATGATCAAGTGGAATTTATTCCACGGATGCAAGGGTAGTACAGTATCTGCATATCACTTAACATGGTACACTACATAAACAAAATGAGGGACAAAACCCACATGATCATATCAATAGATGCACAAAAAGCATTTGATAAAATCCAGCCCTCATTTATGATAAAAAACTTTGAGCAAAGTGGGAATAGAGGAATGTACCTCAGTGTAATACAGGCCATATATGACAGACCCACAGTCACCGTCACATGCAGTGGCAAAAACTACAAGTGTTTCCTTTAAGACCAGGAACAAGACAGGGATGCCCACTTTCACCACTCTTACTCGACACAGTACTGAAATCCTAGCCACAGCAGTCAGAGAAAAGAAGAAATAAAAGGCATCCAAATTGGAAAGGAAAAATAAAACTCATTATTTGCAGATGACATGACACTGTATATGGAGAACCCTAAGTATTCCACCAAAAATTACTGGAACTGACAAATGAATTCACTAAAGTAGCAGGATACAAAAATATCCAGAAATCAGTTACATTTTTATACACCTATAATGAACTATCAGAAAGGATAATTTAAGAAAATAATCCCATTCTTAATTACTTGAAAAAGAATAATAGACTTAGTACTTTTTTTTTTTTTTTTTTGTGACAGAGAAAGAGAGAGACAGAGAGGGACATATAGGAACAGACAAACAGGAAGGGAGAGAGATGAGAAGCATCAGTTCTTTGTTATGGCACCTTAACTATTTAGTGATTACTTTCTCATATGTGCCTTGACTGGGGGGCTACAGCAGACCGAGTGACCCCTTGCTCAAGCCAGCGACCTTGGGCTCAAGCTGGTGAGCCTTGCTCAAACCAGATAAATCTGTGCTTAAACCAGCAACCTTGGGATTTTGAACCTGAGTCCTCTGCGTTCCAATCCGATGCTCTATCCATTGGGCTGCCGCCTGGTTAGGCAGACCTAGGACTAAATTTAACCAAAGAAGTAAAAGACTGGTACACAGATAATTATTAGACACTGAAGAAAGAATTTGAAGAAGATACAAACAAGTGGAAGCATATACCATTTTCATGGACAGGAAGAATTAACAACATTAAAATGTCCATATTACCCAAAATGATTTATAGATTCAACACAATTCCTATCAAGATACCAATGGCATATTGCACAGAACTAAAGAAATATTCCAAAAATTTATATGGAATCACAGGAGGCCATGAATAGCCACAGCAAACTTGAGAAAGAAGAACAAAGTTGGAAGAATCCCACTACCTGATATCAAACTATGCTACAAGGCCATAATAATCAAAACAGCATGATCCTGGCATTTTTGACATATAGATAAATGGAGCAGAATAGAGGGCCCGGAAATAAATCCACAAATTTATGGTCAATTAGTATTTGCCAGAGGAGACAATAGCATACACTGGAGTAAAGATAGCCTATTTAAGCTCTCGCTGGGTAGCCCAGTTGATTAGAGCATCATACTGATACACTAAGGTTGGGGGTCTGATTCCTAGTCAAGGGCACATGCAAAATCAACCAACGAATGCATAAATAAGTGGAATAAAAATTAATGTTTGCCCTGGCTGGATGGCAGAGTTCGTTGGAGCAGCGTCCCGAAGTTCAGAGGTTGCCAGTTCGATCACCGGTCAGGGCACATAACAGGAACAGGTTAATGTTCCTGTCTCTCTCTCCCTTCCTCCCTCATTAAAATCAATCAATAAAAATTAATATACAGCCTGATCAGGCGGTGGTGCAGTGGATAGAGTGTCGGACTGGGATGCGGTGGACCCAGGTTTGAGACCCCGAGGTCGCCAGCTTGAGCATAGGCTCATCTGGTTTGAGCAAAGCTCACCAGCTTAGACCCAAGGTCGCTGGCTCGAGCAAGGGGTTACTGGGTCTGCTGAAGGCCCACGGTTAAGGCACATATGAGAAAGCAATCAGTGAACAACTAAGGTGTCGCAACAAAAAACTGATGATTGATGTTTCTCATCTCTCTCCGTTCCTGTCTGTCTGTCCCTATCTATCCCTCTCTCTGACTCTGTTTTGTAAAACAAAAAAAGGCCTGCTTGAGATGAGATAAAAAAAATTTATATATATATATTTTTAAAAATTAATGTTTCTCTCTCCCATTTCCTCACCCTCACTCCCTCTCTCTCACTCTAAAAATCATTAAATAAAAAAATTATTATTTTGTTTTGCAATAGCCAAGATTTGGAAGTAGCCCCAAGTGCCCATCAGTAAATGAGTGGATAAAAAAGCTGTAGTACTGGAATACTACTTGGTCAAAAAAGATATAAAAAGGGAAATCTTACCTTTTTGCGGTGGACCTGGAGAGTATTATGCTAAGTGAAATAAACTAGAGAAAGACAAGTACAATGTGATTTCATTTCTGTGTTGAATCTAATGAACAGAATAAACTAACAAACTGTATAGAAACAGACTCTAGATATAAGGAACAAACTGATAGCTGTCTGAGGGGAGAGGGCTTGGGTGGCTGGGTGAAAAAGCTGAAGGGATTATGCAAAAAAAATAGAAATAAAAACTCATAGACAACAGCATGGTGATGAATAGAGGGAAAAGGTGGTGAGGGTGGATAGAAGAGGGTAAGGGGGATAGATGGTTACAGAGGAGACTTGACTTGGGGTGGTGAACACACACTACAATACACAGATGATGGATTATACAGTTGTACACCTGAAACCTCTATAATTTTATTCACCAATGGAAATCCAATAAATTCAATAAAAATAAAAAAATAAGTAAAAAAAAGATTAAATAAACCTATTTAACAGTTTCCTAAGTTAATTTAACCACAATCACTTTTTTTGCCTTAATATGAAAAGGCTGCAGAATTTAGTGAGTTGGGAAATACTGCACTTGTCAGTTACTTCAAACAAATTAATCTGATTTTGTTTATTAGATTAAGTTAAGGTATCAAGTTAAATGCCTTAAAGATGCTGCACCTGCCAGGATACAAGTAGGGGAAAAACTCAAGTGTGATTACTTATGCCGTTACCCTTAGTATCATATATCTGGATAGAAGGAAGTCAGTATATGAATACTTTATTCTTGAGTATTTGGAAATTTATTGTGTATAAAAGTTACATAAGATCAGCAGTAATTTGCAGTAAGTTGGACACTGTTGAAGATTAAGGTCTCACTGCTTGAGACCTTAAGCTATCTTTATAAAATAGTATTTTTTAATAATTGATATATGTTATTGAAAAAAGCCAGAAGTATTTTCTGTATGTAGATATAAAAGTAAGTAATAGCTTTAGCTTAAAAAGCAGATTTGTAACATAATATAAATCAAAAATATTTTTCTGTTTTTAGTGATGCAGTATGGGAAAGGCAAATCATGTTATTATAGGTTCCTGACCAAAGGACAACAGTGGATTTGGCTTCAGACTCATTACTATATCACTTATCATCAGTGGAATTCGAGGCCAGAGTTTATTGTTTGTACTCACACTGTAGTAAGGTAAATTCTTTTATAGAGTTTTGGAACTGTAGAAGTTTATAGGACAATTACTTTTTAAATATTTTATTTTCTCACTTGTGACAGGGTTGTAAACTTTAATATTTTAAAAACCTCTGATTTTTGAAATGATTTGAAGATTCTGCTCTTTAGTGATAATTAGATGAGTGACATGTATGCTCTCAGATTTAAACTACCATTAACTGACTATAATATGCTAGGCTCTGACTGTGTTCTTGATATGAATTACAAAATAACCATGGTGATATTGATAATGAAATTTGTGTGCTTGACTTGTTAATGAACTACAAAGCGATTTTTCCCTGTATTCATGGTTTTAATGTATTATAAACTTACATTATGTAGAAATAGAATGCAGGCATATATACATAAATAATTCTTGGCATATATTTTATGGTTTAGAGACGTTGTAACTGTGTTTTATGTACCAAACTCAATCATATAAAAGGAAAACCTGGAGTAGATAAGCATACTCTTTCTAATTTAAATTCTCTTTTAAAAAAAAAAATTATTGATTTTAGAAAAAGAGAAAGGGAGAGAGAAAGTGGGAAACATCGATTTGCTCCACTTATTTATGCATTTATTGGTTGATTCCTGTACGTGTGCTGACTGGAGAGCAAAGCTACACACCTTCGTATATCAGGACAGTGCTCTGACCTGCCGAGTCACCTGGCCAGGGCTCATTCAAATTCGGTTAATTTAATAACTGTGCAATTACAGGTCACTTACATTAGATACCTGGAAAAATGCAGTTTGAATTAAGGTACTGTACACGTTATAGGTTTATGCAGTGCATGGAAAATAGTCTGAAATTAGGAAGCAAGTAAGACACATAAACACTGAATGGGTGCGCCTCCGCACCTCTGCAGCATTTTAAATGAACAACCGAACATTGAAATTCTATTTCTTTTTTCATTTGTAGCTATGCAGAAGTTAGGGCTGAAAGACGACGAGAACTTGGCATTGAAGAGTCTCTTCCTGAGACAGCTGCTGATAAAGTATGTATCTTACAGTTTTAAAAAAGATACTGCATTTCTTTGCAATGAAAAACAGGTTCAGTAATTTATAGGAAAATTATTTTTTAAATATTTTACTTCTGATAGAATTATAAACGTTAATATTAATATTTTAAAATCTACTCTACTTCTGAAAATGGTAAGAAGGGTATGCTGTTTAGTGATAATTGGATAAGAGACGTGTACTCTCAGATTTTAACTACCATTTATTAATTGCCTATAACAGGGGTTGGGAACCTATGGCTCGTGAGCCAGATGTGGCTCTTTTGATGGCTGCATCTGGCTCGCAGACAAATCTTTAATAAAAAAATAATAACTTAAAAAATATAAAACATTCTCATGTATTACAATCCATTCATTTCCTACCGCTCATGTTCATGGTTGCAGGTGGCTGGAGCCAATCACAGCTGTCCTCCAGGACAACAACAAATTTTTATTGGATAATGCGTAATGTACATAGGTCGTTGTATGGCTCTCCCGGAATTACATTTTAAAATATGTGGCGTTCATGGCTCTCTCAGCCAGAAAGGTTCTGACCCCTGGCCTATAATATGCTAGGCTCTGGCTATATTCTTTATGTGAATTACAAAATATATTTTACTCCTCAGGCATCCTTATCTAGTAGGCTGTATCCCCACTTTGAAAATATTGAAACTGACTTTGGGGGTGGGGAGAAGCCTCCCCTAAAGACACATGACTGGGAAGTTATAGTCAAGAATTTTAACTCTGGTTTCTCTTCATTTATCATGTAGAAGTGTAGTGTGTTAGTTGCCTATGGCTGTGTAACAAAATTTAATGATATAAAATAGCAGTTATTAACTCATAGTTTCTGTGGTTAAAAATTCAGGCACAGTTTAGTTGGGACCGATTGTTTAGAACTGGTCATGAAGCTGCATTTAAAGTGTCAGCCTAGGGTCTCTTACAAGCTTGTAATCAAGGTGTCATTGGGAGCCACAGTAATCTCAAGTTTCAATGGGGGCACAGTCTGTTTCCAGACTCACTTTGGTTGTTGGAAGGATCTGATTCCTTATGGGCATTTGGACTGAGGGCCTTGATTCCTGGCTGGCTGATGATGAGAGGTTACCCTCAGTTGCTTTCTAGGAGGCCCTTTCCATCAGGCAGTGGGACAGTAGATAGAGCGTCAGCCTGGGATGCTGAGGACCCAGGTTCGAAGCCCTGAGGTTGCCAGCTTGAGCAAGGGCTCACCAGTTTAAACACGGGGTTGCTGGCTTAAGCATAGAATCATAGACATGACTCCATGGTCGCTGGCTTGACCTCAAAGGTCTCACTAGCGTGAGCAAGGGTAATTGACTCAGCTAGAGCCCTCTGGTCAAGGCACATATGAGAAAGCAATAATGAACAACTAAGATGCTGTAACTATGAGTTGATGCCTCTCATCTCTCTCCCTTCCTGTCTGTCTGTTCCTCTCTGTCTCTCAAAAAAGTAAAAAAAAAGAAAAAAAAAAAAGAATTTATATAAAAGTATGTTAGGCAGGCAGCAAGCCAGAGGACAATATGGGAGATATTAGTCATTCACTAACCTTGTTGAGTACTTCGGAAGTACTCAACAAGGTTACTGAATGACTAAATAGTGCCAGGAAGGTACCAGACATGGTTCTAGAGGCTGAAAATACAGCAGTGAATAACATAAACAGGCTCTCTGTTCTAGGATTCTGTGTGAAAGAATGTTTCAAAGAAGCTTTGTATACATAGAGGAAGAAGATCCAGTATGTTTGAATAAAAGAAATTTTCTTAGAAAAGTGTTTAACTCTAGAGTTCCTTGAAATGAGTACCATTGTACAACTAAAGTAACATAGATTGTTCCCCTTGCTTCTTTATTTTCCCTCCTGCCAGTGTTCATGTCTAGTAAATTCAACTAGCCCTATTTCCAAAACATACTCCAACTGTCTGCTTTCTCACTGAGTTTGCTGTTACCACCCTGATCCACCAGGGAGTTTAGGGAAGAAGTCTACTTGAGATGTATTTCTGATAAACTTCAATGTGTGGTTTTAAAGTCATGAGTCTAAACAGGATCACCAAGGGAATGAATGTAGAGAAAGATGACAACCAGCATTGATTTTGGGAAAGAGGGGTTTGTAAGCAATATTGATAATTTGGGATCACTGAACTGAACCATAAGAAAACATTTATTTTATTCTTTCTTCTTAGAGCCAGGATTCTGGGTCTGATAATCGTATAAACACAGTCAGTCTCAAGGAAGCATTGGAAAGGTTTGATCACAGCCCCACCCCTTCTGCTTCCTCCCGGAGTTCAAGAAAATCATCTCACACCGCAGTCTCCGACCCTTCCTGTGAGTACTCCAGCTTGAAAGCAGACTTCATTCAGAAGACAGTGTTTGTAAACTGTTAACTGGTATCACCATTTTTAATCAGTGCTACTTTAAAATAAGTTTTTTCACTTCTGCAGTATATATTAAACTTTCCAGTGAGTAAGAAGCACATTGCTCATATTAGCGAAGAATTAAGTTTATGAGATAGCCTATAAAATATATAGGTAACAGTGTTGCTGGTGTTGTTTTTAAGCATCCCTCAAAAAGAAAGAATTACTCCCTTTTTTTAAAACTGGTAGAGCCAGTAAGTATTCTTTATGTTTGCTCTTTGAAAGTATTTTCTAAGAGTCTCGTCTTTATGAAGACTTGCATAATTGTCATGAAAGTAGTAACCTTTCTTTATAAACAGTAATTTTGTTTCTCAGGGTATTAAAACTATATATACTAGTAAGGAGAAAAGAGTTGTGATGAACTACTCAACATTGTGGGTAAAATATCAGAAGTTAAACATACAATTTCTGAAATCTTAGGGAAAAAATTTTATACTACTGTAGCTGTTTTCTTCTTTAAAATATTTTAATTTTTTGTGGTAAGACCACTTAAAATGAGACCTACCTTTTAAATATTTTAAGTGTAGATCTTTTAAAAAACAAATGCCTGACCTGTGGTTTTGCAGTGGCCAGGGTGTTGATCCGGAATGTTGAGGTCACTGGTTTGAAGACTTGGGCTTGCCCGGTGAAGGCACAGATGAAAAGTAACTACTAGGAGTTGATGCTTCTGTCCCCGCCCCCCCCTTTTCTCTCTCTCTCTCTCCCTCCCCCCTCCTCTCTCTAAAGTCAAATAAATTTTAAAAAAATTGTAAGTGTACAGTACGTTGTTGTTTGCTGTTGGTATCGTGTTTACAGCTGATCTCTAGAGCTTATTCATCATGCTCAGCTGCAGCTTTAGCCTGTTGCTTAGTAGCCCTACTTTCCCTCTGCCCAGCCTGTGGCAATGACCATTCTACTCTGATTTAACAAATTTGACTATTTTA
The DNA here is from genome assembly GCF_036850765.1 of Saccopteryx bilineata. Classification (NCBI taxonomy): domain Eukaryota; kingdom Metazoa; phylum Chordata; class Mammalia; order Chiroptera; family Emballonuridae; genus Saccopteryx; species Saccopteryx bilineata. The sequence goes on from NC_089494.1 coordinate 226,747,377, forward strand.
GATACCTCAGATAATGGCGTCATTCACCCCTTGTCTTTCTGTCATTGGCTTTATTTTGCTTAGCCTGATGTCCTCAAGATTTCATACTGGTGTTGCATATTGTAGAATTTGCTTCTCCTTTTTTTTTTTTTTTTTTTTACAGAGAGGGATAGACAGGGACAGACAGACAGGAAAAAAGAGATGAGAAGCATCAATCTTTAGTTTTTCGTTGTGCATTGCGATACCTTAGTTGTTCATTGATTGCTTTCTCATATGTGCCTTGACTGTGGGCCTTCAGCAGACTGAGTAGCCCTTTGCTCGAGTCACCGTCCTTGGGTCCAAGCTGGTGAGCTTTGCTCAAACCACGTGAGCCTGTACTCAAGCTGGTGACCTCAGGGTCTCAAACCTGGGTCCTCCGCATCCCAGTCCAACGCTCTATCCACTGTGCCACTGCCTGGTCAGGCGATTTGCTCCTCCTTTAAGGTTGGGTTGTATCCCATTAATTATATATACATGGGTAGGAAGAAGTAGGTTTACAGTTGTGAGTGCATGAAACAATTTATTCTTGTATTATTGTTTATTTGTTAATGTATTTTCCATACAAACAACTGTAAACCTACATTTGTCTACCCTTATGTATACCACATTTTGTTTATCCATTCATCTGTCAGTGGACATTTGGTGTGTTTCAACATCTTCACAGTTGTGAATAGTGCTTCAGTGAACATGGGAGTGGTAGTATGTCTTTGATATCCTGATTTCAGCCTGTTTGGATAAATACTCACAGGTGGGATTGCTGGATCATATATTGTAGTTCTGTTTTTAATTTTTTATGAAACCTCCAGACTGTTTTCCACAGTGGCCGTTTCATTTTGTATCCCTACTGATGATGTGCAGGAGTTCCAGTTCATTCTCATTCTTGCAAACACTTGTCTTTTGGTTTTGTTTCTTTAAACACTTTTTTTTTCATTGATTTGAGGGGGTGTGGGGAGACAGAGAGAGAGAGAGAGAGAGAGAGAGAGATGCATTAACTTGTTTCACTTAGTTGTTCCATTTAGTTGTGTACTTGTTGATTGCATTTCTTACATGCCCTCAATGGGGTTGAACCTATGACCTCTGGTGCTCTGGGTCAGTGCTTTATACACTGAGTTACCTAGCCAGGGTCATTTGTTTTGTTTGGGGGGGGGGGATTGACAATAGTCATTGTTACAGGTGTGAGGTAATATCTTATTGTCATTTTTATTTGCATTTCCCTGGTAATTAGTGATGTTGAGCATTTTTTCATATGCCAATTGGTCATTTGTATATCTTCTTAAATGTCTATTTAATCTCTTAGGCCATTTTTTAGTTGAATTATGTTTTTTTATTATTGAGTTACAAGAGTTGTAATCATTATTATATTTAAGATTTTTTTCTATTAAGATTTCACTGTCCTTAAAGAAGAAGTAATTAAAATAAATTGTATTGTGTAGACCACTTATGTTAAATATTTTAGAAAAGAACCCAAATACCTTATTTTTATTCACTGAAATGCATTTTGAGATTCATTTTTGAAAACTGTATTTTATAAAATACTAATACTGTTCTGTTTTTGTTGACTATTCCTAGCAACACCAACAAAGATTCCAACAGATACTAGCACTCCTCCCAGACAGCATTTACCAGCTCATGAAAAGATGGCACAAAGAAGGTCATCATTTAGTAGTCAGGTAAATAACTTAGCATTCTTCTGAATAAAGGTTTATGAAAGGGGAATAAAAATTATCTAAATCTTTAGAAATTCATTGATTTATTATCCCTGTCTATAGAGATTTAAATAGTTGTTGGTAAGCCTGACCTGTGGTGGCGCAGTGGATAAAGCGTCGACCTGGAAATGCTGAGGTCGCCGGTTCGAAACCCTGGGCTTGCCTGGTCAAGGCACATATGGGAGTTGATGCTTCCAGCTCCTCCCCTCCTTCTCTCTGTCTCTCCTCTCTCTCTTTCTCTCTCTCTCTCTCTCTCTCTCTCTCTGTGTCTCCCTCTCCTCTCTAAAATGAATAAATTAAAAAAAATTAAAAAAAAAATAGTTGTTGGTAGATGACACTTATTCAAGAACTTTATTTTTTTATGAAGTGGTTATCAACATATCAGTCCTATACTTACTTTTCAAGTAAAATGTTATATAACGGTATGTATTTTAACAGTTATGAAATGGTGATAATTTAGAGTCATTCTATATCTGAGTTTAAATACGAATGACTTTCTGTTAAGTCCAGTCAACTCTTAGTGAGAGCCCATGCAGGGTAATGTGGCAGAGGCCTTGGATGATTAAAAGGTAAGTAGGGCACAGGCATTTTCATTGTAGAAGGGGAGACATGTCTGTACTAGGTTAAAAAAAGTGTGAAGCAAATTGTCATTTAGTTATAAAGTTTATAAAGGTATCATAGTGATATTTCTGGTGGAAGTACTCATGTGTAGGAATGATCATCACTCAGTGTTGTTTTTATTTTGCTTTTAGTCAATAAATTCCCAGTCTCTTGGTCAGTCATTAACACAGCCAATGATGTCTCAAGCCGCAAATTTATCAGTTCCACAAGGCATATCACAGGTACTTTTGTTTGTTTCAGTTGAGTATTTTGAAATGATAAATTGTTTTTAAGCTAATATAGATTTAAAAAATATATTTTCTTACAGATGCAGTTAAATCTCAACTAGGGGCATTGAGAATACCTGGGGATATTTTTTATTGTCATTGTCATGAGGGTTCCACTAGCCCTTAGTTTAATAGACAAGGGCCATGGATGCTAATTGTCTTTTTAGATGCATGACAGTATTGCATAACAAAGAATTACCCTGCTTAATATGCCGTATCACCTCTATTGAGAAACACTACAGACGTACAGATAATTAAAAATGAAATACAGCTGTTTATTTTGTTTTTCCTATGAATATTGGAAGCATCAAGTAATTTTATTCATGTATTCATTTATTTGTTCATATATAGAACATTTATTGAGTCCTTGTATGCATCAGATATTGCAGGTGCTGGCAGTACAAAAATATGTAATATCTATACTAACAGACTTGATTACAGTGACAGAGAACTACAATATAATACCTAGTCTGTGCTCAAGGTGTACAGACCGACAGGTGGACACATTAGGTGGACACTTAATGTATCCCGAGGAAGTGAAGGAAAACTTTCTGGAAGTTTTTGCTTAAGCTGAGTCCTGAAGGAGGCCTAAATATAAACATTAATGAGACAAAGGAGAAGTATTTTAAAAATAAGAAGAAATTACTTTTGATTACAAATTCCCAACTTGTAATTCATGACTCTGTACCCATTCAGTACCTCAAACACATTAAAAATACTACGGAGTAGTTGTCAAAATAATTTAAATTTTTTTACTGTTTTGTTTGGCATTAAATATACTTTGACTTAACAGTATCTTAATTTCAAATAATGATAGTTAACAATAGGTAAAAACAATATTTTTCCAAACATGCCTTTGTCTTTTATGGTTAATTTTTTAATTGTCCATATAACACTAATACAAATATATTGACAATGCTATAAATTTTCTGAACGTCATAACTGACTTTTAGCAGCATCTGATCATGTAAGGTGTTTATACTATTACTCAATATTATATGCAGTTGTAATTGTTTTTATCAGCAGAGTTTTAAAATGCTTACTTTGAAAGTTAACAGAATCCGTTTTTAAAAATGTAGACATTTTTAATATTATTTCATTAATCTCAAGATACTAAAACATTTAACTTTTTTTTTTTTTCATTTTTCTGAAGCTAGAAACGGGGAGAGACAGTCAGACAGACTCCCGCATGCACCCGACCGGGATTCACCCGGCACGCCCACCAGGGGCGAGGCTCTGCCCACCAGGGGGCGATGCTCTGCCCATCCTGGGCGTCGCCATATTGCGACCAGAGCCACTCTAGCGCCTGAGGCAGAGGCCACAGAGCCATCCCCAGCGCCCGGGCCATCTGCGCTCCAATGGAGCCTTGGCTGCGGGAGGGGAAGAGAGAGACAGAGAGGAAGGCGCGGCGGAGGGGTGGAGAAGCAAATGGGCGCTTCTCCTGTGTGCCCTGGCCAGGAATCGAACCCGGGTCCTCCGCACGCTAGGCCGACGCTCTACCGCTGAGCCAACCGGCCAGGGCCTTAAAACATTTAACTTTTAAAGGAATATTTTTATGAAATAAAGAATACCTATTTTATAAAAAATGTTAAGTATTCAAATCTCATTTTTTGTTTAGTGACAAAGATAAACACTTTGCCTCTTAGTTCTATGGTTTTATTTATTCTGCCTTATGTTTGTTTCTATTTTCTTATTTGTACTTGATAGAAGTTCTGTAAGTGGTGTCATTGTAATTATTCAAAGGTATAAATAACTTCGCTTGGGATACAATATATTTGTATCATACACACAACATTTTGGAGAATATTAAAAAATTAAGGAATGAGGGAATTGAGGTACTAAATTTGTAATATTTTGTCACACCTAACATAATCTTATATATGATGGGGTCTGGTTATTATCAACTTCAGAAGTGAGGGTGGTATACTTTGCAAAGTAATATTCCATATCCTCAGTACAGACTTTTGTAGTAGAGTAAAAGCTTTTGGGGAGGCATTTCTCACTTTTAGATGCGGTTTATTTGAGAAAACTATTTAAGACTAAAACATTTCCAATAAAGTAAAATTTTTTCTGCTCTTATACTGTATCCTGTGCTGAATATTAATGGAAAAAATTAAATAAATGTAATTTAAATAATTAAGTGTAGATTTAAGTGGTGAATCCCTAAATGTTGCCAAATTTCAAGCAGTAGTAAATAGAAGGTGAGTATGACTCAGTGAAACATAGACAAATAAGTAAAATTGAAACCCCTGTTAATAGAATAACTTTTTTTCATTTGTTTATTATTCATTCATTCCTAATTGCTTAGTCTTTAAAAGCTTGTGTTTGGTATTTACCTGAGAACAGTTTCATTTGAAAATATGAGAGAAATACTGTGGTTGATTATCTGTCAGTTTTGTAAGTTTCTAATGTTGTGCACAAAGAGGCCATGATAACTTAGCTGCAGGCTTTGTTAAAGGGTAGCAATAAAGCTAAGTAACTTGTTCTATCAACTGATGTAGCCACAATAACTGCTCAGGTCTTTTAACACCATTGTATACTTTTAATCAGTCAAGGTGCAATCAGAAGTCAGAAGCTATACCAGAAAATTGAACAGGGGTAATATGAAAAATTGTTAACTGTTAACAGGGATTAAATACTAAATTTTAAAGCCTGTAGGGATAACAGTTATAGAAACAGCTCTAACTGCAGTGAAAGAGAGAGTACCCAAGGAAGAAACAACTTGGAAGATTTTCCCAACACCTCTAAACGTCTCCTCTTCCAGGCCAGGCTGAGAATCAGATTCCACTGGGGGAGGTGTGGCTGTACCACTGGATGTTAGAGAGGTTCACTGAGGTGCCACAGACTAGGAGTGGAGAGCAGGAGGCCACCTGCTGGAGTACCAGTCAGTTTTGCTGGGGAGCTGAGTACCTGGATCCTAGTGAGACCTGCTGGAGAAACACCTGCTGGGGTGCTGATGAGACTCAGGAAGCTACCCACTGGCAGAAGAGCTAGAAGGAAAATCACTAGAACCAGAAAGATAAGCATCTACCTTTGTGGTATCCCTTCAGCATCATCAACTGGTGTGGCTAAGTTTGTGCCTGCTGGTAAAGGAGAAATGTTTGTAGAGTCCAGCTCCAGTACAGCAAAGCCAAGCAAAGATGGGTGAATTAGCTGAGAGGCAGGCAATAATGTTGGTGACTAGCATAATAGTCTTAGCTTTTGCTCTAGTGCTTATCTTTTGCATTGCATAGTTATGAGGAATAAGTAATTCTAAAGTATCTAATACTTTTTTCTATACATGGTACTTCAGTTTCAGTTTTCAGCACAATTAGGAGCCATGCAGCATCTGAAAGACCAATTGGAGCAACGGACACGAATGATAGAGGCAAATATTCATCGGCAACAAGAAGAACTAAGAAAAATTCAAGAACAACTTCAGATGGTGCATGGTCAAGGACTGCAGGTAATATATTACTATATTTGATTTAAACAAAGCATGCCATTCACATTTTAATTTCTTAGGGAAATTGACAGTTTCTAATTAAAAGTGACAAGCAAGAAAGGCTTCTGGTCAAGATGATGGAGTAGGTAAACACTATATTCATCTTCTCTCATGACCACATCAGAATTACAGCTAAGCTACAGAGCAGCCATCATTGAAAACCACCTGAGTTCTAGCTGAACACAAGTCCTATAAGTAAGGATTTACAGAGGAAGCCACATTCGGACTGGGAGTGGCAGGGAGCACAGCGATAGAAAAGGGGCCGATCCCATACCTACGTGTTGCAGTTGAGAATGTGCAGGAATATCTCAGTTGCAGAGGTCCTCCTGAGAAGCAAGGGGTTCCAGCCTCATACTAACATAGGGTCACTGCTGGGAAGAGAAGTCCTTATAACTTCTGGCTGTGAAAACCAGCGGATATTGTGGCTAAGTGAAATAGAGGGCTGCTGGAGTGCCAGGTCTTCCTCTAAAAGGGCCCATGCACAGACTTACTGGCACTCTCTCTGAGCTTTAGTGCCAGGGCAGCAGCTCAAAAAGGTGCCAGAGACATTCAGGGAGGAACTGAAGTGTTTGGCTTCAGGATGAGAATTAGAGGGGCAGCTTTCTCCCAGACGCAAGGGCTGGCAGAGGCCAGTGCCCTTTTGCTGAGCACTTCCACTGCAGGCACAGGCGGGTGCCATATCTTGAGCCCACCAACCTGCCGATCACTGTTCCCCCTGCCCTGGTGACTCCCTAAGACCTTGCCCCACCAAAGCTGTTTCCAGTGGCTTTTTCCTACAAATGGCCTGTCTTAACTCATGTGGAGGACTTTCGTAAAACCTCTCAGAGGTTCACAAACCTCAGACAAGCAGCATGTATAATCACAGCATGCCATATACTTCTTGCTATGCAGCCCTAAGCCCAGCACTAATGGTAGCAGCTTCAGTTAGCAGCTTAGCCCTTCCCAGCACAAGGAAGGGCTAAGTATACCAACTGGCCCTGGGCAGGGCAGGGCAGCGGCTAACCTTGGCCTGCACCTCCCAAGAGGCTTCAGAACTAACACAGCTGGTGGTCAGCTTCATACCATGCAAGAGCACCACCCAACTACCTCCACAAATGACACACTCAGAAGGACCAGAGCCCTGCCAAAGTGGATCTTGCACTGTAGGGTTAGCCTCTGCATGACAGCTCCTCCATTGTAGTCGTGGCCAGTCCTCACCGTCAATCAGTCTGAGGCTCAATCCCTCCCATTCACATGCCAAGAGAAATCAAGACTCAGCTACATCAGAAGGGCACACACAGCCCGCACATGGGACATACTTGGAGCACCTGACTTAGATGACTAGAGGAGACTGTGCCACTGGGCCCCACAGGACACCTACTGCCCGAGGCTTAGTCTGCTAACACTGGGATACTTAGCGGCTCTCCCTGATACATAGAAACAAAGACCGGGAAGCAGCCAAAATATGGAAACAAACATGTTCCAAATGAAAGAACAGCAAAACTCCAGAGAAAGAACTAAACAAAATGGAGACAAATAGTCTACCAGATGTAGAGTTCAAAACACTAGTAATAAGATTGCTTGGTGATCTCAGAACTTCAACAGAGACAGAAAATATAAAAATGGAGATAGAATACATAAGAACCAGTCAGAAATGAAGAAGGCAGTAACTGAAATGAAGGCTACATTAGAGGGAATCAACATTAGATTAGATAAAGTAGAGGGTCAAATCAGTACGCTGGAAGATAAGGTAGTAAAAGAACACCTAATCAGAACAGCAAAAAGAAAAAAATGCAAAAAAATGAGGGTAGTTTAAGGCCCCTCTGGGACAACATCAAGTATACTAACATTCACATTATAGGCAGAGCAGAAGGAGAAGAGGCAGAACAAGGAATTGATAACCAATTTAAAGGAATAATGATGTAAAACTTCCTCAACCTGGCAAACAAAACAGACATACAAGCCCAGGAAGTGCAGAGAGTCTGAAACAAATGGACTTGGAGGCCCACACCAAGACACATCATAATTAAAATACCAGAGGTCAAAAATGAGGATTGTAAAAGCAGTGAGAAAAAGCTGTGACCTATTAGGGAGCTCCCATAAAACTATCGGATGATTTCTCACCAGAATGTTTGTAGGCCAGAAAGGATTGGCACAAAATATGCAGTGATGAAAAGCAAGGACCTACAGCCAAGATTATTCTACCCAGCAAAGCTATCATTTAGAGTTGAAAGGCAGAAAAAAAGAATAATAATAATAATAATAAAATGGCAATAACTGCATCTCTATCATCAATTACTTTAAATGTAAATGGATTTAAATGCTCCAATCAGAAGACATAGGGTGACTGAATGGATAAGAAAACACGACCCGTATATATTCTGTCTGCAAGAGATTTCAGCTAAAAAGATATAGACTGAAAGCAAAGGGATGGAAAAAGATACTTCATGAAAATGAAAAAAAAACACAAAACAAAAACAACTAGGCTAGCAGTGCTTTTACCAGACAAAATAGACTTTAAAATAAAGGATATAACAGTGGTCCCCAACCCCTGGGCTGCGGACCGGTACCGGTCCATGGGCCATTTGGTACCAGTCCACAGAGAAAGAATAAATAACTTCCATTATTTCTGTTTTACTTATATTTAAGTCTGAACGATGTTTTAATTTTAAAAAATGACCAGATTCCCTCTGTTACATCCGTCTAAGATTCACTCTTGCCGCTTGTGTCGTAAGTTTGACAATTATATTTAAAAATACCACGGTTTTTACGCCGGTCACATAATTTTATTTTGTGCATTTATCCGTCCCATCCTAAAGGCTGGTCCGTGAAAATATTTTCTGAAATTAAACCGGTCCATGGCCCAAAAAAGATTGGGGACCACTGGGATATAACAAAAGACAAAGAGGACCCACTAATTCCATTTCTGTGTATCCGAGAAAACCCAAAACACTAGTTTGAAAAGACATGTGTCCGTATGTTCACTGCAGCTTTAACTACAATAGCCAAGATATGGAAGCAGCCTAAGTGTTCCTCATAGGTGAATGGATAAAGAAGTGTGGATACATACAAGGGAATATGATTCAGCCATAAATGGAATCTCGTCATCTGCACAAACATAAATGGTCTTAGTGTTGTGTTCAGTGAAATAAGTTAGACAGAGAAAGATAAATGCTGCATGATTTCACTTATATGTGGAATCTAAAAGACAAAATAAATACACAAACAAAACAAATAAACTCATAGGTACAGAGAACATTTTGATGGTTGCCAGCTGGGAGGGGGGTTAAGAGGATGGGTGAAAAAGGTGAGGGGGGATTAAGAAGTACAAATTGGTAGTTACAAAATAGAGGATTGTGAAGTACAGCATAAGGAATACAGTCAATATTCTAATAACTATGATGTCAGGTGGGTACTAGATTTATTGGGGTGATAACTTTGTAAGTTATAAAAATGTCTAATCACTATGTTGTATATCTGAAACTAATATGATATTGTACATCAACTGTAATTGAAAAAAAAGTTTTCAATAACATGCAAGAGATACAGTTAGTTCATCAGTGTAATTCAGTAAATGCTCATTGGATACCCACTCAGTATGATTGCATTTATAATCTCCAGTGACAGTTCATTTCTAGTAGTGCAGTATAACCATCAACATCCTTCTTTCTCCAGATTAGAGTCATCTTTTAGCAGATCACTTTTTAGTAAGTTTTAATCTATAATGTAAGAATTATGTTTTACATAGACTTTTAGTAGGTACACATTGGTACCGAATTTTTAATAAATTATCAATCATTGTTTTAATAAAATGCCCATAGGTATTACAAGTCTATGTATAGTTTTATTTGGTCAGTCACTCTAAAGTTTTGTCTGTCAGAAACTAGGCCTTTGGTACAGGTAAAGTTTAAATGAAAACTACCTTTATCAAATTATAAATAAGTGATGCAGAACTGTCAGTTCTACAATTGGAAACATGATATGGATAGGACTAGAGGAATGATTATCTTTTATTCAGTAATTATTTATTACTAATTGTTTATTCAAATGTCTTAATCATGTTACTTACTTTTTACACTTTAGTTTGTAGCTTGTTTTTACTTTAATGCTCTCATTTGTCTTTGCTTTGAATCTACAAAGGTTATTTTAATGTAAATTTTATTTTTAAAGATGTTTTTACAACAGTCAACCCCTGGGTTGAATTTTGGTTCTGTCCAACTTTCTTCTGGAAATTCATCTAACATCCAGCAACTTGCACCTATAAATATGCAAGGCCAGGTTGTTCAGACTAACCAGATTCAAAGTGGCATGAATACTGGACACATTGGCACAACTCAGCATATGATACAACAGCAGACTTTACAAAGTACATCAAGTCAGGTAATGTTATCAACTATAATGGTGTATGGAGCGTTCAGTAAATGAAATGTGTATTTTCAGCCCTGGTCGGTTGGCTCAGTGGTAGAGTGTCAGCCTAGCGTGTGGATGTCCTGGGTTCAATTCCCAGTTAGGGCACACAGGAGAAGCGCCCATCTGCTTTTCCACCCCTCCCCCTCTCACTTCTCTCTCTCTCTCTCCCTCCCTCTCTCTCTTTCTCTCTCTCTCTCTCTCTCCTCCCCCCTCCCCTTCTGCAGCCATGGCTTGACTAGAGCAAGTTGGCCCCGGGTGCTGTGCATGGCCTCTGCCCCAGGTGCCAAAAATGGCTCTGGTTGCAACGGAGCAAGGGCCCCAGATGGGCAGAGCATCGCCCCCTAGTGGGCTTACTGGTGGATCCCAGTTGGAGTCTGTGTCTCTGCCTCCCCTCCTCTCACAAAAAAAAGGAAATTGTATTATTGCTGAAACAAAAATTAAGCTCTATTTTGAACACCATATTTAAGAATTTAATAGTAATAATTAGAGAGTATTGAGAGTGATCATTGTTAAAATATTTTGTGCAAAAGTGTTGTGAAACTTGAATGTTAAATATTTTCAATATTATGACATTTAAAAAATTTTGCAATTTTTGCCTGACTAGTCGTGGTGCAGTGAATTGAGCTTCAGCCCCAGGTGCTTAGGGCCCTGGTTCGAAACCTCAGTCACTGGCTAGAGCACAGACTTGCCAGTTTGAGCGTGGGGTCATTGACTTGAGCAGGATCATCTACCTGAGCCCAAGGTCGCTGGCTTGAGGAAGAGGTCACTGGCTCAACTTGAGCCCCCCCCAGTCAAGGCACATATGAGAATCAATTAATGAACAACTAAAGTGCCTCAAGTATGAATTGATGCTTTTTATTTCTCTTTTTTCTTCTCTCCTTTCTTGTCTGTCTCTCTAAAAAAAAATTTTTTTAATGCAATTTTTAAAAAGTGAATATATAGACTACTTCTGTAGGTTAAAAAAGGTTTGTTTGTAAAGGAGGTTGACCAGGAAACATGTCACTATATGTAAAGGATAAATTGGCGCAGTGATGATTTAATCAGTATTTCAAGAAATTGCGGCAATTGGTGTACATCTGCGAGTATAAATCCCATGGCCTCAAGTGAAGTATATAAAATTGACTAAATGTTGGGTCCTCGTTTTGAGCATTTAATGGAAATTATTTATGTTTATTTTATATTGTCTCTTTTAAATCATGCTCCTTTTCTAAAAATTGTAACTTACCTTCCAGCAAGATGTTAAACACTAGTTCATTCTCAATTACTGCCAGTCATTCCTCTGTGGTCAGGATTCTCCCAGGGTAGTAGGTCCTGCCACTTCTTTTTCTGCCAGGTCAACTGTGTTAGAATAATGTAGAAGCATACTTCTTGGTGTAAATTTTTCCAGTGAATCTGTCATTAAACTCTCCTCTTTTTCAGCAGAGTCAACACAATGTCCTGAGCGGGCACAGTCAACAAACATCTCTTCCTAGCCAGACGCAGGGCACTCTCACGGGCCCGCTGTACAACACTATGGTGATTTCTCAGCCGGCGGCCGGGAGCATGGTGCAGATTCCGTCTAGTATGCCACAGCACAGTACCCAGAGTGCCGCAGTCACTGCCTTCACTCAGGACAGACAGCTAAGGTCGTTAGCGTATTTTATTAGTCATTCCAAAGTTGCAAATTAATTGATTAAAAAACCAGTAATTTAATTTTAAAAACATTTTAGTTTGCTACTCAATCCAGCCAGTATTCTTGAATTTGAAATAAAAACGCAGAATGTATTCAATTGTTTAAGGGGTTTATAATAAAAAGTTAGCTACAAATTTTGTTTCTTGTTCAAAACTGTGCTCCTGCCTGACCCGTGGTGGCGCAGTGGATGAGGTGTCGACCTGGACTGCTGAGGTCGCCAGTTCAAGACCCCTGGCTTGCCCAGTTAGGGCACGTGTAAGAAGAGACTGTCAGCTGATGTTTTCTGCTCCTCCCTCCCTTCTGCCTTTCTCTCTCTCTCTCTCTCCTCTCTCTAATATCAGTAAATAAAATCTTTAAAATGTGCTACTAAATACTGTAGAATCCAGATTTAACAGTATACTTTATACAAGTGTTATGACAGGCTTTGTATCACTATGAAACTTGCATCATTTTAGTACAGATACTGGGGAGCTTTCATGTAGTAACAGTGGGTAGGGTGTACATTTTCATATTTTTATATTCTTTATGGAATAAAAGTAGCTTGCCTTTCTTGAGTATGTTTAGTACTATACTAAGTGCTCAAAACATGTTATTTAATTCTTATTTTTTTTAATTCTTATTTTTTTAAAAAAGATCTTTTATTTTCCAGATAAGAAAAAAGGGAATTTTTAGTAATTTAATTGAGGACCTATAGCAGGTTAAGGGGGGTGGAAAAGGGTCTTGAATTCAAGTCTTGGTGTCTGTTCTCAAAGCTCAAGTGCTTAAACATGTATGACATTAAACTTTTATGGCCATTCAAAAAAGACATCTATTATTTTAGTGGCAATAGCTGACTTAGAAACAAAGTTTTTGAAGAAATGGCATTTTCTTATATTTGGGAAAATTTTAAATTAAGAATCTTTATTGTTTTAAAAATTCTATTTTAAATACATTTTATTTTTTACTTATTTTACTGGAATGCAAGTAGGCTGCTACTTTTATAATACAAGTTTGCTCTTGTATTAGACCGTGTAATTAAAATCCTATTAATTATTTCCAGAGAGTAAAGAAACAGCGGGAAGAACTTGCTTCTTTTTGCAACTTAGTTCTTTCAAGTTAAAAAGTCCCTATCTTTTAGCTGGAACGTTCTGAAAGGAAGTATTATGAACATGCTCCATAGAAATGCAGAGGCTACTTTTAAAGCCTGAGGAGAAGAAATCCATTCATCCAGAATTAACTGAGCGAGGTTAATCCATTCATCTAGAAGGCTGCAATGCATGTTGGAGGACAGTTTATCAAATATTTGTAAACATCTGTTTTTTGAGGGGGAAAAACTTAATTCAGCAAGTATTTGAAGTACCTACTGAAGTGAGTATGGCACATACTTGTCCCAAGAAAAATATCAAACTAGTAGTAGCCATAGAAAGGTACACAGATCAGTATTATTTTGTCATAAATACTTTGTAGATCTTCAGAAAGGAGGAAGTGAACAGTGTATGAGTTGAGGCAAGCAGGTGAAAGAAGGGAGGAGTATGGCAATGGGGAGACACTCAGCCTGAGTCGTAAAGAGCTCAGCTTTGGGGGGGGGGGGTGGCGGGGAGTCTGCGAGGTAGTCTAGGCCGCGGGTCAGAGATAGCCATGGAAGTGCAAGTTAAGCAGAGAGAGATGGAAGAATGTCTCTTGTTTCCAGAGATGGATAAAGTATTCCCCATCACATTTCATCAGTGAGCAGCTGGGCAATTCAGATCCTAATTTCTTCTACAATTACAGAAAAATTAACACTTAGCATTTCTGTGACTAAGCTACTTTATAAGTGGTACTTTTTTCTTTGGGCTTTTTAAATATATAAATTACATTTTTATTTTATATATATTTTTGCATTAAATAATATATTTGGGCCTGGAGCATATAAAATCCTGTATTTTATTTTCAAGTTTGGCATGGTATTAAAATGGATTTATTTTGTCTTGTGGAACACATGAATAATAAAATATGTATCTGCACTAAGTTTAGTTCTCTGTTCTTTAGTCAGCAGCTGCAGTTGTGTGACGTTTGCAGTAGAGTCCTGTGCGTCTCAGTGTGTTTCACTGTAGTGGCCAGTGTTAGGAACTGACTTCATCTCACAGCAAAGCCAAAGAGAAATAATATTCTTTCTTGAAGAGGCATTATTTGTTGTTGTTCTTTCATTAAAGAACATAGAGGGAAGGTGGGGAGGGAGGGAATATCAGTGAGTTCTAACTCAGTGTGTACTAGGCTGCATGGATACATTGATGAACTGAGAGTACTTTTATGCACTGGTACCATGTCATTTGCTTTTGAATTATGTTTGTAAGATATGACTTAATGTAAATCTCCTATAAACCTGGAGTTTTTTTTACTCCCTTGCGATAACTTTTATTCATGATTAGCAAATGAACCATGTGCCACATATTTGACTCCAAGAACGTAGTAATTTTATAAAAAGTTTTAACAGCTTAAAAATTTTTTATTTTGGTAAAATATATGTAACAAAATATACCATATTAATAATTTTTAAATGTATACGTTGCTGGCATTGCACAGATTCAGATCATTGTGACCATCACTACCATTGATATCCAGAACATTTTTCATCTTTCCAAACTGTAACTGGACTCATTGAACAGTAACGCTCCATTGCTCCTCCTCTCTGACTCCTGGAAGCCACCATTCTACCCTTGAAGCACATAAGTCTGAGTTTGACTACTTTCGATATCTCATATAAGTAAAATCATACAATATATATCTTTTGTGATTGGGTTATTTTACTTGGCATCATGTCCTTGAAGTTCATGTGTCAGAATTTGATTCATTTTTAAAGTTAAATAATATTCCATTGTATTTATATTTCACATTTTTGTTTGTCCATTGATCTGCTGATGGACACTTTGGCTATATGTATTATTTAGTTACTGTAAATAATGCTGCTGTGAATACGGGCATACAAACATAGGTCTAGTCCCTGCTTTCGGTTCTGTTGAGTGTATACCCAGAATTGGAATTGCTGGGTCATTTGGTGATTCTGTTGAATTTTTTGAGTAACTGTTTTAACAGTTTTCCACAGTAAGAGCACTAGTTTACATTTTTACATTCCCACCAGCAGTATACACGGGTTCTAGTTTCTCCAAATCCTCACCACCGCTGATTATTTACTTTTTGTATGATAGCCACTCAGGTAGTAGTTTCTCATTATAGTTTCGATTTGTATTTCCATAATGGTTAGTGATGTTGAGTATCTTTTCATATACTTAATGACCATTTGTGTATCTTCTTTGAAGAAATATCTATTTAAGACCCATTTTTTAATCTGATTATTTGTTGTTGAGTTGTAGGATTGCTTTATTATTCTAGTTATTAACCTTTTATCAGATAACATGATTTGCAAGTATTTTCTTCCATTCTGTGGGTTATCTTTTCACTGTGATGATAGTGTCCTTTGATGCAGAAAAGCTTTTCATTATGATATATAATTTATCTATTTTTTCTTTTGTTGCCTGTGTTTTTAGAGTCATATCCAAGAAATATTACTCAATCCAGTGTCATGAAACCTTTCCCCGATGTTTTATTCTAAGAGTGCTATATTTAGCTCTTATGCTTAGGTGTTTAGTCTGTTTTGGGTTAATTTTTGTATTTGGTGTAATGCAGAGATAGTCAACCTTTTTATACCTACTGCCCAAGTTTGTATCTCTGTTAGTAGTAAAATTTTCTAACTGCCCACCAGTTCCACAGTAATGGTGATTTATAAAGTAGAGAAGTAACTTTATTTTATAAAATTTATAAAGCAGAGTTACAGCAAGTTAAAGCATATAATAATTACTTACCAAGTACTTTATGTTGGATTTTTGCTAAGTTTGGCAGAATAAATCTTTATAAAATAACTTACTATAGTTAAATCTATCTTTTTATTTATACTTTGGTTGCTCCACTACCGCCCATCATGAAAGCTGGAACGCCCACTAGTGGATGGTAGGAACCAGGTTGACTACCACTGGTGTAATGTAAGAGTCCAACTTCACTCTTTTGCATGTGGATATGCAAGAGAAGTTTGTATTTTTATTTGTGATCATTTCATTGTGCTATATATACATTTTTGTTTTACTGACATCTCAAAGGAAATATTAAAAACATTAAACAAAATTGGAACATAACAGCTTTTAAAAAATCAGATTGGCCGCCTGACTCGGCGGTGGCGCAGTGGATAGAGCGTCGGACTGCGATGCAGAAGACCCAGGTTCGAGAACCCGATGTCGCCAGCTTGAGCAAGGGCTCATCTGGTTTGAGCAAAAGCTCACCAGCTTGGACCCAAGGTCGCTGGGTCAAGCAAGGGGTTACTCGGTCTGCTGTAGCCCCACGGTCAAGGCACATATGAGAAAGTAATCAATGAACAATTAAGGTGTTGCAATGCGCAACAAAAAAACTAATGATTGATGCTTCTCATCTCTCTCTGTCCCTGTCTATCCCTCTCTCTGACTCTCTCTCTCTGTCTCTGTAAAGTAAAAAAAAAAAAAAAAAAAATCAGATTGGCCATGTCTTAGAGAAGGATTCAGCCACTGCCTTTTATAATGTATATTTTGTATTTCTGACTCCCCTTCTCTTTCCTTCCTCTTACAGATTTTCTCAAGGTCAGCAACTCGTGACCAAGTTAGTTACTGCCCCCGTAGCGTGTGGGGCAGTCATGGTACCCAGCACTATGCTTATGGGTCAGGTGGTGACTGCCTACCCGACGTTCGCTACGCAGCAGCAGCAGTCCCAGACGTTGTCGGGGCAGCAGCAGCAGCAGCAGCAGAGTTCCCAGGAGCAGCAGCTCACATCAGTTCAGCACTCGTCTCAGGCTCAGCTGACCCAGGCACCGCAGCAATTTTTACAGGTCTGTCTCCTCATAGGCAGTCTGCGCCAAACCCATTCACTTTTATGTCATGATGTCAGGTGTTTAATGCACACTTTTGTGAAGATCTGGAAAATCCATAAGAGCTTATTGTACAAGTTACATTTCTATGAAGACCAAGTTTGTCCCGGTTAGCTCTGTGTTCTTCCCTGTTCGGCCTTTGAAGACGTTTAGCCCTGCCGTGGAAGAGCCCAGTTATCAAACGGCTGGATGGAAGAAGGGGCTACTTCCTGCCCATGGCAAGGCCTTCTACGTAGAGGCCTCTGCTAGAGTTTCTGCAATTCAAGCAAAGGCACTGTTCTTTCTTCCTTTTTTCTCTAGCAGCCCATCAAACTCTGCCCTTTAAAGGGCAGACAAACAGGATTTTTTAAAAATTAGGATAGGCATTATTTTTAAGATTAAGTTTTTTTTAATGTTTTTTATTGATTTTAGAGAGAAGAAGGGGGAGAGAGAAAGAGAGAGAGAGGATCGAACTGGCAACTTCTGCTCTTCCAGACGATGTTCTAACCAACTGAGCTATCTGGCCAGGGTGGAGATTAAGTTTTATAATAAATTTTTGGTTATAAATTAATATTAAAGGAGAAATGTGGAAAACAGTATATGTTGTAGTTGAGAACTTGGACTCTAAAGTCAGGCTGCCCTGAGATTTAGTCACTACTGTACCACGTCCCGGTGTGAACTTGCTAAATTTTAATTTCCTTATCTATAATGTGGCTGTGCTAATAGTTCATGTCCTGCTGGTAAAAGATGCATGTAAATCACTGAACAAAGTATAAGGCATGTTAACTAGCTGTTGTTTATGACTACAAATCATAAACACATTAACCAAAATGAAGACACAGATATCATGTGGGATATTAGACAGGATCTACCTATCTAAAAGATACAGAAGAAGGCCATCTAGATCAGTACACTCAGCAAGGAAATCAAGACAGATTTCTAGTGCACTCACTGAGGTGCACAGTACCAGATACAGTATCTGGAAATCTAGCCTTTTATCTTCTGGCCTAGGGGCAGCAATTTTGAATGTAGGCTAGTCTAGATTTGTGCTAGAGACAAATCCATGTAGGCCAGGCATATGCCAGTTTTATAGTTATACAACATAGGGTATAATTAGAAGATTTAGTATCACACTGTAAACTCAGGCATAAATACAGAGTTAATTTATCACCCTTGGAGTTCTGGTCCAAGTAAAATTCCTAACTTTGTGATGTGGAAAACTAGAACAGGATAGTTGCCTAAATTTCTCTGTATGTCAGACATAGTCCCTTAGACCTTAAGCATGTACTGCAGCCATTAATGAATGGCTTACATATTGTTATAAATGAATTAATAATCAGAATTTATATTATAAACTAGTATTTTGGGGAAATATATGTAATGAGAATTAAGTAAAAGCTTAGAAAAGGGAGGGCTCGCCTTAAGAGCTTAGTCTTCTGTCAGAAAATGGGCCCTTAAAAGAATGAACCTTCTCTTACCTTCTACTTCTACAGCATTCCAAAGACATGGGATCCTTAAAGAACTAGGATAGGTAATATCCTTCAGAAATACAGTCATGTAGATGGTGAATATACAATTTGTCTTTTTCTCATATAATACCTAGTTCCGAATGAACTTCTGTTGTAACCCTGAAAGGCTCATGACTATCCTGAGTTCTTTATCTTACAAAGGCTTTTCCTAATGAGAGAGAAAGCAAATTGTGCAGATCCTTGGCAAACCTTAATAGTTCTTAACGTTCAAGGATCTATCCATACGTGTAAAAGTATATAGGTGTCCTTCATACCTATTTGCAAAAATCATCCATCACAATTTTCATTTTTAAATTAGGAGCCCTGCGTCAAGTTGTATTATCAATAATAAGGAAGGGCCCTGGCTGGTTGGCTCAGTGGTAGAGCATCAGCCCAGCATGTGGAACTTCTGGGTTCGATTTCCGGTCAGGGCACACAGGAGAAGTGCCCATCTGCTTCTCCACCCTTCTCCTCTCCTTTCTACCTCTCTCTTCCCCTCCCACAGCCAAGGCTCCACTGGAGCAAAGTTAGCTGGGGCACTGAGGATGGCTCCATGGCCTCTGCCTCAGGTGCTAGAATGGCTCCGGCTGCAACAGAGCGATGCCCCAGATGGGCAGAGCATCGCCCCCTGGTGGGCATGTCAGGTGGATCCCCGGGTGGGCGCATGTGGGAGTCTAACTGCCTTCCTGCTTCTAACTTCAGAAAAATACAAATAATAATAATAAAGAAGGACTTTCATTTTTAAAATTCACTTTCTTTTGGCTAGTTTCCTTTGGACCTCCAGAAATAGAAATTAGATGAAACAAATGATCAGAGTTGAGATTTGCCCACATTCACATAGCTGGTCTATTGTGGAGCAACCTCGAACCCAGACTCGAACTTGAGCTCCTGTGCGCTTTCCTTGGTTTTGTGTTGTTACACCACACTGTTACATAGAGTGGTCAAGTCTCTGTCCTTAATATTGAATCTTAAATACCCATCCTGGGAGGCCCTATGATTACACTGATTTTGTAGGGGAAGAAACTGAAGCCCAGGGAGGTAAGTAGCTTGATCAGATCGCACATTGAGTGAATGGGGCAGCCAGTTTGACCCCAGACAGTGTACCACAGGGCCTGTGCGTAGCCACTGAACGAACCTTTGCAAAGGCAGTATCTCTTTGGCCTCAGTACTTGTGTTTCATGTGTTCCTAGCTATGCTTAACATTTATTTTCTGTTTAAAATTGTGGTCTTTGGGACATATAAAGAGAAAGGAGTGTGTGGTTTGTCTCAAGATATAGATTGCGCCCTGGCCGGTTGGCTCAGCGGTAGAGCGTCGGCCTAGCGTGCGGAGGACCCGGGTTCGATTCCCGGCCGGGGCACACAGGAGAAGCGCCCATTTGCTTCTCCACCCCTCCGCCGCACCTTCCTCTCTGTCTCTCTCTTCCCCTCCCGCAGCCAAGGCTCCATTGGAGCAAAGATGGCCCGGGCGCTGGGGATGGCTCCTTGGCCTCTGCCCCAGGCGCTAGAGTGGCTCTGGTCGCAACATGGCGACGCCCAGGATGGGCAGAGCATCGCCCCCTGGTGGGCAAGAGCGTCGCCTCATGGTGGGCGTGCCGGGTGGATCCCGGTCGGGCGCATGCGGGAGTCTGTCTGACTGTCTCTCCCTGTTTCCAGCTTCAGAAAAATGAAAAATGAAGAAAAAAAATAAAGAAAAAAAAAAAAAGATATAGATTGCTTTCTATTATCATAGCATCTCCAGCTCAGAGTTTTTTTTAAAAAAATACAATTTTGTCATATTTTTAAAAAGAGGGAAAGACTCCTAAGCATTTTCTAAAAATGTTATTTTTAAATGAGAAAGCAAAAATTATGTAGGTTATGTGGTATTTAAAGATTTTGTCCCAGTGGAGTGTCCCAGTGGAGTGTGGAAAACTTAAGCAAATCTTAATGTGCACAGCATAATGGGAGTAAAGCAGTGTTGCATAACCCATTTGTGTTTAGACTCCTAGGTTGCTCCACGGGAACCCTTCGACTCAGCTGATCCTCTCTGCTGCGTTTCCACTACAACAGAGCACTTTCCCTCAGTCACATCACCAGCAACACCAGGCTCAGCAGCAGCAGCAACTGAGTCGGCACAGGACTGACGCTTTGACCGATCCTTCCAAGGTTCAGCCGCAATAGCACATGTCTCCTCTCTGACCTCAAGGGAGGAAGGGGTTGGACCATAAAGAGTTGCTCAGATGATCTGAGATTAGGAGGAAGAGTTCTAGCAGTTCCATGAGTTGCAATATCGAGTGTTCTAATTCCTCGAATTAGTTAGCAGGGGAAATGCTGCCTAGTGCTACCGATGTACATTAAATACCAGCCAGCAGGAAATGATCATAGGGCCATAGCCAATTCTGACAGTGTTTTAATTGCCCAGGTATTTTTGATGGAAAAAGAGTATATTGCCAAATGTTAAGAAGCTCAGCTATGAAATATGACCTCCAGTGAATCTGAAAGGCACTAACAATGTTAGTAACTTTTAGTGGTTCTGTGCCTGTTTTCAAGTGTTACAGAGGACGCACCACTGCCATGTCAGGGCTTTGCTTACAATGATGCCATGAAGACAGTCCAGTAGACCCCACAGCCCTCTTCCCCAACCCCTTCCCCTTTCCACATAATGATGGATTCGTAATTTCAGAATGTTGTGTGGGTTCAAACTCTCTATGTACAGATGCTGTAAAAATATTATATATATGTCTGGGTAAAAGGAAAGAAAGCAAAACATTTTGTATGCTGCATGAAAGCATTATCTCCTTAAAGGTATGAATACATTTCCTTAGATTCTGATGCCATGTGCAAACTAATACATCCTCATTTTCCCTTTTGTTTACAACACAATAGTGTTCTATTCACTTTTCCGGGGCACAAGTCTTTTGTTCATACTTGCTGTGATGTCACAGTTTGTTCAGTGAGGTATGA
This sequence comes from Saccopteryx bilineata, assembly GCF_036850765.1. NCBI lineage: Eukaryota > Metazoa > Chordata > Mammalia > Chiroptera > Emballonuridae > Saccopteryx > Saccopteryx bilineata. Next base: position 226,768,863 of record NC_089494.1, read on the forward strand.
TGTGCTGCTGGGAATGGATTTTTTTTTTCAGGTTAAATGACTGAAATAACAGGATTTTCAAGTTACTCAGAAGTATCTCTCATTTCGTTATCTTTCAATAATGTTTGGAAATAGGATTTGCACTGCTTTATTTTAGAAGGTTGCGAGTTTTGATCACATATTTTGATATAGTTGATAGTTGGAAATAGTTGTGTAAGTGGTTTTCAACAAACCTGAAAGTAATTTAATGAATGTTTCAGTTACGGGAGTAAAATTTGCACACAAAACATTTTAGGCACTTTTTAACATTCTCACTGGTGGGAATTTTAACTTTTAGGATTTGTTGGAATCTTTTTATTATCCTTCACAATTTCAATGCTTCTTTTAGTCAGAAAAGATTCAGGGTTATTTGAGGGGAAAAAAACCCATAGTGCCTTGATTTTGATTCAGGTGATAACTCACCATCTTGAACTCATTATCTGGTTTCAGTAGCAGTTTTGAAACCTTAGTACATTTTTAATAGCATGTGGGTGTCAGTGCCATTATTCTCCTAAATTCCTATGGAGATAGCTTTGAGTCTCTTGGACTGGAGTTACAAATAATTTAGAAATAAAAGATGATATTCTAACACTATCACAGTCACTAATTTGACCATAAATTGTTTTCCTAAATCAGCATCTTCCTTTAAAGTTAAGTCATCATTGAAGAATTACCAGTAAATATTTGCTCAGTATGATTTCTACAATGAAAAAAAGAAGTGTAAGAATTTACTTTACCTTCACTACACTAGAATATTGTAGCTCACATGCTTTCTAAACATGAACTAAGATTTCATTTGGCAATATCATATTTCAAAGGTAATAAATTCCAACAGAAATTATATTCATGAAAAAGTATTTTATACATTCTGTGGTACTGATTATTAAATTTACAACTATAGAGCAAAGGAAAATTAATGGAAAATATCTTACTAGAATTTCAAACTTTATTACTGAGGAAAGAGAAGACAGTAAGCTGTAATAAATCAAAATTGACCTTAAAGAAATGTATGACAGAATCGAGGTTGTTAAACAGAAAAGGCTTTGAGCAATGAAAATAACGTAATCCAGAATTGCAAGATAAAGGAATCAGAGGAACTCTTAAGTCAGTTCTTAAGACTTTTCTGTCCTCAGCTTTGCTATTATCCTAAGGGATATCCTGTCTTTCTGTAGAAAACTATACCTGGCCACATTTAAATTAGAAAATGTTGAAAATGAAAATAACCAAAGAAAGTTGGTATCTACCCTTCTATAAAAGAAGTGTCACTAGATACCGATCAATAATTAACATATCAAAGAGCTCCTCTTCTAGCTAAATGGTCATCCAGAAGGGATTTTTAACTTTCTCGTGAATGTCAAGGATAGTTATCAGAATGTGTGTGTACTTGAGCATACATAAACATAGAAAAAACTGATTTTGTAAAATATGGCAACAGTATTGACTTTCTCCCCTTTCAAATTGCCTGTTAACCTTATCATACCATTCCATATATATCTGAGTTGTGCCTCATTCATTGATTGGTGATATCTAGTGATACGAATTTAGCTAATTAAATATATGAAGAACTGTTATATTAAGGTTTATCCTCCAAGTACCATACGTAAAGATGGTGGACCGTGAGTACTGTGTACTTAGATTAAAGAAAGCAAAGCCTAGGGAAAGAAAATTAGGCAAAATTTTGTGTATATATTTCCTGTTGTTTGTCAAGGCTCACTTTTTTCTACTTAGAATTGATTGCTAAATTTAAAGGAGCAGCCAGCTGCTTTTCCTTTGCTGTTAGTAGGCGTTGTGTTGGAAGAGCAAGCAAGCACCAACTGCCTCTTAGCTCCTTCTGTTTTCTTCTACTGTTCTTGAGCTTGGATTATAAAGCTGTCCTTGCCCCTCTCCCATGAGTGGAGACTTGAGCATTCTGATGATGATTCAGCAGTTGCCTGTTCTTCATTCATTTCTGTAGCCAAAGTTGTTAATTAAAACTCTAAAAATCTAAGTCATGAAAAAACACCAAATAGGAACCGTTTAGCTACTTAAAAGTCATCTTTTCTCTACTTTACTCTTATAGTCAATCATTTTTCTTTAAAAAAAAACAAACAACTATTTTATTCTGGATGGCACTTTTTAAGTAAGAAACTTTTGGAAATCAGGCAAAATTTTAGCTGTCCTGCAGTTATCTAGCTTTGGACCGCTGTGGCACTGTGGGAGCCAGTATTGTCACAAGTGAAGACTGCAAGGACTCATAGAATTGCTGCTGGGAGTGCTGTCAAATCCGAGCCTGGACACTTAAAAGTACTCTATTTTTTGAGTGGAAAATATTGGCAGAAAAAGGGGATGGGGGTAGTAAATACTCCAGTTCGCTCTCCAAACTCTGTCTCAAAGTTGAGGGGGTGATTTGAGTCCTGTGCTCTTTGTCACTTAAATCTGGTTTAGGAATGTACTATAGTAGTAATAAAAGGATGCCAGTGACTTTGAATGATTACAGAAGACTGCGTGCAGAATAATAGTACGAGTGATCATTTGGATTCTTCAGAATGCCGCAGTTGTTAGTCATGGCCTTAACAGAGTGTGCTTGCATTTGTTCAGGCACTGAAGTGCTGCAGCTCTAGAAAGGGCATGTGTGTTGGAGATGAACCCTTGGTCAGAAGCCTTAGATAGGGGTCCTACAGACAGGTGCAAGTTATTTTTAACTGGATATTACTCAAGGCATTTAAAAATGTTTCCACTACATTGAGGTAAACCTTTTTTTCTTAAGTGGGATGCAAATAGCATTTTACTCTAGTATTGTATATTTCTTTTTCTATGTTTCTTTGGTGGTTGAAAGTTTGTTGATAAACATTTGTGTAAAACTCATTCAAGACTGTATAACCTTTCCAATGTCTGTGACCCTGTTCATAGGCCCTCAGGAGTCAATGTTGGAAGGTGTAAACACTGGATATTACTATTGCTGAGTGAGTCTAGCCAGGAGTAAGCAAACCGGGATATTTAGATGGTGGAAAAGAAACAGCACAAAGGCACTTGCCATTTTAGTAGTGGTTGGAGAGAGAGAACCTTTAAGTTTGTTTGGGTTGGGTGAGCATTCTTTTAAAAGGAGCTTCTGAAGTAATTGCAAAGGAGAAGAGTCGACTATTTTTATAGCATATTTAATATATTTGTATATAACTCTGAATATAGTAGGAATCCTCCACACACCTCCCACTTTTCTAATTTCCTCCCCCTTTGCCATAGCACTAGTATAGCCTCATCCGCATGGGTAACGTGCCTATTGTCAGCCTACCAAAAGATAGTGCTGCTGCTTTCTGAGACAGGTGAGAAGACCCAACTCTCATGCCTGGGGATCCTCTATATAGGAATAGCACACACTTACAACAACATACCACAGTCTAAAAGCATCATTTTGAAATGTAACAAGCACTTTATTGCAATTATCCATTTTGATAAAGTTTATCTTAGGCATTACCATTTCTATAGGATCCCCGAATCATCACTTAGGTGAAATTTTAAAATGACACATTTCTGAGAAATGTTTAGATCCAGTGAACCATAGTAGGTTTATGGGAGTGATTTCAAGGTAGCCAAATGAACTTTGACTTTTGTGTTGAATGTGGTGGAATTGAGATTGTTGATGCTAGCTCCGTTTAGACACTATTGTAAACCTATCTTGCCTATTGTGTGGACACCAAAAGAGCCTGTTTGTTTTCAGAGGTCTAGGAAAATTACGTCAGTGTGAATAGATGTATAGAACTAACCTAAAAGTGATTGTTAGTAAATATTCTAGAATACAATCATTTCAAGAATTACTCTGGGTGTTTTAAATGTGTTCTGAAATGTTGGCATGTCATTTCAGCGTTCCCATTTGAATTGCTCGTCATATTTTTGCACAAAAAAGACTAAGACTACTTTGGTTGAAGAAAAAAGGATAATTTGGTCTTATGATGCGTGTGGAAACACTGGGGATGAATTTTGTTATAATTCAGGATATTTAAAACAGTATTGAACAGCTCACAAGAAATTAAACCGTGGATATTTAAAAGTTAAGACTTTCTTTCCATGTGACTGTTTTGCATATTTTACCCCATGTCATAATTTAACACTACATTCCTTGTTTTTCTTAAATAAATTACTTTGCAGGTTGTTTGAGTATTTAATAACGTATTTTGTAAGCTGCCTGGTTTTCTTAAGGAAACGTCCTATAATTAAGTAGGACATAGTTTATGAAGATTATTAAGTGAAATTCCATCACCACCACCAGCAAACACTGAGGTGCTGCATTAAGTGACAATCAAAATAGTGAGTATTTATGGAAGAATTTAGAAAGTGGTTTTAAAGAAGAAATTGCTTTGTAAGCAGTTCTCTGGGTTTCTTGAATAAAAATGGCTAAATGTATTTATTTATATTTTTAAGTATCTTTGTGTTGTTTTCTTATCAAAGTGATCTCATAGTGTTGTGTATTTGTAGTTGTTGTGCCTGGAAATCTCTTAGAGAGCTGGCTCTCACATGGGCGCAGTCTCTCGCTCTACACGACTCTGCATGGCCGTCCCTGTCTCCAGCAGAGGCCCATGTCCCCGTGCCTCTGCACTTCCCTGTTCTCAGCTCATTTAACACAAAATTAAAGGTAACTCCTTTCAAATTTTCTTCGTATAGCTCCAGCCCTCTTCTAGTTTTACTTGCTGCCTTTTCCATTTTGGGGGCAATTCTGATCATAGCCAAAGGCCAGTATAACAGAACAAATGGCACACATCACCTGATTTGCCCATTTGGGGAATTGTTGGTAAAAATGATCAGCATCTTCTAATGACCCTCATTATCATATCCATATTAAAAATCCATTTAAAGTCTTTTAAATGTAGGTGAACAATGTATACACACTATAGACTCGTCTACAGAAAATGTTTGCTGTTTCTATAGTGTAATGTTGGTCCTTTAAAAACAAAACCGAACTTCCATACACAGCACTGTAAATAAAGCAGTGTTTGAACATTAGAAGCCTGGAACTTTGAGGATACCTCTTGCTGGTGTGCATTGGAACAGAATTCTACGTTAGGGTCCCAGAATAGCTATTGAGTCCCACAGGTCAGGTACAGGGCACACCGTCTAGCTTTTGGGATCCCTTAGAGAATGGTAATTAAAACAAGTTGGATTTAGTGATGTAAAGTATGTTTAACTCTGAGGGATAAATTGAAGATGTGATGTTTTCAAATGTATGCTTTTAAATTTCTGAGGAAACAAACTGTGACATCGCTTTAATTCAAATGTTTATCATTGAATTGGTCTGTACTGGTACAAATTCACTACTGGCAATGGTTGTGCCAGCACTAGTGTTAAGATGTACAAACAGCTATAGTGTATATTGTCTTCAGATTGATGTTATATAGACAATCATCATCAAGCAAAAAAAGAAAGAAAAAGTGACTAGGAAATGTCCTTTCACTTTTTCAATGGCCGTGAACAGCTGTAACTTAGACCACTTAGAATTATTTTGAAAACTACTTCACTGTGGTGTAAGTTAGGGACAGACCTGTGGCACTTGCACATTCACTCTGTGTAGATTGAAGCCCAAAGATAAGTTAAATTCAGTGCTGTTTGAAACCAGTTAGTGCAAAAAGAAAAAGTTTTATCTTTGTAAATTTTTAATTGTTAACACCAGTTGGTTGTTGTAAAATCATACACCGAATTCTTTCTAATGTTCTGTGTGCTACATTGCTGTCCTTACTGCTTGGTTCTTGGTTTTAAATAAAATTGAGATGTACCCTAACATTCTTACTTCTGAAAGGGTGGAGCTATATAAATGGCTAACTGATTTTGACATAGAATACCTCTTTTTTCTAAAGCCAACATTTAAATGAAATCCAAACTGATGTACAAAAAAACGAGACTGACATTATCCAGGTATTGTCTTCAGCCCAAATCCTAAATTGCACAGAAGCCGGAAGGGATAATGAATGGTTTCAATGGTGCTATATTTGGTTCTTTTGATTTTCATGAGCTGTGTGTGGAAATACAATATTGTATAAAATGTGGGTCATTTTGTTACCGATTTAATATTGCCATTTTAATTTGGTGTTAAAATTGGTTCCACTTTTTTTCAAAGCTATCTTTTAAGAGGTAAAAATGTTATCAGTCTACCTTTACTCAGGCCTCTGCTATTATAGGATCATTTTTCCAGGTTATGTGCATAGTTTTTTAAAACTACATGTACTATTACAATGCTCCTTCCCATACTCTTGTGATGTATTCAGAACCTAAAATTACAGCAAGAGCCAAGCAGTAGCCTTGTTGTTGTTTTTTTATAATGTAAAAAATTAGGTCCAGACCTTGTTTCCTTATTCCAACTTAAAAATAAAAAATACCTCAGTGCTGTTTCGGTATCACCTACATTTATCAAAACATAACACCTGCTTTATGTGGCACTTAACTTGTAAGAATTACATTATTTTGGATTTTAAAGAGAAGAGTTATTAAATATTTTAAAATTACTACCAATGATATTTTCCTTTCTTTTCTTCAGCAATGGAGTCCAGCTGCATTAGCGATACCTACCTTGTAGCTTAGCCCTGAACTACCGAATTCAGTAGTTATGTCCCATTACAAAACTGTGGTGCCTCAGAAAGCTATGCTGTTATTCACATATATTAAGCCAGTCCTAGAACTAGGCTGCCTTCATTGCCAAGTTTGGGCTACAACAGTAAAAGCTACTTTCTAACAAGGAATTATCCTTTATTGGAAAAGAATGTCATTCCTTCTTTGTTCTGTTTACAATAATCTAAGGAAGGCTGTTAATTAATGTCAGTGTTACTACATACGGTAACTGAACACATCAGGCTGTGAAAGAGCAGTCACACTGCCCGGACGGAATAGAGTTCATAGTCTAACACAGTGGTCCCCAACCTTTTTTGGGCCACGGACCGGTTTAATGTCAGAAAATATTTTCACGGACCGGCCTTTAAGGTGGGACGGATAAATGTGTCACATGACCGAGACAAGCGTCAAGAGTGAGTCTTTGAGGGAATCTGGTCATTTTTTAAAAATAAAACATCGTTCAGACTTAAATATAAATAAAACGGAAATAATGTAAGTTATTTATTCTTTCTCTGCGGACCGGTACCGGTCCGTGGCCCAGGGGTTGGGGACCACTGGTCTACACTGATTATTGTAGCTCCTGGGATGAAATGAGGGCGCCTTACCATAATCAATGACTGCGGGCCTCAGAATTCAACTGATCTGACATCCTGCTCTATCGTGTAACCTTGGGCGAAACCTTTTATTAGTACTTACTACCTCATAGAACTACGTGAGGGTTAAGTAAGAGTGCATCAGAACAATGCTTGGCCCTGTTTTTTGTCAACTTTAGAAACTGGTCTATAAATATTAATATGACTTTGATAACAGCAAATTGGGAGCTTGTATAACACAAAAGGGAAAACAAGCACTGGTCATACCATGTTTATTTACATTGTACCTGTTACATTGTTTATTCAATATAGAAAAAATATGAATACACTCATAGTATTCTCCTTTAATTTGGTAATTCCACATTGTCAAATATTGACTGTTTTATATTGGGTTTCCTACCCAATTTTTAAAAAGGAAGACTGACAAACAGTTTTTGTCATATTATTGATATAACAGTACAGTTGTCCCTTGATGTCTGAGAGGGGTTGGTTCCAGGACCCTCCCCCTCCAACTCAAGGACACTCAAGTCTTATGGCAGATTATTTTCATATAACCTACTCGCATCTACTTGTTAGATCATTTCTAGATTATACTACCTCATACAGGATAAATGCTATGTAAATTGTTGTTATACTATATTTAGGGAATAATGACAGGAAAAGTCTGTACCTACTCAGCACAGACACAACCATCTACTGAAGGCCTAACTTATAGAGTATACATCAGCCACAATGTAACATTTTTTCCAAATATTTTCAATCTGGCTGGTTGAATCCCTGGATGTGGAACCCGTGGAAGAGCTAATACCTTTCTCTTGCTTTTTCTTTCTTCTTTTTTTTTAAAGCTAATTTTGAGAAGACATAGGATTAAACTATTGCTTGCTTACTGGTTTGGAAAAATCTTTAAAAGACAGAAATTAATTCATTCTTCCCTCAGGGAAAAATTCAATAGAAACATCTTAAAGCACCTCAGTGATCCAGGGAAAAGAATGTATTCCTTATAAAAGGGGTCAGTGCTGAAAGGAAAACAAATGGCAGTCCCACTGCACAATGGTTCTGTATACACGCATCCAAAGCCAAAAAAAGTCCTCAGAACAGAGACCCTATTAACATAATTATGCTAAAAGAAAAATCCACACTTAGACATCTGGTTTCTTTTAAAAATCCATGTTGCAAATAGAATCAATAGAATCAATGATTATTTCTTTTGGACATAATAAGTCATTGCTACAAAATACAGCATTTTCCATCACTTTTAGTTTCAATGTACACTATGTACATAAACACAAGAGTTACTGATCTTAAACTAAGTACAAATGAATAAAGTTAGCTTTTTAAAAACCAGAGTCAGGACTTATAAATAGTGCAGAAAATGCAAACGCCAAAAATACGATGCCTCCTATGATTGTCACTGTAAAAGAGAAAAAAAGTTAAATAAGTCAAAATTCCTCTATGAGGAAGCTGTTGCCCATTATTCTTCTAATCTAGGAAATTAACCTTAAAAACAAACACTTAAACTCCATTTTCATAGCAAAGAACACTTATTTAACAAGCCTGATTTTAAATAGTAAGAATAAATATCTTCTCCAGCACTACTGTGAGAAATGACAGTTATATTCAGAAAGTGCTGACCAACAACAGTAGAACTAGAACTCATCTTAAAACCCAATTATAAAAGAGCATGTCCAACATTTTCTGGCAACCAGAGACATCTTTAGGGTTTACCAAGTACATAGTAAATTTTCAGCAGAATCAGTAAATACAGTCTCTACCTGATTTCCAATCTTGTAAGACATGCTTTTAGGCCAGAAAGTTCTCATATTTCCACATGATGATTGTTTTACTGACAAATTAATCTTAAAAAGCTACCATGAATCCAGAATACTCATATATGAATTTATATTTCACATCTACACACGTGGAAAGCAGTCCATGCTGGCGGTGGTAATACAAGGGGGAACACGAGGGACGTCTAAGAGATTATTACAAAGACCAAGTCTGTTTCAAAAGTAGAAACTTAATTAAACTGCCCTTTTTAAGCAGTGATTCCAAGAGTTAAAACATGGTCTTTTCTTTATTATAATTAAAAAAAGAGAAAGCTCACCAGTTCTGACGGAGATTTTTTGTGCTATCATTCTCCCTCCGATCACAGCCAGGCCAGTGCAGAGACAGTGTCCCACCGTCCCTCCCACTGCTACGCCACAGGGGTCCTGGGGACAAGTAACAGGCATTCAAAACAAGAGCTGAAACTGCTACTTGATACACATAACTACTTTTAAGCACTGAAAATGGAGGTCAACAACAGAACAGTTCTAAAAATTAAGATGTATATTTATGAATGTATAATAGCTGCTTGAAGGAATATGTTTCAATTACATAATACATAGGACTAGAGATAAAAGGAAATAACGTGTAAGGTCAACTTCAATAATGTGTAAGGTTGTATACTTCAACCTTTCAACTGTTAAACTTAATTTACAGGCAACAGCTCAGTGCTAAAGAGACCTAACCCAGACATCTCTTCCCTGAAGCAGTATTTGATACCAGGTGGAAACTAAGTCAGCCTTTCCAGTCTAGTCTGACGGCTTTCTAAGAACAGAGACCCTGCATCCCTTTCCACAGTGCCCTCCCACATCACACCCAGGTTTCTTGGTTACAAGTCTCTGGATAAATTATGGTAATGCCAGCGTGACTTAAGAGGTAGTGGAAGCAATGGAGGAAGAGTTTAGGGATGACGACAGAAGTTAAAGTGGAGAATGTCAGGGCTCAGTTGAGTTCAGTGGTGAATAAACTGAGATTGAATCCAATGACCCTGGGGGAGAAGGCAGAGCAGAGGAGGACGTTGACAACACAGTTGTGAGGAAAGCAAGACTGAAGGGATGACAGAGGAAGAGGTGCTTAAAGGAGACTGAAAAGGTGGCCAGGCAAACAGCCTCCCGAGACGGCCACAGTAGGACCCGTTGTTAGCTGCAGTGAACTCAAAGAAAGCACCATATCATCACTGGTGAGGCCAGAAACTGGAGTTGATTACGTTTAGTAAGCAAGGAAGTCGAGCCACGCCTGTAGCATCAGTCAAGCCCTCTGAGACTGAGGGGAAGGGAGGAAGAGGATGGAATTTGGACGAGACATACAACTGAAGGAGGACAACTTTCTTAGGTGAGAAAAACTTGTGCAGTGCTAAGATACACAGTTGGGTGGGGAGAAAGCTGCAAGTGGGAGCAGGGAGGGCTGGGCTCCAAAACACCAGAGGGAAGGACTGCCACCGGGTGGGTGGGCATGCAGCAGAGTGGTTTCTGCCCTTGCAAGGGGCAGCTGAGGCTGTTCGCTGAGCAGGCAGTGTGTGCAGACCTGGGGAACAGACACGGCCTGGAACATGCACTGTGCTGCCCAAACTGGATGTAACTTCTCCAACCAGAAGCCAGAAGTAGCTTCAGTGATACTTGAAAAATCACTGCATTAAATAAAATTAAATAGTTCCTTTAGTAAAGGATTTTCAGTCTTTGTTATTTTGTATACTCAATCTTCAAAACAAAAAGCCAGGATTTAAAGCAAAAAAACCCAGTATATGTTATTTGCCAAATTTAGTTGACCCTCGAACTGTCTCCTCAACCTTTTCTTTCTTTGCTTAATAACCATTTCACATATCAAATGACACTAGGAGTCTGTGAAGTCCAGTGTGGGAGTAGTGAAATATGCTGGAAGCGGAAAGGAAGTTCACACTAATAGACTGCACCAGACTTCATGGTTTATACAAAAAATTACAAAAAAGGGGGGGGAACAAAAACAAGTAACCATATTTCTGCCCTTGAAGAGCTCGTTCTGAACCCCCAGGGTGCTGGTGGTGGGAGAGGTGGCTAACGCCCAGTGCTCACTGCGTTGGGGACCCTACGTGCATCATCCTGTTTCACGGAACAATCCATGAGCGAGGTCGCGGGAAGGTGCTGCAGTAATGTGGTCCCAGGACAAGAGACTGACGCCAGTTGGCACGTGCCTAACTGCTGGGCCAGGGAAACTGCCTCCCAGACGGGATCCCGAGCCCCTCACAGGTCAGCGTGCCATTCAGATGGCAGCGTGAGGAAAAACGCAGTGACTCTGACATCAGGATATCACTACGGCAGGACCGCCGCCGCCACCACAACGAAATGGCCACTTTCATGTCCCAATTCTGGGAATCTGAAAGCCGATAAGAAAGACTAGAAATCAAGAAAATGATAGGGCAAAGACATTAAAGTGACACTGTAAAAGAAACTTGATTTTAAAATATGGGAATCAAATAAAAACTTGCTTTGCTGACAAAACAACCCTGCCCAGCTATCGTAGGCCTGGCTTTCCCCTCAGATTTTAAACTGCAGCCTTTGTTAAGGAACCTGTTCTTTATGAGATTTTCTAGGAGTTAAAAATTTCAAATCAAGGTTGTTATATAAATGCAGACATCATAAAAACAATGTAATTTAACAGACATAAAGACAGATACACAATATTAAAATCAAGAAAAGCCTGAAAAGTAGCAGCAGCATTCCAAAACTTCCACAGCCATCTGCTCTGCTAATCTCAGGACACCTCTGTGAGCATTAACAGACCGTGTAAAACTGGTGCCCTCAAAAGAAATAGATTCAAAAATTTTAAAACTGCTTTTTAAGTAGGCAGTAGCATTTGAAAACTATGAACAAGATACAGTAGAAAAGGTCTCAACAGGCAACTTTGGCTCCCACTAGCACAGGGGTCGGGAACCTTTTTGGCTGAGAGCCATGAACACCACACACAGTGTGTACGTAAAGTCATGTTGCACTTTTGACCGGTCACAGGAAAGCAACAAAAGATGACAGAAATGTGAAATCTGCACCAAATAAAAGGAAAACTCTCCCAGTTTCATACCTACTCAGTGCAGTTCGATGTGGGCTCACACACAGATTTTTTAGGGCTCCTTAGGTAGCTATGCCGTATAGCCTCTACAGACTCGTCACTGACTGATGGCCTACCAGAACAGGGCTTCTCCACCAAACTGCCGGTTTCCTTCAACTGCTTACCCCACTGAGTCATGTTATTCCTATGTGGTGGCGCTTCGTCATAAACGCGCCGATATTCACGTTGCACTTTGGTCATGGATTTGAATTAGCGAGCCACAGAACACGCTGAACTTTCCTCTGTACCGTCCACATCTCGACTGGCATGGCCGTATATATACTACGCTGTATACACGGTGTTATGTCATCATCTGCGCATGCGCACATGCTGCCACATCATCCTACAGAAACTGGGAGAGTTTTCCTTTTATTTGGTGCAGATTTCACATTTCTATCGTCTTTTGTTGTTTTCCTGTGACCAGTCAAAAGTGCACCATGAACACACTGTATTTTACGAACACACTGTATTTTAAATGTAATTCTGTGAGAGCCATACAACGACTTGTGTATGCTAGGCATTATCCAATAAAAATTTGGTGTTGTCCCACCCGCAACCATGAACATGAGCAATAGGAAATGAATGGATTGTAATATTGAGAATGTTTTATATTTTTTAACATTATTTTTTTTTATTAAAGATTTGTCTGCAAGCCAGATGCAGCCATCAAAAGAGCCACATCTGGCTCGTGAGCCATAGGTTCCCAACCCCTGTACTAGCACATGTCCTCAGACAGATGACCCCGTCTCTGTAGGCCTCAGATTCTGCATGCAAATGACTGAGATCTGGTCTGACTTACTGTCTTAGGCCTTCTTATTCTGAGGCTAAGACAAAGTTTCTAAGCCATGTTTGCAACACTCGTGTTTCTTTATAACACAAGGAATGGAAGAACTCATACTCACCTTATGGTTTTAGATACTTAATGCCAAATTGGCCTTCAATAACATCAATTTATATTCTCAAGTACACAAAGGAAAGTTCTGAGAGAAGAAAGGTAAGCCAAGACAACTGCCACGGCATCACTGTGGCAAAACTGAAGAGGAATCGGCAGGAAAGGTGAGAGTGCAGTAAGTTTGCACACCAGAATACCGTAACTGACAGACTGTAGGAAATGGGAGAAGATTCATTTTAGAGTAGTAGGATTACTAGATAAACAAATAGTCTAGCAAAATAATCCCTTGGCCCATCTGTCCAGTGTGCTCTGGAGCTAAGTAACACAGTTATGCTCAGTTTTAACAGAGAGGCAGTCTCCTCTCCACTACCACTCACCTCTCTAGCTGCCAAAACAATCGTCGTAAGTTGTGAGCGATCACCCCACTCTGCTAAGAACGTTAATGTAAGAGCTTGGACGAAGATGGGCGAAATAAAATGCAGCCACTTTTTCTGAGGTATTGTGTTTGTACCCGTTTCAACATCTCCTGGTCCATTTAAGAGTTTGGTTCGCTGAAACTAAAATAAAAAAAGACTTTAATCCCAGGAAGGAATCGAAATTGCACATAATTACTTAATCTTTATTCTAAAATGTGTTTAAATTCTATGGGCTCCACTCTGAGAAACTGAAGGTATGTGACTTGAAACTTATCTTTTGAACCACTGTCTCACAGAGCAACAAAATGCTATATTCTCAATTCTTCCATTGCTCCCCAACAAAACAAACAGTATTTACGGATCATTTGCTAGCCTAGATACAGTGGGAGGTAAACTATAAAATTATAAACTACAGTTCCTACTTTTCAGAAATTTATAATCAATTTTACTAAGGAACCTGATGGTCACACGTTTAGTATCTGTCCTCTACCGCATTCATACTAACCTGGACAGAGTCATGTCACAGCCAGCTGTAAGAATGAAAACTAAAGCTGTTTTTGTGTGTCCCACACATCACATGGGTGTGGATGACCACTGAAAAACCTCTGGGTAGTGTTTATTCTTAGTTGCCTTTTTGGTCCAGATATTTAATACTGTATGACTTACTTCTTCATCTTTTTTCTTTAATTCTGCTTGAACTTCTTCAAGTTCCTCTTGACCTTCATCTGGACTCATCTTTAAGCCTTCTCGAAGCATTCGAATGCCAAAAATGGCAAACAATGCAGTTGAAACATAGTAGGTATACACCCTGGGGATGACTGTGGTGGCATAGCCAAACAAAACTGGGAGAAAACACAAAGTGTATCCAGTTAATTAATTAGCAAGAGTCACAACCAAATAAAGGAACAGTTATCTTCAGAAATAATACTCTGTCCACTTTATGAAGATACTTTTACCCAACTTCCTAAGGTGCATTTCCCTACAGTCGAAATATTTTAGGGCACCAAACAGGGAGTTTGAAATATTGGTGTCCTTAATCAAAGCATCATAAACCAGATATGGCTTTGGGTCTTCCCTGTCTTATATAAGTTTCTGACAAGATCATGGCATTAGTAATAATGGCATGATGGTCATTGGAAATAATGGTTATGGCATCAGAAGTAGGGTATTTGAGCCTCAGTAGGAATAATTTTCACTTAAAAACCATGCCTTATCCATCCCTAGTTGGTGTAAACAAATGCATTTTCCCTATGGCAGAGTCTTGTCACAGCCAAGAACATCAGAAAGATATACTGAAGCTCCAGATGCCACACTCAGAGGTGGGCTCCATGCCAATCTACCTATCCACCCATTTTAGAATTAGAATTCTAAAGTAGATGGTTATCATGGGGTGTATATCATGTTTATTTAAATTCAAAAGCCAAGTCAAATGCTTACTGTCAGAATATAAGCCTACTGAAGATGATTTACTATGGACTTACTAGAACGGCTCTGGCAATTAGGTAATGTGGTAGGCATTCTCCAAAAATTGAATGAGCTACATTTATAGTTCCAAGGTTCCATGAAAACATACTTAATACATGTAATGTGATTCAATTTTTAAAATGAAATAATTGGTAAAAGTACACTGAACTTAACTTTAAATTTTTGCAATCATTTCTAAATATATCTACTTATACAAAGTACTTCTAAGTATAAGACTAATATGTATAATAGTCATTTGATATATTTCAGAAAAACTTTTTCAGCATACTTGATAGTTTCTAATTCTCTGCTTTCAACAAAATCAACAGAAGTTACTATCAGCTAGTAAATCATTAAATAGAATTTTTGATGAAAGACCAGTATATGATTTTTAGCATATAACCCCAAAGTCCAAAGAACTGAGTGACAAGGGACTTTAACAAAATTCCTTAATTATCTATGTGAATTAAATTTCTCAGCTCTTATAGCTACTTAAAAAAATAAACAGAATCAGAACTGATTCTAAACCTAGTTCCATACTAGCAATAAGTATTATACAAGCACATATAAACTAATTTTAAAATTAGTTCTAGTATTTCATTAAGAGATACATTTCAAACTTTAAAAAAATTTTATATTTGTGATATATTTTGCTTTGATCAATCAAGTACTAATAACTATAATTTCAGTCATAAAAGTCTCTAACGTTTAGAGACTTAAAGGAAATTTTCAGCACCATTTAAAATTCATCTTACATGCATATTTTTGCTCCAAATAAATATGACAGTGTGATCCATAAAAGATTTAAGTAAAAACTTTTCATTGTTAGAAGAAAATTCTACGAGGAGCCTGACCTGTGGTGGCACAGTGGATAAAGCGACCTGAGAGGCTGATGTCACGGGGTCAAAACCCCAGGCTTGCCCGGTCAAGACACACGTGAGAATGGGAGTTGATGCTTCCCCCTCCCCCCTTCTCTCTCTCCTGTCTCTAAAAATAAATAAATAAATAAAAAGTGAAATCTTAAAAAATATATTCTATGAGGAAAGTGACTGAAACGTAAGAATTAAAGAAGAAAAAAGAACAATGTAAGTTTTCAAATGTTGAGTTTATTCATGCTTTTTCAGAGGGAATGATGGTGACCATGGGTATCAAATGGCTAATGGCATTTAGATTCCACTGAGTAATATTTTAAAGGAATACCATATGACTATTTTTTATACAATATACCAGAAATGAGATCTTTGCAATGTTTTAAACTTACGATGACAAGTTTTAGATAATTTCGTGTGACAGGTACATACTTCTACAAAATTATTTTAAGAGGTAAACGGAGAAAAGGTTTGAAGACCACAGACCACCTCTTCTTTCAAACAGTACAGGTGAGAAGAGCTGCCAGTACCAGCAGCTAGAGCAGTGGTTCTCAACCTGTGGGTCGCGACCCCGGCGGGGGTCGATGGACCAAAACAAAGGGGTCGCCTAAAGCCATCGGAAAATACACATAACGGGCAGACAGGACAGCTCTCCAGTTATCCATGTAGCTCCAAGTTTCAAAAATAAAATTCACTTATATCACTGAAACCCATTCTAAACAAATAACTTTCCATATACAATTCTCCCCGTTTTTCCTATAATCAAAACTTACTTTTGAAGAGATAACTTTTACTGTGAAATATGAATCATGCAAATACTAATTTCTAAAGTGTGAAAAGTAGTCAAATTATTTTAATCATTGAAATACACATATTTTTAAAAAGACTTCAACTTTTAACAACCATCCAAGCAGCCAGAAATTGAACTTGCTGAGGGAAGAAGGAACTTGAAGTGAATGAATGAGCACTTCAAATGAAAAGCTCACTTTAAGGGCCATGGCCTGGTCACTCAGTTGATTTGAGTGCTGTCCTGATAGGCAAAGGTTGCAGGTTTGATCCTCAGTCAGGGCACACACAAGAATCAACCACTGAATGCATAAATAGGTGGCACAACAACTGATGTTTCTCTCTCTTTCTCCCCCCTTCCTCTCTCTAAAAATCAATCAATCAATCAATCAATAGTAAAATAAAAAAACCCACAACACAGCCCTGTAAGGTAGGTAAATATTATTGCCATTTACAGATGGGTACCTGAAACTCAAAGAAGGTAAGTGACTTATCATTATGCTAATACATGGCATAGTTAAGATGCTGACCCAAGTCTGACTCTAAGGGGAAAGCTTACTATTTTCTACCCAACCAAGTGGCTCAAGGTTGCTTCTGAATCAGACTAAATAATGTTTCACTATTTTTTTAATGTTTCATTATATAATGGTATGTTTACTTTCTCATGGTCCAATTCTTCGAAAAATTGAAGCTTATATAATAGCAACACAAACTAGGAATCTAAAATCATTTCACTTCTTTATATAATGGGCAAGACTAGCTTAACAGAACACGATAAACCGGAAGTGACTCTTCAGTGTTGATTCTCAAACATCCTTCAACAGAATATGCAATTCTCTGTGGCTGCTTACATCCTACTTCTAAGATATCAGACATAAATAAGCTTATCTGGACTGAAAAGAAAAAAAAAGAGTACACAGGAAAAGCAAGGATTCCAAACCAGTGAATAAATGATTGAATGGCTGAACATTTCATTTTAAAAATGCAATACAGTTTTTAGGAATATATGTACTGAAATCATTTTCTGTTTACAAAATTGTGGAACATGAACCAAATTCCAACGTAATTCGTTGAATGATGCAGTGACTCAATGCCAAACACCATGCTTTTGCCTAAATCCAATAAATGTATTAGGAGGAAAAGCACACTTACCTGATAAGCATGTCATTAAGCCCAAGGCAAGCATAGCACCGGCCAACACTGTCAAACGGTTGTAGCGCATCGCCATAATGGCTGCTATAAAAAAGGTCTTATCACCCAGTTCAGATACAATGATAACTGATATGGCAGCAACAAATGCATGGATAAATCCCAGATTAGTTTGGGTAGCTGGATCTTCTTTACTGGTATGAACCGCGGCAGCTGGTGTGGGTCCTTTCTGAAATAAAAATATATACATCAGCTACTTTCTGAAAGATGTCATTATTTAAAATTCTTTTATTTTGTGTGTGAATTGTTTTTCTGTAGTGGTCATTAAACTTATTTACATTCTAATCATTCTAATCACTTTGGAAACTATTAGTAATGACAGAAACCCTTGACTGATTGTTGCCACAGCACAGATCCCAGCACACTTCTACAAAACTATTAAAAAAACAACAGCGTAGACCAGGGGTCTGGAACGTTTTTGGCTGACAGCCATGAACCCCACTTATTTTAAAATGTAATTCCATGAGAGCCATACAACAACCCGTGTGCCTTACGCATTATCCAATAAAAATTTGTTGTTGTCCCGGAGGACAGCTGTGATGGGCTCCAGCCACCCACAACTATGAACATGAGCGGTAGGAAATGAATGGGTTGGAATACATGAGAATGTTTTATATTTTTAACGTTATTATTTTTTTTATTAAAGATTTGTCTGCGACCCAGATGCAGCCATCAAAAGAGCCACATCTGGCTCTCAAGCCATAGGTTCCCAACCCCTGGAGTAGACCAACTATATCAGGAGTCCCCAATCTATGGCCCGCAGGCCACATGCAGCCCCGAGGCCATTTATCTGGCCCCCGCTGCACTTCCAGAAGGGGCACCTCTTCCATTGGTGGTCAGTAAAAGCAAAGCGTGGCGTCGCTCACATACAGTACTACTTCCAGTGACGTGGGATGCACACGTCACAACTCCGGAAGCGCGTCATATCACTTGTTATGGCTAGCAGTGACAAATATGGAACCGGACATTGACCATCTCATTAGCCAAAAGCAGGCCCATAGTTCCCATTAAAATACTGGTCAGTTTGTTGATTTGAATTTACTTGTTCTTTATTTTAAATATTGTATTTGTTCCTGTTTGTTTTTTTACTTTAAAATAAGATATGTACAGCCTGACCAGGCGGTGGTGCAGTGGATAGAGCATCGGACTGGGATGTGGAAGGACCCAGGTTTGAGACCCCGAGGTTGCCAGCTTGAGTGCGGGCTCATATGGCTTTAGCAAGGCTCACCAGCTCAGACCCAAGGTCGCTGGCTCGGGCAGGGAGATACTTGATCTGTTGAAGGCCTGCGATCAAGGCACATATGAGAAAGCAATCAATGAACAACTAAGGCGTCGCAATGTGCAACGTCACAATGCGCAATGAAAAACTGATGACTGATGCATCTCATCTCTCTGTTCCTGTCTGTCTGTCCCTGTCTGACTCTGTCTCTCTCTAAAAAAATTTAAAAAATTAAAAAAAAAAATAATAAGATATGTACAGTGTGTATAGGGATTTGTTCAGTTTTTTTTATAGTCCGGCCCTCCAACGGTCTGAGGGACAGTGAACTGGCCTGTGTAAAAAGTTTGGGGACCCCTGAACTATATCCACGCATTAAAATGACTCTTTTCGCCTGACCTGTGCTGGCGCAGTGGATAAAATATTGACCTGGAATGCTGAGGTTGCCGGTTTGAAGCCCTGGGCTTGCCTGGTCAAGGCACATATGAGAGTTAAGGCTTCCTGCTCCCCACCTCCATTTTCTCGCTCACTCTCCCCTCTCTAAAATGAATAAAATCTTTAAAAAAAAAATTCCTTTCTAGGAATTTGTGAGTTGAGATTAAGTTCTTAGCTTTCTATTTGTAACTTGTATGAAAGACCAATATATGTTTAGCAAACATTCAAATACCAGGAAGCTGAGATAAATTTCATTAACTGTAGAGGACAAAGTAAGATTCAGAAAGCTCTCAACAGGCTGGAGCAAGAGCTGGCTCCAGCTGAGTCTACTACAGCTGGGTTTACGGACGGGCCTACACTAAAACCTAGAACACCCCAGGAGATAATGTGGCCTGATACAAAAAGACAAACCAGAGGTCTGGCTGGTAGTAAGGTCATTTTAACTGGAAAATGTGACAAAGCTCCAGAAGGGCCACAAGCAGCTCAGCACTTGAAAGGGTTAGTGCCCGGCCCATCATTTTCACCCGGAGTTCTGTACAGGGTCCTAGGACCACCCTGAAGGAGCTGCCCTCTGAAGGCCAGCCGAGACCACAGACTCCAGGACCAGGTCTGGCAAGCCACTGCTGGGGCCCGGTCCAGCTACAAATGCTTTCTACATTTTTAAGGGGTGCAAAAGAATAAAAAAGGGAAAGGAAGGGCTCTGATGCATAGTTTTTCCTTCCTTCTTCCTTCTCCCCATTATTTGCAACAACTTAAAAATGTAAAAAGTATTTTTAGCTGGACTTAAACTCCAAAGTCCAGAGTAAAGATGAGGAAAATTTAAGAATTACTTAGCCTAGATCTTTTGAGCAAAAAATGAATTTAACATTTTAGAAAATATTTGGTTTTAGAGAAATCAAAAGGGCAGCCTTGGAAGCCAGCTCTTGATCAGAATACCATTTTAAGGGATTCTAGCTTTTTCTCCACTACCATTTTTGTTCCATCCACACTGACAATTCCTTTAAACTGAACTTTCTCTTTCAATATCCTGAGCATTAAGGATCATTAAAAAAAATAAGCTTAAAAATGTTCCCACTTTTTCCGAGAGGCAAGCTCCCGACTCGGCATCCCTCTCGTTGTTCCGTGTACTGTGCCCTCACTGACTGCTGTAGATGCCCCGGCTGGGGTCGAACCTGTGACCTCGGCCCCGCCAGGTGATGCTTTATCCACTGATCCACCAGCCAGCACCAAAAATAAGTATTTTTTTCTTCAAATTTATTTTTAATTGTAAGCATTCTCTTTCACTAATTCAGCTTTCACCAATTCAGCATGCTCCTCTTGGATATACCTTTTGTATGAAGAAATTTCACTGTAAAATATTTAGAATCTGAAACCCAGAAGAATTCTTAGAAATGTATACCACTATGACCAATTAGCTCCATGCTCAAACAGAAAAATGTTTTCTTTTAAAAACAAGGATAGTGAAGCCTTGGCCAGTTGGCTCAGTGGTAGAGCCCGGCGTATGGATGTCCCGGGTTGAATTCCTGGTCAGGGTACACAGGAAAAGCACCCATCTGCTTCTTCACCCCCCCCTCTCACCCCCCCACCAGCAGCCATGGTTCAATTGGAGTGAGTTGGCCCAGGGTGCTGAGGATGGCTCCATGGTCTCTGCCTCAGGCTCTAAGAAGAGCTGGGTTGCTCAGCAACCCAGTAATTCCCGAGATGGGAGAGCATCGCCCCCTTGTGGGCTTGCCGGGTGGATTCTGGTTCAGGGTGCATGCAGGAGTCTGTCTCTCTGCCTCTCCTCTCACTGAATTAAAAAAAATAAAAAATAAAAACAAAGACAGTGATCAAAACTACGTACTCTTAGAGTTTTATAATTCCCAACCATAAACACAGGCCTCTTGACTTCATCTCTCTGTTCTTCTGTGAAATGAAAGATTAAATAAAAAAATTGCCTTACAAGTATAACAAAATAAAACAAACAACACGGTGTTTTTTAAAAAAGATTTTATTTATTCATTTTAGAGAAAGAGAGAGAGGTGGGGGAGGAGCAAGAAGCATCAACTCCCATATTGCCCTGACTGGGCAAACCCAAGATTTTGAACCAGCAACCTCAGTATTCCAGGTTGACACTTGATCCACTGTGCCACCACAGTTCAGGCCACTATGTGTTCTTAAAACCTTTTTATATTCAGAAAACAGGAAAACTCAACTTATAGCTTGTTAATATATTGAGCTGGTCTTGGATAGCCAAAATCAGTGTTAACCACCAACCACGGTGATAAATTTTTTTTTAAGAGAGAGAAACCTGGAAGGAAAAGAGAAGCATCCACTTATAGTTGTGTCACTTTAGTTGTTCACTGATTGCTTCTCATATGTGCCTTGATGGGGGGGGGGGGTTCAGTTGAGTCAGTGACCCCTTGTTCAAGCCAGTGACCTTTGGCTTCAAGCCAGCGACCTCTGGCCTCAAGCTAGCAACCATGGAATCAAGCTGATCCTATCAGCTCAAGCCAATGACCCTATGCTCCAGCCTGTGACTTCAGTGTTTCAAACCTGGGACCTCAGTGTGCCAGCTCAAAGCTCTATCCACTATGCCACCACCAGTCAAGGACACTGTGATAAAAATTTAAAAGTATCAGGACATAATGTAGATTTTTTTAAAACTTAAAATGTTAACAGGGTAAAAAAATGATCAGTTACCATTCAGTCATTTGTCATCAATCAAATGCCTAAATGCTCATTACTATCTGCAAGGACCAGCTCCTTTCCTAATTCACCTTCCGCGTGACACAATGTAGTTGTTTAATATGTGGGCCAAGCATCAGCCTGCTTGGGTTCATAGCCAAGGCATTATCAGTTACTGTGTAAGTTTCATCTGTAAGATGAGGGATATCTGCACTTTACAGGGTTGTTGTGAGAATTAAATGAGTTAATACGCATAAAGATCTCAGGATGGTGCTTAGTACACACTATGAACTCAGTTATTATAGTACAACATAACCTGTCCAGTTTAATCTTCCTAAAACTAATTTTATTAGGTTACTTCACTATTTAAGAAACTATTATGGTCTTCATATGCCTAGTACATAAAATGCAAATACT
The DNA here is from genome assembly GCF_036850765.1 of Saccopteryx bilineata. Taxonomy (NCBI): domain Eukaryota; kingdom Metazoa; phylum Chordata; class Mammalia; order Chiroptera; family Emballonuridae; genus Saccopteryx; species Saccopteryx bilineata. Next base: position 226,791,317 of record NC_089494.1, read on the forward strand.
TAATCCTGGTAACTATCCAGTATCTCCCATCTAATCACATAACAACAGTTCTCAAAATGAACCTATGCTCTATAATGAAGGATAAGCCAGAACAACACTGTCCAACAGAAAATAATGCAAGCTACGTAATGTAATTTTAAATTTTCTGGTAGCCACATTAAAAAAGGCATAAAACCCTAGCCCTGGCCAGTTGGCTCAGTGGTAGAGCATCGGCCCAGTGTGTGAAAGTCCCAGGTTCGATTCCCAGCCAGGGCACACAAAAGAAGTGCCCATCTGCTTCTCCCCCCTCCCCCCTCTCCTTTCTCTCTCTCTCTCTCTCTTTTTTTCTCTCTCTCTCTTCCCCTCCCACAGCCAAGGCTCCATTGGAGCAAAGTTGGCCTGGGTGCTGAGGATGGCTCCATGGCCTCCGCCTCAGGTGCTAGAATGGCTCCAGTTGCAAAGGAGCAATGCCCCAGGAGCATCACCCTCTGGTGGGCATGCCAGGTGGATCCCTGTCGGGCACATGTGGGAGTCTGTCTCTCTGCCTTCCCGCTTCTCACTTCAGAAAAATACAAAAAAAAAAACCCCAAAAACCAACAAAACAAAAAAACCCAAAATACTTTATCAGAAAACTATTAGAATAAATTCAGTAAAGTTGCAGGATACAGAATCAACATACAGAAATCTGTTCCATTTCTATAAACCAGTAACAATCAGAAAGAGAAATTACAAAAATAATGCCATTTACAACTGCATCAGAAAGCCAGGAGTAAATTTAACCAAAGAAGTGAAAGACCTGTATTCTGAAAACGGTAAGACTCCGAAGAGGACACAAATGAACGATATACCTTGCTCATGGATTGGAAAGATCAATATTGTTAAAATGTACTTACTACCTAATACAATACAAGATTCAATGCAATCCCTATTAAAATTCCAATGGCATTCTTTGCAGAATTCAAACTAATCCTTAAATATAAGGTCTACCGAAAAGTTCTGTTCGTTTTTGTAACAAAATACAAATTCTTCTGACTTAATTCATGTGGCACCCATCTTGAATATTTCCACACCAATTCTATTTTCCGAATATGGTCCAAAATGGTTTGCTGAGCTGAATTAAGCCTTTCTGCAATCTCCAATGTTGCCAGAAAAGGATCTTGCTCCAACACGGTCTTAACAATATCGTCATCGATCAAAGATGGTCACCCAGAACGTGGCTTATCAGAAAGGTCGAAATCACCTGCTTCAAATTTTTCGAACCATCTTCTGCATGTCCTATCAGAAACTGTACCTTCACCAAACACTTTCAATAAATTTCTACATGCTTCTGTAGCATTTCTTCCTTGTTGAAATTCGTAAAAATCCAGTGGCGTAAATGAACCTTATCAGTAGCTATGGGTACACTATCGCTTCACACATAAAACTAACGTGAATCAACTTTGTTTTAGTTAATTTGCTATGTCAGTATGTATACATTAAGTGATAAAAATAGGCACACATGTGCCAAATAAACATGTGCTTACGTGTTGAAACTTGTTGTGATAGAAACGAACAGAACTTTCCAGTAGACCTTATATATACAGAACCATAAAGATCCTGAATAGCCAAAAACTTCTTAATAACAAAATGGAGATCATGCTACCTGATAATCAAGCTATGCTAAAAAGCTACAATAATCAAAACAGTATGGTACTGACATAAAAATACACCCCCCCAATAGCATTGACCAGGGAGCCCAGAAATAAATTCTTGCTTATACAGCCAATTAATCTATAACAAAGGAGGCAATAAAATACAATGAGGTAAAGGCAGTCGCTTCAATAATTGGTGCTAGAAAAACTGGACAGATATAGGCCAAAAAAAAAAAAAAAAATTGGACCACATACAAAAATAAACTCAAAATGGATTAAAGACTTAAATGTAAGACCTGAAACCATAACACTACTAGAAAAAAACAAGCAGTAAACTCTGACACCTGTCTTAGCAGTATCTCTTTGGATATGTCTCCTCCGGCAAACTCAAGAAAAACACACAGGGGATCACAGCAAAGGAAAGCATCAACAAACCAAAAAGACTAAAGGGGAAAAATATTCATAAATGATAAAGATTTGATACCTAAAATATCAAAAGAACTTATACAACTTAACATCAAAGAAACAATGTAATTAAATGGGCAGAGACTTGAACAGACATTCCTCCGAAGAAGATACACAAATGGCCAACAGACACATGAAAAAAAGCTCAACATCATTAATTATCGGGGAACTGCAAATCAAAACCACAATGAGATGTCACCTCACATCTGTCCGAATGGCTATTGTCAATAAATCAACAAACAAGTGTCCGTCAGGGTATGGAGAAAAGGAAACCCTTGTGCATTGTTGCAAGGATTGTAAATTAGTGCAGCCATTATGGAAAACAGGATAGATATTCCTCAAAAAATTAAAAGTAGATCTGTCATATAATCCAGCAATTCCTCTTTTGTGTGCTTATCCAAAGAAAACAAAAAAGCTACTTCAAAAAGATACATGCACCCCTGTGTTTACTGCAATATTATTAGTAATAGCCAAGATATGGAAAGAACCTAGATGTCTATCAATAGATGAATGGATAAAGAAAGATAAGGTTTGTGCACATGCCCACAAACAGACACAAGAATATTACTGAGCAATAAAAAAGAATGAAATCCCATCATTTCTGACAACATGGATAGACCTGGAATGAAATAAGTCAAAGACAAATACAGTATGATTTCACTTACTTTTAGAATCTAAAAAACCCCAAAACAAATGAATAAATAAAACAGACTGCATATTGAGAACAGGGATGGGGAAATAAAATTTTACATATATATACACACACATACATCCAGAGAGAAACCAATGCCCTGTAGGTTGTGAATGTCTTCAAGTTGGTCCAAACAGAAAGTAAGTGCTCTGCACTTACTCATTCACTACCCAGAAGTATCGAGGAGTTTACTGTGGTGCAATCAGGGAAGTTGGTTCTCAGGTTCATTTCCTAAGGCTCCTTCAAAGTCTCAGCTGAATTCAGTACTAGATACTCATGCAATGGCTAACTTGACAATGCTTTGGAGTGCATGCATTTACTTCCTTTCATGGACTGACAATTTAAAAGGATATTGGCATGTTCTGAAAACAGGAAGTAAACCATCAGATGAGTGGTTGGGGTGATGTAAGATAAATAGGGCCCAGACTGATAATCCTGTATGGTTACAGATGGCCCAGCCTAAAGGAAAGTGAGGAAGCCTTTAAAAGTATTTTAGCCCTGCCCAGGTAGCTCAGTTGGTTAGATCAGTGGTCCCCAACACCCGGGCCGCGGACTGGTACCGGTCCATGGGCCATTTGGTACTGGTCCGCAGAGAAAGAATAAATAACTTACATTATTTCCGTTTTATTTATATTTAAGTCTGAACGATGTTTTATTTTTAAAAAATGACCAGATTCCCTCTGTTACATCCGTCTAAGACTCACTCTTGATGCTTGTCTAGGTCACGTGATACATTTATCCATCCCACCCTAAAGGCCGGTCCATGAAAATATTTTCTGACATTAAACCGGTCCGTGGCCCAAAAAAGGTTGGGGACCACTGGGTTAGATCATCTTCTGAAGTACAGAGGTTGTTGGTTTGATTCCCAATCAGGGCATATACAGGAACAGATGATGTTCCTGTTGTGTGCTCCCTCGCTCTCTCTAAAAAATCAATAAAAAAAATTTTTTTTAAATTTTAGTAGAAGATGCAAACATGATTAAGGCACTGAGACTAATAAATCAGAGTTAAAAGGAGAAACTAATAGACACTAGACTGATTAATTAGGAGGTCAGCTGCACAAGACCAATGTTGAAAATAGAGAACGAAAAGAATTCTGTACATGATGGAAAGGACAATCAACAGAATTTGAAAGAGGAGAGAACCAGAGATGATGGTTAAGGTTTTCTACCTGGTTGACTTCCTCTTAGTCAAGAGGAATGCTAGTATTCCTACAAGGTATGTGGGAAAGAGGGATAAAAATAAGGGGTTTGGTTTCAGACATGTTCTATTTGAGATGATAAAAAGCATTTCCAAGAGGTCACAAAAATGGGACCCGAGTTTAGGCCAATATAGCCTCAAGGTATCTATCTGGTTGTGGCAGCTGAAATTTATCAGATGGAGCTCTGAAAATAGATAACATTTCCAAGGGAAAAGGTAGAGACTGAGTTGAAAACTATTAGCTTTAGGGGACGTCTATAAAAGGTGAGGGTGAGGAGAAAGAAAACAAAAGTTGTCTTAGATCTTTAAGAAAGCCAGGCAACCCTGGCCAGGTGACTCAGGAGATAGAGCATTGTGCCAGCATGTCAGATCATGAGTTTGATCCCCAGTCAGGGCACATACGAGAGGCAACCAACGGGTGCACAGCTAAATGGAACTAAGCGCAACGAGTTGATGCTTCTCTCTCAAATCAATTGAAAAATTAAAAAAAAAAAAAAAAAAAAGCCAAGCAAGAGAACACTACAGATAGTCAAGATAGGGGCAAACACCACTCACTGAGCTACTAACTATATAAATGCTACTATTTTTATATACATTGTTTCATTTGATACTCAAAAACCTTAAGAGCCATTATCCCAACTTAATACAAGAGGAGAAACTAGGACCAAGTGAGTTAAATAATTTTCCCAAGTTCATGCAGCAGAGATGGGGTCCAGCTCTTCAGAAAGTTCAGTGTCAATAAGAACTGAAAGACAGCCTAGATCAGCAATTAGGGAAGTTATAGGCATCCTTCGAAAATGAAGATGGGGGTGCGCTCAAGTCAGGCAATGAAGACTAAAGCAAAGCAAAAAAGTAGCTAATTTCCTAGACAGAAATTTGGTTTATAAAATTGAAGAACAGAAACTACCGGCATACCTCAGAGATACTGTGGGTTCAGTTCCAGACTATAGCAATAAAGCAAACCTCACATAAAATAAGCTGTAACCTTTCTGCTGGTGGAGAATCTTGTTTTGAATTTGTAAAGAATGCAACACCTTTAACCCTGGCTGGCTGGCTCAGTGGTAGAGTTGGCCAGGCATGTGGAAGTTCCGGTTTCAATTCCCAGCCAAGGCACACAGAAGCACCCATCTGCTTCTCCACCCCTTCCCCCTCTCCTTTCTCTCTCTTCCCAGGCGCTGAGGATGGCTCAGTGGTGGCCTCTGCCTCAGGCACCAGAATGGCTCCAGTTGCAAGGGAGCAACGCCCCAGATGGGCAGAGCATCGCCCACTAGAGGAGCGTGGGCATGCCAGTGGATCCTGGTAAGGTGCATGTAGTATCTCTCTGCCTCTCTGCTTCTCATTTCAGAAAAATACAAAAGAATGCAACAGCTGTGAGGCACAACAAAGTGGAGCACAATGAAAGGCGGTGTGCTTATAATGCAGTCAAGAGCTCAATTAATGGTCATTTTTCTATCCCCAAATAGAAAAGAACCTGTGGAGAAGTGTAAGCAGATAAAAAGGAACCTGTGAAAAGAATAAAGATACTGAGGAAGGAAAATACTGGAGGTCAGAGAATAGGCACATGGACAGAGAAAACAGATATGGAAAGAATGATAGTTTTGTCTAGTACCTGAAAAAAGAGAAGAAAATACTTAGATGTATACAAGAGGGTCAGATGTGGTGACTATAATTCCAATTTTGGTATTCCACTATTCAATTAGTGCAATGAAATACTGTGTTTTCCTGGGTACAAATAGCACTGTTTCATTATTTTACTTGGGGTCTGACACACAAATTATTTACATCTTGAAAGCAGGGTCAATAACTTATAGTTTTAAAAGATGCTTGCTGGGGAAAAAATAAAAAAACTTTGCTGAATAACTCTTCTTTACTCAAGTTAAAATTAGTTCCAAATTGAAAAACTAAAAAAAAAAAAAAAAAGGTACATTCATTTAGAAAGTATTCTTTTATACTTTCATGATGGTCAAGAAGAAAATGACAGTCAACAATGAAAAAAAAATTCCTACTCTAGTTCTAGAGTTCAAATGAACACATAGTTAACTACTGAAATAGCAGTTAACTAACTATTGATATCAGAATCTCCATCTATGCATGATGAAACTAGGAAAGATGAGGATGCTTTCTTTGAAAGAAATTTATAGCCTGCTAGCAAAAAGTACCATTCCTCTGCAGAAAACAAACAAAAAACACAAAAAGTCACACAAATTTATCACACAAGAGGGGAGATTACTTGAAGAGTAAGACAGAAATGCTTAGAATTGGCTTAAAACTGTCTCCTTGCCATTAATTTACTATAGAGAGAAAAACCTTTTTTAATAAGTTGAAAATGTGCACAAAAAGATATGTTCAACTTATATAATAAAAATCATGGATAAACCTGGTTTAAAAAAAATGCATTACAGTAAAGATAAAATTATATTTTATTATAAATTTTCACTATCATTTCTTTTTATGAATGGTTTAGCTTGTTTTTTAAATGCTTTATTTTTTATTAGTGTTACTTGTTACTTCATATTAGAATAATATATATCTAACAGATTTTATTTATTGATTTTTAGAGAGAGGAACAGGAAGGGCGGGGGGAGGGGCAGGAAGCATCAGTTTGTAGTAGTTGCTTCTCCTATGTGTCTTGCCCAGGTTTTTGAACCGGTGACCTCAGCAGTTCAGGTCCTTGGCTTTATCCACTGAGCCACCATAGGTCAGAAAACAAAGATTTGTACTTTATATTTAACAACTTTATTTTTCTGAATGCTGTTTATAATGAGTTTATAAATTCTGACATTTGAAAAGTATTAAATGTTTCACTAACTTTATTTTAATGAATTGCTTTGGTGACAGAATACCAAAAAATGAATTCAGTAACATAATGTTCACATCATTCTGGCAGAACGATCCTGAGCAAGAGTCCTCACACCTGATGGCCTCCATCCTAGCTACCCAGAGGATAGAACTGGATGGAGCAGGACTGCAACTGAATGAAAATGAAAAGCTTACATACCCAATGTTGAAACCCGTTAGAAATTCTGTTATCTGGGTCAAAGCACCCTATAACATATAGCTACATTTTAATGATACATCTGACACTTGACTGCCTACTGATAAAGGAGATTCTTCTCCCTCCATTTTCAAAACTCCACTCTCACAGCAGCATGAAAAGGGTAATTTTAAATATCCTACCATTAAAAAAAAGTCTTCCAACATGCTGTAGTCTTTTAAGTAGAGAAAAAATAAATGAACCATATCAAACAATTACAGGAAAATACAATTAAAACGATTGGATTCTGTTACAATTTAGAGATTAAGTTCCCATCGAAAAAGAACCATCAAGAATATATTAAGGAAAAAAACATATTATATTGTACCTGCCCCTTCCCTCCATATCCCCAATTTTAAAGACCAGAATCCTTAAGACCACTTAAATATGGTCACTAGATACTGTTGTCTTTATTTCAAATAGCTTGACTTTTCCCCCTAGTTGTCGAAAGAGTATTACTGTACATATAATATTAATAGCCATATCTATCACTACTTATATCTCAAAAACAAGATACTGTTGTCTTTATTTTAAATAGCTTGATTCCCCCCCCCCCCCCAGTTGTCGAAAGGGTATTACTGTACATAGCCATACCTATCACTATTTATATCTCAAAAACCACTGCATGACTAAAACTTTACTGAAAGGCCTAAAAAGTTACATTCAAAATAGCTCTCTCACACTCACAAAATTACTTAACCCAAACTAAGTTTGACGAAAACAACTTCCAATGAGTTATAATAAACTCTAAGAATAAATGTCATGAATCAGCATTTCAGTTCAATTTCATTACTGGAAGTGGCAAGCAGGGTCAAGTCAGCTAAGCCCAGGAGCGACAAGAGAGAAATCACTTTTAACCAGGTAGGGAAGTCTTCACAGAGAGGAGGTATCTGCTGGTTCTTGGAAGGTGAAAAGGTTCTGACCAGTGGAGTTCAAGCTCACCGAAGCCTTTCTAGGCAGACCTTTTGTTGGAGAGACTAGCCTCCGCGCACATGGCAAGGTCTCCGGTTTGAGGACAGAACAGGAGCAAAGAGGCGGTGACTTAAAAAGCCTGAAGGTTTACTGGAGCCAGATGAGGAAGAAACCTGAACACCCTGCCGAAGAGGCTGGACTGAAATCAATAGGCAGGGGCAACCCAGTGAAGATTTCTGAGAAGTGAAATAGAATTCAAAGTTTAGGAAGACTCGCTGGGTGGCGACAGGCTGAATACAGCCCGGTGATGAGTGGAGGGGGAGGAGGGTTTGAGCGCCAAACGTCCCCAACTAGGGTAGAGGACAGAGGGCCCGAATTAAGGAGTCCCAATTGGAAACTAGGAGAAATCCCAGGGCTGGTAGACGGTAAAAAATTCAAAAACGGTATTCAAATGCCGAGATTTTGAATACAAGTGACGAAGTGGTTCCATTAACATAAATTAAGACAATACCTATTTAGGGAAGGCCCAGGGACAATTCTGGAATACTAATAAATCTAGTTTTGGCATCCCACACCGCTGCAGCACTCTGTACTGCTGCCAAAGAATGATTATGCATCTGCGCTCCTGAGGGCTACTCCCTACAAGCTAGAGCACGTTTTAAAAAGTGAGAGTCACGCTTAATAATCCGTGTATCCTGGGGAAGGAGAGAGGGAGAGAAAGTCGTGCAAAGCTAAATTTGGGTGAACAGTTCGGGATAAGCTGTTTCAACAATGCAATGCCCGCTGTTATTATCCTCGGAGAAGACGAAAAGCATCCCAACTGCCCTCTCCGTTAAACTTCCTACTTGGGCTGAGTAGTTTCAGCTCTACAGAATACATCAGACCAACAGACTCCCGGTCCTCGGCAGCACCTCCGTCCTCCGGAACTAGAGGACTCCTGTGGGCTGGGCTCCCTGCGGGGGCTCCTCTTCGCTCTCCCAGGAGCCGAGCGAGGCCAGGCCTGGCCCCGGAAAAGGCGCCCTCCGCCGGCTCCCGCCCCTGGGAGCCAGGCCGGGCTCCCCTCCCCCGCCGGCCCCCGGGGGCCGAGGGCGGCGCCCTGGCAGCCGCGAGCCTGGTACCCGGCCCGCCCCGGCCTGCCGGCTCACCTCGGCCCGGACCGGCTCGGGGCCCTGCGCGGCCACGGGCTGCGGCTGCAGTTGCTGAGCAGGCGCCGGCGGTTCCTTGTTCCGGTGGCTCAGGTCTTCGTCGGGGACGGCCCGGACCCCGGCCGGGGCCCACAGCAGCGGAAGCAGCAGGAACAGAAGCAGCCGGGGCGCAGATGCGCGGCCGCTCCATCGCCGGGCCGCCGCCATCGCGCCCACCGAGACGGCCGGCGCGGGAGGAAGTGTGGGCAGCGGGAAGCCTCCGTCCCAAGGCGCCGCCCCTCAGGCCTCGCCGCCGCTCAGGGAGCACTCGGCACCATGCGGGAGGCGCAAGTGGCGGGCGGGAGGCTTCGGACAGGCCGGCATCCGCGGCGGGGCGGCCGCCTGGGCTCTCCCAGCTCCCGCGATGGCCACTCCACTCCGCCAACCGCCTCCCTGCGCCCCAGCCCCGGTTCCCCCGGACCCCGCCTCTGCCCCTGACGGCCTCCCATTGGCCCGGCGTCCGCCTCGGCGTCGTGACGTCCTCGGGCAGGTTGAGGTGCGGCTCGCGCTCTCTTCCCATTGGACGCGGCGCTCCCGGCAGGTACCGTGGCCACTTTACCTTCTTGTCCTTGCATCCTTCTCGCGCCCCACGTCGGACAGTCTTTCTCAGTCGCTGCCCTTCTTCCCAGCACACTGCACGGCTCCTTTCTTTGGCTTCTTCCTGAATTTTCTGCTCTAACATCCAGGCCGACCTTTCCTTTCTCTTAACCCTTCCCAGATGTCAAATTAGTTCCAGCGCCCTGGTTACGTGGCAGTTGCTGCCGGAACCACACCTAGCCCAGTGCCACACTCCGTCAGCAATTCTCAGTGTCTGAGGATCTACTGAGAACAAGGGTCTTAGAGGGCCGAGATGCGATTATGTGAAACAAACCTCTGAGATAGGGCTTCGGAAGTAACAGACGAAAAATTTAAAGCCTTGTTTTAGACACTGTTTGCCAACAATCACTCCCCCTGCCCCACACGGCCAGAAACATTGAACATTGGCCTTGTCCTGGAACGCCTTTCCGTTTTGGATGTTTTGTGTTGCACCTATTTTAAACTGGCCTCTTAAACTGTTTGGCTTTTGAAATTGAGTGTTTAGAATTTTTGAAGAATGGAGATTAAGATGGACAAGAGTAGAAAACAGGAAACATGGTTGGTTGGGATGAAGAGTGTTTTTACATTTTATATTTTAATAGTTGAGCTATGTAGTTATCAAAACTTTGACTAGCCCCCTCGCTCCTCTAAGGGAGGGTTCAGTCTCTTCCAGCCCTGCTCCAGCCACCTATGACCTAACCTTGCCCAGAATGCTGGGGTTTGCCACTGAAGGCTGAAAGTGCCCAGGGCCGTGGGCCCCATCTACGACACTGTGGACGAGCCTAGGGTATTTCTTCTAAGAAGCAGGTAAACTGATATCATTTGCACAAGGGCCACTTAACTATGTCTTGCCTGAATAGTCAGGTTTTTTATTCTTCCCTCGAAGATCTCTGTTGTGGGTGTTGATAGTCCTATTTTCTGCTGCTTTGTTTAATATTCAATATATAGTGTTTCCTTTATTCCTCCTACCTCAATACCCCACTCATATTTCAGGCTGGGACCTACTCCTAATTTAGAGTTCTCTTTCCCCCTTTTGCCAACTTCTATTATGAATCTACCTTTGCCACCCAGCTTAGTGTATCCCAAGGTTCTCTTTACCAAGCCACAGTCGCAGAGCTCCAGGGAAAAGCAACCTGGTCTCATCTCTCCAGGCAGAGGAGAACAGAAGTTCCATCTCCACACATGCTGCAGATGGCTTTTCCAATCTACCTGAATCATTACCAGCTAGAAGCAGCAGTCATTGGGACTTGGACATGAGCTGCAAAGTATAGAATTGTGACAACAATTCCAGTGCCATGTGGACTTTTCCTGGACTCCTGCTCTTTGGGACAGCTCCTAACAGACTGAACTGGGGTTGGGTTCCATTTATCAGGGATTTGGCATGGTGTTGGGGCCAACTTGGACTTGGTGAACTTGTTAAGGACACTACTCTTTTATGAATTCTTGCTGTATTGGCCAAGAGTTTGCTTAAAGGCTTTAATCACTGTAAAAAAAAAAAAATAGAAGACTGGATAAAGAAGATGTGACACATATACACCATGGTATACTATTCAGCCATAAGAAATGATGACATTGGATCACTTACAACAAAATGGTGGGATCTTGATAACATTATACGGAGTGAAATAAGTAAATCAGAAAAAAACAAGAACTGCAGGATTCCACACATTGGTGAGACATAAAAACGAGACTAAGAGACATGGACAAGAGTGTGGTGGTTACGGGGGGCAGGGGGAGGGAAGGAGGGAGAGGGGGAGGGGAAGGGGGAGGGGCACAAAGAAAACTAGATAGAAGGTGACAGAGGACAATCTGACTTTGGGTGATGGATATGCAATATAATTGAATGACAAGATAACCTGGACATGTTTCCTTTGAATATATGTTCCCTGATTTATTGATGTCACCCCATTAAAATTAATAAAAATTTATTTATTAAAAAAAAACTTTGACTAGGATAGTGCTAACCATGTGCCAGGCACGCTTCTAAATACTTTACATACATTAAACTGGTACTTTCTGATGAGCTGAGGAAGGTTATCACTAAATACTGGAACAAGAAATAGATCCACCAAAACTGTGGCAAAATAGACAGGGTACTTTGAGTTCACTGAAGACCCATGTTATGTCATGGGCTAGTAAAGCTTTTGCCAATGCTGTTCTTCCTGTTGGCAATTAACTTCCTCCATTCTATCACTATAAACTACTCAGACTTCAGTACCTGTTTAGGCCTGACCTCTCAGAAGTCTTCCCCCAATACCTCTTACAGATTTCATCATTCCTTGCTTTCTGCTATGTAACTTACACACGCATGCTTGTGTAATTGTGGAAATACCCAGGATACCTCTCCCACAGTTTAACGTACAACTGTTGTGCCTCCCAGTTCAACTCTAGAGGGGAAATTTTGGAGCCCTCACAGACCAGTAATAGAAAGCCTAAAGTCCAGACTGTCTTCCCTCTAACTCCCTCTCTGTAACTCTAAGTCCTTGCGGTCTCATCTGCTGAGGTGATTGAGAATTTAGCCAGGAGCACTTCCTGTTAGAGAGCTCTGGGGTGTGGGAGGCCCACTCTAGAAAATATGCCAAGCACCTTCCAGGAATCAGGGACACACGGCCAGTTTTGCTGCCTTTACCCTTCTGTGTCAGCCATGAAATGGATCTACTAGACTCTCAGGTACCTCTTAAGCACAACAAATCTTGTATGCATAAAGGAGAAGGAGTTGGAGGAAGGATACTGGGAATTCTGGGTCTTCTCTTACTGGTTTGTGAGAGCGCCAACATTTGCACTCTAGAGTTGAACTGGGAGGCACAACAGTTGTACCTCCACTTTCTGGTTCCACGAGGAGGGCTGCTTTCTGGCCTCTCTCAGAGCCTTACCCAGTTCTCCTCTGCTGATGTAAAGCAAAGCTGAGCACACTGAGTAACAGCATACTGGGCTTGGCTCTGCCCCTTTCTCCTCTTAGGGGGTGCAGCCCGGAGGGAAAAAGTCTCTGCTGCTCTCCCTGGAGGCTGCCTGCTCCCAGCCCAGTGCTGCCCGCAACTGAGTGGGACAGCTCTTAGTTCCGTCAGCCATATTAGTTCAGCACCCCAAGCCACTAGACCTGAGGCTGCTCCTTCCAACCTGGCTGGCCTTCTTTAGATGGATGGCCAGGCATGTCTCTTCAGGAGATATTTATTCTAAATGATCAGAAGAAGACCTGGAAAAGGAGCGTTCTAAGAAGAGAAACAGCAAGTACGAAGGTCCTGACGTGAACACAAGCTTGGTTGGGCCTGTTTTTCCAACTTTTCTGAAGGAGAGAAGAGGCAAGCTATTTCCTGAGCTTTCTTTGAGATCTTTCCCTGCATCCCCCCAGTCATCGAAAAGTGGATTGAAGCTTTTAACTTGACACAGTCCACAGAAGGAAGGCTAGAGAAGCCACAGCAGGGAGTGATGAGAGAGGGGGAAGCAAAAACCAGAAACTTCATACTGACTCAACTGAACATATTCATAATTAAAGAGAAGGCACTTGGCAAATTACAATGTAAGTTAATGACCAATAGCAGTTTGCGACTTGCATGACCTCCTCAACTCTAAAGCACTTCTGCTATGTGCAGCGAAGCATACCGCTACCCATGGGCACACTAAAACCCTTCCAGAAGGGGAGCTGGCCCCTTGGATGGGACCTCTGCTGGTCCAGGGGAAAGGGCGAGCTGCTCTTTCAGGCTTGTTCTTGGACTTTTCTAAGTTTCTACAGTGGGCAGAAAATTTGAAAAGAAATGCTAAATGCAAGCTCCAAGTGTTCTCAGTTGTCCAACTATCTGTTTACTGTTCCCTCTGGGTGTTCACAGGCTTTTCAAACAAAGCCTGGGCAAAACAGATCTGATTTCCTCCGAAGACCTGCTCCTTCCTCAGGCTCCCCATCTTAGTTAATGAAACCAGCATCTCCCTGTAGGATTCCTCTTATCTTCTCCTACCCACAAATTCTGTTGGCTCAACCTTAGAAATTGACCCTGAATCTGCTCGCCTCTCTCTATCTCTACTGCTACCACCCTATCCAAGCTTGGTGTCATTTCTTACCCGGACTATTCACATAGGCTCCTAAGTGCTCTCCCTGCCTCCCCTCTTGTCAATCTATGATCTAACCAACAGCCAGGGGAGCCTTCAAAATTAAAATAAATCACTCTGTTCTCCTGCTTAACATTATCTAATGGCTTCTAAATGCCCTTAGAATAAAGTCCAAAGTTCCTACCTCTGAAGTAAAGTTCTGTGTAATCTAAGAAGATGTGTGACTTCATCTCTTGCTTTTCTCTACCTCATGTGCTAGGCCCAGCCACGCTTGTGTTCACGTAAAGACCTTTGTACTTGCTGTTTCTCTTCTTAGAACACTCCTTTTCCAGGTCTTCTTCTGATCATTTAGGGTAAATATAATCTCCTCAGGAGGCCTTCCTGCTCATCCTTCTAAAGAAGGCCCTTCCCCTCACCTTGTCACTCTCTCTCTCTCATAATTTTTAATGTTGTTTTATAAGGCTTTTTTCATAACACTTCTCACTGTCTGAAATTATCTTGATTATGAAATTGTTTACCTGTTATATTTATTATCAGTATCCTTCAGCTGAAATGTAAGCTCTACCAGGGCAGAAATATGATCTGTTTTGCTTACTGTATTCCCAAGGTCTAAAATAAAATAGTGTTTGGCCATGGAAAATACGCAGATACAAATGAATCACTCACCTGGCCAGGCGGTGGCACAGTGAATACAGCGTCTAACTGGTATGCAGAACACCCAGGTTCGAGACCCCGAGGTCGCTAGCTTGAGTGCGGACTCAACTGGTTTGAGCAAGGCTCACCAGCTTGAGCCCAAGGTCGCTGGCGTGAGCAAAGGGTTACTTGGTCTGTGGTAGCCCCTGGTCAAGGCACATATGAGAAAGCAATCAATGAACAACTAAGGTGCTGCAATGAAGAATTGATGCTTCTCATGTCTCCTTTCTGTCTGTCCCTCTCTTTGTTTCCGTCATAAAAAGTATATATATATTAGAGATGAATCACTCATTTAATGAAATTTTGAGAATGAAAAAATGACAAAGACAAATCTGGACATAGAGATGATCTGGCTCAAAAACAGGGGTTTCTGATCTTGTCTTACCTTCCCCTTTAAAGGTCAGCTTAATTCCACATGCGTACCTTCCTCCCAAAAGGCCTGAGCAGCTCGGGAGGGTTTCTATGCCTTCTCTGTCATTAGCCTGATTCTGAGAGACAGAGTTCATCCTACTTTCTGTTCACATCCTAGTGGCCTTGAGTTCATTCATAGCCAAACACAAGAATCATTCTTTAACTCACCAAGAATCCTTCAACTTAGAATATCTCTTCTCCCCAAATGATTGCTGACAGCAACCGAGACTCCAGCCTCCACTCTCTAAGTGCCTCTCCCAGATTTAGGGAACTCCTCTCAGGCCATTCTCTTCACTATCAAATCAGTGCAGGAAGTCTGAGGATGGGATTCAGGGCAGAGAGCTGGCTGGAGATTGGGAGAGGGTGATGCTCTTTCACTAAAGTAAGGCTTAAATTAAGACAGTATTGGAGCATATTTATTGGATATCCACTATTACACAGATGTTTATCCACAATAAAGTCATTATTTAATTAAAATTTTACAGCAACCTCATGGGATTTTGTAAATGAGTGAGGCTCAGACAGGTCCACAGTTGCATTGTCATTAATAATGCCAGAGCTAGGGTTCTAATCCATGTCTACAAAGTTCCATGTGCTCTTTTTTCCATAACATTTTTCCATTAACATAAATAAGATAAATTGGAGAAATCACTTTGTTTTTGAAGTGAACAAGTATATTACATAGTCAGAACAATTATGGAAGCACAAATAAAGTGAGAACAAAAACCAAAATACAAATTTTCAAGAAAATCTAGCAGGAACTATCAAATGTTGAAAACTAATTTAAAAGGCTAGAATTCTGCAAATTAATTGTAATGTCACCAAAATATTAATCTTGAAATTTTTCCATGGTGGAATAAGTGCTTTTTTTCTCACAGGTGGTATGGAAATTCTTGGACAGAGGTTTCTTAAGGGAACAAAGTTTGTAACAACAATAAAGTACTTTGATTTTAAAAAAAATAAAGTAAATCCTGAGAATTAGTGAGAAATTGAGTCAAAATTGTATGGACTGGAGGAATATTAATTCATTAGAATAGATGAAGGTCCTTACAATGAGTGAAGTTGCAACCATGCAATGGGAGAGCCTCTGATTTCCTCCTCCCATGTGTTGGGAATAGAGCGTTCCCACCGTGAACAGTCTGGACACTGGGACCTTCCCTTCCTCCACAGGCAGACCCTGTAGGACTATGACTGATGTGGTCTCTAAAAGGTAGAGGAACAGCCCTGCTTCCATCAGCAACATCTTTCTGTGTGGGCTACACCAATTTGGCAATCCTCTTACTGAAAAGGATGCAAAGAGATTTTTTTCATCCTGTCCCAGTCCCCCCAAAAGTAGCTAGAGAAATAGCCCAAGGGGACAAAATAAGTCTGTGCAAGGACCTATCACCTTGTAGAAGTAAAACCCCAACTTTCAAGTCAGGGATGGGAAGCTCAAATGCCTCTAGGAATTTAAATGAAAAGAACCTGGTTGGGGTCTCCAGCCCTGTCTAAGGCAAGCAAGCATCCATTATTCTGCCCTAAGCAATGAACACAATGGGGAGCATGACCCCAAGTTTACCAGCTATCCCAATGTGTCAAGGAAGAAACAAGAGATCTAAATTTTTATGTGATATTTTCTAGTTTTAAAATTAGGGTTACATTTTACTAAATGTAATCGTAATCCAAAACAACCACTAGAATAAAATTCAAGAAGATGTTTTTCTTTCAAGAGAGGCATATCAGAACAAATCCAGCTGCTCCACGGTGGTCAGGGACCCAGGTTCCTTCCAGCTTTCTGTTCTGTCATTCTCAGGGTGTGGCCTTTATCGTCAGGACCCAGTATGGCTGCTAGAGCTCAAATGGCCTGTTCCAGGCAGGACTGGCTGAAAAAAGATGGGGGACACAGAATATGTGTCTTAAGGAAGCTGCCACAAAAAAAACATCTGTTTGTATCATATTGGCTAGAACCTAGCTGCATGGCCATAGCTAACTGGAAGGGAAGTTGGGAAATGCGACATTTCCCAACTTCCTTTCCAGTTATATATATCTCATATATATATGATACACATATATCATATATATGTGTGTGTGGATATATGCATATGTACATATATAAGTATGTATGTGTATATACACATATATAGAGGGAGTTATTTTAAGGAATTGGCTCATGTGATTGTTGGGGCTGGCAAGTCTATTTCAGGGCAGGTCAGCAGGCTAGAAACTCAGGTGATATTTTTATATTACAGTCCTGGGGTAGACTTCTCAAGGAAATCTCAGATTTTGCTCTCAAGTCCTTCAACATCTTAGATGAAGACCAACAAAATTATTGAGTGTAGTCTTGGTTAGTTAAAGTAAATTGATTGTACACGTTCATCGTACATACAAATATCTTCACAGCAGCATCTAGAATAGTATTTGAACAATAGTATTGAGCATCATAAGTTATCCAAGTTGACATACATAGTTAACCATCACAGTCAGCATTTCAAAATTTTATGAAACTTTGCAAGCAAAACACACCTACCTGAGTCAGGTTTGGCCTGCAGTCTGCCAGTAGTTTGCAACCCTTTGTCTGCATGCTGGAGCAAGGAGTCTGGTCCTTTGCAGGCGTGTGCGTGCGTGTGTGTGTGTGTGTGTGTGTGTGCGCGTGTGTGTGTGTGTGTGACATGCCATTGAGTCAGCTCTGACTCCTGGCTTCCCTCTGAAGGAGTGATGTCTGTCCACAGTGTCCTGTCCTCAACAGCCCTACCCAGCTCCTGTAAGATTATTTTTAGGGAGTCGATCCATCTCATAGTCCATGTTCCTCTTTTCCTGCTGCCTTCTGTTTTTCCCAGCATTGTTGTCCTTTTCAAAGAACCCTGCCTTCTCTTCATGCGCCCAAAGTAGGACAGTTTCACTTTTGTCCCTTTTACCTCCAGCAATGTTTCAGCTTAAAATTAGTCATTCTGAAGGTCTGGATATCCATGGAGCTCTCTTCCAACACCATATTTCAAATAAATCAATTTGTTTCCTATCGGCCTTTTTCACTGTCTAACTTTCACATCCATACATAGTAATTTACAGACCCACAATCTAAAAATACCCTCACCATACACCCTCCATACAACTGGAATCACACCTGCATGGTACCAAGAGGCCTGCAGCAAACTGCCAAAGTCCCACCCTTTCTGCGATACTTTACCTACATAAATAGCTTGTCTCATTTTTTTATTTTTTAAATGTAACCACTGTGTTGATGGGATGCTATCAAACAACAGACTTTCCTCTTTGACCCCGTTCTAAGTCATTACGTTATTTTCACTTTACAACTCGAAGTTCTGCGGTGATAGACAATGATTTGACTTTGGGCAATAGGCACACCAATACAATGAACAGTTCAAATGCTATAGAGATATTTACCGGAATCCTGTGTTCCTGTGGACCAATGTCACCCCATTAAATTTAATTTCTAAATAATCATAATAAAGAGAACACCAAACTCTGGTGCTAGGTAGTGATACAGAGTCACAGGAGGGAAGGCTGAGTGGGAAGGAAGGTAGGGAGCTGGAGCTAACAGGTGCCCAGGGCTCTCAGCCTCTGATCACCAGTCTCCTCCGTTCCGCCCAAACAGCAATGCCTTTCCACTCTCTCCTCGTTCAGTTCCTTTCACTTGCTTTTCTCTTTCAAAGTTAACATAGGTACAGTCGGCCTATAAAACAAAGGCATGCCACAAAATATGTCACTGATTTGTAAGAGGGCTTTATATATTATGAGTATCTTCTCATTCTATTCTCATATGTATTGCAGATATTTTTCCTAAGTTTTCAAGCATTGTTTATGATGTCTCTCACTGTAATTCTGTACATGCTTGTGGCTTTTCTCCATCTACTTAACAGTATTAGAATTAGAAATGTGGCTAAAATGGGTCCATTTCAAGCCCTGACACAAAATTATATTACTTAGAAATCTATAGTTTCATTAAAAGACAAGAAGATAGAGCTAAAATTGTTCTTGCATAATATGCATCTTCTTTATATTTAATTCCTGCAATAAATTGGTTTTATATAACAATCATCATACAAAAATAAAAATATAAAATTAATTTTTTTAAAAATTTAGATTTTAGAAAGAAAGGAAGGGACAGGGAGAAAGAAAGAGAGAAACATCGATTTGTTGTTCCATGTATTTATACATTCATTGGTTGATTCTTGTATGTGCCCTCATAAGAGATTGGACCCTCAACCTTTACATAGGAGGATGCACTCTAACCATCTGAGCTACCGTATTTCCCCATGTATAAGACGCACCTTTTTGAGGAAAATTTGGGTCTAAAAACTGGGTGCATCTTATACAGTGATTGTAGTTGTTTTCTACTTGCATTTCCTGCTTTTTCGTGCTTGTTTTTGCACTCATTTTTTTATTTTTATTTTTTACTTTTATTAATTTTTAGAGAGGAGAGAGAGTGAAAGAGAGAGAGAGAGAGAGGGGTGGGGAGGGAGGAGTAGGAAGCATCAACTCCCATATGTGCCTTGACCAGGCAAGCCCAGGGTTTTGAACCGGCGACCTCAGCATTCCAGGTCGAGGCTTTATCCACTGCGCCACCACAGGTCAGGCAGTGCTCATTGTTAAAGACAGTGATTTGTCATCAGACATAGATGAGGACAAGCTAATGGATAGGAGTTTTGAGAGTGATGAGGAGTTGTATGAATTTTATGATGAATAAAACTTGAGTTCAATAACTTTATGTAATTTTTTTTTTTCAAAATTTGGGCCCCAAAATTAAGGTGTGTCTTAGACATGGGAGCATCTTATACATGGGGAAATACAGCATCTGTCCAGGGCTAAACATAAAAACAATTATAATTAAGTAAATTCTTTTTAGCTTTGTGGGAAGAAAATTTGGTTTAAGTGCTTTCCCTTAATGTTTCATTTTCAAATGTAAGTCATCTCTGTTGTGATTTTAAAGTTTATTAGAGGCCCTGGCCAGTTGGCTAAGGTAGAGCATTGGCCAAGTGTGTGGGTGTCTCAGGTTTGATTCCCAGTCAGGGCACACAGGAGAAGCAACCATCTGCTTCTCCACCCTTCCCCCTCTCCCTTCTCTCTCTATATACTTCTGTTCCCCTTCTGCAGCCATGGCTCAGTTGGAGCAAGTTGGCCCTGGGCACTGAGGATGGCTCCATGGCCTAGCCTCAGGTGCTAAAATATCTTGGTTGCCAAGCAACGGAGCAACAGCTCCAGATGGGCAGTCCATTGCCTGATAGGGGGCTTGCCAGGTGTATCCCAGTTGGGGCGTGTGCAGGAGTCTATCTCTCTGCCTCCCTGCTTGTCACTTAAGAAAAAAGAAGTTTATTGAAAGCTGTTAGTTCTGAAGGAACTTAGAAGGGGGTCCACAGTGTAGTGCTGTTTCTTTGGAAAAATAGCTCTCCTTACTTGAAAATCTCAGAATGCTGATAGAAGGACAATCTGACATGCTTACTGCTGATAATATACCTGAGTTTGATCCTCATTCAATTTGATGTTAAAGTCATGCTTTGGATGGCAAAAACCATAGTTTTGTTTTTTTTTTTGGTGGGCCATCCTATTTATTGGTGTCTCACCAAGACAGGCAAACCACAAAAGAAGACAAGGGAAAAGCAGAAAACCAGCTCTTCCCATGAAGGGCAAGGGATCAGGGAAGCCCCTGCAATCGTGATAGCAGAAACTGAAAAACCATAGTTTTAATGAGGATACCAACCCATAGTAGGCATTGTCTCAAACTGCTTTTATTTTGTATAACATCCATATTGAATCAAATATAAACAGATTTTTCCTTATGCCAAATTCTGCACTCTAGTCCATATTATTACATGGTTTTAACATAGATTAAATGCCGACTAACTGATAGAGGTGTATGGAACACATCAAGAACATGCATTTTCTTGCATTCCTTGCTCTTTTCTACACTTAAGTATTCATAACCATGAACTGTCTTCCATAATAGCTGATGATAACAATTTGTCATACTCTTGCCTTGGCCAGGTTAGCAGTGGTTTTCAATTGCCTGTCTGCAATTGTATAATTCTCATACATCTCTTTCACGGACCTGCACAAAATTTTTGGTTGACCAGTGGTTGAAAACTACTGAGTTAGAGTGTCACCCCAATATGCCAAGGATGTGGGTTTGATCCCATCAGGGCACATACAAAAATCAACCAATGAATGCATAAATAAGTGGAACAACAAACCTATGTCTCTCTCTCTCAAAAATCAATACATAAAAATTTTATTTTATTTTTCGTCATACTCTTACCCATGGTCAGGGCTGGCTATATAATTTGCTGGGCCCAGTACAAAATGAAAATGTGGAATCCCTGTTCAAAAAGCAGGAAAATGAAGTACAGTTAAAGGTACTAATGTAATATGAGTAATAGTGATATGTTCGTAACTCAATTAACTTAAAAATTGCAAAAAATAATAGTTTTGGTATCAATTCTATATAATCCAATAAATGGTAATAGTTTATTAATGTGATATCTTGATTATGAAAATTTCCTGGCTTACTGGTCTGAAAGTTCATCAAGATTTGTAGCTGTCATTTTATTTTCATTTTCATTTCTTTCTTTCTTTTTTTTTTTTAGAGAGGAGAGATAGAGAGAGAGAAAGGGAGGGGGAAGGAGCAGGAAACATCAACTCGTAGTAGTTGCTTCTCATATATGCCTTGCAAGTCCAGGGTTTCGAACCAGCAACCTCAGCATTCCAGGTCAACGCTTTATGCACCACAGGTCAGGCTATTTTCATTTTCAACAAATAAATTCATTTCATGCAGTTTATTTTTCAATAGATATGACTTAAAACTATATCAGTCACTCTTGGCAAATATACAATCACAGATAAATTTTGATCATTTCCATTTTGAAAATGATCTTTCTGCTGATGCAATTGTTAAGAATATTTATAGGTGGTGACACTATAAATTTCTAATAAATTATTTTGAACTATAAACTATAGTACTTATAGAGTATAATTCTTATGAAATATTTTTTCTAAACAGATTTACTTCTCCATATGAATTAGTTTTTGTTAGTCTATATTTAAGTATATACATTTATACAATGGTGCATTAGAGTTTGCTCAGACATGAAGAAATGTTTTCCGAAACTTGTGGAGGTTGTAGAAACAACTGAAAGTTTCTGATTTGGGTGTAATTCAAAAGACCTGTTTATGCCTTCTGTCATTGTATCTTCAATTACAAGGGAAAACAATTTTTTTAAATTTTTTTTTGAAATAACAGCTGGATTTTTTGTTTTGTTTTGTTTTGTTTTTGTTTGTTTTTTACAGAGGCAGAGATAGACAGGGACAGACAGACAGGAACGAAGAGAGATGAGAAGCATCAATCATCAGTTTCTCGTTGCGCATTGCGACTTCTTAGTTGTTCATTGATTGCTTTCTCACATGTGCCTTGACCGCAGGCCTTCAGCAGACCAAGTAACCCCCTGCTGGAGCCAGCGACCTTGAGTCCAAGCTGGTGAGCTCTTTGCTCAAGCCAGATGAGCCCGCGCTCAAGCTGGCAACCTCGGGGTCTCGAACCTGAGTCCTTCCGCATCCCAGTCCGACACTCTATCCACTGCGCCACCACCTGGTCAGGCACAAGGGAAAACAATTTTAACTGTCTTTCGCATTAATGAAAAAATTGGCTCATTCAAACCTTCATATGAAAATAGTGTTATTTTCACTAGAATGTGATGATTTTTACATTTAATTTCTATTTTTCCAATTATGGTTATTGTTTTGCAAGGTTGCAGCAGTTTTCAAAACTAGATATTCTACACCTTTTAAAAATTCTAATAATTCCCTGAAATGGTTTGTTGCAATGCTCATAGATACATTTTTATTTTGTACTAATTTACTGATAAAGTTTGCTGCCTGAATGCCAGCAGTTACTGTCCCCGTGTCAGGTTCGGGGTTGATGTTTGTGTAGATGATGCAGGGACTGGCAAGTTGGCCTACCACTGTGGGGCTGGGTGCTGTCCCCGTGCAGAGCCCCCTCCCATCTCTGGGGACAGAGCTGCCACAACTGTTGCCTCTGCTTCTGCTGCCGCTGCCACCATCAACACTGCAGTACGGGCCCAGGCCACCACACAGCAGCACCCTGAACTGCTCTGATGTGTGTGCGTGCATGCTTGCGTGCCTGTACTGCCTGAACCCTCTGCACACAGGCACGCGTGACCTTCCATTGTGTTTCCACTGCTCACATGCGTGCTTCAATTACCGAATGCAAAGTCAAAAATGAAGCATGGAGCTCTTTAGAGACTGGAACCCTGTGCAGTGGCAGAGGTTATGTGCTCGTGAAGCTGGCCCTGTAGCTGGTCCTACAGTCTATCAAGCATCAGGATTCAAGCTGTACCTAGAAGAGAACATGGGGTGGTGAGGGTGGCACTGACATTTTCCCTCCGTGACTTTAAATTAAGGCAATAGGTTTTGATAAATCTGAATCATCTTCATACTGAAATGTGTGCTTCTTGAGATCAAGAATCGTAACTTATATAACCCCATGTTCACCACAGAGCCTGCCTCTGCACTTGCATATAGTAGATGTTAAGTGAATTGGGATAAATAGATAAATTGTTATTTTTTCATTTTCAAAGGAGTAACATGTAAAGAGAAAATAGGTGCTCTTTTTCTGTAAGGCACTAAACTGATCCAGTCAGTGCAAAAATATGATCTGATTGTCTGATACAAGAGGAGGAATATCACAAGATCACAAGTAAGCATTGTATTTCCTGTACGCCCTCCACAAGTGTGCGTGTATGTCAGATTCCTGAGTTCGGTAGGAGTCTTTCTGCCTTTACCTGTCCTTACAGAGAATCTCATAATTGGTTTCCATGTTTTCCCCTTTGTTCCCTAAAAGGACTTGATTCTTTCCCAGATCCAAGATTAAGATGGCATTATTCTTCATCAAGAGTTTCCAATGTAATTTTGTAAATACTATCTTAGACCAAACTATGAAAGAGTGGTGACTAGGGAAATCTAATCAGAATACACAGTATGCAAGTGGGAGGTGATAAAGGAAGGGGCAAGGTTTGTAACAGTGTCTATAATGTTATATTTAAAACTGTCTCCTTTGGTATGCAAATCAGTGTGCTATTATACCATTAAGTCCTTTCCTTGGAGGTCTTGTTTCTTACTATATAAAAGATTGAATTTAATGGTAAAGGACACAGACCTTGTTGAGTCATGAGAATGGAAAATAGGCCTGGATATTGTAAGGCAAGTTACAGCGAGTGTTCAGATTGTAGGTAGCCATCCCCTTTGTGAACCTCTACGTGCCAGTCTTAGGGTCTCTCCATATCCAAAACATCTTTGATCTTGATGATAAGTCTACACCCTATGAATAAGTAAAATTTATTAAGAGGCATGCCCAAAATGGCATACTCAGATGTTACTTATTCTGACACACCCTCATAGTATCAGGCACTTCTGCAACTAAATTACCACACCCTGATAGAGACATTCCAGAGAATGCAACCCAGGAAATGCAAATAACATTCATCTGAGTTAAAAGAGCCTGTGTCCTTCTTATGTAAAACAACAATAAGAACAACACAATTTAACAATATGACAACCTGGAAAGTTGTTCTGAGAGGGGAAATATTAAAGCATATAAAATCACCATTGTGGATAGGACTTATTCTACACATTCTGAAATGGAAAAACAAAATCATTGAACAATGAAATAGGGAGTTTTATAAAAGATAAAAGTTATATATGTAAGAATGAGACGGCATTCGATCACCAGATGTGCAAGCTTTATTAGAGGAGAAAGACCTGCCGGGGCACTCCTCCAGGAGAAGTGCACCGGGTTACAGACTAGGGGCAAGTTATATAGAGCCTGAGGGGATACTGAGGCAAAAGTCCTGGTATGTCCGGAATGCTCCTCCTTGGGGGGCTTCGAGCATATGGGTGTTGAATCAAAAGTCCTGGTATGTCCTGAGCCCCTCCTTGGGGCGGCTTGTCAGCTTTTTGGAATTCCTCTGTCTCAGGGGCAATAGTCCAGTGAGGGTGAGGTTTGACAGATAAACAGAACATCAAGAGGGCAGTTTGGAATACACGTATCTATCAATATAATAAACTCAGAGGATACAAGATCACCAAAGAAACTGATTATGAACAAGAGACTCTAAATGGATTTAGGTAAACTTTTAATAGATCAAAAAATTATTCAGTAAAATCAGGAATTTTGGTGTCTCCTCCATTCTGGTTTTCGAGCTTGATTTCATGGATCACACTCAGCTAACATATACTGCTCACAAAAATTAGGAGATGTTTCAAAAGGAATATGGGAGCCCTCGACATAAGGGTTTGTAAAAAAAAAATAATAATAAGATAAAAAAAGGAATATGGAGTGATAAAAAAAAAGCATTTGACCTTTTTTATTAAACAAGAACATCAGAAAAGCAAACGACAAGTCAAAGAAAGTCATTTGATTATGCAAATGAGATGCAAAATCAACTTTTACTTCATTGGTGAAAGTGCACTATACAAAAGGCTGAAAGTACTAGAGTATCTGCATGTTCCTGATCCCCTAATTTTTGTGAGCAGTGTATTTCACTTTCAGAATTGTAGACTGGAATATGGAAGAAAAGAAAGGGGACCCATATTCCCATTTCCTTGCCCCATACCAACTGCTGTAATCCTGAATTGCATGATTATCCTGAGCTCTAAAGTTTCCTTTCCTGGGCTGACCCTGCTGACTCCCTTATAACAAATAGAATATGGCCAAGTGATGAGATGTCACTTCTGAGATTAGGTTACAAAGAGCCTGTTTGTGTCTTGCACACCCTTGCTTGCTTGCTCAGATGGACCCTGAGGACCATATGAGCTGCTCCATGGAGAGACCCATGTGGCAGGGAACTGCTAACAACCGTGTGAGGAAACTTGGAGGTATGGCCCCCTCGGCAGAGCTTGTAGAGGAGACCTCACCTCTGCTGCCGCCTTGACTGCAGAGAATCCTTGGGGCAGAGCCACCCAGGTAAGTTATACCTGAAACCCTGATGTGCAGAAACTGTGAGACAATAGACAGTTGCTGTTTAAGCTGCTAAGACTGTGATGGCGTACCTTTTCTAAAAACCACCCACTTTTGCAGTGCTGGTCAACCTGGCTCCTCCTGCCCACTAGTGGGTGTTCCAGCTTTCATGGTGTGCAGTAGCAGAGCAAATGGCTCCGTGATTGGCCCACCATGAAAGCTGGAACACCCACTAGTGGGCGGGAGGGACCAGGTTGCCAAGCACTGCAAAAGTGGGCCATTTTTATAAAAAGGTTCACCACCACACTGCTAAGATTTGAAGTACTTTGTTACACAGCAACAGGTAACTAATCCAGTGGAGGAGGGTGAGGATGTTAGCTATGTGGCTAGCTCTGGGAGGAAAGAATATCAGTGTGTAGAGGAAGCGAATGAGGGTAATAGCAGGAGATGAGGTAAGAGAGGTGACTGGGGGCCAGATCATATGGGGCTAGTAGGTTAGTAGCTTATTGTTGGAACTTTGGCCTGAATCTGAGAGTATTTGGGAGCTATTACAAGGTTTTGAGAGAGTAGGAACATAATCTGATTTATTTATTTATTTTTATATTTTGAAAGATCATTCTGGCCTGTTTTGAAAATCAGCTATAGGGAATAAGGAAGAAAGCAGGGAGACGAATTAGGAATCTATTGCAGAAAATTAGGCAAGAAATGATGCTGGCTCAAATCAAGATGTTAGTCAAGTTATTATAACAGGGATGGATTCTGGCTACATTTTGAAGGCAGAACCACAAATTGGTTTGTGAAGTGTGAGACAAGAAAACTCCATTGTTTTTGGTTTGAGGAAGTAAAAACTGAGAAGACCATAGGTAGATCAGGTGTGTGGGATGAGGAAATCAGAAATTAACCATGTCAAACTTGAGACATTTGTCATACATCAAGTAGAGATAAAGTAGGCAATTGGATATATGAGTCTAGAGTTTAGGGGTGATGTTTAGGCTAAATATATAAACTTAGATGTTGTCAGCATCTAAATAGGATTTAAAGTCATGAGGCTGAATGCGATTGCCAGTTACAGATAGAGAAAGAGACCAGGAACTAAGAACTGATGCACCTCCACATTCTAAAGTAAGGAAAAAGAGAAGGAATCAGTACAGGAGCTTGGGAAGGAGCCTCCAGAGAGGCAGGAGGAAAACCCAAAGTGTGTAGTGTGTTGGAGTCAATTAAAGGAAGTGTATGATGGTGACGTGACCAGCTGCTGCTGTGATGTTGGTATGAATATACCAAGAGGCAACCACTTTACTTAGTATGGTTATTGGAGTGTAAGGGGCAGAATCAATGTTCCTCTTAGAAAAGACATCTCCTCCTACCTCTTACCCTATCACAGCATACACAGTAGAAGTGGCTGGGAAGCCTTAAACAGTGGTACCAACAGCTACTGCTGGCATGGGGGCGGAGCTGAGAAATCATGATGTTGCCTCCTCAGCCCCATCCATCTCATCAGAGCCCGGTACAGACAGTGGAGATGCCTCCAAAAACACAGCAGGACCAGCAGCCATTAGTAAGAAGGAGGTAACACTAGGAGCTTGCAAAACCAGTTTTCCACCACTTGCCACATTCCATCACCTCAGTGATGGTGCCCTGTAACAGAGGTGAGCTGGTCACAGAAGAGACGCCTGCCATCCCATTGTGTATGTGGCATTTTCCTTAACTTAGACAACACTGCTCCATTGCGATTCCAAAGGCACTAACAGTGCAGGCAAGAAAAACCAAAAATTTGTGCTATAACACCATCTATAGTAAAACAAAAGAAAGTATTGTATCCTACCTATCAACCCACTGCATTGTTGAGAATAAAACAGTATCTAACAAGAATTCATTGCCTCAGATGTGCTGGCAGAGAAACAATCCATCAAATACCAAGAACAACCAAGGTAATTTAGGAACACAGGAAGAAGATCAAAAGTCTCCAGAAACCAAACTCAAAATCATGGAAGACTGTGATATAAATGACTTAGAATTCAAAATTGCAATTATGAAGACACTCAATAAAATATAAGAGAACTAAAAAAGATAGCTCCATTAGCTTAGGGATTAAATTAATAAACAAAAGCAATACTTTACCAAGGTACTAAAAGTATAAAAAAAATTAAACAAACTCTGGA
This sequence comes from Saccopteryx bilineata, assembly GCF_036850765.1. Taxonomy (NCBI): domain Eukaryota; kingdom Metazoa; phylum Chordata; class Mammalia; order Chiroptera; family Emballonuridae; genus Saccopteryx; species Saccopteryx bilineata. The sequence goes on from NC_089494.1 coordinate 226,819,256, forward strand.
GCTGTAGGAACTCAATATGTGAGATGAGAAATGCATTATAGAGCACTGGAAACAGAGCAGACTAGATGTAAGAAAGAATTAGTGAGCTCTAAGGAAGAAACCTAGAAATTACCCAGGAGGAAGAAGGAAAAATAAAAAGGAAAGAGTTCTACTGAAAGCTATCTGAATCCATTAGAACCAGCAACCTAAGTCTAAGAGATATACCGGGAGGGGAAGAAAGAACAGGGAGCCTATGAGAAACTTCGTTAGCCAATGGAGAGAACTGGACTTTAAACACAGAAGAAGCTAACAGAACTCCTAATAACAGCAACACAAAAATACATTCTCCGAGACACATTTTATTTAAACTGACAAAAATTAATGACAGAGAAAGAATCTCAAAGCAGCCAGGGTGTAAAAAACTGCCACCTACAAAGGAAGTCCCATTAGATTCTCATCAGATTTTTCAGTAGAAACATTACAATCTAGGAGAGAATGGAAGAAAATATTCAAAATATTAAAAGAGAGGAACCATCAGCCAAAGATAATATATCCAGCAAAGTTATCCTTTAGATATGAAGGAGAAATAAAGGCTTTCACAGACAAACAAAAGCTGAGAGAACTTTCCACCATGAGATCTGCATTACAAGAAATGTTGAAAGGAGGTGTACTAGTGGAAACAAAAAGTATATAAAACCTTCAGTAAGTTGACTAACAGACAGAAGTTGGAAATTGCAATTCTAAACACTTAGTTATAACATGAGGGTTAAAGGGGGGAAGGGCATTAAAAATAACTGTAATAACTGCAATTTGGTTGTGAATGCACAATATAAAAAATAATTTATGGAAACAAAATCATCAAAGGGAGGGGAGCCCTGGACTGACAGCTCGGTTGGTGAGCATCACCCCGAAGCACAGGGGCTGCCAGTTTGATCCTTGGTCAGGACACATACAAGAACAGATCAATTTCTCTCTCTCTCTCTCTCTCTCTCTCTCTCTCTCTCTCTCTTTCTCCCCTCCTCTCTTTCTAAAATCAATCAATCATTTTTTAAATAAACTAAAAAAAAAAAATGGGGGTGGAGAATAAAGGACTGAACAGATGAAAGAAGAGGCAGTCAGAGGAAAAAGGACTGTTGTAGGTATGAGACATTTTACACATAACTGATGGTAACCACAAAACAGAATCAAGCGCTGAGACACAAAACAAAAAAAAAGAGGAAACAGATCAAAATAATCATTAAGAAACTGCCAAATGAGACACGAAACATAAAAAAGAGGAAACAGACCCCCTCAAAAAAATAAATAAAAACCCACCATACTAAAAGAGTGACAGAATCACAAGAGAAAAGAAACAATGGAGATACAAAGTAACAAGAAAACAAAAGGTAAAATGACGGTAGGTAGTCCTCATATATCCATAATCACCGGAAACGGAAACAGGCTGAACTCACAACCAAAAGGCACTGAGTAAAGTCATGGGTTAAAAAACACCCAACTGTATATCGGCTGCAGCAACCTCATCTCAGCTCCGAACACAAACACAGGCTCAAAGTGAAGGGGTGGGAGATCAGACTCTAACAAATGGCATCCAGAGAAAAGTGTGTATGGCAGTACTTACATCAAACACAATAGATTTTAATATAAAAAAGGAAAGGAGACAAAAATGGACATTGTATAATGATAAAGGGGTCAATTCATCAAGAAGATATAACATATCAACATATATGCACCCAACCTGGGAACACCAAAATATATAAAGCAACTACTAACAGACCTAAAGGGAGAAATCAACAAAATACAGTTATCGTAGGGGAGCTGAATATCTCATTCGATAGCAATAGATGACCATCCAGACAGAAAGTCAATAATGGCCTTAAATGACACATTCCAGCAAAGGACTTAATTAATATTTATAGAACTTTCCATCCCAAGATGACAGAATACACATTCTTCTCAAGTGCACATGGAACATTCTCAATGATAGACATATGTTGTGACACAAAACTATTCTCAAAAAATTTCAATTAAATCATACCAAGCATTTTTTTTTTTTACCACAATGGTATGAAACTGGATGTTAACTGCAAGAAAAAAGCTGGGAAAACCACAAATATGTGGAGATTAAAGAACACACTACTGAACTATTGGGTCAAGGAAAAAATAAGGGATCAAAAGATACTTAGAAACAAATGAAAATGAAAACAATATATCAAGTTTGGGATGAAGCAAAAGTGGGACTAAGGAGGGAAGTTTATAGTTTTAAAAGCCTACCTCAGGTACAAAAAATATCTCAAATAAACAACCTAATTATACAGTAAAAAATAAACAAAGCCCAAAGTAGTAGAAGGAAGGAGAGAATAAAAATCAGAGTGGAAATAAAATTAAGAACAAAAAGACAATAGAAAAATTAATAAAGACCCTAGCCGGCGGTTCAGCAGTAGACATCAGCCTGGCGTTTGGAAGTCCTGGGTTCCATTCCTGATCAGGGCACACAGGAGAAGCAACCATCTACTTCTCCCCCCACCCCCAGCCACCGTCTCTCTCTCTCTCTGTCTTCCCCTCCTGCAGCCATGGCTTGAATGGCTCGAATGGCTTGAACGGCTTGAACAAAGTTAGACCCGGGTGCCAAGGATGGCTCCATGGCCTAGGCCTCAGGTGTGAAAAATGGCTTGGTTGCTAAGCAACAGAGCTGCAACCCAGCCTGGCAGAGCATTGCCTGGTAGGGGCTACTGGGTGGATCCCATTTGGGGTGCATGTAGGAGTCTGTCTCTGCCTCCCGCCTCTTGCTTAATAAAAAAAGAAAAAGAAAAATTAATGAAAACAAAGAGCTGGTTCTTTGGAAAGATAAGCAAAATTGACAAAATTCTGGTTAGACTCACTAAGGAAAAAAGAGAAAATTCAAATAAAGTTAGAAATGAAAGAGGAGTTAAAATGGACACCACAAAAATACAAAGGATGATGCATGAATACTACAGATAGGAAAGGTTAATATGCCACATATTTTGATAACTTGGATGAAATGGACAAATTCTTAGAAGTATATAACTTTCTTAGTCTGAATCAGGAAGAAGTAGAAAACCTAATTAGACCAAGCTCTAATAAGAAAATGGAAATACTAATCAAAAACCTCCCCCAAAACAAAAGTCCAGAACCAAATGGCTTCACTGGAGAGTTCTACCACATATTCAAAGATGATTTAATTCCAAGCCTTCTCAACCTCTTCCAAAAAACTGAAGAAGAGGGGCTACTTCCTAACTCACTTTATGAAGCCAGCATCACCCTGATACCAAAACAAGGCAAGGACAACACAGAAGAGAAAATTACAGGCTAATATCTCTTATGAATTTAGCTGCTACCATACAACCCAGCAGTCCCTCTTCTGGATCTCTACTCCAGAATTTGGAAAACATTTATTTTTAAAGCTCTAAGTACCCCTCTGTTCATTGCGGTATTATTTACGACAGGCAAGACATAGAAACAACCTGAGTGTTCTTCGACAGATGGTTAAAGAAAACAGGTACATATATACAATGGAATACTACTCAGCCATAAAATGATGAGATATTGTCAGTTGTGACAACATGGATGGATCCTGAGAGTATTATGCTAAGTGAAAATAGTCAAATGCAAAAGGATAAGAACCAAATGATTTCACACATATGTGGGATATAAAACAGAAAGCAACAAATGAACAAATAAAACAAACAAAAAACAAACTCATCGATACAGACAACAGAATTGTGGATAACAGATGGATAAGGGGACGGGGAAGGATGAAGAGGGCAAAGGGGGTCAAGTACATAGTGACGGAAGGAGACTGGACCTTAGGTGGCGAGCACGCAATAGAGTACACAGACCGTGATGTCTTCTGATGGAGTTGCACTCCTGAAATTTATGTTATCAACCAATGTTACCCCAATAAAATTTAGAAAGTATCCTTCAATACTAATAGCAGAGAAGGTAGTATAAATGGCACAGGTGCTTAGGTGGGTGGAGGTGGTGGTGGTGAAAGTTCTCTCTAATGGCTTCATTTTCTTAAGGACAGGAGAAGATGTAACATTGCAGAGTGGGAGAGTGAACAGACCGGGGAATTTTAGTATGATTACAGCATTCCAGACCACTTGCAGTTAGTGATCATGAATTTGAAATGGGCTGTCCGTGGACTGTATTTCTCCAGCCACAGTTCAGTTGCACAGGTGCACACAGAAAGGAGGGAGAGTTGAATTTATCAGGGTTGGGACTTGGCTAAATCAGTAGGAAAAAGCAACATAGGGAGGCAATACAGTTGAGGATAACACAAAGGAATGACTGTAGTGATTTACCTAGAATTTAAGCAGGGTAAGGAGATAAGACTTAGGACAGTAGGGCAATAAAAATGCCTTGAGGTCAGGAGAATGAAGGTCCTGATAGGATGGAGATGGTTGGGGTTGCAGTACTAGAAGCTAGAAGATGGAAAGACAGGAGTTGGTACACAGAACAGAAGCAAAATATTGTCTCTGGGGCCAGTAGTCTAGTATCTGAACACTGTCTATTGTTTGTCACTTACATGCTAACCACCAAACTCCTCTTTCTGTGTGCGGAGCACAGATGTTTTGCATGGAGTGCTTACTTCCCCCTTCTCCTAGTTTTCTTCTCTTGGGCCTTCTCAGTGAGACAATTCCATAAAAATCAAGTCTTGTGTTTTTCAAGCGTGAACAGAATCTGCAGACAGGCAGCACGATGAGCAAGGTGGTGATGAAGGCCGTGCCGCTTGTGCCGGTTAAGGACACCAGCTGACGGGGTGAGCAGGGCTGCGGTTCAGCCTGAGCTTCGCCCACTGCGCGGCAGCCCCATCACCAGCTGCCTTTCTGCCCACCGTCAGGCTTCTGCCCTGCTATCGGGGCGATGTTCCTAGAGGGACGTCTTTCTAATTCACAGCAAGGTGCTCTGTAGGCCAGGGAGCCCTGGTAAGAACTGCAAGGTGCTATCAGGTTTTACCCAGAGGGCTGGACTCAGCAGACTTATCTGTCTTTCCGCTGAGAAACCCCTTGAGTCTTTTGTGCTTTAAGCTTTCAGACTGTTTGAAGAAAGAGACCCAGCATTATACTTTCTCAATTCAGTGCTCCTTCTTTATAGTACAGTTTTTATTTTAATAATTAAATTTTGCTTTCCCCTTAACTAATACATGTCCCTCTAGAAAATCATTGGTTTTTGAGAAAAATGATGAGGTTTGTGTCACATGAATTATTTCTGGATCACTGCCACCGCCACTGTTTCTTGTCTATTTATCAGAAAAATCTTAGACGGTTAGATTAACATAAGACATTTATAAAATCCAGTTTAATGACTTTTTTGATAAGCAATGTGAAAGAGTGGGCAGAAATTGCTTACGGAGGTATAAAAGTTTTCTACTTGCTCATTTACTATTTGAAGGTCTTCTTTAATATATCAGTTCATTTAGAGATACATTACTGAGCAATTGGTCCTTGAGTTTCCAGGTACTTCAGTTATGCAAATGTTTATATTCTGCTCACAAAAATTAGGGGATAGTTTATCGCTTCATATTCATTTTGAAATATCTCCTAATATTGGTGAGCAGTATAGTGTCCTTAATCTATTAAGCTTCGTATAAAATATCTACAAAAGCTCTTTTATCCTTGGTATGAATTTTAGCCATAACCACTCATTGAACTGAAAACATAATACAGCAGTTTGTGGAGACAAAATCATCCATGCTTGCTGAAAGCAAATGTTAGCTTAGGGGAGGAGCTACAACTTGGAGACTTAGCAAAGGCTATTTTCTCTACACATTTCATAGCCAGTAGTTAACCTAGAGAATGCTGTGATGAGGTAGTTCAGTATCATTTTTCCTTAATAGAAACATATATGGAATGAAATGAGGTTATTCTTCAACTCTCAGGAAAATCAAGAGTCTCCACCCCAAGTGGAAAATCTGCACTTTCTATGGTGCCTTCCCTTGAGGCACATGGAAAATTTTCATCCCCACAAAGAGCAGTGCTGATTGCGATCTTGCAAGCACAGCTCCATTCTCAATCATTCTCCATGGCTAAGCTTTCATCAAAGACCACGGTACTTTGTGCTGAACCCCTCTGAGGACATCATGACTTCCTCTTTTATCTTGACATAAAAATGCAATGTTTGGGCAAGAAAGGGAAAAGTGAAGTAAGGGACATGGAAGAGTGTGCAAGGGACAGCAAGGACAGCAGGGACCGGGAATGCTTTCTCAAGGGCCCTGATAGTGGTTCTTCACAGGGAGGCGCACTCATTTAGTTAAAAGTACAATGCAATTCCAGAACATCTGCCCAATTCCTAGTCTAACTTGGTATAAAATGGCATGCTAAAGCAAAATGCATTTTCCCCCCAAGTAATTTGCTATTAAAAATTATTCATGCCATTTGCGTGGAAATTAAGACCAAACTACAATATGCTTTACATTTCCAATGTAGAAAGTTTGACTCCTGAGTCCTGTTCCTGAAGGTGGCAAATCTAAATGATAAGTGAAATAAATCCGTCGTTTATTTGAATAGACTGAGCAACTGATTCAAGTGGTATTTGATTGATGGGAGGGAAAATGCTACAGCAGAATTATTTTAAGAACTTTAATGTGCTTTGACATGCATATATTAACATCCAGAGTAAAAAAGAATCTCAGCTGAACAGTTTTGGTTTACTGCTCTAGGGATGACTGTGTGTTTGATCTGTGCCTGATTAATAATTAGGTTTTCTCCATAGCAAGGTACATATTAACGTAAAATTTTAGTACCTAGTAGACTATAATACATCTACATAACAGAAATAAAATTAATACCCCAGTCAGGAAGCCAGTAAATCTTACGTTGCACGAATGAATGTGAAGTTTTTGCTGCATTGTTCAGGCTATAGTATAACTTTCCAAGTTTATCTTTTTCTTTCACATAATGCATTTATTTCCCTTTGATTTCATCATGCATATTTTAACATAAGCTATTTTAAGTGTAAATTTTCTTCCTAAATAGCTTCAGATTCATTCTATTAGTTAAAATAAACTCAGGCAGACATTAATCCAATTTGAATAACTACATATGCATGAGGCTAGAGCACTGTCTAATCCAGAGTGTAAGTCAGATCCATTCAGGAAGGCTTTTGATGCATGAATATAAAATTAGTTTATTTTCAGATGCTTTCATTTTTAACATACTCCCTTGAAAGGGATGTCAAAAATGTATTAAATAAAAGAGGCTTCAAACTTCCTGTGGACTATGATTTGGGGGAGATGAGTGGAAGTGACTAGCGACGGTTCCATGACTAGAGATCTTTGTGGAAATATGTGAAAGTACAAACTGACTCCAACAAACTCATTATTCCCTGGGTGCTTTGGTGTGAAATTATACATTGTTAGTTTTTTCAAAAGCTATTCTGCCCTTATTAAAATGCTGCAACAGACAGTTACTGAGCACTTTCTGTATTGCTTATTATGAAGCCCAGTTTATTTTCTCCCTAACAAAAAGTCACAGATGATCTTTTCTCTGCCTCTATGTACATATGTGTATGTTTGAAGCAATTTGCATTTTCTTGGTTAGTTTGCTTTGGAGCAGCTTGGAGAAGTCTTGTCCAGTTTTTAGCAGTTGGTTGGTTCTGTAAAGCATCTCAGAAAGCAGACACAGCACTCCCTGGTCTGCCAGAAGTAGTTCTTTGAGCCTTTGTTTTCTTGAGGGGTATCACTTTGCTCATTCAGTGAAGACTTTTGGATGTAAAAATAGCACAGAGATGTCAAACAGTTCTGCAGAAATGGTACTTTGGTTTCCAGACTTCACTGTCCTTAGGAAGTGAGCCTGCCACCTGGCTTGCGTTCTTCAGGACTGGGGTTATCTTAGAACAGAAATGGCAGGAAAGCTTTTCTATGCTTGGGGTAGGAGACAAATGTGCTTTTGTAAAATCTGTGGCTGAGGAAAGCCGACAGGGCCTGGCAGAAGAAGACATAGGTCACCACTAGCCACCAGGTTGCGTTCTGGAACCCAAAGGTGACAGCCATGGAAATGTAGATCACCAGCTCTGCTAGGTAGTTAGGGGAAGAAACATATTCAAACCAGTCTCCAAAAGGGATTCGGTGGTTACAGTGAATGACCACTCCTGAAATGAGAAAAAGAAAACTTTCTGATCATTTGAAGCTGCGAAAAGAAAGGTTTACCTTATCACTCCCCAAATCATGTATGAAAACTCGTATTTAGAAGAGAGGATGACAGACCTGGATGCAAACCTCCATCATCTCTTGCCTCCATTATTAACCTACCAAGAGTTAAAAAACACCACAAGCTTAGGTTATACCAGGGGTCCCCAAACTATAGCCCGCGGGCCACATGTGGCCCCCTGAGGCCATTTATCCGGCCCCCGCCACACTTCCAGAAGGGTACCTCTTTCATTGGTGGTCAGTGAGAGGAGCATAGTTCCCATTGAAATACTGGTCAGTTGGTTGATTTAAATTTACTTGTTCTTTAATTTAAATATTGTATTTGTTCCCGTTTTGTTTTTTTTACTTTAAAATAAGATCTGTGCAGTGTGCATAGGGATTTGTTCATAGTTTTTTTTATAGTTTGGCCCTCCAATGGTCTGAGGGACAGTGAACTGGCCCCCTGTGTAAAAAGTTTGGGGACCCCTGGGTTATACCATGACTGTAAATAAGGATACAAGGAATGCCTGTTATGCCATCAATCATCCAAGCTAGAAATTAAAAGCTCACACTCCACAAAGCCTAAAAGAGGTCCTCTTCTACCTCCTGGTCATCACATCAGTGGCCTGCCGGGAGCCCTTGGGACTACGTGTGGCCTCGTGCCACCGTGGCTGCCCTGTCTTGGAAGGGGCGGTGCTGGGGTGAGCGCACTTGGGCGCTGAGCAGCCTTTTCCTGAGTTCATGTGCCCAGTGGGCTGACCTTGAACTGTGGGTCTCTCCTTGAGGGCACAGGAGCCGAGTACAACTACGGCGGCTACACTCAAAGCAGGACAGGTGGTTACAAAGTTTCTGCCCCTCTTTGACCTTGTATTAGTTGAACTGTGGACACTGTAACCAAAGGAAGCATTATGCTCCCAGAAAAATCTCAAGGAAAAGTATTTCAAGCAACAGTAGTCGTTGTTGGATCTGGCTCCAAAGGAAAGGGTAGAGAGATACAACCAGTTAGTGTGCAGGTTGGAGATAAAGTTCTTCTTCCAGGATACAGAGGCACCAGAGTAGTTCTAGACGCCTAGGATTATTTGCTATTTAGAGATGGTGACATGCATGGAAAGTATGTAGACTGAAATAAATCACTCCTGAAATGGCATCACGTGAAGCTGTCCCTTCCACTGCAGTTCTGAAATCTTTCATCATGTAAATAATTTCCACGCCTCTTCTATAATAAAATAATTATACAAACTAATGACATCCAGTATCTCTTAAAATTTAGTTTCACTGTATTGATATAAATATTAAGAAAAAAAAAAAAGAATTTTATACTCCAGAATGAGACTGCACAAGTTCAAATTCTGGCTCTACCCTCACTTACTATGTAACTTTGGATAACTCAGTTTCTGCATCTGTAAAATAGGGATAAGACTGTACGCTCCTAAAGTATTGTGAAGCTGTATGTAAAGCACTCAGGATAGGGCTCGGCACAAAATAAGCACTTGATAAATGTTGAATACTATTCCGTTCTTAATATTTCAAAAGACCTAACGAAAACCGTACCTGTGACAAGTCAACACAAGCTAACTAAAAAGTCCAGTTTTTTGCTTTGGCTGGATGATACTAATTCAGCAGGGTTATACAAGTGCTCTCATACTGGTTAGACACATATAATATTATATATAATACAGGCCCCAAGTTGTGGGCACAGAGTAGAATCAGAAATATAAGGATTAGTGGGTCCAGAGAGATCTTTCAGTATAATGCTCTCATTTTATAGATGGGAAGATCAAGACCCAGAGAGGTGTCTTATCCAAAATGAATATTTCATACATTAACCAACTAATTAGGGCATGAAGGAAAAGAATGAAGGAACACGGACAACTAACTTCTGAGAGTTAAAAGCCAATGCAATGGCTCTAAACGATATCGTACCTGCTTTGTTTTTCCTGAGACTGCTGAGAATGACGTGGCACTTATACTGATGGACAGATGACCAGATGAACAGCATCATCCCGAGGATGTGGAACCACCGAGCTTGCATCAAGAGGTTTTTCCCTGTCACATAGACTACAGAAATAAGGATTATCTTATTAGCCAATGTTGCAAAATTTCAGAGGCTCAGGGAATTAAAAAAATCCTAAAGTCAGTAGAACACAATTACCCACTTACTCTGTTCCTCATGACTATAAAATTATTCTGATAGAACTTCCCAAGTACAGGAGGAAGAACACCAATGGAGATTTGCTCCTCAGCTGGGGCAGCTTCAGTGGCCCCTAGCAGATAACTCTGTGATGATACATTCTCTTGTTCCTTCTTCAATTGTCTCCTGCTCTTGTGATGTACTCTTGTGTAGTAAGACAACGCTGTGCTTCTATTTCCAAGCCTGGTTTTATGCCTTCTTATATTCTATTTTCAGGAAAACACTTTCTGAAACCTCTCCCTGACCTACTATCCTAAGCTATTGCTAGAGAGACCCTGAAGGCAAAATGCTGACTTGATGGGCTCCAGCCAATGGAGAAAACCACTGGACGTGAAGGCTAAGAGTGGGACTTCTCAAAAAGAGACAGGTAAACTCCCAGATGGAAATCAACAGTATCTCTTTCTGATTAGACAGACCCTCATCAGAGAGATTTAGTTTTAGGAAGAGAAATGCTCAATGTATTGTATCCCTCTTTCTTCTTCAGCTATCTGGAAGAAGAGAAGATTGTAGGTCTTTTAAGAACTGGCATCAGAAAAGGAATTGAGGACTTCCCTATGATCAGCAGGAAGCAGTCAGGCTAGTCAGGGGCTCGGCTCAAGAAACAAAGCTGTCCATTGACAACAGGGGCCAGCCTGAGGCTCTGGAGCCAGAGAAAGCCCCTACAGAGGTGATTCAGGTAAGAGAAGCAAGGGTCACCTACTCCACACGGGACCCGGCACCCGGAAGTACCTGACGACAGCTGACTAGTCACCAAAGTCCACCTGTATTCACTGCTTTGAAAAACCAGCTCTATAGAAACAATCTACTTATAGTCTCTTTTTTTTTTTTTATGGATCTTTTTCTTTCTTTCTTTATTCATTTTTAGAGAGGAGAGAGAGAGGGAGAGAGAGAGACAGAGAGAGAGAAGGGGGGAGGAGCTGTAAGCATCAACTCCCATATGTGCCTTGACCAGGCAAGCCCAGGGTTTCGAACCGGCGACCTCAGCATTTCCAGGTCGACGCGTTATCCACTGCGCCACCACAGGTCAGGCCCACTTATAGTCTCTTAATATTTTCTAGGTTTAGCCATTTAACCAAAAGGTTATTTTTTATCAGTTAAAAATAAGCAAAATAGGAAAAATACAGTTTTAAATCAAAAGGGTTTTAAGAACAAGTCACTAAAGGATTAAAAATTAAAGCAAGTGCCTAAGAGTTCACATCACTGCTTACCCAGTCACCTACTCTAAGTGCAGAGAAACTACCTGTGAGGAATAAAGATCTGTAAGGGTAAGTTGGAATTACCATGCAGAAGAGGAGAAGCAGGTGTAAGGCTCATGTTTATTGAGAGTCTAATCTGTGTAGTAATTAACCATTTATTCATTAGTCACTTGATAAGTGTTGTTGGGCAGATAAAATATATTATGCTCACTTTGTTAAAGATGACGCTGCCCACGTGGTGGCCGTTGCCCAGGTGATATTAATGTGTGTTGGGGGCAGGCAGGAGCCTTGTAGCCTGGGGCTTGGTTTTGGGATTGAGCCTTTCCCACCCTTTTTGATGTGGGGTGGTACAATCCCATCATAACTCAGAGAAGTGACTTTGTATTAGAGACTTCCCTATTTTGTATATTGGATTAAAGGTTTGGATTTCTACACTATAAAATAGAGGCAGAACGGGAGCTTGCTCTTGGTTCCTGGGATGATTAGCATGAGAGAGCAGAGGGAGCAGAGCAGAGAGCAGCGGAAAGAGGCCATGTGTCCAGGAGAAGCAGCCAAGATGGCGGAGTGCTGAGTGAGATGCCAGTTTGGGCAGAGTTTGTACAGTTTATGCAGGGAGAAGGAAGGAGATGGGGAACTGAACCTGGCACTTGTAGGCATGAGGCATAAAGCAGTGAACACACCAGGCCATATCCCAGTCCTCATGAACTCACGTTCTAGTGGCAGCCACCAGGAGAATCAAGTAAACAAATCAATAGCCCAGATAATTCCGGTAGAGACGGTACTCTGAAGAAAAGAAAATAGAACCATGTGATGGAGAGCAAATGGGGAGAGTCTCTACACTTGACAAGGAGATTTAGTGAAGATCTGGGTAGTTTACAGATATCCTTTCCTTTCCTGTTCACAAGAACAGTCTGGAATCAGTATATATTCCTGTTACTGATGACGGCGCTGAGGCTCAGAAAGATTAAATAAGCCAGGATCCAGACTCAGGCCCCTCTGACCCCCAAGCCCGCTCCTGTCAGATCCTGCAGCTGACAAATGCCCCAGTGTGTTCCCTCTCAGTAAACTACTGAACCCAGTCCTCTCTGTATTGTCCCACATGACCACAGATGACCTCTTGAAGGACAAACAGGTGAAACAAAAGAGCTTCAGAATGGAGTGTCTAGAAAGTTATTTGTGTGGACGCCACGTGGCCTTTCCTTCATTAAACAGGAGGGGGGGCAGAAAGTGGGGTCCAGCCATCAGAGAAAACTCCAGAAGAGAAACCTAATGCCTCTGCGAACTAACAGACCAAAAGCTGTCGAGTGACCGATGTGCTTCGGCAAGTCCCTTCAGGTGGAAAATACAGACCGTCCACCCGGAGTGCCAGCTCAAACCGTGACACGGGACGTGCGTGAAGACTCAGCAGAAACAAAGGGAGGAGAGGATGACTTGATTAGGTTCAGAGGACTTAGGTGGAGAGATGCTAGCTGAGTGGCTGGAGCCAATAACTAAATCATGAATTGAGAAATGTCATCAATAAGATGTAATCAAAAACCATTCCTCAAATCGTGGAGGCCTTGCGCTGTACGGCAAGAGAGAGGGGCCGGCGGAGGGGCCCGCTGACGCTGGAATCAGGCCTGGGAGGGAAGCTCTCTCACGGGCCATTGGAAAGATCTAATCTTGGTCTCAGTCTATGAGGATGAAGATCTGAAGCCTTGGACTGACAGGCAACGGTCAGGAGAGCTCTGCCCGACAGTGTCTGGGCTGATGGAGACCTCGGCTGCACCGGGGTTGGCCTCAGCACCAAACATTCATTTCAATCACCCCAGATAACTTGATTCTTTATCGTAAGCATGCATTGTTTTTACAAAAGCGATAGTCATATGTTAGATACTGACTCCTCCCCCAAGAAAAAAACCCCAATTAATTTCTTCCTCATCCACAAAAGTCAGGATTATGATTCCCTCTTCCTAGTTAGTAGGCGCTCAGAAATGTGAAGACACAGTTCTGACTTGCCTCCGTACTGTTCTGCCCTCTCTCCTCAGGCTCCCTCACTTAAGGAAAAGCTTGGTGTAATGGCAACAATCACAAGACCCAAACACCCACAAAATGGCTCCCTACTCCTTCTTCAAGTGACAAGTCTCCACCATGAGTCCAGGCCCCCCGCTTCTCCGGTCTCCTAGGATTGAATGCTGCATCACAATTCGCCCTTCCCCAGCCTCACCCCTACGTTTCCGCACAAACATCCCGGGATGGCTGCGGCTTTGGGGAAGCAACTTTCTTTGCCGGCTCCTTCTCCTGTTCTTGGGTGTCTCCTGCTTCCTGTTCAACTCTTGCCCATACTCCCGCTTTCTCTCCACGTGAGTTCGCTGACTTCACTCCCATGGAGGGAAACCTCTCATCCCATTTCTCCGTCCTCAAACTGACCCTCCTGAATCCCTGGCACTTCACCATCTTTACTGAAGACGTTCTGGATTGGGCAGGTCTCCTACTCTGGAACTTCCATAATGCTGGGTGGAGCGCTTTGCCTGAAGAGTATGAGCCCCTCCTGCACCCAGGGACTCGGGTGACAGCCCCCAGGGACCACTCACCATTCCTCCCGTCCATGGGCACTTGGCTCAGCACAGTTAGGCCCACGAGCACATAGTAGACAAGTCCAAAACAGTACTGCACGAGGTGAATCACGGCGTCGGAAAAGACACTGACCCAGAGGCACTCGAAGAGTCTCTGCAGGCTGTGCAGCCACAGAAACACGAGTACTAGGAATGCAGACAGCGCCAGCTCACCTCCTACAGTTCAGAAAGCAGCACAGTCAGCATTTTTCTTTCCATGATTAATCCAACGTTATGTTTTCCCCTACTGTTACACAAAGTATTAAATTAGACTACCAAAGGGCCCTAGATACCATCCAGTTTTACACCTTTTCTTTTAGCAATGGTGAAGTGGGCCAAGTGAAGTAAAAAAAATCGGCTCAAGGTTACACAGTCAGCTAGTGACAGAGCTGGGACGAACTCAGGTCTCCTGACTCTGCTCCATCATGTGAAAGCCCCCAGATTGTGTGGCCGTCACCGGGGAGGGGTCTGTGTGCTCAGAGACCAGGCTCTGCGGGTCTCCTCCGGTTGCTGGCACTAATAACAATGAGGATGGCCAGGATGAGTTCCTGGGTGGCCTCTGAGCAGCCCCACGGCAGGGTGGGGGGCGTCTCTGAGCTCAGGAAAGACGGGGGGCACAAGCACCAAAATACACAGAAAGGGGACAGAACGGAGACAGGGAGAATTATGCATTCCTTTCCATATTAAACAAAGAATTACACTTATAGGAGACTGGGATCCCCGAGATCTAGCTTCGTACCTTTCATCCCCCGACCCCAAATTAAGTCAGAGAAAATGCTGGTTTTTAAAATGACATAAAACCTAGATTTTGCTCTGTCCTGACTTCTTTGAGCTTAGGTTAGCTTTGCCTGTTTTTATATGTTAAATACAGTAAAACCTAGTTTAAACACTTTAGGAATAGGTTAAAAAAATAACCAAATAAAACTCCTCACAACCAACCCTCCAAATACCAGAACCCCACCCAGCCCCACAAAAACAAATGAAGAGGTGAAAGATTCAGATACTCTGAGTCCACTTATACGTAGAATCTATAGAACAAAATAAACGAACAAACAAAATGAAAACTCAGACACAGGGAGCAGATTGGTGGGTGCCAGAGGGGAGGGGGGGTTGGGGGATTGGGTGAAAAGGTGAAGGAATTAAGAAGTACAAACTGGTAGTTACAGAACAGTCACAGGGATGTAAAGCATAGGGGATACAGTCAATAATACTGTAATAACTGTAAGCTGTCAGATGGACGCTAGAAATATCGGGGGGTATACTTTGTGAAGTATATGATTGTTTAACCACTATGCGGTACATCTGAGGCGAATACAAAATAATACTGAATAGAAACTACAATTGAAAAATAAAATTTAGGGTGCTTTAAAAAAATTATCATCAACAAAACAAAACAAATGAAAAGATGAAGTTTGAATTCGTGAAGTGGGATTCACTGAGGTATCCTCCACTCCCAAATAGGATTTGCATACATTTCCCCTTGTGACAGTCATCTTTTGCAACAAATTCCTCTGGTTATACCAGGAAGGACTGTTTCTAGGGAGCCTGTGGCTTGGCTGCTAGAACAAAGGACAGAGACAGCCCAGAACAATCTGTGTCTAATTCTGCCCCTCCCCCGCTGCCTGGCATTATGAGGCCAGTTCATTGTTTGCACCTTCAAGTCCTTATTTTGCAGTGGGTCTTTTTTTTTTATTATTATTTTTTATTTATTTATTTTTTGTATTTTTTTCTGAAGCTGGAAACAGGGAGAGATAGTCAGACAGACTCCCGCATGCGCCCGACCGACCGGGATCCACCCAGCACGCCCACCAGGGGCGACGCTCTGCCCACCAGGGGGCGATGCTCTGCCTCTCTGGGGCATCGCTTTGTTGTGACCAGAGCCACTCTAGTGCCTGGGGCAGAGGCCAAGGAGCCATCCCGAGCGCCCGGGCCATCTTTGCTCCAATGGAGCCTTGGCTGCGGGAGGGGAAGAGAGAGACAGAGAGGAAGGAGAGGGTGAGGGGTGGAGAAGCAGATGGGTGCTTCTCCTGTGTGCCCTGGCTGGGAATCGAACCCGGGACCTCTGCACGCCAGGCTGACGCTCTACCACTGAGCCAACCGGCCAGGGCCTTGTAGTAGGTCTTTATCTGAGGCAAATTTAATGTCTGTTCTGTGATCATTTGTTCAACATCTATTTGTAGTCAATTTTATTATGAAACCAAGGCCATATGGCATAACACTTTTAACTGGAGATCAAAAAGTAATTTTCTATCAAATTTCTGGAGTAGTATTGAGACATGATTTTGGTCGGACTATATAAATGATGAATATTTCAACGCAAACACGAGGGAGTCCAAAAAGGTTTTCCCCTAAGTCTAAAGGTGTGTGTGTGTGTGTGTGTGTGTGTGTGTATATATATATATATATATATTTATCGACAGTACACAAAATATCAGCGGGAGAACAGCCAGTCCTGTACACAGCCCAGCAGTTGCTGGGAAATCAGACTGGAGCAAACTCTTAGCTGTGCCAAGATCTCACTGAAGGATTGGGAACATCTCCTCAGGGAAGGCTCTGAACCCTCCAGAACTCTTCTCCTGGGGAGCCTGTGAGTGGCTCTGAGATACCAGGAACCGCTCCCCGCAGCAGGAACAGGCTGTGATGGTTGGATTTACCTCGGAACTGCGCCGCCCCCACAGTTCGGAGTAAAGCGTGAAGCCAGTTTGGAAAAGGCGCTCCCAGGAACAGGGATTGAGTAAGACACCAAAGCAGGAAGCCGTTCCACAGCACTGAGATAATATAGAAGTGAGAAAAATACCTACAAAGGGAAAACAAGTTAGGCAATCATCAGGGTAGAGTCATTTCATTATGCAGAAAGGCTATTTTTAATGTCCTCTCCTCCCCCCCCCCCCGGAAGTCTAGTTATTCGATACAATCTGAATCCTACACATGTTCAGATTTCCGAAATTTCATTTCACACAGACAACTGTACGGGGATTACCAGAAGGAAAGGGGGTGGGGAAGTTAGAAGGAGATAAAGGGGGGATAGATGGTGATGGAAAGAGACATGACGTGGGGTGGTGACACACAATATAATATACAGATGATGGATCATAGAACTGTACACTTGAAACCTATGTAATTTTATTCACCAGTGTCACCCCAATACATTTAAGAAAATTTTCTTTCAAATGATTGGACTGGTTAATTCATAGGAAAAAGAGGCCTCTTGAGGCTAACAAGGATACGACTGACATCGTTCAACCTAGATTGAGGTTCAATTAGCAATTCCTCTTATCTCTGGGTAACTGGATTGGGCTCAAGTTCCAAAACACGGGGCCCCAGGTCCTGGCAGAGGGAACCTAGATTGTGCTAACACAGCCAAATCTGGGAAAGATTTTTAAACCCCGGGCTGAACTGCCGCAATGGCCATGTATCTGTTCCACAAGCTTTGCACAATCCAGGCTCTTGGGGCTGTAAGGAACCTCAGAGGTCCTCTGACTCAGTGCTCTTCTAATTTACTTAGATGACAAATATTAACTCACAAAACTGTCAACTCCTGACAGTTGCAACTCTCAGACAAGCACAATCCTTATTTTGCAATCAACAGCTACAAGTGAAATGCAAGTACCACAAAACCAATAAAAGTTGCAACTAGCAATGTTGATGTGATGTGAAAGATGATGTTGGTTTGCTGAAACAAAATCACCTAATATGGCACAAGGCCTAACAGGTTCTTTTGAGGTCCACTTACTATTTTTCCCTGTTCAAACCAATTCCGAATTATTCTGACTTTGCAAGGTGCCTGGAGATCCCTTGGCCTTCCCTGATCTTCAATGCATATATTAAGCCCCCCTCCCTCTTGTCTCATTAGACTGTGACAAAGTAAACCCACCTGGAGTAAGGAGGATTAACTCTAAACTCAGGGACTCCTCTTCCAGGTGATCCAGAATATTCTCACACCAGAACTCACAGCACTCCCAGACCATACCCATAACTTGAACACCGATCGAATCTGATCATTCCATAGTAATCTGCTTAATTCTCCTAACCACTGTTAAAACTGGATCACTGGATCTGCCCTCTGAGCCATCCTGTTACCCCTAATTCTGGTCTTCTCAGAGCTTAGTCTCTTCAAAAGTTCGTGCACTGGTGTTAATTCCACAGCCCCTTCCACCCCTAGGCCTCTGGCCTTTGGTTCCCTTCCAGTGTTTTCCTTAAGAAACACTTCCTAAGCCCTGGGTGGCTCAGCTGGTTAGAGCATCATTCTGATACACCAAGGTTGTGGGTTCAATCCCTGGTCAAGGCACACACCTACAAGAATCAAACAATGAATACATAAATAAGTGGAAGGTCAAATCAATGTCTTCTTTTCTTCTCCTTCTCCCACCCCTAAAATAAATTTAAAAAAGAAAAGAAAGAAAAAAGACACGTTTCCTGGAACTGAGCCCAGGTCTGGTCTGAGCAGACTGTCGTAGCTCCTTGCTCTGTAGGCTTCCACAGAAAAAGACAGGGCCATTCCTGAAGAGCAACTTCTGGACCAGCCACTTCACCTACTTCATTTTTTCATACATATTTATTGAGCACTTAAAACATGCCAGGTGACATTGCTGGCATTGGGGACTCAGCGGGAAGCGATCAGACCAGGTCCCTGCCTGGACGAAGTTGACCTTTCAGTGATCTCTCCACAACTGAACCTGTGGACAGCCGGGTAATGCTGGGGGTGGGCAGAAGGCGCGGAGGGGAGGCCTTCGAGACAGGTGGGGAAAGGATGGCCTCTCTCGAAGTGACATTTGTCTAGAATGAGGAACCCTTTGGAGTCTGAGAGGGGAGGCATTTTCTAGGTAGAGGAAATGACAAGCACAAAGGTGCTGAGGAGCACTGAAGGACACTGTGTGGAAAGGGACGGCCCATGTGGTTAGGGGCAGGCGCGCCTGGCACAGGGTCTCGTAAGGACACTGACTTCTACTAAATGTGAAGGGGGGCCATTTGAGTAGAGTGGCCCCAAGTGATCATTTGTTTTAAAACTCCCTCTGCTGATGGAAAAATTCTGGAAACCTACAGTGGTGATGTTTGCACAAAAATGTGAATGCACTTAGTCACTGAACTGGACTCTCAAAAAGGATTAAAATGGTAAATGTTGTCATGTAAATGTTACCACAATAAGAAAAAAAGAGCACTGTTCATTCATTTCACTCTTTAAATTAAAAAAAAAATCCCTCTGGTAACTAAATAGAGAACAGTCTAGTTTTGGGGGGATGAGTTAATATTATTTCATTTCTCCCTGGTCAGATAGCTCAGTGGGTGGGAGCATTGTCCCGAAGCGCAGAGATTGCAGTTTCGATCCCCGGTGGGCGCATACGGGAACAGGTCTATGTTCCTCTCTCTCTCTCTCTCTCTCTCTCTCTCTCTCTCTCTCTCATTCCCTCTCTCTCTCTCTCAAGTCAATAAATAAACATTAAAAAGATTAAAAAATGATTATTTCATTTCATCTTCACAACAATCCTGTAAAGTTTATGTGGCAAAACTAAGGCTTAGCAAGGTTAAATTACTTATCCAAGGTCACACAGTAAATGGCAGTGTTTGCTCCATACACAGCCCTGATGACTCTGAGGTTGAAACCACACTGCTGTGCTCTTATTCCTGCAATTCAGACTTGCCTGAGCTGCTCTTCTGGCCTGACCTTACATTGCCATTTATGCCACGCCTGCAATCACTTGAAACTGTTTGGTGTCAGCGGCTGAGCCACACCTCGCTGTGTCCTACTAATGCCATGGTGTTTCTGAGTCACAGGCAGACTGTTCTTCTTCTTTTTTTTTAAATTCTTTTATTTTTCACAATTTATTTATTTTTTACATTTTATTTATTCATTTTTTTTAGAGAGAGGAGACACAGAGAGAGAAAGAGACACAGAGAGGAAAGAGATAGAAAGAACAGAGGAAGGAGCAGGAAGCATCAACTCCCATATGTACCTTCACCAAGCAAGCCTGGGGTTTCGAACTGGTGAACTCAGCGTTCCAGGTCCACACTTTTACCCACTGCGCCACCACAGGTCAGGCCAGACCGTTCTTCTTATTCCTACATTTTGTACATTGTACTTCTTATTTTGCTTGCCTTATTTCCCTCTATAGGAAACATGTTCTACTCTTTATATAAGGTTTTATCTCTTGCTTTTTAAAAAGACAGCTCTAGCCTCAGAAAGCAGATCTAAAAACTCCACTTCCTTCTGTTTCAGGCACTCTCCCTCTCTATCCTCCCTTGGCTCTTTGCTTAATTGAAGCACTGTTTTCCCAACCCTTGGGAACACATAGAAGGTGATCGTTATGGTAACCTAGGGCTTAACGCTGAGCAAGCACTCACTTGATTCAGCACACATTTTAGTGCTTTTTGTAAGCACTGCTCCAGGCTCTGGGGATAAAACAATGAATTCCTGCCTTCATGGAGTTTATACTCACACACAAAGTAATTTTTACAGCATGTAAGTACATGATAATTGTTACTGAGCAAACTAAAGCTGGGAAGAGAAGAAGAAATGCTGGGATGACAGAATTACATTTTAAACAGCATGGATAGGGCACACCTCACTGAAAAGGTATTTCAGCAGAATTATAGGAAGTGAGGGCATAAACCATGTGGCTACTGGGGGGGGGAGCTTTCCAGATAGAGCAAACAGGCAGTGCAAAGGCCTTGAGGTAGGGGAAAGGACTAGCAGTGAGGTCTATCAAACTGGACTGACTGGGTGGAGCCACACAGCAGGTAAACTAGAGGAAACAGCCAATGAGGTAGTGGGAACAAGACTGTATAGGGTCTTGGGCTCTGAGAGTTGGCTGGAAGCCACTGCATGGTTTTGAGCTATAACACAGGATCAAACTTAATACATATTTATAGGGTTAACTAAGAAAGGGAACTAATGTTTCTGGAGCTCTAGTGCCTGGCCCCTGCTGAGTGTTTCAATGTCATCAGGATCTACTTGATCAGCAGCTATTATGCCAACACTCAAGTCCACCTCTTGCCTGGACTCCATAACAGCCTCTTCTCCAGTCTTCTCCACAGAATGGCTAGTCATCCTTTCAGAACATAAATCACTTCTGGGAATATATCCAAATAAACCCAAAACACTAATTCCAAAGAATATATGCACCCCTATGTTCATTGCAGTGTTATTTACAATAGCCAAGATTTGGAAGCAGTCCAACTGCCCATCAGTAGATGAGAGGATAAAAAAGCTATGGTACACTTACACAATGAAATACTTGGCAATAAAAGAAGAAGAAAATCTTCCCCTTTGTGATGCAGGAAAGGACCTGGACAGCATTATGTCAAGTGAAATAAGCCAGTCAGAGAAAAACAAGGACCATAGGATTTCACCCATGAACCTAATGAACTGATCAGAACAGACACTACACTTGATTTTAGCCAAAAGGCTGGGAAGTGATATGTGGAATCTAATGAACAACGACAAAAAAACAATTAGCAAACAAAATAGAAACAGACTCATAGATACAGAGAACAGATTGACAGTGGTCAGAGGGGAGGGAGTTTGGGAGTTTGGGAGGCTGGGTGAAAAAGAGGAAGGGATTAAGAAAAAAAGCCCATAAAGCACATAATGTCATGCTCCCTTCCTCACCCTAAATCCATAAAAGGCTTTCCACACTCTCAGATTAAACCCTAATCTCCGTCAGGGCCTGTGAGGCTCCGGTGAGCAGTGAACTCATCTCCTGCCCCCTCCCCCACCCCTGGCCTCTCCAGCTTTGTCACTGCCACCCACCAGTCTTGCTCTCCGTCAAGTAACCCTAATGGATTTTCTCTGAAGCACTTATCAACACCTGAAATTAGTTTGCTTGATTTACCAGATTTATTTACATATTTACTGTCAATCTTACAAGAACAAAAGCTCCAAGGATCTAGAATAGCTCCTGGCACACAGTAGTCCTCTATATAAACTTGAAAAAAGGTGAAGGGATTAAGCAAAGGAAACAAACAATACTTATAAACACAGACATTGTGGGGAGTGAAGGAGAGAAAAGAGGGGTGGGGGGTAATGGAGGAGGGTAGAGAGGGATAGATGGAGCTGAAGGGAGACTTGATGGGTGGTGTATATAAATATAATGCAATATACAGATGATATGTTATAGAATTGTATACCTGACACCTATATAATTTTATGAACCAGTGTCATCTCAATAAATTCAATAAAATTAAAAAAAATGTATGAAAGAGAGGCTATCACACCTAAGTAATTCTCAGAGTAAGCACTCAAGTTAACTAATAAACTGATTAAACCTAAAAGCTTTTTAAAAAATTCTTTCAAAATATATTGATCAAGAACTTAATTATTTGTCAGGTATTGAGCCAGGAATATGATTAAAACAAGACAAATTTAATGTATGAAAAGTGTACAGTCTAAAAAAGAAAGAAAGAAAGAAAAGTAGACAGTCTAAGCAGGAGTTCTTATTATTTTTCTTCCATGAACAAACTCCTTTGGCAGTATAGTCGAAGGCTACCGTCCTCTTCTCAAATGTTACTACAAGCATAAAATGCATAGAGATTATAAAGGAAACCAACTATCTGGAAATATAGGTAACACTACTAAATAACAAATTAGTGATATAGTAATACATATGTTTCTTAATTAATGTACTGAATAACAAGATCTAGTGGGGCCTGATCAGTGGTGGTGCAGTGGATAGTGTTGACCTGGGATGCTGAGGTCCCAGGTTCAAAACCCCAAGGTTGCTAGCTTGAGCACAGGCTCATCAAGCTTGAGCTCAGTGTCACCAGCTTGAGTGTGGTTGCTGGCTTGAGCCCAAGGTTTCTGGCTTGAACAAGGTATCACTGGCTCAGCTTGAGCCCCTGGATCAAGGCACATATGAGAAGCAATCAATGAACAACTAAAGTGACGCAACCATGAGTTGATGCTTCTTATTTCTCTCCCTTCTTGTCTCTCTCTCTCTAAAAACAAAATAAAACAAAAAACAAAAAAAATGATCTAGTGTGGAATAACTATAGTATTCTTGTCATGATGAAAATAATGTTTGCTTGGCTCTGGCCGATGGCTTAGTGGATAGAGCATAGGCCTGGCAATGGATGTCCCAGGTTTGATTCTCAGTCAGGGCACACAGGAGAAGCGACCATCTGCTTCTCCCCCCACCACTCCTTCTCTCCCTCTTCCCCTCTCACAGCCAGTAGCTCAATTGGTTCAAGCATTGCCCCTAGTGCTGAGGATAACTCAGTTGGGCCTAGTGCATTAGCCTCAGGCACTAAAAATAGCTTGGTACTCAAGCATTGGCCTTAGATGGGGTTGCTTAGTGGATTCCAATCGGGGAGTATGCCTCACTATCTCCCTTCCTCTCACCTAAATTAAAAAAAAGGAAAAGAATGTTTTGAGGTCTCCAGTATATAGCTTTTAAGTTTTATAAAGAGTTTATTTGAGCCAAACTGACGATATGTCAGAGAACAAGGTCTCAAATACTCCCCAAGGTGTCCAATATTTTAATGTAATTTAAAGAACTGTTACAAAATTGCAGGTACTGTTAATTCTGTTGTGGTTTGTTGATTACATTCATCATTAATGAAATGCTGAATTTCAGCCAGAGATTTGCGAAATAAAGATGTAATTTTTTTTCCAATCCAAGTTTGCCCTAAATGCTCTCCACACATCTCCTGGACCTCTAGATAGAAACCCTGGCCCCCAGTGGGGAAAGTCTGGACAGCTCTCTTTGCCTTTAGAGCTCAATCCATTTGCAATGTTTCCATAACATTTTGAAATTTTAGAAACAGGACTACTTCCATATACACTATGCATTGTGATTTATGTTTGAGGTCACATATTTATTCAAACTTTCTGGGCTATCAAAATTCTAGGAACTAAAAATTAATCAAAGAAAAGCAGCCATCACTTCAATTTTTTAAAAAAAAATCTAGCAGACAGGGGTAATGGAATCAAACATATATACATTCCGTGAACTGATTTAAGGTTTTATTCTTTCTTCCTTAGGAAAACAAAAAAACAAAATTACCTAAGCACTGTTTTTAGGTGTAGAAACCTGACTTTCACCTGCCTATTTCTTCTCATTTTATTTTATTTATTTATAATTTAAGAGGACATTTATTAAAGCTGGGGGCAGTGGAACAATGAAAGGCTTAGGGTAGAAGCAACAGGACAGCCTCGTCGGGGCTGCTGTCAGCTCACTGGAGCCAGAGAACAGGGGCCCTGGGACAGGTTCAGGGGGTTAGCCCGGGAGGAGCTGCCGCCCACTGCACCTCTGGGTGCAAGCCTCGTGGGATCCCTTAGGATTTAGTAGATGCACACGTGTAGGGGAAGAAGAGGGGAAAAGAAAGGCATGGGAATGCTCCTGGGAGGGAGAGGGCCCAGCTGCCTATTTCTAAGTGTAAAACTGTAGGTTTATTTTCACCTTTAAAAGTACTATTGAATTCTGTATTCTGTACAAGGAAAAATATTTAAATATAATATCCAGGCATTTTTACCTTTCATGATTGGTCTGGATTTGCTGTACCTTCTAAACAAATGTTTCTTTCTTTCTTTTTTTGTGTGTGACAGAGACAGAGAGAGGGACAGATAGAGAGGAAGGGAGAGAGATGAGAAGCATCAATTCTTTGTTTCGGCATCTTAGTTGTTCATTGATTGCTTTCTCATATGTGCCTTGACCAGGGGGCTACAGCAGACTGAGTAACCCCTTACTCAAGCCAGCGACCTTGGGCTCAAGCTGATGAGCCTTGCTCAAACCAGATGAGCCCACACTCAAGCTGGTAACCTCGGGGTTTCAAAGCTGGGTCCTCTGCGTCCCAGTCCGATGCTCTATCCACTGCGCCACCACCTGGTCAGGCCAAAACAAATGTTTATTTAAATTTAGAGACCTGGCTGGGTAGCTCACTTGGTTAGAGTGTCCTCTCCATAAATCAAGGTTGTGGGTTCTATTGCCTGTCAGGGCACATACAGCAATCAACCAGTGAATTAAAAAAATTTTTTTTTTTTTAATTTAGAGGAAAAAACAGAACAAAACACCAGAGAGGTTCCTCTCTAGAACTCTGGAAGAAAAAGCATACATTATTAAATAATATAGTAAAAATTACAAGAAGCCCCAAAAGTACCAAGGCCTAAATAAGGGGAGGTACAAGTCTGTTTCTTGGCTGTCATTTGAGGACAGACTTGAATAGTAACAGTGAGGGTATGGGAGCCAGAGAAATAGGTAAGTGTAGGGAATGACTTGAAATGTGTCCTTTAGCCCAGGGACACTAATACTTACTCTTTCAAAATTTAGAAAAGAAATTGTTAGAATTCACAACTCTAAGACACAATTTTTCCCCTTCACTTTATAACATTAAAAAGTGACAACCAGGAATGCCCTGCTATATAAAGTAGTAAAGGACACACAGTACAATCAAACCCGATTGAAAAAAAAAAAAAAAAAAGATGACATAACTTTTCACTTAAAAAGAGCTTTAAAGAACTAGCAGGTTTAACCAGCTTGTCTTGACTGCTCTTCCCCAGGGTCTCATTCCTTTTACCTCAGTGGAACACCTAATGAATCTTTCTCCAATACTCAAAAGTAGGGGATTTAGCCAGCTCTCAGAAGCCAAGTTAGACTTAGCCCCCTATCTGCGGATCTCTGGCACTGCCTATGAGAGGATTAAGCGATAACCCAGGTGTTTTAATACATCAGAAACCGTATCACTCACATTCCTCCAGATTCCTTCCTGAATGCCAATTTAAGACGCATCTTAAAAAACTGGAAAAAAAAATCCAAAAAACAAAAGCAAACCCAACTGCTATATTCCAACCATCTAGAAATGTTTGCTTGCCTCTTATCAGCTATGTTCTGAATTCAAAGTAAAAAGAAATAAATAAATCCCCACAAAACGTTTAGGAACCCTTACAATTCCTGAAATAATTCTACTTAAGCCCTCATGATGTCGTCTTTCGTCAATATTGGTTATGAAATCTGTTAAGTCAAATGGAGCTTCGGGGTCCGGTTTGCCTACCATGCGCCACTTGGGCGTTTTCTCCAGCGGCTTCTGCCCTGGTCTGGTTAAGAGGGTCAGTGCAGTGGAAGGAGGTGGCGCCCAGTGTGGGGACCAGCATCTCGCCCGTGGTCCTGACTCAGAGTCGAGGACCGGTAAGACGAATAGGGGAAACAGAGGCGCAAAGGGCGGGCCTGCCTTCATTTCCAGTGAGTCCTGGCGACCTCGAGTTAGATTATGAGCCCCTAGAGCCGTGATGGCGGACCTATGACACGCGTGTCAGCACTGACACGCGTAGCCATTTTCGATTACACGCAGCCGCATGCTAGAGAAGTATGGGGCCGCATGCTGAGAAGGACGTTTCATCCTCGGCTCCTGCACGGCCAGGTGCAGTAGCCGAGGATAAAACGTTTGCTGTAGTGTAGACACTCTGTGTCGAGGTCTGTAGGCCAAAACAACAGAACTCCTGGCACAGAGCGTCTAGTTCTGGGAATTCCGGTTAGGCTTTTCTCCAAGTGACACATCATCCAAGTTATGCTCAGTTTTTTGGTGAATTTTGACACACCAAGCTCAAAAGATTGCCCATCACTGCCCTAGAGTGCAGCGGGGGGGAAAGGGGAGAATTTGGAGACAAAGGAGACTTTACTTCCCCGCCAGGTGAAGAGGCTTATTAAATGCAGAAGCGCTGCCACTTCCCAGTGCGGCCACAAGTTCACGTTCCTGCTCAGCTCTCTGCTGTCGGCCCACACTCGGGACGTTCCGCCCCAGGGCCGCCAAGCTGACGCGGAGCCAGTACTCGGCGAGCCGGCGGAGGCCTCGCCGCCTCGGGAACCTGCGGTGGGCCGGCGGCCCCGCGCCCGCCTCTGCTGCCCCCTGCGGGCTGCACGAGCCCGGCGACCTGCGCTCTCGGCGCGCTGGCAACCAGCACTCCTGCTGGGGCATTACCTTTTGGGGACATCAAAACTCCGGCAGACAGCCGGGCGTGGTGGCGCTCCCCGCTTGGTTTTCCCATAGCGGATCAGGTCTTGGAAGAGCGCGCAGCTAGGGAGCAAGCCAGGCGGCACGAGCTGCAGCAGCAGCGTCAGCAGGAACGCGGCGGCCAGTGTGAGCCACACAGCGCTTAGTGGGCTCAGCATGGAGGGCGCGGCCCCAGCCCAGGGAGCCATGGCCCGCGCGCCCGCTTCCGCGCTCCCGGGCCGCACAGCCAGCCCGCGCAGGACCGGCCCCTCGCGCGCCGCGCGCCGGTCTCAAGCGGGCGGGACATCGGTGACGCAACGGTAGGCGGGTGTCGCTCCGCCCCTCCCGGGATTCGGCTGCCCTGGCAAAGGCGTCGCCGAGCCGCGCAGGATCGAGGGACTGGGTCACTTTCTGTTCCTAATGTGACTCAGGGACGCCTAAATGGGACCCCAGAATATGATTCAAAGAAGCAAAACTAGCAAGACCACGTGCCTTCAAGTCTTCATGTCTGCATTATTTTCAGTGGAAAAATGGAAACAACCCTGAATGTTCCACATTAGACTACTTAGCTAAATTAGCCAACGTGTACATTAACACGTTGTACAATAACATGCAGCTACTAATATGATATATGTGTGTATATATGGATGACAAAAGCAGACCATATGCAAAATGAATAAATTTTTGGAATATGTATAATCTAAACATGTAAAATAGAAAATCATCAAAGCAATTTCAAATAACACAAAAATGATAGCGGTAAAAATTGTATTTATAAAGCATCAGTCGCCTGACCGGGCGTTGGCGCAGTGGATAGAGCGTTGGACTGGGATGCAGAAGACCCAGGTTCGAGATCCTGAGATCGCCAGCTTGAGCGCGGGCTCATCTGGTTTGAGCAAAGCTCACCAGCTTGGACCCAAGGTCGCTGGCTCCGGCAAGGGGCTACTTGGTCGGCTGAAGGCCCCAGTCAAGGCACATATGAGAAAGCAATCAATGAACAACTGAGGTGTCGCAACAAAAAACTAACGATTGATGCTTCTCATCTCTCTCAGAAAAAAGCATTAGTCCTCTCTTTACTAGAATTCCACTGCCCAACGTAAAGGGTTTAGCTCCCTCGCCTGTTTCTTCTGATATTTAGCTTCATGTAGTGACAGTGTTATATCTTGACACATCTATTTTGAACAACATTAATTTTCAATTACAATAAATGAAAATTTAACTCTTTTAGGTGATTTTAAAAAAGACTTTAAGATGTTAATTCCAAAAACTATTATTGTATGCCTATTATATGACAGTCACTGACTGAAGTTTACAGGATAGTGTCTCTTTGTTTATGGACCTTACCTATTTGAGATTGGGTGGCAGGTGAGGGGTGGAAAAGGTGAGAGGTAGGGAACTGTCACCCTTACTGCAATGATTGGTAACCCTCCAGGTGTGTGTAATTATACCAAGGAATTGAATGGTTTGGATTGTTAAATATACCAGCTTTTTAGAGTCTTGCTTCTTTGTGAAAGGTCACCTAAACCTTTACCAACATCTCGAGAAACCCGTGATAAAGGATGATGAGACTTGAAGTCCAGCTAGGACAATGAGGACTTTCGTATGACCAAGTATCTCTTCTGCAGGGGTCATCCCATTCATTGTTTCTTCACTGTCTTAGGTTAACTGCCCCAAAGCGCAGCTGGACTTTCTAGGACATCCTTTCAGACAAGCTATTTATAAGTGCATTGCAGGAACCAAGTTTCCTGGGTGGAACATTCTCTTATAGTTATCTGACCCAGGGAGAGATTGCAAAACAAGATGGGCAGGGGTGTGTGTGTGTGTGTGTGTGTGTGTGTGTGTGTGTGTGTTGGAAACAGGAAAGATTGGGGCTGAAGGGAAAAATTATCTCCAGTTTTTTAGTTGGATTTTAATCAGAGTGTACAGCTCTCAGACAAGCCCCCTATAGAGGGCAGTGGTTGAACAGGAAATCCCAAGTCAAACCTGACAGAGTATACTGTGCAAATGTTTAAATCCTTCCTGGAGTGACTTATTTCAAAACTGGAAAACCAGGCTGAAGTCTGTTAGAACATTCATTGAACAATAAGGATCAGTTTTGTTTTCTTAATTTAAAGGGTTATTATTATTATTATTATTGATTTTAGAGAAAAAAAGGGGTTAGGGGAGGGGTAGGAAGCACCAACTCATAGTTGCTTCTCGTGAGTGTCTTGACTGGGCAAACCTGGGGTTTCAAACCGGAGCTCTCAGCCTCCCAGGTTGACGCTTTTATCCACTGCGCCACCACAGGTCGGGCTGCTTTCCTTCATTTAGTTACTTTCATGATAGATCAGCAAACCTCTAGCCTTGTCTGCAGTGAATGACAATGCCATTCTTCCACTTGTTCAGGCTAAAAACAAACTCAACATTGATTCCTGTCACAGCCTAAATACAATTTGTCAGCAATTCTTCTTGGCTCTACCTTCAAAATATGAATCTAAAATTCAGTCACCTCTCGAGCCAGTGCCTTACTAAAAGCCCTAGCCAGTTCAGTAAATTAGAAAAAGAAATTAAAGGTCTAAGGACTGCAAAGTCAGAAGCAAACTGTTGTTATTTGAAGATAATATGGACCTCCAATAGTCTATGCAGTGTTTTTCAACCGCAGGTCCCTGGACCAGTACAGGTCCGCCAGAAATTTTGTACCAGTGCACAGAAGAGTTGACCACCCTGATGTATGAAGATGAAAGCCGCAAGGTGTTTTTGCTTCTATTTTTTTCCCTATTTTTAATGGCACATACAGTAAATAGTTTATAAAATTTCTCTGTCACCTTCTATGGTGAAATGTATAAAGATGAATTTTAAAAACTCTACATCTTGGCAGAGGCAGACGAGAATAGGCTTGTCTGAAGTATCTTGGGCCTTGGGTGGAAGAAAAATATCAACCTGTCTGTTTCCTAGGTGTTTGTCGCAGATCCAATTTCCTAGCCATTGGTTCTAGTGTTATTTTTAGTTGTCTTTCTCAGTTGAGAAAATAACATGAAAATCTATCTAAGGTTTTGATACTTCTGCCCGACACAAGCAAGTGTCACATCACTTGGAAGATATTGTCAGAGAAAAAGAACTCGCGACAAAGATGAGTTCCTAAAAAAGTATAGAACTCATTTAGAATCAGCCTATTATGAATGACAAAAATCAGGAATATAGAACACTAAGAAACAGATAATTGAATCAAAGTCTGAAAGATATAAAATAACGTGCCTGACCTGTGGTGGCGCAGTGGATAAAGCGTCGACCTGGAAATGCTGAGGTCGCTGGTTTGAAACCCTGGGCTTGCCTGGTCAAGGCACATATAGGAGTTGATGCTTCCAGCTCCCCCCCTTCTCTCTCTCTCTCTCTCCTCTCTCTCTCTCTCTCTGTCTCTCTCTCTGTCTCTCCCTCTCCTCTCTAAAATGAATAGATATAAAATAACTATGTTCAAATTACCAAAGACACAATAGAAGGAATCAAAACCTTAGAAAGAGTGCACTATTAGAAGAAAATCTTGTGCCTTGGCTGGATAGCTTGGTTGGTTATAGCATTGTCCTGAAGTGCAGAGGTTGCCAGTTTGATCCCTGGTGAGGGCACATACAGGAACAGATCAATGTTCCTGTCTCTCTCTCCCTCTGTCCCTTCTTCTCTCTCTCTCTCCCTAAAAAAAAAAATCAATACACTAAACATTAAAAAAATTATACAAGTTTTATAGAACCAAATAGAAGGAAAAAAGTGATTGAATAGCCAGTTAGAAACCTGGAAGCTAAATCTATGGTGGATAAGCAGCCAAAATTAGTAGAAATGGAAAATGAAAGAAGACACAAAGAAGAGTAAGGGGATAAGGGAGTAAAGGAGAGAGCCAATATATAATCAGTAGGATGCTAGGAAGAAATAGAAGAGAAAAATGCAAAAAATAAAGTTTGAAAAGATTTTTTTAGAATTGGGTTAAAATTGTGAAATCTTCATATTTAAGAAACATAATAAAACGAGTAGAATAAATAAAACTAGACATCAACATACAGAAGTAAAAATAACATCAGACATGAAACACACATGAAAACTCTTAAATGCAGCTTAAACTAAACAAATGGACAAAGAAAACCAACCAACTCATAGACATATAAAAGCTGGTAGTTGCCAGAGGGTTGCGCAGTGGGGGTATGGACACAAAGGCGAAGAGGATTACGAGGTACAAAATTACAGTTTAAAGTCACAAGGAAGTAAAGTACAGCATAGGGAATACCATCAATAATATCACAATAACTTTGTATGGTGGCAGATGGATAGTGGACTTTTTGTGGTGATCATTTTGTAAGGTATATAAATGTGAAATGTTATTATGTTATACACCCAAAACTAATACGATATATGTCAACTATACTTTCATATAAAAAGAGCTTTACATTCCAGAATAAAGATTTGACATGAAGCCAAAAAAAAAAAATATGCAGCCAGACAAGAAAGATAAATTACCTAGAAGAGTAATAATTAGACCAACTATAGCAATAATACAATCTAGAAATCAATAGAATTATATTTTAAAATATTAAAGCAAAATAACTGTCAATTAGATTTTATAAAAATCTATCATTCAAGAATAAGAGAATTTATTAAAAATTGAAGAAATAAAATGTATTACTCATAGGGTCTTACTGAAAAAGATACTTGAGCGTGTTCTTCAGGAAGAAGATAATTGAACCCCGAAAGAGAGAGATGCAGTGACCAATGTAATTGGTAGATGTGAGTGTTTACTTAAATTACTAAGTAAGCACTGACTTTATAAAGCAATAGTGACAAGGTATAAAAAATAAAGTTGGAATAAAATAGTAGGTAAAAATTAAGATGGGCTGAAGTGGTAATTGCTTTTAAGATCCCTGTGTTTGGGGAAAGGGTAAGAACTATCATGTTTGACTTGAAGCCTCAAGTTAATGTTAAAAATATAAGATCAAGCAGTACAATTGAAATAGGATTCAAGCCAGTCTGTGTGTATGGGGGGGGGGGGGGATAAAGAAAAATATACAAATGGCCAATAGGCACATCAGAAGATCTCCAACATTATTATCCATCAGAACAATGAAAATCTAAACCCCACTGAGATACAGCTTCACAACCAGTAGGATGACTATAATCAAATAATAACAAGTGTTGTGGAGAAATCAGAAGCCTCATACACCTTTGGTTGGAGTGTAAAATGGAGCATCTACTTTGAAAATAGTGTGGAATTTCCTCAGGAAGTTAAACATAAAGGTACCACTTAACAATTTCACTCCTAGGTATATAATCACAAGAACTGAAAACATCTGTCCACACAAACACTTGACCATGGAGGTTCATAGCAGCACTATGCAGAACAGCCAAAGGTGCCAAATGTCTAGAAACGAAATGTGGTAGATCCCTACAGAGGAAAACATCTGGCCATGAGAAGGAGTGAAGGACTAATGTGTGCTACAATATGGATGAACCCTAAAAATAGTATAAGTAAAAGAAGCCAGTCACAAAAGAGATTTGGGGGAGATGACTTATGCTCTCCATTCCTTCTCCTAGACCCCAAGTGGCAATCTCACTTAGAGCTTCAGACCCATCCACTGGGAAAAGCAAGAGCCCAGAACCTGCTTAGCCTCCCAGCCTCGGTTTCCTTTCCCAAATTCATCAAGCAGGCAAGTCAATCATTCTCCCTGGGGGAGGAGTGAGTGACGGGGACTGAAGAGAATGCCAGATATGGTCTTTCCATTCTTTCTTTCCCTTGGTAATCTCTCCAGACATTGCTTGGTACTAAGCAAACACTGACTGCACTCACTGACCAAATATTTACTGAGCATCCACCACGGGCAAAGTGTGCAGTGAGAAATACGTAGATGGCTGTCACCAGGGAGCTAGCCATTCTGTTGCAGGATGACAACGCTAAACATCTGAACAGTGAAACCAGGATCAGCCCCTTTCAATGTTGGAAGTGCCAAGTTTCAATCCAGAAACAGTTCTCGGCTCCATTTCTACACACATCTTTGGTGATCCTCATGTCTCAGGGACTGAAATTAGGATGCCAGCCTCAACCTTTCCCTTGAACTCTATCCTAGTCTATCTAACTTTTAAGAATAAATATTTAAAAAGCCATCTCAAATTCATCTCTAAAAGCAATCTCTGATCTTTCCTCCTCTGCCCCTCCCCTCAACCAAATCCACTCATGTCTCAGTTTCACCAGGAACAGGTATCCTCATGCTCAAAAAACTCGAAATCTTCTCAAACACCACATCTAATCCACCAGAAAGTCCTACAAGTTGTACCTTCAAAATATGTCTAAACTTGATACCATTTCATTATCTCCACCGCTATCATCCTGATCCACGTCACCTTCATCTCCTGCCTGGATAATTATAATAATCTTCTAACTTCTGCTTCTGCCTTGGCCCTCAAAGTCCATTTCCACAGCAGCTAGAGTGACTCCTTCTAAAGGCTAGGCCAGATCATGTCAGGTCTCTGCTAAACCCTTCAGTGGCTTTTCCTTGCACTTAGAGGTGCATCTGAAGTTGTACCTGGTCTTACCTGGTCTGGCCCCTGCTACCTCTCGACTTCATTTCCTCCTATTATGGCCCGCATTCACTCCACACCACACATACTGGCCTCTGTCGTGTTCTTCAACCCGCTAAGCACGCCCCTGCCTTTGGGCCTGGGGCCTTCTGTTCCACTTAACCAGGCAGTGCTCCCCCCCCAGATACCGGCGTGGCCTCCTTGCTCCCTTGCTTTTCCTCGGTTTCCACTCCCTATATAAAACAGGATCCCCCTCCTTCACATTTTCTTCCTTAATGTTCTGTACAGCACTCGTCAGAATCTGATGTACCAGATATTTTATCATTTATGTGTTTATTATTTGTTTCTTCCATGAGAAGAAATGCTCCAGGAGAGCAGAAATTGGTTTATTGGTTATTTTCTTTTTCTAGTGCCTTTGTCAGTGCTCGGCAAATAGGTGCTCAGCAAATATTGTTTAATGAATGAATGAACCATTTCATAGCTATTCAAGATATCAGTAGAAGAAATGCTAAAAAGGCAGGACATAATGTCATTGCCAAATTAATGATATGTAAGTTAATATTTTGGCCTATTATTTTTATTATTATTACCATTCTAATAATTATGTGCAAGTCATTGTTCATTATTATATGTAACAAGCAGGATTGATGTCCTATTATTTTATTTAGGTTAATAACAAAACCTGACATGAGTAATGGATAAAACATGAGGAAATAAGACAATTGAAAGGAAGAGAGTGGGAGTTAAACTTTCCTTCCTATATGACTTACATCATTTTTAAAAAATCGTTTCAATAATGTGCTTCCTATTCTACTTAGTATATTCAATTCACATAACACAGAAATTCATTTCCTAAGTTAAATCTACATTTTCCAGTTGGCACACAGAAAATGTGATCTTTTATGAGA
Source organism: Saccopteryx bilineata (assembly GCF_036850765.1). Taxonomy (NCBI): domain Eukaryota; kingdom Metazoa; phylum Chordata; class Mammalia; order Chiroptera; family Emballonuridae; genus Saccopteryx; species Saccopteryx bilineata. Next base: position 226,853,719 of record NC_089494.1, read on the forward strand.
AAATGTTTGGGCCATATGCACAGTCACAGTACACTGGAAATTGATTAGCTTTGATTAATCTGTTTTAGTAAAAACCTTTACAAAAATGAGTGAAAATATTTTAACAATTTCTCCTTGGAATTACTTGTCAATATTAATTAACCTGGAATCTCTTCTTTCTAAGCAGTGGATTATATTTTTATGATCAACGTTAGTATCTATTTGATTTTTTTTAATAATGTGCTTAATTACAAAGACATTTTTTAAACATAAAAGCAGTACTAATTTTAGCTATAGTTCTTACTTAAGTGTTTTCCTGAATTTCTTTACATTGTTACCAGACAATGTAAAGGAGGGAACATTTCCTGAGGTTTAGAACCCAATCTACGGAAACTAATCTGCACATTCAACATATTTATTGAAAGCCTCTACGTGCAAAACATATTGTAAGGAGCTGGACATTCAAAGAATGAATAAGACCCTCTTGCTAGGAGCTGAATTACAAAACTGAAATTCTTTCTCTCACTTATTCTAAAATAATCAGTCTCTAAATTGATTTTACTGATTCAGCACATTATTGATTCCAAACTTTGGGCTTTTTTCACAGTCAAAAGAGGTTACTTGTAGAAACAAATTCAGAAAGCACAGGATTTTTACATTCCTATTGAGTAATTTAGTTGCACAGGTGCTAAAGAATACCCTAAAATTCTGTCATAAATATCCCTGAGGACACAATGTTTTCTTATCTATTTACAATGATATGTTTTGGTTTTTTGCTAGTGAAGCAACAGTGTTTTATCTTTACTCTGAGAGATGGAAGGTCTGTAGGATGAGGCAGTGGAAGGTGGGGTATTTGCAAGTTTCAAGACCACTGGGGAATCAGACTTTAGTGCAACCAGCTGGCTGACCATGAACAAACTATGTTACCATTCTGGGTCTCAGTCTGTTCATTTGTTAAACAAGCTGGGTGGATTGCACCAGCAAGTTCTAAACTTAATATACACAGGCAGTCACTTGGGGATTTTGTTAAAATGAAGACTCCTATTCAGTAGGTTGGAGATGGGACCTGAGGTTCTGCATTTCTAACAAGCTCTCAGGCAGTAAATGAATACCCATGCTGCTGGTCCATGGCCCACATTCTGAGTGACAAGGGCGAGATCAACTGATTGTGCAACAGAAAGATAATGTTACATATGTAATTTTAAATTTCTAGAAGCCACATTAAAAAGGTAAAAATAAAAGTTAAAATTAATTGTAATAACATTTTTTGTAACCTCATAATAAAATATTAAATATGTCATCAATGTAAAAATTATGAATGAGATATTTTGCATTATTTTTTCCATATTAAGCCTTTGAAATCAGATCAGATTTACACTTAATTCACATTTCAATTTGGACTAGCTACATTTCAAGTGTTCAATAGCCACATGTGTGATACCCACCATTTAGGACCGTCAGGGCTAGACCATCTCTGCAGCCCTGTTCAGTGCTAATAACATTCTCCTACAATTCATATCTACCTTACATTTCAAATAGAATCCTGCCTCCAGGTGGCGCAAATGTTCTTTGGTTTATCCTTGAAAATTTATTTTTTCCTTGGGTGAGAGCAATATAAAAGGCCACTTAACATTATTTTTTTAATTCATTTAGTCACTTTTCTTAATCCCTTCCTTCCTTAATTTATGTTTACAAATGTAATAATGTTAAGTATATTCTATTCTCTGTAACTTTGTGCAATAATCAGAACTCAATAAAATTATCATTAATTAAATTATGGAGGGAACAAAGTCATCATTATCCACTCTTGGAGAGAGAAACCATATAATATTGATCTCTGATTATATAATATTTTTAGACACAGAATGGTGACTAGCTACTTAACAGAGCAAAAGCATAAAGAGGAAAATTGCTGACCAGTATATATTAGATTTCAATAATAACTATGTGACACAGTTGTTTAATGACTAGCACTTTGTATTGGCGGTTTATGTGTTGAATTTTCTGAAAGAGAAATGATGACTATAAAAATTAGTCTCAGTTTCAACTCTGTAATTTTGTCTGTATTCCAGACATACTATTCCTGAGGGATTATGGTTTCTGGAAGAATAATTTTAATACTTTGCTTAGCTTTCAGAAGGTATGTGCTCTAATTTTTTAAAAGCTTGATATTATTTCTTTGTTAAGAATGTGCCTCTAATGATAAGTAAAATATGTCAGGTATCATGAACAGGTGGTTTAAAAATGTGTTCACTTATCCTCACCACAAACCAGTGAGGTAGATACTTTTATTATCCCCACATTTCAAGTGAGGAAATGGGTGCTTGAGTGACTAAATAACTTGTTCTGGGCACATGACCATTAAGAGGTAGAGAGCGTAGAGGGGGAGATTCACTTTAATTCATTCCCTTAGCTACTATATTACATGGAGGAAGTACCATTCTTCTGTTTTAAGCTGAATTTGCTAATCAGTCAACAAAATAGTTAACAAAAACTACAATCTATGGCAGGGGTCAGGAACCTTTCTGACTGAGAGCCATGAACGCCACATATTTTATTTTTTATTTTTTTTAATAAATATTTATTAATGGTAATGGGATGACATTAATAAATCAGGGTACATATATTCAAAGAAAACATGTCTAGGTTATTTTGTCATTAAATTATGTTGCATACCCCTCGCCCAAAGTCAGATTGTCCTCCGCCACCCTCTATCTAGTTCTCTGTGCCCCTCCCCCTCCCCCTAACTCTCTCCCTCCCTCCCTCCCTCCCATGTCCTCCCTCCCCCCACCCCTGGTAACCACCACACTCTTGTCCATGTCTCTTAGTCTCATTTTTATGTTCCACCAATGTATGGAATCATGTAGTTCTTGTTTTTTTCTGATTTACTTATTTCACTCCTTATAATGTTATTAAGATCCCACCATTTTGCTGTAAATGATCTGATGTCATCATTTCTTATGGCTGAGTAGTATTCCATAGTGTATATGTGCCACATCTTCTTTATCCAGTCTTCTATTGAAGGGCTTTTTGGTTGTTTCCATGTCTTGGCCACTGTGAACAGAACGCCACATATTTTAAAATGTAATTCCGTGAGAGCCATACAACGACCCGTGTACGTTACGCATTCTCCAATAAAAATTTGGTGTTGAACTGGAGGACAGCTGTGATTGGCTCCAGCCACCCGCAACCATGAACATGAGCGGTAGGAAATGAATGGATTGTAATACATGAGAATGTTTTATATTTTTAACGTTATTATTATTTTTATTAAAGATTTGTCTGCGAGCCAGATGAAGCTATCAAACGAGCCACATCTGGCTCGCGAGCCGTAGGTTCCCGACCCCTGATCTATGGTATCTAAGTCTAGAATATCCATCATGAAGGAGAGGGTTGCCTTTTATAACGATAAGCCATACCATGTGTAAAACAAGGCCAGAGAGCCTAAAACTCACGCACGTCTGCTCTGAGTTCTCCTTTGACTCGTGATGCCCGGCCTAAGCCAAGCCACCACACTTCATTTTATACAGAGTGAAATGGGAATTTCTTTCATGAGTGTAGGGTAAATATATGACACGACTGCATGACAACTCACATCACAAATTCTTCGCACATAACCATTGTAAAAGTATATTCATTACATTGTATCACATGTGGATTTCCTAGCAGTTTTTATGTGTTCCCTTCTTGATGTATACAATACAAAACACTGTGTGTGTGTAAGAGAGAGCTAGAATTGAGTTCAGGTCCCTTTTTTCTTTTTTCCTGCCACTCACTGGCTTTATTATCTTGAGTAAGTCTCCTGGAACATCAGTTTCCTCAAATAAAGGTACGGGTTATTTTTTTCCGGGCACATGTCATGAGAATCAGACGAGATGGTATATGCTAAGTCTCGAGCGCATAGTCAATACTCAATGTTAATTTTGTAGGACAATAATATAAAAATACCAATAAGTTACATTCCTACCTGCGTACTTTACATTTTAAAGGAGATTTATATTCAGTGATAAACAGAGAAGAGTGAGGTAAAAAAAAAAAATCTACTTTGCTTAACTCCTCAAATTCTCCATTTTTTGATGAAATTGGGCCAAGTTCATCTAGTTTCTGCGGCAAACTGCTTCAGTTCTCTACTTTGCTTTGGCAGTGAAAACCAGTCTCTTAAGTAATCTTGTTGAAGGGCTTATGAAGACATTATGGTATTTGGCTTCCTATCTTATCCAAGTCGCCTGGATGAAAAATTTGTCTTCCCTTCCCCTCTTTCAGACAAAGGATTTAAAACTACTTTAGCATATTAGTGAAGCAAAGAGACATTACGGAAACGTGACTCTGGGCTGACTTTTATAGGTCCTGACTTGGATGCGTTTCACAGGTGGAAACATATACATTTTTTTTAAAAAAAAGTCAACATTTTCTGATATAAAAGGGATCCCCTTTTTTTCCCCCTTTCCTTTCTTTTTCTTTCCTCTCCTCTTGTTTCTTTTTTTTCTCTTTCTCTCTCCCCCTCACCTTTCTGTCCTCCTTCCCGTTTTCCATCTTTGATGGCATGTGACTGCATTTGAGAACATACAAATCTTGAAACTTTTCACTGGGTTCTTGAAAGCCAGCCCAAATCAAATTCCCTCTTTTGTTGCTGGCCAGGAACAAAGCCACTGAAGCCAAGCGGTCACTGTTCACTTCACACATAAGGAAAAGGAAAATTTATTTTAATTCCCCAAAGATGAAGGGACAGCCTGCTTCTGACACTGAAAGGGGATCTTGGGGGAAAAAAGGATTCATGGATGGAACAGGATCTCAGAATATCCTCCAAGGACTCAGAGGTGCCCAAAACAAATATGGAGTATGACATCTTCCCAGTGTGACGTGTTTGGAGAAGTGGAGAGCCGCAGAAAGAGGGAAAACTTCATCAAGGAGAAAGACAGACAATGGCCTGGCTTGAATGGTGTCTCAAAGCAGATAAGGGAGATGCAAGCATGATGGCCATGATGGTTTTGGATTAGACACCAGGTTGAATTGACAGGGAATTCCCCCACGAAGGAAGCGGGTGTTTGCTGTCCTTTCTATCGAGCAGATCAGCATAGTGATGTGTGTAAACTGGTAGTGGGACACCATGCAGAAAGTACTGTTCTTAGCCCCCACCCCCGTGGCCCCAAACTCTCCCTTGCCCACTCTACTGGCATTCACATTGCTCATATTACTGAGTGCCCAGTGGTGAGGGAGAGAGGTGCAGTGAAAGTAGTACAGGCTTTGTAACCTCATGAAACTGAGTTTGAATCCCTGCTCTACTCCTAAGTGACCCTGGGAAGTCACTTACTTCTCTGAGTCTTAATTTCCTCTTCGGTAAATGCAAATATTATCTTCCCTGATAACCTAAACAAGTTGTTGTGAGAATCACATTAGGTAATGGAAAGGAAAGAGCTTTGTAAGTTATCGAGTGCTGCAAATGTCAAGTCCAGTGATAGCGATAACCTAAGGAATGGATGAATCTCATGTCTGGATTTCTGCAGATCTCAGGTTCGGGTTTGCTGATGGAATCTCCTTCCCTCTTTCTCTTTGTCATATAACAGATGGGAGGACTTGGTCAGCCTTCATCAGATAGATTAATCATATTGCAACGTAGAAGAGCCCACACCTTGTTTACGTAGCCTCAACTGTCGGAGGCACTACTTCCTTACTCCCCACTATACACCAGACACGAAGTTGGGCTTCCTTAGGCTTTCCTACCAACACTCTCATTTGCAGAAGAGAAAACTGAGGGTCTAGAAACAAAACACTTGCTCCAGTTCACTCAGTTGTTAAGTGGGAAGGCCAGGATTCTAAGTGAGGGGGCAGGATTCTAAGTGAGGGGGCAGGATTCTAAGTGAGGGGACAGGATTCTAAGTGGGGGGACAGGATTCTAAGTGGGGGGACAGGATTCTAGGTGAGGGACAGGATTCTAAGTGAGGGGACAGGATTCTAAGTGAGGGGACAGGATTCTAGGTGAGGGGACAGGATTCTAAGTGAGGGACAGGATTCTAAGTGAGGGGACAGGATTCTAAGTGAGGGGACAGGATTCTAAGTGAGGGGACAGGATTCTAGGTGAGGGACAGGATTCTAAGTGAGGGGACAGGATTCTAAGTGAGGGACAGGATTCTAAGTGAGGGGACAGGATTCTAGGTGGGGGGACATGATTCTAAGTGAGGGGACAGGATTCTAAGTGAGGGGACAGGATTCTAAGTGAGGGGACAGGATTCTAAGTGGGGGGACAGGATTCTAAGTGAGGGGACAGGATTCTAAGTGGGGGGACAGGATTCTAAGTGAGGGGACAGGATTCTAAGTGGGGGTACAGGATTCTAAGTGGGGGGACAGGATTGTAAGTGAGGGGACTGGATTCTAAGTGAGGGGACAGGATTCTAAGTGGGGGGACAGGATTATAAGTGAGGGGTCAGGATTCTAAGTGAGGGGGTCCTGACATGCACAGCTTTGGGAAGGGGCTTAGAAACCAAGTCCCCAGAGAGAAAACCATGCAGTTGTGGGAGAATGTGCCAATTCCACACAGACAGTGGCCTTGGCCGGGGATTTTTTTTCCCTCCTAAAACCTTATAACGAAACCACATTGAATGATTTTTACTGTAAATTCTTAAAACTGAACATTACAGTTTACAGTCTCCTTTGACCCCTCTATCCTGTTCCCTACTTCACCCGCAGCTCCTTCTGTCCTTTTAGTGGTTCCTGTCATGCACGGCATACGGACATGTTGGCCAGTGACAGACTGCACAGGCATGGGTGGTCTGGCCAGTTATAATGGAGCTGAAAAATCCCTATCGCCTAGTGATGTCATAGTCACGCCATGAAGTCAGAATGTCATAAAGCAACACATTACTCACGTGTTTGTGGTGATGCTGGTGTAAACACACCTACTGCCGTGCCAGTCGTATAAAAGTATAGCACATACAATTATGTACCATACATAATACTTGATAATGACCATAAATGACTGGCTGATGTATGTAATCCACTTTTTTTGTTATTTTAGACTGTCCTCTTTCTCCTGATCATAAAAGTTTGCTGTAAGAGACTATGCCATGTTATGCCAGCAGCAGCCTCATACATTTCCCGTTTATCATGTTTCTAGATTGCATCACTTTTTCTTGTGCTTGATTTAATCTCATGTTGTTTATTTTATTTATTATTTAAAATCTCATGTTGTTTAGTACAGTAACATGCTGTCTAGACTTGTAGCCTAGGGCAACAAGCTGTGCTGTAGAGCCGAGGTGTGTAGTGGGCGGTACTGTCCGGGCTTATATAAGTGCTCTTCCTGAGTTTGCACACTAAGATGTTTGCCTAGCAAGGCATTTCTCAGAATGCATCCCTGTTGTTAAGTGGCACATAACACTTTTTCAATAACTTTAAAATAAATTTATACACACTTATTGAGATAAATACATATACTTAATTTTTACACGAGTGGTATCAGTTGTACTTATTATTCCTGTGCTTGTTTTTAAAATTTTATTTAATAACATATCTTGGAGATATTTCTATGTCTGGACGGACATATATACTGGCTTCATTCTTTTACTGCTTCATAGTATGAAGCCGTTGTAATTTAAGCTCTCGCCTACTGATGGATTTTTAGGTGGCTTCCATTGTCTTGCAAATAGTTCTCCAATGAGCAATTCTGTCCTTGGATATGAGCGTTTCTCTAGGGTAGATACTATAACATTATGAGTCCGAATATAACAAAATTGGTTATTGGCCTAACCTAACTACTGTTCTCAAAAGACAATTACTTACCGTAATCACTTGGAGTTCTCTCATTCCAGCAGGTTATCAGTTTTGAATAATATGATTTTCTTTTTTCTTTTCAATTAAGTGAGAGTATGCACCCCAACCAGGATCCACCCAGCAAGCCCCCTATGGGGCAATGCTCTGCCCATCTGGTGTATTTCTTCATTGCTGGATAACTGAGTTATCTTTAGCACCTGAGGCTGAGGCCACTAGGAGCTGGGGCCAACTCACTGGAGCCAATCGAGCCATGGCTCTGGGAGGCTGAGAGAGAAAAAAAAGAGGGGTAAGGAAGTAGCGGAGAAACAGATGGTTGCTTCTCCTGTGTGCCCTGACTGCAAATCAAACCTGGGGCATCCACACACCAGGCCGATGCTCTACCACTGAGCCAATCAGCCAGGGCCTATAATTTTTGTGATCTTTATTTTTGTGCTTTTGTGATATCATAGTCTGAGTAAAAAATATTGTTTACACTACTCTTGCAATAATCAACTCTGCATTTGACATGTTTGAGTTGTTTGTGTATGGTGTATAGTTAATAGATTAATAATATAGTAATCCAAATTACCCTCTCAAATGGCTAAACCAACTTACACTCCTGCCAGCACTGTATAAGAAAACCTATTTCCTTAAACCTTCACCAACACTCATTATTTTCTCTTTATTATTATTTTCAAACATTAAACATTGTGCCAAGCTGATGAGATGAGGGAAAATGACATTTCATTGTTGTTTTAATTTGTATTTTTACTCTAATTTTTGTCTTATGGCAGAAATGGCCTCCTTCAGGAGTTCTTATGTCTTCATTAAGCAATAGGGAGTCCTTCCCCAGATCTATTCCATTCCGCACCCCTAGATGCAGGCTAGAGCGAAGGCCTGAAACAGCGGTAAGGTCCTGAGTTCCACATACAACCTCACTCTCTCAGGGCTCTGGATCCTACGTTGGAAATTCTGATAGTACGTCAATCTCTGGTCCACCTCTGGAGTATTGGGCTGTGTTTAAAAGTTCTTCAGAGATGCTGTTAATGGTTACGTGCTCACTTTCCCCTTGTTTATTTCTGTATTGAAGATGTATTTTTCTCCTAATATGTCAATTGTTTTTAAATATGAGGAGCTACATTGTGGAATTTCAATAGTACATATGTATTTTTGATTATGAAAACACTACATGAGCATTATTTAAGACTTGAAAAAGCTTTAAAGAAGTAGAAAACTATCTTCCAGTCAGAGGCAACCATTATCAGTAAGGTAAAAATATATGTCTTAAAGAAAATGCATTTTCAGATATAAGCATTCTTATCTTCCATTCATGTTCTCCAAATGTCTGCTGTACTAATTTTTTTAGACACACACAAAGATCATTTTATCTTTCTTTCTTCTATTATTTTGTTTATGACTATGTTTCAGTGTTGGTCATTCAGACTATACTATATCTTTATAGTTGTGTTATTAATTAAACCTAGCCTGAAATGGCCACCCCTTCAACATGTCTATTAAAGGTCCATTAACTTATGCTACTGTCTTGGCTAAGTGGGACTTCAGGCCATGAGGTGTTGTGTGTCCTGGGAGTAGACAGGCCTCTTAAGCTAATCTCATGTTGTTTAGTACAGTCACATGCTGTACAGGCTTGTAGCCTTGGAGCAACAGGCTATATTCTACACTGCCTAGGTGTGTAGTGGGCTATCTAAACCAAGCGAGAGTGGAGAACACATCTTATAATTAGGAGAGATGTACCATGTCAAGCTTTTCCTATTTGTATTATTTTATTTTTACTGATTTATTTATTTATTTTTAAGAGAGACATGGAAACATCAATTGCTTGTTCTACTTCTTTATACATTTGTTGGTTGATTCCTCTATGTGCCCTAACTGAGGATCGAACCCGCCATGTTGGTGTATTGGAACAACATTCTAACCAACTAAGCTACCTGGCCAGGGCTCATATTTATATTGAAGTACTTAATATAATTGTTATGTCTGAAATTATTTAAATTTTTTTTTTTTTTTTTTTTTTTTTTTTTTTTTTTTTTACAGAGACAGAGTGAGTCAGAGAGAGGGATAGATAGGGACAGACAGGAACAGAGAGATGAGAAGCATCAATCGTTAGTTTTTCGTTGCACATTGCGACACCTTAGTTGTTCATTGATTGCCCTCTCATATGTGCCTTGACCACGGGCCTTCGGTAGACCGAGTAACCCCTTGCTCGAGCCAGCAACCTTGGGTCCAAGCTGGTGAGCTTTTTGCCCAAACCAGATGAGCTCGCGCTCAAGCTGGCGACCTTGAGGTCTCGAACCTGGGTCCTCCGCATCCCAGTCCAACGCTCTATCCACTGCATCACCACCTGGTCAGGCTGAAATTATTTAAATTTAATATTAAAAACAAACAAACAGGTCCTGGCCAGTTGACACAATGGTAGAGCATTGATTGGCCCAGTAAGTGGATGTCCTGGGTTTGATTCCAGGTCAGGGCACACAGGAGAAGCAACCATCTGCTTCTCCACCCCTCTCCTTCTCCCGTTTCTCTCTCTCTCTCTCTTTTTCTCTCTTCTCCTTCCCCAACCATCGCTCTATTGGTTTGAGTGCATTGGCCGTGGGCACTGAAGATGGTTCCTGAGCTTCCACTTCAGGTGCTAAAAATAGCTCAGTTGTGAGCATGGCCCCAGATAGGCAGAGTATCGCCCTGTAAGGGGTTTACTGGGTGGAACCCGGTAGGGCACATGCGGGAGTCTGTCTCCCTGTCTCCTCTCTTCTCAGTTGGGAAAAGAAGGGAAAAAATAAAACAAACAAACAAACAAACAAACAAAACTCAAAGAACAAAAAAAAGTTACACTGGAGATCACAATAGGGTGATTTCATAATTGTCTTACAGCATGGTCAAGAACACCCTCTAATTTATACAGTGCCCAAGAACCCCAACTGGCAAGAAAACAAACCCTCTCCACAACTGGTGTCAGAAAACATAGACTTAAGGAGAGGCCCAAGCAACCTGGGAAGAAGGCTACCTTAGTAGGCCAGATTGAATGTGGAAGAACAGCAGCTCCAGGTTCAATATATGCTCGCCCAATGTTCTAGCTCTTTATTGGCCTCCTAGATTGTGCCAGCTGGGAGACAAAAATACCTTCTTGCTTCTGACTACCCAGTGCAGCCAAAGGAAGAGTCAATTGGCTATCTGGCACACCAACTTCCTCCATCAGCACAAAAGATTATTCTTTACTATGGCTAAGATAAATGCACGAGGCTGCATCATTTTTCACAGTTGATTAGGAGAAAAGTTGAATTAAATGCCCTGATTCATTTCAGTTCTATTGTGAAAATTACTTGTTGGCTGCTACTTTTTTTCTTTCTTGATTCAAAGTTTATTTAATTGACTCTGAACATTAAGTGATGACTGAAATGGTTTGCTTCAGAACAGATGGTCTCGTGCTATTATATAGGAAGTGCTTTCTCAAATCCCCCACTTGTGATTTCTGGCAGAAATTATTTTAACAATAAAGGCTCATTTCTCAATATTGGTTGTTGTTTACAAGTGTCATTATATCCCTGGGTTGAGGGGCTGAAAGCAGTGGTTCCCAGCTGAGCTGGATCCAAGCATTGCATCAAGGATGGAGGTTGGTTTCATAGGCCAGGGGCTAGCTTTTGGAAGAGTTGATGAAGATTCTTATTTTGCTTGTAATTTTGGCCATGTTTTAATAGGAGGACTCAATGTTTGAGACTAAGATGCTTGTGCTGGATTATAGCCCTCAGAAGGGAGCTCTAAACTCTAGGGGTGAGCATGGTAGGTTACGGGTCAGCCAGCCAAATAGGTATCATGTGTGACTGTGGATTTGGAAGGGCCACTTTAAAGCAGATGGGGGTGCAGGATGAGACACAATGAGAGAGGAGAAAGAGGGAAATAATCAGAAATGGAGGAGGAAGAGAAAGGAAAGGGGTAAAAGTAGTGAAGTTCAGTGTCAATGTCTGCCCAGCATTAGCAAAGACCTCCGGTTTGGGACAAGTGGGTTCTGATGTCACCCAGTTTCCATTCACCAAGGCACAGGGCACCTCAAGCCCCCATGAGCTTTTCGAATTCTTAGTAAGGTGTCATTTAGACTAGTGCAACCCTGGAGGGGTGAGCAGTGAGGGCCCTTGAGACCAGACCATTCGTGGCTTCATTGCTGAGCTCCCTTGTGGAACCAGAGAGTGACCAGAAGCTCAAAGAGGAGCGTACTCTCTTCTCGTACAGGCAGTTATGCAAGGATGTGTAACACTCAAGTTGAAGGCTGTTACACGTGAGGTGATATCAAGGGAACCATTTAAAAGGAAGTATTTGGCTGGCTGACCTGTATCCTACCGTGCTTAACCCTGGAGTTTAGAGCTCCCTTCTGAGGGCTATAATCCAGCACAAGCATCTTAGTCTCAAACATTGAGTCCTCCCATTAAAACATGGCCAAAATTACAAGCAAAATAAGAATCTTCACCAACTCTTCCAAAAGCTAGCCCCTAGCCTATGAAACCAACTATATATATACTGCACAAAAATCAGGGGATATTTCAATGTGTGTGTGTGTGTGTGTGTGTGTGTGTGTACACACACAGGGGCATACACCTCATGACCAAAATGGTGGGAGCATATCAGTTCTTATGGGGAAAATAAAAGACTTTTCTAGTACTTATATAATAAATTCTTCACATGAGATTTACATAGGGAATACCCAAATGGGTAGTACCTAAAGATCCTGACAATACGTTTGTGGTAAAAGGAATAAGAGATATTTCTTCATAAAAGTCAGGGTCATGATCTTAAAACACAATACAGTGAAGGTAATTGTGAAAAGACCTAAGGTTATATGTTTCAAATAAGAGATATTTTGTGGGTCTGGCTTTATTCCAAGCCTGGAATTTAGAGGCTGTAGAGAATGGATGGATTAGAATTTCTCCTGTACTTCACTTTACTTATTTATTTATTTTTGAGACAGAGAGAGAAAGAGAGAGAGAGAGAGAGAGAGAGAGAATGAGAAAGGGAAAAGGAAAGAGATGAGAAACACCAAGTCATTGTTGCAGCACTTTAATTGTTGATTGATCACTTCTCGTATATGCCTTGACTGGGGGGACTCCAGCTGAGCCAGTGACCCCTTGCTCAAGCCAGCAACCTTGGGTTTCAAGCCAGTGACCTCTGGGTTCAAGCCAGTGAACATGGGATCATTTCAATGATCCCCCTCTCAAGCTGGTGACCCCACACTCAAGCTGGTGAACCTGCATTCAAGCCAGTGAGCTTGGGCTTGGGATTGTGAAGCTGGTACCTCAGTGTTCCAGGCAGATGCTCTATCCACTGTGCCACCACCAGTCCGGCTGTATGCACTTTTTGGCTGATATTTTGATAGGAGTCAGAGAGCTCAGAAATTAGGGTAATTACAGTGGTGATAATGTTGCTGTCTGTATCATATGGACCCATATGTTTAGTTAGTATGATCACTATGTATGAAGAAAATGCACCCTGAAGAACATGGCATATAGAGTTGGACTAATTAGGTTTGAGTCAAGTTCCAAAATCTTTGAGCTTTTTTTTCTTAAGTGAGAAGTAGGGAGGCAGAGAGACAGACTCCTGCATGCACCTTGATGGGGATTCACCCAGCAAGACCCCTATGGGGCGATGCTTGGACCATCTGGGCTGTTGTTCGGCAACCAAGCTATTTTAGCACCTGAGGTGAGGCCGTGGAGCCATCTTCAGTGGGGCCAACTTGTTTGAATGAGCCATGTCTGTGGGAACAGGATGGGGGGTGGGGGTGGAAAGAAGAGAGAGAAAGGTAGAGAAGTAGATGGTTGCTTCTCTCCTGTGCCCTGACTGGGAATTGAACCTGGGACTTCCACATGCCAGTCTGATGCTCTACCACTGAGCCAACTGGCCAAGGCCCAAAGTCTTTGATTTTATACCTTTTTTTTTCCTAAGTGAGAGGAGAGGAGATAGACAGATTCCCACATGCATCCCAACTGGTTCTACCCAGCAACCCCTGCCTGGAGCTGATGCTTAAATCAACTGAGCTATCCTTAGCTCCTGGGACCGATGTTCAGATCAATTGAGCCACTGGCAGAGAAGAGAGAAGGGGAGAGGGAGGGAGAGAGAAACAGATGGTCACTTCTCATGTTTCCCCTGATGAGGATCAAACCCAGGATGTCTGCACGCTGAGCCGATGCTCTATCCATTGAGCCAAGCGATGAGGGCCTGGATTTTATACTTGTGAATCTTGTGTTGGATGTATTCACACTATCACCTCAAGAAAATAATACCATCTTTTTTGAAAAGTTTTCTCATTTGTATGAGATGAGATGGAGAAAAATTTTTGTCACCTTAACCATTTTTAAGGGTAGACCAGCTGTGTCATTTAAAAGTGTTTCTGCTACAAGTGACAAAAAAGTTCAACTTAAAATAGCCTAAGGAAAAAAAAAGAAGTTTATTGGCTCTGTACATGAAAAGTCAGGGATAGGGTTTGTGTAGTAGTTTCTTAATTAGTACAACCTTGGTGAACTCCTTGTCTCACATTTCTGGAGGCCTGATCTGAAGTCAAGGTGCTGGCAGGGCCACACTCACTCCAGAGGCTTTGGGGGCTCTTGCCTCTTCTAGCCCTGGTGGCTACCTGGCATTCTGTGGTGTTCCTTGAAACCATAATTAGAACCACAATTCGAGTGCTTTTGGCCATGTCACTCCAATCTCGGTCTTCATCTTCATATCAGCTTCTCCTCGGTGTGTCTGTGTTTTCTCTTCTGTCTGCATCTAATCTCCCTCTCTCTAAGAGGGACGCATGTGGTTGCATTTAGGGCTGGATAATCCAGGATGAGCACCTCTTGCAAGATTCTTAACTTAATCACATTTTTCCCATGTAAGATAATATTCACTTTTTGCCAAATAAGGTAACATTTACACGGTCCAGGGGATAGGGGGCGTATCCATCTTTGTGGCCACTATCCATACAGTTGGCTTCAGAATTGCTGATATCTGGCCCAAATGATATCATCAGGACTTGTTTCCATACCATCTTTCAGCTATCTTTAATTTGGAGCTTTGGTCGAAGTCTTCATTGATTTCAAGATGGTGGCAGCAGCTCTATATGTTATATCCTTCATCTCTGAATCAAATCCTCTCTCTTAGCAGCCTCAGCTGAAAGTCTAATGGGCTTCCTTGCATCTGAGGAGTCAGTCATCTGAGTGACATCCTTGGAGTCACAAGGATGAGGAGTCACTTCTTCTTGCATCTGAGGTTCACAAACCAATCACTGTGACCAAGGCAATCTGAGGCTCTGATTGGCTTGGCCTGAGTCACATAATCATGGTATCAATACTTCTGGGACCACATGAACTAGAAATTTGGGAAGAATGGCTTCCCAAAGAAAAATGCTATTACCACAGGGAAGGATGGTAGATGCTGAATGGCAAGATAAACAAACAAACAAAAAATTAAAAAGTCCTCACAAATGTCTGACACAACAGTTTGGTTGATAAGATTCTTTAATAAGCCCCTTATTCGTATAAAAGAAGGAATCTATAGATTCTGTGTTATACAGAAGAGCAAGGAGGATTATGGGGGTGTGGGCCCAACCTGGGGAGTGAAGTAGGAGGAGAGATTCAAGTAGGTCTAACTGGGAATTTGTAGGGCTGTGTATTATGTCAGATGATTCTTCCAGAGACTCCATAAATCTTCAGTAATTCTAAAAAAATATGACCTGCTTAATTAAATCAACTGGATTTCTCACTGGAATGGTGAAGGGGTTGAGCTTGTAAAAAGCTTGAGGTTTTTTTTATTTTTATTTTTTATTTTTCTGAAGCTGGAAACGGGGAGAGACAGTCAGACAGACTCCCGCATGCACCAGACCGGGATCCACCCGGCACGCCCACCATGGGGCGACGCTCTGCCCACCAGGGGGCGACGCTCTGCTCACCAAGGGGTGATGCTCCGCCCCTCCAGGGCGTCGCTCTGATGCGACCAGAGCCACTCTAGCGCCTGGGGCAGAGGCCAAGGAGCCATCCCCAGCGCCCGGGCCATCTCCACTCCAATGGAGCCTCGGCTGAGGGAGGGGAAGAGAGAGACAGAGAGGAAGGAGAGGGGGAGGGGTGGAGAAGCAGATGGGCGCTTCTCCTGTGTGCCCTGGCCGGGAATCGAACCCGGGACTTCTGCATGCCAGGCCGACGCTCTACCACTGAGCCAACCAGCCAGGGCCAAAAGTTTGAGGTTTGACCAAAATATAGTCAGCTCTTAGAGATGAAGTTGAGAATAGAAACCTGGGTTATATGTAAAGTAGGATAATGACCCTCTCTTTGTAGAGCTGGGGTGGGGGGCAACTGAGATCAAGGGTATGAAATGTTTTCTAACTGTAAAGTAATACACTCCTGGGAGTTCCCTCGTGTTGTTTTCATGACTTTCCTCAATAGTTCATATCCATGTAGGCCTGTTAGTTTTCCTCTGAGTCATCCTCAGGCTCTTATCAAGGAATCAGACAAGAATGTTGATAAAATCCACTGAAATGCTTCTTCCCACCAATAAAGACCTCAGAGCACATTCCTACTGACCGTAAAGCATTTTGGCAAAAGCTGCCATCTGTAGTTTATCGTGTAGGCTATAACGCCAGAGACGGAGCTGAGCTTCAACAAATCAGACCAAAGTTGACTTCTTCTGTTGTTACTTTATATCAAGGGCCCTTTACTAGGGGCACATCCAGGGGTGTGGTTGTATCTGTCAGTCTCCTGAAATTGTGTGCAAAATGTGTGCATGTGTGATGCACGCATGTGCTGTTTGCATTGTCTTTAAGAAGAGACCCCGTCCGTGGCTTTCAACAGAGTCTCAGAGGAGTCATGACCCCCCCAAAGGTTAAGTACTCGAGACTCTCAAAGTTTCTGGCGATGGGACCTCGTTGAAAGGTGAATGAAGAAATTTGAGAATTATAACCCCACTCAGCTGTCAGCTCTCTTCCACTGGCTCTTCTTTGAGGCTCTGCCGTGTCGCTCTAGCACTCCATCTTAAGAAAAAGCAAAACATTTTGTTTGTGTCTCGATACTTGTTTCTTCTGCAAAAAAATATTTTGTGTGTATGTTTTTAATTGGAAAGGTAATATATACTACTTTTAGAAAATTTAGAAACTAAAGAAAAGCAGGAAAGTATTTTTAAAATCATTCACATACTTGGTGAATAAGTTTGCTGGTGGCATAGCACAATTGGCGTGGCTGTCGGTTTCAGATTTACCTACTTGAGTTGGTGTTCTGGGAAATTCTGGGAAAGTTGATTAAATTCCTCAAGTCTCTTCTCATTAATAAATTTGAAATAACAATTATACTTACATCATAGGGTTCTTGGGGATTCAATAAGGAAATACATGCCAGTGCCTGGCACGCAGAAAGTGCTTAATACATGATAGCATTTTGTCATGACTGTTGTTTTTTTTTCCCAATCTTTTTTATATACTTGAGATCATACTGTGTTTACAGTTTGGTCTTATGCCTTATTTCTCTTTTCATTGTAGTAATTCTCCACATTATTACATATCCTTATAAACATTAGTTTTCATGGTTTAATGTGTTTGATGACATTATGTTAAACACAGGGATATATTCAAATTTACTTTAACTACTATAAATGTATATTTTCATGAATACTTGGGATTTTTTGGTTTTCTACTCTCCAAAGGAGATGACCCCATCAACATATTTAGGCAAACATGCATTTGAAATCAATGTGTTCATACAGAACAGATGGTATATATACTTTGTTGGAAGTCACTACAGAGTATTGTGGGTCTCCAAGAAGAGAAGGACCTTTCCTAACTAGAGTGAGGATGAGAACTGCTCTAGAAGGGTTTATAGAGGTGTTGCTAGAACTGACTCTTGAGGAGCAAGAGAAAGTGTTTAGCAGACGAAGAGTATGTGGTGAGGAAGAGAACCAGAATGAAACACACAAAAAACATTGAATCTTGGTTGTAAGAAAATGCCAGTTCAAGGGAGCTTCAGCATAAAGAGCAAATTTGTTGGCTGGCACAGTTGTAAAGTCTATGGGGGATGCCTGGCAGCTGTGGAGTCAACTGGATCCAGGTGTGCAAAGCATGCCATTCGGCCTGGCCTTCTTGCCTTTTCTGGGCAATGCTTTCTTCTCTGTCGGCTTCATTTAGGCAGGATCTTTACAGAGGGTGGCAGAGACAGTCGTGAACACTCAGGTTTCAACCTAGTTTCTGAGCTTGCTCCATGGAAAGGTAACTTTAAATTTGCTGTTTGGACTGACTTGAATCACACGCCCAACCCAGAATACCAATGTGGCGGGGCAGCCCCAACCAAACCAGATAGACTGAGCAGAGCCTGCATTAGGACAGTTTGCTGTTGGAAAATGGCTGGCGTTAGCAGAAGGAAAAGTGGCTATTGGACAGGTGAAAACAGCGGATAAATCTGACAGTTTATTTAGGGAACTCCTAGTAATCCAGGATGGGTAGAGCGAGAGACCAAATAATGGAAGATTTTGGATGTTGTTATGCAAAGTATGAGCTTTATTTGGTGTGCAGTAGAGTGTCACTGAAGGGATCCATCAGGGGTAATATGGTCCCTTGATACAGTTTTAGTAACTGTAGTTCATAGTTTTCATTCTTTGTGTTGTACATTTTGTGGATGCTGACAAATGTATATTCTATGGGTTTTGACATGTACCCACCATTACACTATCATACAGAGTAATTTAGCGCCCTAAAAACCATCTGTGCTCCACCAATTCATCCTCCCTTACCTCCACACCCCTTGCAATCACTGGTCTTTTTCACTGTTTCCCTACTTTTGCCATTTTCAGAATGCTAGCTAGTTGGAATCACATAGTATATACCATTTTCAGATTGGCTTCTTGCATGTAGTCATATGCTTTTACGGCTCATCCCTGTCTTTAGACGGCTTAATAACGCATTCCTTTATATCAGGGATTGGCAACCTTTTTGGCTGAAAGAGCCATGAACGCCACATATCTTAAAATGTAATTCCATGAGAGCTATACAACGACCCGTGTACGTTATGCATTATCCAATAAAAATTTGGTGTCATCCCGGAGGACAGCTGTGATTGGCTCCAGCCAACCGCAACCATGAACATGAGCGGTAGGAAATGAATGGATTGTAATACATGAGAATGTTTTATATTTTTAATATTATTATTTTTATTAAAGATTTGTCTGCGAGCCAGGTGCAGCCATCAAAAGAGCCACATCTGGCTCGTGAGCCATAGGTTCCCGACCCCTGCTTTATATTGTTGAATAATATTTCGCTGTATAGGTGTACCACATTTTGCTTATCCATTCACCTATTGAAGGACATATTTGTTCTTCCATATATTGGCAATTTTGTAATTGCCAATTTATATGCAGGCTTTTCTGTGGACCGAACTCATTTGGGTAAATAGTAAGGAGGGTTATTTCTGGATCAAACATGATCCTTTGAATAATCGTTTTATTTGCAAAGCATTCTCACATTCATTCATTTACTCAATTTTCACAAGAGCTCTCGGAGCTAAGTGAGGTCTTTATTATTATTTCCACATTTATTTTATTTTTTTTTAAAATAATTTTATTTTTTTAATGGGGTGACATCAATAAATCAGGATACATATATTCAAAGATAACAAGTCCAGGGTATCTTGCCGTTCAATCATGTTGCATACCCATCACCCAAAGTCAGATTGTCCTCCGTCACCCTCTATCTTGTTCTCTCTGTGCCCCTCCCCCTCCCCCTTTCCCTCTCCCATTCCCCCCTCCCCCCTGTAACCACCACACCCTTATCAATGTCTCTCAGTTTCACTTTTATGTCCCACCTACATATGGAATAATGCAGTTCCTGGTTTTTTCTGATTTACTTATTTCGCTTCGTATCATGTTATCAAGATCCCACCATTTTGCTGTAAATGTTCCGATGTCATCATTTCTTATGGCTGAATAGTATTCCATAGTATTTCCACATTTTTTTAAATGAGACACTGAGGCTCTAAGAGTTTAAATAAAACATAAATTTACATAGCTGGTGAACGTGTAACCTAGGCACTTAATCCGGTCTCTTCACATGGCCTGAAGTTTACAATAAAGCAATTAGCTACAGCCAGATTAATTTTCATGATCTGAGCCCAAACCACTCAAACAGTGAGACCAGACCAGTCCCAGAAAAATGGGGAAGCAGTAAGGTTTTTTTTAATGCCTTCCTGGGCCCACACCCAGACTCCTTCATACAGACATCCCTGGCCTTCTCTCCAGGATCAAAAGGCATCGTTACTATTGGGAAACTGCCCAGTAACTGGCTGGATAACTAGATGAAGTCATTGAGTAATTGTTATTATTAATGACTTAATGTGCTACCCCTCCCAGAGAAAATGTGCATTTTCTTAGTAGCTTTTGATGTCTTCACTCAAAAAAAGTAAATAAAAGAGAAAGAAGAAAAAAAAATGTGGGAATTTCCAGCAGCAGACAGGGTGAAGGGGTTAGAAAGAAATTCAGGGAGATCTCTCAGTGCTCCTCTGATTACACCTCACATTTATTTAGTTCCGACTAGATGTCATACCCACAAGTAACAGCACTTATTCTTCCATTTCATTCCTAGATGCAAAAATTATCTCCACAGAATGCAAAGAGGGTATCAGTGGGCAAGACAACTGAGGCACGGTCACGTTTCCTCCCGGTAGTGTGGCCTTGATTGCCCAGCAGCCATATTTACCAATCTCATAGGTTAATTACCTTTAGTGAAACACATCCCATTTGTTGTTGGGCAGTGGTTGCATGACAGAAGGGTAGATAGATAGTTCAGGAGTATTTTAACCCCCTGTCTTTAATCTCCAAGCCATTACAAGCAAACATACAATCTGAATGAAAACAAAAGCAGCTTCAGGACAAATCTCTTCCAAGCAGGTGGTTTGGCCCTCCGCGCCTCCTTTGTGGAAACTCTGTAGCTGCCGCTGAGAAAAGTTTCTCATAAAGTTTTAGAGAAGGAACAACTCTCGCCTGGGTTTTGACATTATCCCTTAGACACAGAGAGAGCAGTGTCTTTGATGGCTACAATGGGTGGCTGGCTACCATCCAGCATACTCTATTTTTACCACTAAAATGACTCAGATTCCTTCCTTTTGCCTTTAAAATATTTGTAATCAACTGGCAAAGCCCTGGCCTTGGGCACTTCTGATCTTATCAG
The DNA here is from genome assembly GCF_036850765.1 of Saccopteryx bilineata. Classification (NCBI taxonomy): domain Eukaryota; kingdom Metazoa; phylum Chordata; class Mammalia; order Chiroptera; family Emballonuridae; genus Saccopteryx; species Saccopteryx bilineata. Next base: position 226,874,618 of record NC_089494.1, read on the forward strand.
GGGGCTAATCTTGGGGATCTTACTGTAAATGAAAGTGCTGTTTGCCTGAATGTGATTCCTGTTTTTAAAAAGAGGATTTCTCGGTTTCAGTCTATCTTACCTCTATGTGGGACTGGGAGTTCAGAAGGCCATTGCTTAGCCCAGGGGTCCCCAAACTTTTTACACAGGGGGCCAGTTCACTGTCCCTCAGACTGTTGGAGGGCCGGACTATAAAAAAAACTATGAACAAATCCCTATGCACACTGCACATATCTTATTTTAAAGTAAAAAAACAAAACGGGAACAAATACAATATTTAAAATAAAGAACAAGTAAATTTAAATCAACAAACTGACCAGTATTTCAATGGAAACTATGCTCCTCTCACTGACCACCAATGAATGAGGTGCCCCTTCTGGAAGTGCAGCGGGGACCGGATAAACGGCCTCAGGGGGCCATAGTTTGGGGACCCCTGGCTTAGCCATTGGGTGAGGATAATGTAACTCTGAGCATCCATCCTCCACAAAAACCCCTTGAGTGGTAGTAATTTTGCAAGGGGGATGGTTTATTTTGTTCATTCTGGTACCAGAATCTGGATGAGATATTTCAGCTTCACCTACAGAGCGAGCATTTGTAACAAACTGGAAGACCCTTTAACTTGATTTATCTTTCCATGCCTCTTATTGTCCTTAGATTAAAATGTAAACTCCATAACAAGACCTCAGGGCCCTTCACGTTCATACTCTTCGAACCATCCCAGGGCTTCCCTAGCCCCGAGTACTGAGGACTCACCTGGACCTTGAGTCTGACTGTAACTCTTATTGGCTACTCTGTCTCCCCTGTTAAGCTGAAGGCTCTGGACTCATTCCTGAGCACAGGGTGTGGAATTCTGTAACAATCCATCAATATCTGCTGAATGAACAAATGACAATTCATTGACAAATGAAAACTGTGAGATGAGCTTATAAACATTTTACTAAACTGTTAGCTCAAGCAAATGTCCCAATAAAAGAGAGGCCCAATGTTAAGTATGTGGAGAGTATGGGTCTGGTATTAACTTGTCTCTCCTCACTATGAACTCAGTGACCTCTTCAGGGAAGAGAGGCAGGGGAATCACTCTGCCCTGGCTCTCCATGTCTTGCCTCATTTTCTTTCCTGGCCCTGGCTTTGCATTGTCCCAGAGGCTCTTCTCGGTGCCATACTCATCTGCACTCATGCTTGTGTGTGATGGAAGGGACTCTTTCTTTTCTCAGAGTTTTAATAGAAGTTGATAGGACTTCTCAGTGTATCTGAATAAAGTTGTGAGAAGTCCACAGTCTAAGGATGATGCTATTTCTATAACCTGGGCTCTTGCTGACCCTGGAGAAGCCTGGGGCAATACTAAATGTTAGTGTCTCCCCAAATTATATGTTGAAACTCTAACTCCCAATGTGATGATACTGGGAGATGGGGTCTTTGGGAGGTGGGGCATTCATGAATGGGATTAGTGTCCTTATCAAAGAGATTGTAGAGAGCGCCCTCACCCTTTGTACCATGTGAGGACACATGAAAAGGTGCTCGTCTATGAAGTAAGCTTCCCTAAAGTGGGCTGTCAACAGACACCAAATCTTCTCATGTCTTAGTTTTGGACTTTCAGTCTCCAGAATTGTGAGAAATAAATGTTTGCTGTTTGAGCCACCCAGTCTATACCACCAGTGGTATTTCTGTAGAGCAGCCCAAATGGACTGAGACACCTGGTTTCCTTCAGTGCAGGCTGCAGAAAGCAGAGGCCTTCCGCCTTTTCCTGGAACACTTCTTTCTCTGCTCTGTCACCACCACCACCATCATCACCATGATCACTGTCACCATCACCATTATCACCATTGCCACCAGCAACATTCACGTCACTTACTTGCTTCACGTCATTGCTAAGTACTGTACCCATATTCATTCACTGAATCTTCAAAACAGCTTTATGGAGTAGGTGCCATGATTATATTCTTCCTTTGGCAGAGCAGAAAACTGAGGCACAGAAGGAGTTTCATTTGTTTAAGGTAACAGAGCTACCAAATGACCCTTGTAGTCTGTCTCTAGGCCAGTGCGTTACATCCACCCGAGTTTTTCTTGGGAAAACTTCCTCTCTGTTTTCTTTGTTATGATAGCAAATATCCCGAACCTTCCCCCCTCTCTCCCCCCCACCCCACACAACCTTAGCTCCAGCTGCCAGAGATTTTTTGATATTATACTCACCTTCATTTGGGCCTTACAGCAGTGCTGTAATTTAAATTCAAATAATTTAACAACTGGTTCTCTGCCTTAATGACCATTTTAAGTATAAAAAAATGATATTCTGAAAGGTAGTTTATTATTTCATACATTTAGTACTTAGATAAGAACAATAAAAGATACACAAAACTAGATTGTTATAAGAAAAATTTTAAATATTAATATAAAAATATTAAGTAACACCTGACAAAAAAAACCCCCAATAAAACTGTTATTTAAGATATTTCCATATTGCTTCTTGGTTGGTGTCCTCACTTGCAATTTTTTTTTTTTACCTGTGGACGGAATGAACATTACTACAGCTGCTTAGCATATGCTGTTGAGCAGATGAACATTAACAAAGAATAAGAAATGTAAATTTGTGATTTCCACATTGGGCGGCTGCCTATGCGCCCACCTTAGAGAGCACCCTGATTACAAGTGCCATTTTAACAACCAGGTCACCAAACTCAACTAAAAATTAGGTATCAGTTCTGTCCAGTAGGTGCAAACTGGCTGAATCTCACCACTGCCTTCCAGGCAGAACCACGAAAACAAATGTGTTTCTCTCATGTGTCTCCATTTCTCCCACCTGCCTTTCTCTCTTGATTATAGTCAGCTCTTGACTTCGTGCTGAGTGATCCTCCAGTACCAGGCTGCTTCTCCAGAAGTAAGAGAGTCCTGCTGGAGGGAGGATGCAGTGACGGCAGCAAGCAGTGCGGGACAGGGTTAGGGTGGAGCACGTGGGGGGAATACAGGGAAAAATATCTGACACCCTTTCTGGAGACCAATGCAGGCTTCGCACCTTCCAATTTTGTCACTTTTCAGAATTTTCAAAAAACAGAAACTCATCTATCTTTACAACAGCTTCGTGAGATAGGCAGGGTAGGAACTATTGTTTCTCTCCTTCCAGGTCACCCAGCTACTGCTAAGTAGTGTGCAGGTCCAGCACTTCTGTCTCCTTGTTCTGTTTTTGCTACAGCACCCTTTTCCCTCCATCATTGTATGAGAAGACAATAAATGAAAACACACGTAGTCCACTTTACAGTTTAAAATTTTCTTTTGTTGGCCCTGGCCGGTTGGCTCAGTGGTAGAGCGTCGGCCTGGCGTGCGGGGGACCCGGGTTCGATTCCCGGCCAGGGCACACAGGAGAGGCGCCCATCTGCTTCTCCATCCCTCCCCCTCTCCTTCCTTTCTGTCTCTCTCTTCCCCTCCTGCAGGGCAGAGCATCGCCCCCTGGTGGGCGTGCCGGGTGGATCCTGGTCGGGCGCATGCGGGAGTCTGTCTGACTGCCTCCCCGTTTCCAGCTTCAGAAAAATACAAACAAACAAAAATTTTTTTCTTTTGTTGCTTCCCCAGAAAACAAGAATGGAAAATGAACTTGGGAGTCCCTGCTGACTGGCGTGGCTATTGCTGCTACCTTTCCTCTCATTGACACATTCCAGCAGGTTACGGCTGGGATTTGTGATGAGTGACTTCAGAAAGGGCCACGGCTTTGGATGTTAAACCAGTGATGTTTGAATCAGTTTGTCTGGAAATCAGGCTGACTCTGTCACTAGTCTGGGTTTTGGAAACCAACTGGCTTGTGGGATTGTGAGAAAGTCACTTTATCACATTGTTCTTATTTCCATTTCTGTCTCAGGTGATGGGAGAACTGTTATACGTGAAGTATAGAGAAGCAGGAGGAGAAAGATTGTTCTGGAACTTCCAAATGATATAACCACATCCTAATCCAGTGTTGAATATACTACCCTGTGTTTGTGTGATATTCACGTTTATTTTCCCCTCTCCATCCTACATCAGACTTTTTATTTTTTCACTGTGAGAATGTATTATACTTGTAATAACAACAAAGAACTAATATAAAATGACCAGTAACCGATGAACTCTATTTAAATTCTGCCTTAAGCCTCCAAAGTGAAATAAATTATGAGTGCAGAATTTGTGTTTTCATCTAAGGGAGAGCAACCTACCTAATTGTAAGTAGTCTTTATATCTCGTCCTCTAGGCCTTTGTATCCCTATTTCTTCATATTCACTTTAATTCAACAAAACTTTGTCCCATGCCTACTTTTGTCTAGCTACTGATTTGATTCCCTAAACAATAAGACACAGTTCCTGCCCTTAGAGAAAGGATAAACTGATGGATGAGAAATGAAAAGATGCTGTTTTCCCTAAGTGATTATCCTGAAGCAGAAATAGAGTCCTGACCAGCACAGAATTTTAGGACTTCCAGGCCCAGCCCTGCCTAGTGCAGCTCCTCTGGCCCCATGCTGTCTGTCTATCCCCTGCTCACACTGCGGAGGTGGAAGCTGGTCATCCCAGATGCTCTGATACTGTAAACGATGATGTCATGTCCTGTTTTTTTGTCTGGCTGGGCCAGCTCGAAACACAGCTCGCAGCCTGTGGAGCAAATTCTTGCCTCAACCTCTCCCAACTTGCACAGCAAGAAGGAACAGCAACCTTTCTCCCTAACCCTGTTACACTCTCACACATAGCCCACAAAGCAGAGCTGCCTCTTATTCTCTCAGTGGTTTGGGGGTTCAGGTTACAAATGTAAAAATTTTAATTATATATAAAAAAAGAAAACAAACAGAGACCACTCATTTTTTAGATTGCAGCTTTCCTCTCTTTAGAATCCCCAGTAAGCTTTAAGTGAAACTCCTATGGTCAGAGAATGGGTCTGCCCTGCTCACCTGAATATCCCCAGTGGCTAGTCCAGAGCCTGGCCCAGAACACACACTCACTGAATGTTTTCGTGTGTGCAAATGGGTGACAACAGGACTCAAGCACGCATCCCTGTGAACTTGGCCAAGGACAGTTGAATAGTAGACACTATACTGTATCAAGATGAGACCTTCCTTGGACACTGGCTGACTATCCTTGAAACATATTTGTGTGACTTGGCCCTCTTTTCTCTCAAGATGAGTTCATTTCCCAGCTGGCTTCTCAGACCCTCATGCAAGTAGAACCTTGGTAGACCCACCCCAGGAACCCTCCAGACTTTCCCAGGCCCTGTCTAGATCCTGGAGTAAAGATGGACTGGGCTTAAACCAGCCTGAGCTACATAAACAACAACCAGACATCAAATGCAAGGACAAAGACAGGGAGAGGGAAAAACGGTTACTTCCAATTGCGAAGGTAAAGGAAGATATTTGCCAGGGGATCAGGGTGAGGGCCAGCTGCAGGACCAGGGCCACAGAGCACCAGGGAGCACAGAGTTTTGGGGCAGTAGTCAGAAAGCCTGCTGTGAGAATATTATTGGGAGACAATGAAATAAAGATTGTTTGGGGACAGTCACAGACTTTATTCTACAGGCCTTGAAAAGCAACTTGACCTAATCCCGTGACGTGTTATGGTAAGGGATGGGTTGCAGGGGGAAAAGGTTGGAAAAATGCTTAAGAAGCTCCCACAATAATCCAAGGAAGAGGACTAGGGTGACTAAAGGCAGGGGCAGTGGGAGTGCAAAGGCCCCTCCGCTGTACAGCCCTTGGCTTCTGTTTATTTATTTCTTTCTTTTTTTTCTTTTCTTTTTTTTTTGTATTTTGTATTTTTCTCAAGTTGGAAACGGGGAGGCAGTCAGACTCCCGCATGCGCTGGACCGGGATATACGTAGCATGCCCACCAGGGGGCGATGCTTTGCCTATCTGGGGCGTTGCTCTGCTGCAACCAGAGCCACTCTAGCGCCTGAGGCAGAGGCCATAGAGCCATCTTCAGCGCCCGGGCCAACTTTGCTCCAATGGAGCCTTGGCTGCAGGAGGGGAAGAGAGAGACAGAGAGGAAGGAGGGGGGGGTGGAGAAGCAGATGGGCGCCTCTCCTGTGTGCCCTGGCTGGGAATAGAACCCGGGACTCCTGCACGCCAGGCTGATGCTCTACCATTGAGCCAACTGGCCAGGGCCAGCTTCTGTTTATTTCTCTTTGTATTCACAATACTTCCAAGCCCAGGGTCAGGCCCAGAAACAGTGGTCAGTACATATTTGTAGAATGAATGAGTTAATAAAGCCCAGGTTAAAAAGATGCCGGGGACATAGAATGAATAGGTTCTGAGGGTCGGGGTTAGGTTGGTGAGAGAAAGGGACAAGATGAAGACAAGGTGAGGACTTCAGGGATCGTGTCTGTATGGCTGAGGTGCTCCTCCCTCAGTTAGAAGTATGGGGAAAGTAACGGGAGACTGTTTTAGACACTTGGAGCGTGCTTCCGTGCCAGTAGGAGCATATGAGTCTTCTGCCTGGTCCTGACTTTTGGACTATGGTGAACAGTCTCATAGCAGGCAGTCAGGAGGGCCTGTTGTTAAAGTCCCATCACTACTCCATCTTAGCATCAAGTTACTTTCTTTCCTTTTAATCAGCACACTTAGATTCCCATAGGTTTTCTATGTGAGCATTTTTGATGAATATTTATTGGTCTGGGTTGTATTACCTCTCCCCCCAATATATATTTATTCTGGGGCTAGCACTCTTAAATTCTCAGAAACTACCACAAGTATTGACATTTATTTTCTAGGCTCCAAGAAAACATTATCTATGTCGCTTGGAAAGACATTATTTGGTGTCTGGTTAGTGAAGAAATAAAGACAAGAAATCTAATCTTAGTTTGGGGTCCTCAAATGCCTTTTTGAAAGTATAATTTTTATCTGCATAAAAGAATATTTAAAAATAAGACTATATTTAGGCTTTCCATAGTACTTTATAAACATGAGTTCATTCTTTCTGTGTTCTTATGATGCCATGCAAAGTACAGTCATATTTTGAGTGGAGTCAGTAAAACCCTTAAAAGGATAAATTGACCTAAATTACTTGGTGTTCAAACCAGGAATTAAACCCTTGTCTCCAGATTCCCCAACTAGGGCACTCTGGGAGGTGGCAGAGGTCTGGTTGACATCCTGGGAGGTCTGGTGGAAAGAGTATAGACTCTGGAGTCATGAGTTCAAGTCTCTGTTCTACCCTTACCGGATACATGAACTTAGACAAGTTATTTGATGTCTCTGAGCCTCATTTACCTCATTGGTCAAACATTCATCCATCGAGGGTTTGTTGTGAGCATTAAATGAGTTAACTGTAAGTGTCTGGCACAGAATACATGTGAAATGTCTGCGTCCTTTTCTTCCTGCCTTTAGTTAGTAATCACATGATAGAGAATAGGTGTTTTTATTCTGAGCACTCAGAAAAAATTCTGCTCACAAGCTAAGAAAAAATGTAAAATCATTATATTGTATATCTGAAACTAATAGAATAAATATATTGTATACCGATTATACTTAAATTAGAAAAAGGAAGTACAATAAAAAGTCCACTAATTGTTATTGCATGCTATCATGGACTCTGATTGCTGATGGGAACACATTCTGAAGAATGCACCTTTGGGTTATCTCATTGCTGTGTAAACATCATCGAGTGTACTTACGCAAATCTAGATGGTACAGTCCTACACACATGAGCTGTATGATGTAACCTATTGCTCCTAGGCTACAAGCCTGCAAAGCATGTCACTACTAAACAACATGAGATAAAATCAAGCACAAGAGAAAGTGATGCAATCAAGAGACATAGTAAACATGAGGAGTATGAGGCTGCTTCCAACATAACATAGCACATTGTTTTACAGCAAACTTTTTTTTTTTCAGTAGAAAAATTACGGTCTAAAATAACAATAAAAGTAAATATATAAACCAGTACTGGGATACACCTGGCAACTCCCGTTGATGCTTGAATCAGCTGAGCTATTTTTTAGCACCTGAGGCTGATGTGTTGGGGCCAACTGAGCTATCTTTAGCACCTGGGGTTGATGCTTGAACCAATTGAGCCACTGACTGTGGAAAAGGAAGAGGAAGAGAAGAAGGAGAGGGAGGAGGAAAGAAGCAGATGGTTGCTTCTCTTGTATGCCTTGACTGGGACTCAGTCATGAGATGTCCATATGCTGGGCTGACACTCTATCCACTGAGCCAGCCAACCAGGGCCAGCACTTTCTATTGATAATACTTTTTAGTTCACTTTCACTACCTACTTAATGCATGCTTTTCTTCTCAATGTAGTTATACCTCTATATTCAACTTCAAAAACAAATTTAAACCTTTTTCTCATTTTTATTTCTTATTTTATAGGAGTATACTTGAAACTACTTCTGAAGAAAAAATGTTCTTATCTTTGGTGTATCATTGGATGACTGAATATGGCTTTTATTCTTCTTCCTGATTATTTGGCTTGGTATAAAAATCTAGGTTGAAAATACATTTCCCTCAGAAATTGGAAGGCTTTACTCTACTGTTTTTTAGCATCCGGTAATACTGATGAGAAATCTGATACTAGTTTGGTTCTCATTCTTTTATAAGTGACCTGCTTTTTCTCTCTGAAATTTATATATAGATAGTTTAAAATTTTGATGTGACTATTTCTAGCTGTCAAGCTTTTTTTCACTCATCCTTCACAGAACATCATACTCCTTTCAGTACAAATAGTTATGTCTTTCTTATTTACAAAGGTTTTCTTCTTTAGTATTCATTTTTAATATTGTTTTCTTTAATAATTATATCCCTCTATATTATATGTTCTTTTTTTCTGGAACTGATATTCATCGAATGGTAGACATTCTGGATTGATCTCTATGTCTCATATTTTCTTTCATATATATTCACATTTCATGTATATTTTATGTGTGTCTGAAATACCTTCTGAAAGTTTTCTCTACCTCTTGAGAATTTTCTGCAGGTATGCCTACCAACACCTGTATTTAACTTTCTATATTCTCTGATTGTACTGTTTTTTTAATAACATCTTTTTCTTGTTATGTTTAGAAAATACAGTATCTTCTAAAATCTAAAATATGTCAACAACTAAAAAATGGTCTCAAAAAAACCACACACACTGCCTGACCAGGCAGTGGCGCAGTGGATAGAGTGTCAGACTGGGATGCGGAAGACCCAGGTTCGAGACCCCGAGGTCGCCAGCTTAAGCACGGGCTCATCTGGTTTAAGCAAAAGCTCACCGGCTTGAGCCCAAAGTCACTGGCTCGAGCAAGGGGTTACTCGGTCTGCTGAAGGCCCATGGTCAAGGCACATATGAGAAAGCAATCAGTGAACAACTAAGGTGTTGCAACAAAAACTAATGATTGATGCTTCTCATCTCTCCGTTCCTGTCTGTCTGTCCCTGTTTCTCTCTCTTTCTCTGTCTCTAAAAACAACAACAACAAACAAAAAAAACCCAACACACACTCACAAAAGACCTCCTCTTTTTGTACTGGGTTTTCTCTCCTCCTCCTCCTCCTCCTCCTCTTCTTCTTCTTTTTCTTCTCTCTCTTTCTCTCTCTCTCTCTCTGCCTTAATATTTCTCTTTTATCTTATAGGCTCTCCTCAAATGTGTGGACTGAAAGGCTGTCTGGGAGCACCTTTTATTTTAGCATGGCTTCTTGATTGTCATGTTTTGCTTTTGTATGAGTCCCTAGAGAGCTGGCCAATTCAGGAGTGGAAGGCACACGCAATTTGTCAGCTTTTATTCTGGAGCACTGGTGCTTGCAGTAGTCAACTTAATTCTCCCCTATTTGTTCAATTTTCTTGACAGAATGCTCAGATTTTTGCCTGAGTTTAGCTATAGGCAGCTCTCTGGCAAGGAGTGGAAGAGTAGGGGGATGTGTTAATCGTTCTATTGTTCTGTTGATCTTTAGTTACACCTCATTTCTAGTGGCACTTCTCACTTCCCTATCTTTGTACCTGCCATCACTGAATCCAGAGTCTTCTTGGAATTCTTCCAGAAAGATTGCTCCCACCTCTGAGGAAGCATAAATCCCAAATTGTAGCTTTTTTTTTCTCTCCGTCAGTCACCAGATTTTCATGTATTTTTTTTTTTTTCATCTTCTAGAAATATGCTGAACTGTCCTGGGTGCTCCTAGGCTTTGCAGTGTTCTTTGGTTATTGAGAATGTATGTCATTTTAATATGTTTCCTTGTCATTTTAATAGAGTCCAAGGGGGAGAAGAAATAAATATTTTTAGCTTATTGTCTTGACCTGAAAGCCCCCTCACTATCTTTTGGAACTGATTAATTCACCAATACTTTTTGAACACATTATTATATGCCAGGTGCTGGGTTAGGCACTAAAGATCCAAAATGGAATCAGATATAGCTTTCCATGATCTAAAAGGAGCCAGATGTTTAACAAATAGTTGTTTCACAATGTACTAAGTGCGTAATAAAAGTATGTATGACATGCTAAAGATTACAGCAGAAAGAACAGTTAATTCTATTGGTAGCCATTCTACTGAGTTGGAAAATAACCAAGTGTCACCGGTATTATTCAAGAAGTTTCTATATCTCTCAGGCTACATCAGTCTGAAAATAAAGTGGTATCATATTAAAAGAAAGGAAAAAAGTCATGATTTCTCTAACTGATATAAAACCTTGGTTGGATATCTCTGGTGGCAAAGTCTGAAAACAAACCAGGGTGCCAGTGGTTTTGAGGAAGTAACCCTAGGAAGCACAATGAGGAAGTTGGAAGAGGAGAGAGGGAAGGAAGAAAATCCAGTAAAGCTATTTTGTTGATCTGGTTGCTGCAGTGAACTTTGGGGCTGTGAAGGAATTTAGAGAAGGCACTTCAGAATTTTTCCAATGGGCAGGAAGTTGAACATTTATCCACCAACTCTCCTACTCATTGGGCGAAGGTATGTTGGGGTGGGGGGGGATGTTCATTCTCTTTCTCTTCTGGGTGGTATCTACATGCAGGCTCAGTAGAGTTTCTTGGTTTTAGAGTATATACATGAGCAGAAAAGCTAGAGATACTTTGGTAGGAGCTTGAGTTGAAGTCTGGTGTTTTACCCAAAGCAGCCCATCATAGCTGTGTTGAAATCAGATGACATGGAAAGAGTGGTGAGGACCACAAAAACTATTTGCTGTGGTCCTCTCATACCTTCAAAAATTCTTGATAATGTGCAAGGGGACTTCAAGTATGATTGTAATCATGTGGCTGGAACAAAAATATGTGGTGTAAAAACCTCTGGACCCCTGTGAACCATGCAAGGTTCTTCATTGCTGGAGAGGCTACTGGACTAGAGTGGCTCTTGGCTGATGCCCCCATCTCTGCCTCTTCCCTGAGGCATGTCATTGTCATGCTGTGACAACAGCAAACTGCTAAGGTGTGGAGAATCCCCTTTGTCTGACTTTGTGCTCTACATTCTGACTTTGTTCCCAAAAGCATTAAAACATTGAAAGTCTGAGAAACTTCTGTGAAGCTGCAAATGTTACCTGGAAAAGGAACACCTGATTCACTGTGACTTCTTCCTGCACAGTGTTGGATCGATTAATGGGGTTGGTACCAGAGAGCATACAGTTGAGGAGATATGGGGCAGGTAATCACATTTTGTTGTGGGAATCAGGAATCCAGATATTTCCAGGAAGAATTGGGTGCTTCATTTTCTCCTTTGAAGCTCAGGAAGGAAAGGGAAAAGTCAGGAGAAAGCAACTAGCGTGCTGAGGGGCTTCTGAGCGGACAGTCAAAGCAACACAAGTTCAGAGAGAATAAATAATTTTCCCAAGTTCACAGAATTAGGAAGAGGCAGAGAATTTGAACCTTGGTCTATCCAGTTCTTAAGTCTGATCGATCATACAGCAGTTGAATGGAAGAAAGAAGAAAGAAAAATTAAGAGTTAAATCAACTAAATCAGAGTAGAGCACTTGAAAGGCAGGTTGAGCCATAGATTTTGACTTTATTTTGTGCTCTGAACCATCCAAGCAGTCTCCCAAATGAATTCCACTGGTAGAAGCAACCGTTCACATGAAAAAGGCCTGAGGGATTGAGCTGACCTCAGTTCACTGAGCCGTCAGGCAGCCGCTACTACTAAGAAGGGAAAGTGTCCTTAGTTTGCATAATAGAATCACGGAAAGATCATAGGACATCACAGACCTACTGGGCTTTGTATTGTTTAAAATTTATCTGGATGTCCAAATTTTGGTCACCACATTTTAAATTATACTTGAAAGCTTTCAGATCAGAGGACAAATAGGACATTGAGTGGTTTAGAAAATTCGACGTGTGAGGTGTGTTGTGAGCAGGAGATAGTAAGCTAGAAGAAGAGAACACTAGAGAGAGATGGTGTTCAGATATTTAAAGGGCTCGGCTCATATGAGGATTTGTAGCCCAACACAGTGCATGGAGAACAGATGGGAAGAGAAGAAAGCATTTATTTTTTGAGACTTACTGTGTGTCAGTCTGTCTAGGACAAATATTTATTTATTTATTTATTTATTTATTTATTTATTTATTTATTATTTTTTTTTTTTTTCATTTTTCTGAAGCTGGAAACAGGGAGAGACAGTCAGACAGACTCCCGCATGGCCCGACCGGGATCCACCCGGCACGCCCACCAGGGGCGGTGCTCTGCCCCCCAGGGGGCGATGCTCTGCCCATCCTGGGCGTCGCCATATTGCAACCAGAGCCACTCTAGCGCCTGAGGCAGAGGCCACAGAGCCATGCCCAGCGCCCGGGCCATCTTTGCTCCAATGGAGCCTTGGCTGCGGGAGGGGAAGAGAGAGACAGAGAGGAAAGTGCAGCGGAGGGGTGGAGAAGCAAATGGGCGCTTCTCCTATGTGCCCTGGCCGGGATCGAACCCGGGTCCTCCGCACGCTAGGCCGACGCTCTACCGCTGAGCCAACCGGCCAGGGCCAGGACAAATATTTAAACTCAACATGAGGAAGATGAGAATAGCAGCTGAAGTGTCCATCAATATAACAGAGTGAGGAACTGGACATTTCAAGCAGAGACTAGGTTATTGCTAGACGAAGGTATTTTAGAAGGGATTATGGCATTACTTGAGCAGTTTGAATAGAAGATGAATGACCACTCAGATCTAGTCTCCATTACAAATTTATGGATAATCTCAGCCACTTATCATTCTTCAAGATCATTGACACTACGACACCCATGAATTATATATATTAAAGTAAAAATAAAGATCCTCAAAGACAAAGATAAAATTTTTTTTAGATCTTTCAGAAAGAAAAAGCAGAGCAACATACAAAAGAACATGAATCTTGCTGAAATAAAAAAAGCAAATTAAGCCATGAAATACCACTTTACAATGATAATTACAAAAGATTGCAAGGTTTGATAATTCCAACTGTCAGTCAAAGAATTCCACATGGGTAAAGAGAAACCCTCTTGTGCTGTTGGTGGGAGTGTGGGTTGGTGCAGCCATTCTGGACAGCATGCTGTTGCTCATTAGTGAAATTGAGAAGGATCCTTATCCTTTCTTACCCACAATCCATTTGCTAGTCATATGCCCCAGAGAAACTCTTGCACAAGTCTGAAAGGTGTCACATAGGAGAATTTGTTTGTTTGTTTTAGAACAACAGAGAATGATAAGCTGGAAGGGAGAGAGATGAGAAGCATGAATTCTTCATTGCATTGCGGCATCTCAGTTGTTCATTGATTGCTTTCTCATACACGCCTTGACCAGGGGTCTGCAGCAGAGTGAGTGACCCCTTGCTCAAGCCAGCGACCTTGGACTCAAGCCAGCAACCTTGGGCTTCAAGCCAACGACCATGGGGTCACGTTTATGATCCCATGCTCAAGCCCGCGACTGTGTGCTCAAGCTGGTGAGCTATGCTCAAGCCAGATGAGTCCACGCTCAAGCCGGCGACCTTGGGTTTCCAAACTGGGTCCTCAGCGTCCTAGTCCGATGCTCTATCCCTTGCGCCACCACCTGGTCAGGCAATTGCAATGCAATTTGTGATGGTAGGAAGATGGGAGGGACTTGTTCATCACAATGGGAATGGATAAGTAAACCAAAGCAGTAACAATTCAATGAACTAGATGTAGCCATGCTTTAATATGGATTGATCTTAAAAATGTAGTGAGAAGGGCAAGAAATTGAGTGAGATTTATATGTACTATTACTTATGTAACACAAAAATACATACATAAAAACACTATTTTCAATCATACAAACAGATGCAAAGACATTTACTATGAACATTAAAGTGGGGCAGAAAATGGAAGTGGGGATATGAAGGATATGAAGGGGAAAAGGGGCACATTAGAATAAAATAAGGTGAGAGAGGGACTGTGCACAGACAGCATACTGCACTTCCAATACTGTCTTGTGAAATGAAAAGGTTGACAGAAAACTTTAAAACAGCAGAAAAAATATTAATTTATGCTTTGTCTAAATCTAGATGAAATTACAATTTATGTGTTAGTCTGCTTGTCAATTTATCTTTTAAAACTGCATATTCATTCGTTTAATCATTGAGCACATTTTTATCGCACACCCACTATATACCTCGTAGTGTTCTAGGGCTCCAGGCACTGGGAGCACAGCCATGAATGATGAGCCTACAGATAAATGACTAGGAAGAATTGCTGGGTCAGAGGGTAAGCACATCTGAAAAAATTTTTTAAAGATTTTATTTATTCATTTTAGAAAGGGGAGAGAGAGAGAGAGAGAAGAGGGGAGGAGCAGGAAGCATCAACTCCCATATGTCTTGACCAGGCAAGCCCAGGGTTTTAAACTGGCGACCTCAGCGTTCCAGGTCGTCGCTTTATTCACTGCATCACCACAGGTCAGACACATTTGAAATCTTAATAGATATTGCTGAATTGTCTTCCAAAAGTCTACGCCAACTGGTATTTTTTTTATCTGGTGAGGTATTTTTAATGTGGTATGAGTGGGGGCATTTCCAACGACTTGTTTCTCTGAATGTGGATTAGAGGATGGGAAGGCAGGGAGGTAGGAGGAATCAGTTCTAAGGAGAAATGGAGTTGGAGCTGTGTGTTTTGTGTGAGCCGAGACGGCCCAAGCTGGATGCAGAGGTGGACGTTCAGAGCTAATTCCGATATGCATCCGAGGCAGAGGCTCCCCAGGTCCTCCTCATCCTGGGCCAGCTTGCCGTGACCTGGGCATTTTCCCTCTGGGGTCATTTGGCAGTGGGTTCTGATACCAGGCATCCACCAAGGCAGGAGGAGAGGAAAAGCCCCCTCGTGATTATTACTTACCCACTGTTACCTTTCAACAGGAGTGTCGCATCTGTGCCCACGGGCCAGAACCCCTGCTAGGCTTCCGATGAGCTTTCTGTCCAATTTCTACAGCCCTGCCATGCAGCCTCTGGGCTCCACCGGGACCCTGGGCGGAAGCAGGATGTAATGTTTCCAAGTGGGTGAGCAGCAGCTGCTTATCTGCAGTGGTCAGCAAAGCAGACAGAAACATTCTCTGTGACCTTCCTTCCTTGGAGTGTTTGAAAACCATGGCCCTACTGCCCCTCATGGAGGCGGTAAGTGTGGCGTTTTAGCTAAGGGAGGGTATAAATATGAAATGCTTGTATTTATTATTTTTTTCCAGTTTTTGATTTTATAGTGTTCAGTTGAATTCCCACTTCATTTCCATTTCACATGTTTGGTAACTTTCTATTCTCTTTCAGTTATAAAAATTTCAGGTCATTTTGGTTTAAATTGTCAATCTCAGATTCAATTTAAATTTAATCTCTTTCTGCTTTCAAACCACAGCTTTTGACGTAAGAGGTCTGGGACATCTGGTGTGTATAAACTGCCTTTTCTCTTTTCCTCAAATCCAGCACCTTAGAATAGAGAGGGGAATGATAAGCAAGAGGTGAGGAGATGGAGGAGAAATAATCTACCCTGTGAACACACCTTCTCTGTCTCCTGGGTCTACGCTTCTGTTTCTGTGATGACGTGGGGGGGGGGGGGAGAGTGCCATTATGTCCTTTATTTATTTATGTATTTATTTATTTAATTTTTTAAAAAATCTGAATCTTTTTTTAATTTATTTATTCATTTTTAGAGAGGAGAGAGAGAGAGAGAGGAGAGAGAGAGACAGAGAGAGAGAAGGGGGAGGAGCTGGAAGCATCAACTCCCATATGTGCCTTGACCAGGCAAGCCCAGGGTTTCGAACCGGCAACCTCAGCATTTCCAGGTCGACGCTTTATCCACTGCGCCACTACAGGTCAGGCTTTATTTATTTATTTATTTATTTATTTATTTATTAAGTGAGGGGTGGAGTGGCAGAGAGACAGATACCTGCATGTGGCCCAACTGGGATCAAGCCCACTAGGGGGCAATGCTCTGCCCATCTGGGGCTGCTGCTCCGTTGCAACTGGATCCATCTCAGCACCTGAGGTAAGGCCATGGAGCCATCCTCAGCACCCTAGGCCAAATTACTCAAACAATTCGAGCCATGGCTGCAGGAGGGGAGGCATGGGGGGTGGGGGGAAAGAGAGAGAGAGAGAGAGAGAGAGAGAGAGAGAGAACGGGGGGGAGGAGTGGTGGAGAAGCAAATGGTTGCTTCTCCTGTGTGTCCTGACTGGAATTGAGCCTGGGACTTCCACATGCCAGGCCGATGTTCTACCACTGAGCCAACTGGCCAGGGCTTATGTCCCATTTTGAATGGGACAATTCTTAGGGTAGAACTGCTCTGCACATTTGAGAATATTTAAAATTTCTTTACCTCCATCCCCAACATAAATTCTCATAGCACCTTTCAGTCTTTATGATAACCAACTGCATTCCCACCATTCCTAATGCCCCTCATTGGGGAGCAATTCTGCTTTGGTGGAGAACCATTAGAACCTTCCTCAGGTGGGGCCAGGGAGAAGGAATGGAAGAGCAAGATTTTAGATTGCTGGGCTAGAGTCAAGGGTGGAAAGGACTCCCTGGCTGTCCTTTGGCTGGGTCTGCTTTCGTTTAGATCTTTCTGCTGCCGTGTGTTAGTCTCTGTAAAGACAGTGTGGTTGAATTTATAGGGATAGTGTTTATCTTCCTCTGGACCTCTCTCTCACTGAGAACCACTTTAGAGAGGGTAGCTGCATCTTCCTTTCTGCCATCAGTGACTTTCTTTGCTCCCACCAGTGATCCATGTCTCCAACACTTACTCTGGAGAAGAGGTAGCCTTGGAGTAAATGGGGGGGGGGTTCATTCCTTTCCCCTGAAAGTCCCTTGGGCAGCCTCCAAATTCTGCTCCTTCTAACTCCTTGTCTCTGACTCCATGTCCCATGGAGTTTTTTAGTTCACCCTCTAATCGGTTGTTGTCTCTATTTTCTTCCAAGAGCTAATCAGCAGGATTCTGCCTTCATACATTCCCAGAAGAATAGCAGACACCAGGGTGCACATTCATGGCTATCTCCAAACTCCAGGAGAAGCATGTTTAACACTACTAGGAGACATCTTACCACACTTTACATGGGAACGCCAATATGGGACTTCAGATTGTACGATTCAGTGAGCATCCATCTAAGGGTGAGGTGCCAGTTGCTTCTTTTTTCAGATGCCCTCAGTCTGTAAAAGTGATGACCCTGCAGTGCTGTCCCCCTTTTGCCTTTGTGAGGGGTGGGGAAGTCACATCTCTCCAGTCTTGTGTAAAATGTGTCACCAGGGCCGCAGGAGGCTCAGAGCTCTCAACTACAACTAACTCTTCTGTTTCCTTTCTAGCTTATACTGGAAAAAGTTTTGGTGTATGTGGGGGTAGGGTGATTGCAGCGGTGGTGATTGTGGCAGGGCTGCTTTTGCCGATTTTCAGAAAGTCCTCGTGTTGTGGCTCACTTTAAAATGTGGTGTATTTAGGTTCCCGTGTCCTCAGTTTGGAATAGTTCTTGACCTTATTCCAGGGCAAAAGGAAAAGTCCAACTCAACCTTCTCTGACACAGGAACAGCATACCGGGGGAAAACTTCTGGAGTCTTGACACTAGTTGTGATGCTAGAAACTGAAGGATACGACCACATTGTCAGAAGTAACTGAAGAAGAAAGGGAAGTTTCCCCTTCATAGGCTAGGAGCTCACAATTGTCTCCCTTGGCTGTTGATTTTTCCCTTTAGATATTCTATGGCAGGTGGTGGTGGTGGGGAGTGCAGGTTGAGAAAACAAACTGAGAGAGAAAGAACACTAACAGGGAAGGGAGAGATGGTCTTTTCTCTATCTCTGTTTAAGGAGTATGGAATGGCTGGGAACTTCCTGAGGTAGAAGTGAGAGTCCATCTCCTGCCATCAGCATGAGGAAAAAAATTTGCAACTAAAACCTACCCATCTGTCTGTCTGTCTGTTCATTCACCCTCCCTCTCACCTACTCAACAAGTATTACTATATATCTATTCTGAGACACATACTGTGCAATGAGAATAATCTTCATACTATGCCGTTGTTTCTTACCCCCATTCCTATCTCACATGTTTTTCCTGCCTCGGTATAGAACTCTGAGGACCATACATACATTCCTAGATGCAGGGCCTTGCTGGACAGAGGCCCCTCCCGAGCCAGGGATGGTTCCAAAGGGCGAGAGCTTTGAGGTTGCTGATCTGCTAAAGTTCTCAACAAGTAATTTTTTTTTTTCTCAACAAGTAATTTAATTCTTCCCTGGTTTTCTTCTTTATAAAGTGAGATACAAGGGAGACTTAGTTGTTTTTATTTTTCTCTTAAGTGCTATGAGCTATATAGGAAATAGAATGTGTATATTGCATTGTAATACTGAATTAAATCTATATAATAACTATGTATATCAATAACAGAGACACAGATATATACTAAACTGGAGATGCAGATATTAGTATTCCTGTTCTTTAGGTGAGGAAACAGAATGTCGAAAAGGTTAAGTCTTACCTAAGGACTCGGAGTCCTGGTAGAGTCTGAATTTGAATTCAGGCCTATTTGATTTCAAAAACACCCACTCTCTTTCTATTTATACCGTAATGCCTCTAATTCAGTGGGCTCTATAGAGGGAGAATAAGTGAAAAAAAAAAAAAAGAAATCGCATGTATTCCACAATATATATGAAGCCTTCAGAGGAGTACCTTTAAGGCAGGGATTTGGAAAAGGTGCTGAAAGTCCATTATTTGTGCGCAATCAGTGGTTGGTTCTACACAGGTCACAGGGAAGGACTAGATTTAAATTTGTATCTGTCTATAACTGGCATCTGCTTTCCTTGTCGTTGTTTTCAGAATCGCCCTTCGTAGTGAAATGGCTGAATGTTTTCGTAAGAACGTCGTCATTCTCAGAGCCTCCTGAGGGGCCGGCATCCCTCTCTGGCATAAAGATTTGTGCTTCACAAATACAACTATGTAGTTGCTCTCCAGAGATCAAACCAACACCTCTTGGAATTTATGCCCTTGATAGTCTCCTCCACTTCGATGTGGTTGTACCTGTGACTCACTGTTGACCAATAGAATTTGGTAGAAATGATGCTGAAACGAGGTTAATAGAAACCTTGTGGCCACTGCTTGGGTTTGTCTGTCTTTAGGATGTGTCCTTCTCAGAATGCTCCCTCTCGGAACCCGTCTGCTGAGCCATGGGAAGCCACCATCACATGGATGGCCATGTGTTGGTGCCCTGGTTGGTAGTCCCACCTGGGTTCCCAGCTGACACCTAGCATTTCCACAACCATGTGAATGCACCATCTTGGACATTCAGGCCAGCCCAGTCATGCCCTCACATAACTTTTTGTCCAGTTGTCATAGATATATGATTGTAGCTACATGAGAGACCTTAAGCAAGAACTGCCTCACTGAGCTCACTCAAACCAAAGAACCATAAGAGAGAAATTAAAACTCTAAGCCATTAGGTTTAGAGTTGGTTGTTACAGTTAGATGGCAATAGATAAGTAGAATAATTTCTCTGGGAAGAGGCCAGACTCCTAGGCTAGAGTTGACCAGTGAGGCTTTGGAGTTAGAACCTGAAACTTACTAGCCTTCTGACCTCATGTAAGTACCTTTGCATCTGTGCATCTCAGTGTGCTTATCTGTGAAATCGGATAATAATGATACACTTCTTATAGGATTTTTGTGAGAATTAAATACATGATCCATATAAAGGGCTTAATGCGGTACCTGGCATTTACAAGCACTGACTAACTGTTAGCTATGATAATAGTTATTGACATTGGTGGTTGTCTGGAATTGAATAAAGTTTCTCCGAAAACACAATTGCTTATTAACATTTTTCTTTATTTTTGTTTTAGTCTCTTTGCCCCCAATCTAACCTGCCAGCTCTCTTGGAAGCGAAGTCATGCCAGCTTTGTGGCCAAGCTGCTTTTTTTTCATTCTGCCACACATTGCAAACGAAGGGCAGATTTTCTGAGCCGACCTGTTTATTTTTGGGGTTGTGGGGCTCTGAACCTTCTATTCACCCACTTTTATTTCTTCTTCAAGTGCCTTATCAGTTTTGATTTTCCTTCAGTTTCCTCTAGGGAATTGCTTTTCCTTGCTTGAAGGCCAGGATGACGAGAATGAGGGTCATTGGGATGAAAATGAAAACCGACACTTAAATTGTCCTCTGCGGCCTCCTAGTGACTTGTGCTGGCTAAGGGCATTTCGCTGTTTCCATCAAAGGGAACCGAACACATACTGGGGTTTGTTGAAATGGCAGCATACACGGAGAGCAAACAGTTCTCTATGGCTTTACAGTTCCTGTGATTATGATAATTCTGGGAGAGTGATCAGGCACCTGGGTTATGCCATGACCACTGCGAATTCGATCTCCTCCCATACTCATTTCTTTATAGCCCAAGCTTCAAACACAAAATTACAGGAAAACTTCAGCTTTCTGAGCAACGATGTTAGGTTAAACCTAACCCACCTCCCCCTGTATTTGCTCTGTTCAGTCAGGACATGTTTTAGAGAGAGGGCCAGGTGACTCATGTCGGGAATGTGTGTCTAGTAGGAATCTGCATGTTGGAGTGAGGTAGAGAGGGAGAAGAATATTACCGTATTTCACTTAACTTATTTTTCTTTAGGGCTCAATACAAAAATATGTGGTTTAGGTCTTCAATTTATATCTGAAAAAAGCTTAAATCACAGAAATCTTGAAGTGCATTTTATCATCTGAAAGATTGGGGGAAATTACCTATTTTCTGAGTCATTTTGTAAAGCAGAAAGAATCCATTTTCATAGAGGGGGGACCAGTTATTAGGAATCAAACTTGTAACTGGTACCACACTGGTCTTCCTCAGGGTTCCTGAAAGTGCAGTTAGATCTGCTCAGCTCCAGGTGAGCTGGGCATACAGTAGGCATACAATTAATGCCTGATGATGGAATGGAAGAGTGATACACATCTGCCAATTGCTCAAACCATCTGTGGATTCCTCTGCTCAGCAAGTTGACTTTTATTAGGAGTTTACATTGTCAAAATTGTTATCAACCTCTGTTGTTCTAGCTTCTTCTCTCTTCCCCTTCCATTTCTGGGAGGCAAAGCCCACTTTTCTTATCCAGTGAGTTACCTTCATGTCTGTGAGAGAGGGCTGGGTAAAATGTGGCCTCGAACAAAGGCTGGGTCCTGACTCTTAGTTTGTGAAAAATTATCTAAGCTTGGTATTCATATCATTGTGTTGCATTTTGTCAGAGGTGATCAGTACTTCTGAATTCTTGGTGATCTGTGAGGGTGGAATATGATATATTTGGAATAAAAGATTTGAAACTCCAGATTTTAAATAATAGATTTTGAAATCAATAATTTATTTAATATCATATAAGGCTTATGCGTGAGTTAGTTGCTGTAATCAAGCTGTGTTGATTTAATGGAAAAATCATTACTCACAACTACTCACTAGCTGTAGGAGAAAAGAGATTGTGGTCTTAGTGCACTTCTAATCAAATTGATTTCCTTATCAGGAATAAGCATGTTTGAACAACAGTTTTACCCAAGAGCTTAAAGACTGAACATAATGAGATTTCCTTTATTTTTTTCTTCTTAATTTGGAAGGAAGTCTTCCCACCCAGTGTCTAGAGACTAACTAGCACAGTCTGGTCTAGCCTGGTGAAATCTGAAACTGTCAATCTGTGAAATGTATAGGAAAAAGCTGGGCTTATCTATGCCCATCTTTCATTTTCTAATCCTTAGCGGTCAAGAGGAGAGTTTGCAGTTCTGCTTTTGGAAGCTTCCATTGTCACCGCCTGACTATTCCCTTCCTACCTTTTGGTGATTGTAGAATATACTGGCTTCCTATTTTCTTATATTTCTACTGTTTTTCCTTGTTTTAAACCATTTTTCTTCTCCCCTCTTCCATAATGCCTTGTCCCTCATTCTCTGAAGTTTCAAGTGATAACTCAGCAGTGGCAAAATTAATGGATAAAGAGAACAAAAAATGAATACAGTTTACATTTTAAATGTTTAGCTGAAGCTAAAAAAACTAAGTAAAAATACCTAAAGAATAAGGTTTCAGGTAAAAACATATCATTATTTTTTGTTTGTTTGTTTGTTTTTTTCATTTTTCCAAAGCTGGAAACGGGAGGCAGTCAGACAGACTCCCGCATGCGCCCGACCAAGATCCACCCGGCACGCCCACCAGGGGGCGATGCTCTGCCCATCTGGGGCGTCTCTCTGTTGCATCCAGAGCCATTCTAGCACCTGAGGCAGAGGCCACAGAGCCATCCTCAGCGCCCGGGCCAACTTTGCTCCAATGGAGCCTTGGCTGCGGGAGGGGAAGAGAGAGATAGAGAGAAAGGAGAGGGGGGGTGGAGAAGCTGATGGGAGCCTCTCCTGTGTGCCCTGGCCGGGAATCGAACCCGGGACTCCTGCATGCCAGGCTGATGCTCTACCACTGAGCCAACCGGCCAGGGCCTCATTGTTATTATTTTTCATGGTGATAATAATAATCCATGAAGAACAGATGTCACAAACTATGTGGGAAAATCCAAGCATGTCTTTCTGTCAGAGGGGCAAACTTGAGAATGGGTGATCGGTAAAGTAAATCTGCGTGTTATCTCAGTGTAGTGGTTATCACACAGGACTGGGTCATCTTTGGCAAGCAGTGGTATTAATGTGCACTTACTTCAGAGGAGCTTTTGAGTCTGAGAGTAATAACATTTGAGATATTATTACTGCCCATGAGACAAAGATTGTCATAGGATATATAATATAATACATCTAATTTCTCTGACCTTCAAAACTAAAATGAACTAATGGCTTATACCAAATAATCTTAATAACATTTGCTGAGGACTTATTGTGTGTCAGCTACTATGATAAACGCTCTGTTTGTGTTACTTCTTCTAATCATTTCAATAACTCAGTGCCATAGAGAATGATGTTACTTCATAATATTACTCTGATTTATACATGAGGAAACTGGGGATCATCTGCACAGGTTGTTCTAAAGTAGTTTATTATTACTATCATAATTGCTTACTGTTATAGCTATTATTAATATCAAACAGGGTCAGTTGACTGCTATCAGAACTCATGTATTCTAATTTGAACTGTCTTGATGACACACTGATAAATAATTCTTCAACTTTTCATTTACAACTTAAATTTCTATTATTCTTTTTCCTTCATGAAAACAATATATATTATTGTATAAAACCAAGAAAATACAGACAAGCAAAGTAAGACAACAACAACAAAAATTTGTTTGTACTCTCACTACATAGAGATTATTCCTGAAAAATATTTTGGTATATATTTTCCCTTATTATTTACTAAGCATACATAAAAGTATTTTAAATATAGCATATCACACATGATTTTTATCACTTACCTTTTCACTCAGCAATAAAACTTGGACATTTTTCCATTAAACTAAATATTCTTCTTCTACATGGTGTCCTAAATTTTGGAGCAGTGTTATAACATGTTGTGTCAAATTAGGGCCCCTCACCCTAGAAAAGTGAACATGCACACAAAATATTGCATACAAGTTTTAGGAATTTTGCCTAAAAATTATCTATACATATTTTTGTCTCTACTTATACCATTATAGACAGCTATACAGTATTCTACCCATGTTTAAGGTAATACTATAATTTCTTTTATTTTCCAAGTTTTATTTTTCAATTAGTTTACATTCAATGTTATTTTGTATTAATTCCAGGTGTCCAGCATAGTGGTTAGACAGTCATACGTTTTGAGAAGTGCTCCCCTGATATCTCTAGTACCCAACGACACCATACATAGTTATTACAATATTATTGGCTATATTCTCTTTGTTGTACTTTATAACCCATGACTGTTCTGTAACTACCAATTTTCTCTTCTTAATCCCTTCACCTTTTTCACCCAGTCCCCCAACCCCCTTCTCTCTGGCGACCATCGTCCATTCTCTGTATCTCTTCCTGTATATATTTTTTCCCTATCATGAACTATATGATTGAGATCTTTTGTATTTATCATGATAATATAATATACCTTCACAACACAATTCCCCATGCTACAATGTCACAGCGACCACTTAGCTTAAAGGTTTAACTATAAATGACTCGAGCTTACACATCTCGAAAAGTGAGGACAGTTTTTTGAAAGCATTCACCTTTGGGAGTGTCATGCTAAATCTAATGATGGTGACATTTAGATCAGTTTTTGAAATACTGCTGGTGCAATGGTTTCTAGTGACAGATATATTTTTTTTTTAATTTTTTTTCCTTTTTTGTACTTTTCTGAAGCTGGAAACGGGGAAAGACAGTCAGACAGACTCCCGCATGCGCCCGACCGGGGTCCACCCGGCACGCCCACCAGGGGCGACGCTCTGCCCACCAGGGGGCGATGCTCTGCTCCTCCGAGGCGTCGCTCTGCCGCTACCAGAGCCACTCTAGCACCTGGGGCAGAGGTCAAGGAGCCATCCCCAGCGCCCCGGCCATCTTTGCTCCAATGGAGCCTTGGCTGCGGGAGGGGAAGAGAGAGACAGAGAGGAAGGAGAGGGTGGGGGTGGAGAAGCAAATGGGCGCCTCTCCTATGTGCCCTGGCCGGGAATCGAACCCGGGTCCCCCGCACGCCAGGCCGACGCTCTACCGCTGAGCCAACCAGCCAGGGCCTAGTGACAGATATTTTTAAAGATTCTCAAAGGTGGTAAATTTTTAACTCTGAGAGTGAATTAGATTTTTTTAAAAATTAACTCAGAGGTAGGGAGGCAGAGACAGATTCCCACATGTGCTCTGACCAGAATCCACCCAGCAAGCCCCTACCAGGTGATACTCTGCCTGGCTGGGCCTCAGCTCTGTTGCTCAGCAACTAAGTTATATTAACACCAGAGGCCAAGGTCATGGAACCATCCTCAGCACCTAGAACCCACTATGCTAGAACCATTTGAGCCATGGCTGCAGAGGGGAAGATAGAGGGAGAAAGAGATAGAGGGGAGGGGAGGGGTGGAGAAGCAGATGGTTGCTTCTTCTGTGTGCCCTGACTGGGAATTAAACCTGGGACTTCCATACACTGGACCGATGTCCTACTGCTGAGCCAACTGGCCAGGGCCATGAATTAGATTTTTAAAAAATTAAAATTAAATACACTGATTAATAGCATTTTGGCTAATTTAAAAAGTTACTATAAGCAAAAGGATTTATTTATTTTTTTTACTTTAGGACTGGCTCTGTGGCTGGCACAGAAAGAGACTTTTCAAAAGAGAACAAAGAAAGCATCAATGGAATAAGTGTATAACTTCCCAAGGTGACTACTTAGAATTAAAAATTCTACTTACACAAATAGAGGTATGCTTGTTGTAAAGAAAATCTATATTATTGCTAGATGGCTAATTTTATGTGTCAACTAGCTAGGCTATGGTACCAGTTGTTTGGTCAAACACCAGTCTAGATGTTGCTGTGAAGGTATTTACATGAGATTGCCATTAACATTTTCATTTAGATGAGATAAGCATTTTATGTCAGCAGACTTTGAGTAAAGCAGATTGCCTTTCATAACACGGGTGGTTCTCATCTAATTAATTGAAGGCTATTAAAGCAAACACTGAGGTCCCCTGAAGAGGGAGAAATTATGCCTCTACACTGTAACATAGAAACCTGGTCTCAGTTTATATCTTTTGGATTCAAGACTGCAACATCAACTCTTGTTGAAAATTTCAGCTGTTAGCCTGTTCTATAGATTTGACATGCCAGACCCTGAAATCATGTAAACTGATTTTTCAAAATAAATCTTTCTATGTATATATATCAAGAAGTAGAATTTTTAGATTATTATTATTTTTTTATTGATTGATTTTAGAGAGAAAAGAAGGAGGAGAGAGAGAAAGAGAAACATCAATTTGTTGTTCCACTTATTTATGCACTCATTTGTTAATTCTTGTATGTACCCTGACCGGGGATCGAACCTGAAACCTTGGCATATTGAAATGATGCTGTAATCAACTGAGCTACTCAGCCAGAGCTGGAATTGCTGGATTATATAGTAGTTCTATTTTTAATTTTTTGAGAAACCACCATGTTGTTTTCTATAGTGGATATACCACTTGACATTTCCACCAAAAGTGCACAAAGATTCTAATTTCTTCACATCCTTAGCAACATTTGTTATTTTCTGTTTATTTGATAATAACCATGCTAATGGGTGTGCAGTGATATTTCATTGTGGTTTTGATTTACATTTCCCTATTGATTCGTGATGTTGAACATATTTTCATGTGTTATTAGCCATTTTTTATATCCTTTTTGAAGAAATATCTACTCATGTTTTTGCTCATTTTTAAATTGGGTTGTTTGTTTTTTTGTTGTTAAATTTTAGGATTTCTTTATTCTAGGTATTAACCTCTTATCAGATCCATGATTTTCAAGTATTTTCTTTCTTTTCCTGGCTTGCCTTTTCACTCTGTTGATTGTTTCTTTGGCACAGATGTTTTTAATTTTGACGTGGTTTATCTATTTCTTCTTTTGTTGTTTATGCTCTTGGTGTCATAGAGACAATTCACTTTTTTTTCTAAAATCACACCATATTTGTGTATATCACACCAAATAAACTGTCTACATATAACTCAAATAATACACATATTTTTGCCTTCAGTAACACTCAAAATTTTACCCTACAGCACTCTCTTATAGGAATCTTACCAAAAATGTCTTAGGAAAGAGATTTGGGTTGTTTTTCTATGACCATGGCCAAGACTTGGACATCATGATTCACTATGTCTCTGAAGTGAGTGGAAAAGACATTTGGAAACAATTTTCTGTCATAACAGCTAGCACTAGATAGACATTTAATTCATATTTATTAAATGATTGAATGGTTGTCTTGTTCTTTGGTATCTGTAAATATTTTCAGAATTTTTTCTTGCTTCTTTTAGTCCTACTATAGTCATTCTCGCAGAGTAAGTATATGCAATTTGCATGATGGGAAAATTAGTGGAACAGGTTGCTGTTACAATAGAATGTTTGAAAATTGTTTATTTTCAAGACATGTCCTCTCTCTAAGGCAAGTTGAAGTGATAGTGCATAGTTGAGGCTCAGAGAGAGTTTATGGGCTACTTTCAGGGTATACATTGAAGAAGAAATGAAAGAGCCAGTTGTGGAAGCTGAAAATTCAAAATTTTATAAGATATAATTGAACAGTGAATGAATGATCTTTAACTATAAAAACAAAGATATGCCAAATGAATCAGTTCTAAAGTATAACTACTAAATTAAGAGCTCCTTGAAGGCAAAGGGTCATGTCTGTCAATCTTTGTACTGTTAGCAAACACACACATTCAGGCACATGTATATATATAAAAAACAATGCATAAAATTTACACACTATTTTGTTACTTCCCTGTAACTAAAATTTTTCATGGTTGTTTTAAAAGGAATAAAGAGAAGGAAAAAAATACATCTTAGAGAGAAAGAAAACTTTGTGTCAGTTTTCAGTTCTTTAGCATTTCAAAGAATTCATTTATGCCTGTATAACTGAATTATACCTATAATAAATATGTCTAAATATAACTAAAAGTAAATGTCCAAGATTAGAAATGTTTTATCAGGTTAAGAGAATGCTGAACAGTCAATAAATGCGATTTAAAGATGTATGAGAATACATTTTGATTTTGATTATACACTAACTTTTTGGGGAAAGAAATAAAATATTTTCTAATATTTTTTCTGGATCAAAATAAGAAACTAACTGGGTTTCTTAAAAATAATTATTGTTTGTATCTTTCTCTTCGGAGACCATAACTCGTTCCCCTTTGTTATTTTTTGATATCACCACACTGGTTTCCCCAGGGGACGTTGACGTTGACAGAGAAAGACCAAGGGAACCTTTGTGACTTCATCCGAATGTCATAACAAAAATCAGTCTTAGCCTGCTTCTGAGGGATTGACTTTCAAGCAGGAACTGGGCTGTTTTGGAAACTTAGCTAATGACATTGTTATTATTTCTCATGAGTGATTAGGTTGATAGATTAATCCCACTTGCATTTAATGTAATCCCTACAGACCTGAGTGGTGAGCCCATCAGCGAGCCACAGAAGCTGTGTGGCCCTACAGGTCCACTAAACCTGTCTTCTCTGCAAGAAAGATGGGGCATTTTCCTCCGACAATTTTACATTTGGCTATGAACCACCCCTCCCAAATAATGTTTCCTTAATTAGTATGCCTAATGATTTGGAACCATCTCTTATTCTGAGAATATTAATAGATTTAAAAAATTTTAAAGGATAAATTTGCAAAGCACTACTGACATTTGTAAAGATTCTGGCAAGATACAAATGTGACAGATACTAGGATTCATTTGACTTGCACTTTTTAGCCGTGCCCTGCACCCAGAAGAAGTGCAATAAATATTTACTGAATGTTGAATGGATGAAGTGAGTTTGGAAATAAGCAGAGAGTCTGTGGCATTGTAGACCATTGCAGAAATATGTTTTTACAGATATCATTGGGACACAATCCTATCTTCTTGAAATTCTTATGCCTGTATTGATGTATTTTGACTACTACTAACAAAATGCTAGTTTGAGAGAAGCCTATAATTTAAAAACACGATTTTTACCATCTCCTAACACTTCACCAAAGGTCAAGGGGGTAGATAAACAACTTCCTACAGCTGCTGCTACATCTGGCACACGCCTGCAGCAGAAAGTGTGTGCTGAAAAGATAAACACATTGGGTTGTATCTACTCGCATGCCTATGCCTTTTTGTGTCTGAACTTGACCCTTAACAATTAATATTAAAACCAGACTTGACACTAATGAATAAAAATTTAAAAGAACTTATGCTGTAATGAAATCACCAGCACTCCCCAGAGGATATAGTTCTCTGATGGTTTTGAGGTTAACTCTGATTTTGTAATCCTGGCTCAATATCTTATCTTTGTTGTTTCCTTCTGTGAGCAATCTCATCTCGATTTCTGCACAGTTTCATGTCTCTTATGATTCCTTATTTGATTAGTGCTGAACATTAATTGTTCTGTTTAGGTTTATTTACTTATATATTGGATATTTGCCAAAAGTTACTTCATTTAGTGACTTCTTGAGGATGCTTCCAGCTCTGAGATTCTGTGACACTCTATATAGATCTAAAATTAGCTGGGGATTTTCTTTTAGGAAGTTATCACACAGAATTTGAATTCCCTACTAGCTTTTGAGTGAAATAATCTGTTGGTTCATTATCTTATATACTTGTATAAATATGAGTGATGACTCAGAACCTTAAAAAAACTCATTCAACCTGGATCTTTTCATGGATAACTCTACAAAGTAAACTGTAAGAAGGAGGTGTGACTTTATAATGTTCACTCACTGTATTTTGGGATAGAGCTAGGAAGGCTCTCTATAAATGCTGATTGAAGACCTCTCAATTTCAAGTTGATTTTTTTCCCTTCCCTTCCCTTCTCTTCTCTTCCCTTCCCTTCCCTTCCCTTCCCTTCCCTTCCCTTCCCTTCCCTCTCCTCCCTTCTCTTCCCTTCCCTTTTCCCTTTCCTTTCTTTTCCTTTCCTTTTTTCCCTTTTTCCATTGATGAGAGAGAGAGAGAGAGAGAGAGAAGCATTAACTCATTGTTCTACTTAGTTATCCTGTTTAGCTGTGCACTCATTCGTTGCTTCTCGCATGTACCCTGACTAGGGATGAACCCATGACCTCACTGCACTGGGACAACTTTCCATCCGGCCAGGGACTCCAAGTAGATTTTCTATCTATAATATCACAGCAACTTTCTAAAACACACTGTCAGACGTAGAATTGTTGATTATCTTTTTCATTAACTAAGCACCCAGATGCCATTATTCACATTGAAAATGTTCATATATTCCTACCCCAAATACTTTTCGCAGAACAGGTTATATCTCTCTACATAAGCCTTAGATC
Organism: Saccopteryx bilineata; assembly: GCF_036850765.1. Taxonomy (NCBI): domain Eukaryota; kingdom Metazoa; phylum Chordata; class Mammalia; order Chiroptera; family Emballonuridae; genus Saccopteryx; species Saccopteryx bilineata. The sequence goes on from NC_089494.1 coordinate 226,904,812, forward strand.
TGTGAGCTTTATCATTTCAATTCCCCTCCTCTTTAGGTCACAAGTAACCATTAACATAAGTGTCTTGGTTTTATTATTATTATTTGAAAAATGTTTGAATATTCCATTTCTCTTTGTAGTGGCAGACATAACCTCTGTGGTGGGCATTTCTGCGTTGGTCCTTGACCAACAAATGCAGGTAACCATCCAGGCATGATGTTTACACTGTTTTTACTGAATTGCTGGATGAGCACTTTACAAGATCACAGTGTTCTCTATCTCCTGATTAGCATTTAGAGAACCTTAGCAACTGGGATGGAGCCACAGGAGGGGTCCAGGCTGCTATTTAAATGGAGGAAAGTCACTCTGATAAGCGGGAGGAGTGATAAATCGCAAAGGGCCTTTCAGCCTTAGGAATTCACAGTGAGGGTCTATCATGAACCCGGTCAGCATCTGATGAACTTTTACTTTTCACAGCATCATCTGAGAGGAACAATAGGGGCAAAGGAATGTCCTCGCATGGTCTGTACTGGATACCTGTCAGTTGGTTTACAGATAATCTACAGGCCACAGAATGCTTTGCTGACGTCCTTAGGACCAGAAACAGGAGGAGGAAATGGTAACTTCAGAAGGTTTGTTGGAAAAGGAATCTCCATTCTACAGTATAATATTTCCTCCTTAAGAAGGGCCAAAATACTGTTAATAAACTCTAGATTTAGACCTATACAAAGCCCTATAAATACATGTTGTTTTTTTCGACTTAGTAAAAATCACGTCTGTTGACATGATAAATACATCCAGGGATGAACTGGGAAGCTCCTTCATCTGCAAGAGAGGAGGCATGTTTTGGGGAAAAAAAGAGCTGTCGGCCCAGCTCAGTTTCTAGTTACACTTCACTGGTACACATTTGCGCCTCAAATGTTGCCTGTGTGAGAACCAGGATTGTGATGGTAGTGGAGAGTACCCTTAATCTAGCACAGTTCTTGGTACATCATAGTTATTAAATATGTATTTGTAAATGAATGAAAGCCTAGAAACATGCTTTATTGAGTCACATGCCTGGCTATTCTCCTTGATGCCTATTTTGGGTTAAGTTGCTGTGATTGATCAACAAATACCAAGCATGACTACGAAGTCATGATATGAATGGGTGTATATGGCTTTTGGAATTAGGCTCACATTCTGATGGCTACTATGTGTTAAATAATGGGCAGGGACAAGAAGAATGAGAAGAATGATGCATGATTTCTGTCTTCAAGGAGTTTTTAATCTAGTCGGGGAGTCAAGACTAAAAACATTCAACAATAGCATATTCGTAGGAGTCTAAATGATACAGTGCTACATTGCCTATCCTAGAGGGTGACAGTCTGGAGGCTATAACTATTATTCTCTGGTTTTATTCTTCTTAAGACAGTTCCTGGCATTAAGTAGATTGTACAATGTTAGGGTGAAATAAGACTCTCAGAAGTCTTTGATACCTTTTTACCCAACTCATTCTTTTTTTCAGTGGGAACAGTGATAGTTTAAGTGCCTTGCCCAAGACTGCATAATCACAGTTAGTGGCAATAGTCAGTTATTCCCCTAGGATTTTGGTTCCAAAGAATGCTCCAGGCTCATGCTAGGAGTTTGCTTTGTTTCCACATGGGGCCTTGGTTTGTGACGATAAAGCTCTTGTTGCATGGGTTCTAAGAAAGATGCAACTTATATTGAATTCTACTCCTTAGTGAATATGTTAAAGTTAGTTTTCATTATGTCTGTATTTTCTTTCTTCTTCTCCTCCTCCTCCTCCTCCTTTTCCTCCTTCTTCTTCTTTAAAAGACCAGCACCTTAAGATTATGCCCATAATCTGCACAGGGTGAGAAATGTTGGAGTTTATGAAGGGCATCTGATACTCAACAGTTAACATTTCTTGAGCCCAACGGCACAGGCCTCTGCTTTTTTCCTCACTTCATCACCATCACCACAGAATAAGGCACACACAGAGGCTTAGTGTTTAAAGAACTTGTCTAAGTTCTCAGAGAAAGAACACGTGCTGGGGTTATGCCATGACTCCAATAAGTCAGGCTCCAGAGCCTGTGCCTATAACCACAGCTTCATACTATTTGTGTATATTAAATGCTAGACTCCTAAGAGTTGGCATGGTGAGTACCTGCCGTACCTCTGAGCTATTAAAACATTCCAATGTCCATCCAAAACCCTCCCTATGTCCTCCAGCTAGGCTCTGGGTCCATGTTTTTTCTCTTCAAGTGTTCACATCTTTTCTAAAATGGAAATACCAACACTAGGCCCATCTCAGTGCACCATTGAGCCAGGTGAGAATTTAAACACAGGAATCATGACCCTCCAGTTCTTATATTTGCCATTATTTACTCTTTTATACTTTTCTTTCTTTCTTTCTTTCTTTCTTTCTTTCTTTCTTTCTTTCTTTCTTTCTCTCTCTCTTTCTTCCTCCCTCTCTCTTTCTTTCTTTCTTTCTTTCTTTCTTTCTTTCTTTCTTTCTTTCTTTCTCTCTTTTTTTCCTTTCTTCCTTGCTTCCCTCTTCTCTGCAGTCAAATTTAGTAAAGAATCTAGAAAGACTGAATTGATTTGAAAATGTTATAACAGTTATAGAATTTGTGGTAGCCAATAGAATTGATGATTTGGTGAAAAGTTAAGTATCTGAAGTATTTGTCCTTTTATTTGGTGTACCCCCTTTTTTTAAGTTAAATAAGAATGCAGGAAAAAGAAGCAATCTCCATGGTTTCAGGGTAGGCCACTCACCGGTTCTTCTAGAGAAGCCTCCTGCCCTGATAAGTACTGGCTGGGGTCTAAGACATCCAATCCACCCTGAGGGGGCTTCAGATTTGATTAGCCTTGGAATTCAGCTTACAAAATAAGCTATTAAAAAGTCAAGGCAAACCAGAGAGTGAACCTCTGATTCTTAGGGTGGGATGGTGGCCTTTCTGAGCAGGAAGTGTTCTGATGTGCTGACAATGAGGAAACAGACCATGTTTTTGTTTATTTTCTCATAAAGTGCTGATGAACAAATGAGGGAGTTACATTAAGGGTCTCTGAAGGCAAGCTGTGAAAAGAGATTGGGGTTTATCAGCCTTTTAGCCTGGTTTCCTTTGGAAAGAATGCTTATGACATGACCGGGCTCTGGGAGTCTGCGTGTCCACCCCCCACCCATATCCCCTCCTCCTCTCAGACCCCTTGATAACTTTGCGTCAAACTGATGTCAGCCTTTTTTGGCAGATAGGGAGAAGGTGGGCCTCATGGATTCCTTAATAATAAGAAGCAAATGCATGAGAGATAAAGCCAATTTCTATACTAAATAACCTTCCCATACACCCCCCACACACCTTTTTTTTCTTATGCCTGATAGTTCTAAATTTAATTTCTGGACTCCTTTAAAGAGATCTCTAAGAAATTGGTTGGGAGTGGGGAGTACGAGCTGCAAAGGGAGGAATATTTGTATATTTTTGGATCTAAGTTCTTACCTGACACGAGAATGGAGGAAAGTCAGAAATATGCGGAGAGCACTGCCTGCAGCTATGAATAAATCTGTCACTTGGAAGATATAGACTCCTAAGCAGCATACCTTAAAGAAAAAGTATGGACTTTGAATCCTTGGTGGAGCAAGGCATGGAATAAAGAAATAAATGATCAAATAAATTTTTAAAAATTAAATCATCCAGAAGCTTGCTTTGCGGCTAAATGCTGCGTCCTTACACGTTTCACAAAGAGTAATTACAGAGCGGCCATTACCGCCAGCCACATCAAGGTCTCTCTGTCTTCCTGTGGGGCTGGAGGTGACTTCGTAGGAGTATGGTAATGTCTGCTAAAATAACTCACCCACACTCAAGTTTGACCAGTGTGCCTCTGAATCAAGGGATTTCAAATGTTTCACAGATGAGAGCAATTTTAACCAATGTGACCTAGAGTAAGTCTAAGGAATAAAAAATAGCAATAAATGGTTCAGAATAGATTTTGTCCAATACCGAAGTTTTTTTTTTTTCAGGTGTTTCTTTTTTTAAAAAGCTTCCTTACAATGCATGAATATATGATGAAAATAATAATGGGGATTTGGAAGTGATTGGATTATATATTGAAAGGAGATGAAATATTTGATATGAAACAATCTGCTCAGAAATAAAGGCTGGTATATACCCTTTGCTCTTTCTTGCAAAGACGTGAGGATAAGATTTATGACTGCCAAATCATTTAATATTATTTTTTTTAATTTTATTCATTTTAGAAAATAAATGAATAGGTGGGGGAGAGAGCTAGAGAAAAGGGCAGGAGGAGGAGCAGGAAGCATCAACGCCCATATGTGCCTTCACCAGGCAAGCCCGGGGTTTCAAACCAGCAACCTCAGCATTCCAGGTCGACGCTTTATCCACTGTGCCACCACAGGTCAGGCAAATCATTTAATATTAGATACAAAAGATTAATGTGGCTTCAGTGGGGTCTTCAGCGTGGTACTCACTAAAGGGGAAGGAAACGAAGGAAACTGATTGAGCCAGTCAATGATACTGATAGTACGCTATCTATTTCCTTCTGGAGTGGGTAAGCTGATGGCAGTTATCATGGTGTTGTAAGTAAATGAGAATTCTTTGCAAGTGTTCGGTTGCTACTTTGATTAACCTCAGTTTCCCAGAGGATGGATTGTGTGCTCTGGAGCCAGACTGCTGGAGCTGAGCTCCAGCTTGTGAGTGACTAGCAGTCGGCTCTAAACACAGTTACTGCCTTCTCTGTGCCGCAGTTTCCTCATCTGTGAACTAGAGATGTCACAACCTTCCTCGTAGGGCTGTAAGGCTCACATGCGTTAACACCAGTTAAGCACTTAGGATGATGCCCAGACCAGAGTAGACACCTAATAAACACTTGCTACTCTTACTATTAAACATTACAATATCTGGATTTTTCTTTGTCTGCCTTGATTCAGTTTTTCTGACTGTAAAACACACAAGGTGATGAAACATTATTTAAAATCAAAAGGTTTAGTACTTCTGGGATGGGAGGTACAATTGAAGCAAAAAGCTGTTTATTATTATTTATTATTTATTAAATGTCACTGTGTTACTTTGAGGCACTCCTATAATATTGGTCGGTGGTCTAGACAGCCTCATACTTTAATGTGACCTACCTGCCACCCCCAAATAATAACACACATGGCTTACAAAAGTATCATACAGGAAGGCCTCAGATCAAAGATATTATTTAAATGTGAAGCATTATTATTTTCACTATTGTTATTACTCAGACTTTCCTACATAAAAAAGCATGATTTTCATGAGAAATGCTCCAACTTTTGTTTTGATATAAGCCAACTACAGCAAGATCAGTGCTATGAAAACTAAACTTACAATACTGTATTGTAAATATTATAAATTTGCTTGGAAAATTTCAACATCAACATCTTTAATCATTTTTTCCACATCACATTGCTAAAAAAGACTAAAATAAATGATACCACATTATCATAAAATTGTAATCGCATGATTTTGATGTTTAACATTTTTGATTTTGAATAACAGCTGAAAGCATGATCATAGCTCATCTAGTCCTTACTTCACAGGTCGGGAGCCCGAAGCCCAGTGGAAATGGCGCCTCCCCCAGGCAGGCCTCCTGATGCCTAGTTCTGGCTCCCCAGTCAGTATTTCAGTCTACCTTTTTGAAAGCTGAGTACAATTGACCCTTGAACAACTTGGGGGTTAGAGGCTCAGACACTTGGCACAGTTGAAAATCCACATTTTGACTCCCCTAAAACCTAAGTTGTCCTTCAGTATCTGTGGGGAATAGGTTCCAGGATCCACAACCCCTGCCATGGATACAAAAATCCATGGATGCTCAAGTCCTCTAGAAAAAATGGTGTAGATCGGTGCACACAGTGCTCCCCACTCCCCACCCCGCCGCATCCGTGGACTCCCAGCCGCCGGCAGAAAACAGTACAGGTATTTATTGAAAATAATCCATGTATAAGTGGACTCACATATAAATTCAAACATGCGTGGTTCAAAGGTCAACTGTACTTGCAACAACATTCCTGCTTCCCTCCTTCCCTTCTTCAACACTGTTTTTATCTCTTATGTTAATTTTGAGTCAGTCCGGAATCCTCGAGATCTTCTCTGGGCCTCAGCCTCCTCATTTATAAAACAAGGTTGTTACAGCTTGGTTTGAAGAGTTGTGGTAAGGTCCAAGCGAGAAAACATTTAGGAAGTGCCTGGCATATGGCGAGCTCTGAATTGTGTCATTGAAAATACTTATAACGTCCTTAAAACACATTTAAAAATATTTATATTCTGAGACAAGCAAGAAATTATTTGTTTGTTTATTTGTTTGTTTGTTTATTCATTTTGGAGAGAGGCAGGGGGAGAGAGAGAAAGAGAAACAGGAACATTGAGCTGCTCCTGTATGTGTCCTGACCAGGGATTGAACCAGCAGCTTCTGTGCGACCAACCGAACTATCCGGCCAGGGATTAATTTTCATTGATTTTTTTTTTTTTTTTAAAGAGAGACAGAGAGAAGTAGGGAGATAGAGGGGAGGGTAATGGGAAGTATTTGTTGTTCCACTCAGTGGCTCATCTTTTGGTTGCTTCCCATGTGTGCCCTGACCGAGGATCAAATGAAATTGTTTAGAAGTATAAGGTCTACCGGAAAGTTCTGTCCGTTTTGGAATAAAACAAAATACAAATTTTTCTTACCATCAATAAACTTTATTAAATAATATAACTTTATTAAATCATTATTATTAATGATTTCTTGCCAGCATGAGGGCAATTTGTATATCCCATTTTTGAAAAATGTTTTATCTTTTGATGCAAAAAATCAAACCAGTGCTTGTTTGATATCTTCTTCATTTTTGAATTTTTTGCCCTTCAAAAAATTTTGTAAGGACAAAAACAAGTGATAGTCGGAGGGTGCTAAGTCCGGGGAATATGGTGGATGCGACAGACATGCTTCTGTAGCATTTCTTCCTTGTTGAAATTCATAAAAATTACAGTGGCGTAAATGAACTTTATCAGTAGCCATGGGTACACTATCGCTTCACACATAAGACTAACGTGAATCAACTTTGTTTTAGTTAATTTGCTACATCAGTATGTATACATTAAGTGATAAAAATAGAGAGGCACACATGCACCAAATAAACATGTCCTTACGTGTTGAAGCTTGTTGTGATAGAAATGGACAGAACTTTCCAGTAGACCTTATAGTTTTTTGAGAAGTCTGGAATCACTGTGCAGATAGCAAGGCTGACTCTCATTCAGAATTGGTGAACATGTAGTGTTTTTAGTTTATAAACTGGTCCCACTGAGTATTAGCTGAACATAGGACAGAAGAGGAATAGATGCTGAAACCCATTTGACTACAAACACTCTTTCCTTCTTCCAGAAATGGGAGGTATTTCTGATGGTGGAGGAGTGATGATAATATAATAATGGTAAAGCAGCTACCCTTGGTAGGGTTTATTTGTATGGGACAGGTATGTACTAAGCTCTTCACAGAGGTTTCCCCTCTTAAATTTCATATCCACCTAATGAAGTATGTGAAAAGCTGGAGCTTGGAGCCGAGTAATTTATACAAGGTAAATGACAGAGTTAAAACTTTCTAATTCCAAAGCCCCAACTTTTAATTCAAGCCCCTATGCCCAAAGTGTCGATGGTCAAATTCAAAATAACTACTCAAGTTTTTCACTTTGCTGGTGTAGATGCTGGTGAGTCCCGTCATCCGGTGGTTTCCTTCTCTTCCGGTGCCGGACACAAGGCACCCACGGCTGTGTGTCAGTTTCCCAGGTACTGCAATAACACAGTACTGCAAACTTGGCCGATTAAAACAATGTGAAGGTATTTTGTACAGTGCTGGACGCTAGAATTCTGAAATCAAGGTATTGGCATGGCCACACTCCGTCTGAAGGCTCTGGGGAAGAATTCTTTCTCCCTCTGCTTCTTTCTGGTGGTTCCCAGCCATCCTTGGGGTTCCGTGGCTTGTAGCTGCATCTTTCCAATCTGTCTCTCTTTTTTTTTTTTTTTTTCTTTTCTGAAGCTGGAAACGGGGAGAGACAGTCAGACAGACTCCCGCATGCGCCTGACCGGGATCCACCCGGCACGCCCACCAGGGGCGACGCTCTGCCCACCAGGGGGCGATGCTCTGCCCCTCTGGGGCGTCGCTCTGCCTCGACCAGAGCCACTCTAGCGCCTGGGGCAGAGGCCAAGGAGCCATCCCCAGCGCCCGGGCCATCTTTGCTCCAATGGAGCCTTGGCTGCGGGAGGGGAAGAGAGAGACAGAGAGGAAGGAGGGGGTGAGGGTGGAGAAGCAAATGGGCGCTTCTCCTATGTGCCCTGGCCGGGAATCGAACCCAGGTCCCCCGCACGCCAGGCCAACACTCTACCGCTGAGCCAACCGGCCAGGGCCTGTCTCTGTCTTTATATGACCCACTTCCCTGTGTTCTCTGTGTCTGAGTCTCAAGTCATTGAAGTCAATGTCCACCCTGATCCAGTATGACTTTAACTACATCAGCAAAGACTTCATTTCCAAATAAAGCTACATTCTGAAGTTCTGGATGGACATAGTTTTTTGGGGGGGACACTATGTAACCCTCTTTAACTGTTACCCCTAGAAAGACTATTACTGGGGTGTGAATCAATTCCCAGAAAAGACACATTTTTTTTTGCCTTTTCCAGGGCACCGTGGCTAGACACAAGCAAACCATAAGGCATCTTTCACTTGATATCCCTGTTATTTCCACGATCAGGTATTTTCTGCTGCAAACTACAATGGCACATAGTTAGTCTGGAATCTATTTCATAAGCCTTTTGAAATTTTAATGAGCTGCAAGCGTAATCTACTTTTTCAGAAAAAGTAAAGCCGCGGCACCTTCTGAAGCAGACTCAGCGAGCTCGTGGCCGTGAGCCCTTCCAGGAGCTCACCCTGAGAAATGTTCCACGGCTCACGTCGCCTTCCTTCAGAGTCCCGGGCCCTGCGAAGTAGGGCCATTTGTCAGGAAGCCATTTATCTGTCTTCATGGCTGGTGGGAGTGAAAAGTGACAAAACAATGTTATCTAAGGCCGTGTTCACAGTTGTGATAGGCGTTAAGGAGACCTCAACTGGTTCTACATTTATTTATCAGCACTGCCAATAAGATTTGTGACCACACAAACAAGTACAAATGTGCATCATATTTATGTCACGTTTCTGGTTGCTTTGGAAAGAAAAATTGGCACGTTCTTCAGCTGAATTTTTAAGCCCCCTTTTATGTTAAAAAGCAAATTATTTCTTTGTTGATTTTCTGGGCTCCAGCCCCGCTGGTCCTTTTTTCTATCTCTGGAAGGTGCCAAGCTCATTCCTGCCTTTATATATCTGTTGCTCCCTCTCCTTCCAAACTCTCTTTCTCCATATTTTCCTGAGGCCAGCTCCTTTTTCTCACTCATATCTCCCCTCACAGTGTCTTTCCTTTATTTTCATTATAGCACAATCTTAGTTTGACTTGTAATTATTACTATTTTGTCTAATTGTTTATATATTTGTGTTTGCTACCCTCATTTTAGAATATAAGCTCCATGATATCAGAGATCTCATTCTCTTACCTATGGTATCCTTAGCACAGAGTAGGTGCTCAGTTAGTGTTTGTGACCAAGTTCCCCCACCCAGCCTAGATTCAGTTCTCATCTTGAACTAAAAGGACTCCAGAAAGTCCATCCAGCAGAACCCCATGTCTAGTTTCTCCTCTGCGACAAACACGAGGCCAGGCTACTGAACACAGGCTGCCCTCTGCCCAGCTGAATTGTGCAGTGAGGTACAGGAAAGGGTAAGCAGGACCGTCCAGGGCTGCAGAGCGTACTGCTAAAGGTCCAAGATGAAGTGAAATAAGCCAAGAGCCCAGTTAGCAACCCAAAGGGAATAGACAAAGAGGGAAAATCCAGATTCAAGGAAACAGGAAGGAATTAGGGAAACCAGACCGAAACAATAAGGTTCAAAGTAAAGAATGGGAGGTAGAACCTGGAGGAAGTCCCTGAGCCATAGAATCGGAGACGCAGCTGCTTATAGGGTCTTTGACCAAGTGCACAGGTGGAAAGGAAGCTATTAAGGGTAACGACTTAGACTCATTCACTCAGCATCAAATCAGACTTTCTGTTGGACCACTTCTGACCTTGCACCCTAATCCTAATTACTAGGTCTTCATCTTACCCCCCCACCCAGTGCTGCCCATGTACCCAAGTCCTAGGATTGAACATTGTTCCCACTTATGGAGAGATGAGGTGCACAGAGGATAGAACTAGGTATGGAATGGCAGATATTCTACCGTAAATATATTTCGCAAGCCTGATTTCCTACTACCAAGTGTGAGTCTTAAAATGTTAAAATACTTACGAAAAATAATTATTAAAAGAACTTCCAGTGAGCCTTGGGGTAAATGGGGTCAGATGTTGTTAACTAGCTATTTATTCCTATGGATAGGCACTGTTTCATCTTTGGCCAGAACAATACTGAGGTGTTTATGAGCTGATCTATAAGGTTTTAAGTGTGCTTTGTTCACAGTGAAATCCTAAAAGTCTGAAGAGTTCTTGTTGGCTGGGATTATATGGGGTAAGAATCTGCAAGGTGAAGCAGAAACTCTTGGAAGAAAGAGAAGTCAAGGTCTGATCCTTGGTCTTGCTGCTAAGTGGTGGCTTGTAATATGTATAAGATCAGAGTTCATATGACAACGTATACATATAAGTACACTTTCAAGGTATGTATACAATTAGATTGATATGAGTCTAAAAGTGAATTTGCTTGGTGACATTCACATCATCTGCTTACATTAAATATAGTGTCAAAATGCAGCTTAGTCTTTGGGTTAAGTTTCGTGCTTGAAGCCAGGACTCCAGCTTGTTTGCCTGATGACTGTGCTCTGATGTAAGACTAGTGCGGACATCTCAGCATTTTGGGGTTCTCAGCATCTATCTTTTTTTTTTTGTTTTTTGTTTTTTGGTAACAGCCTTATGATTTTCCTTGGGGCAAATCTCTCCTCCACTCTTAGCTCATGCTCAGGGTGGCTGACCTAGGACTGGCCTGTCAGAGCACTACAGTTTCAGGCCACGGTGAGTGGTTCAGGGATGGGCTCATGACCCTGTCAAAACCAACTGAACTTAATTCTTCTTCTTCTTCGTATTTTTTTAACCATCAGAAAGACAATATTTGTATTTCTGCTGGGGTTTTTAAGGACATTGGTTATAAGTCTGGAGTTGTTGACAACCATCTTGACACTATCAGGAGGGCCTGACTGATAATGGAGCAATCACAGAGGAAAGTAGGTTGCAATTTCGTGGGTTATCAAGTTCTGAAGATTCCAACTAATTTAGCTAAGTGTGAAGTCGGTTACTCATGGCCTTTGGTTTCATGAACTCTTAAATTTTCTTTTTTTCTCAAACAAATTTGAACTGGATATTGTTGCTTGCAATCAAAGGAGTCTTGGTAGAAAGGCACATACCTTCCCCACTGACTGAGCAATAAAAATGAAACCCAAATTTTAAGTCTCATGACAGCAGGAATATTGACTACTTTTCCATCATTGGATCATAGTAGGTGCTCAACATATTTTTTACAATAATTAGAGCAATAAGGCCCATTAAAAAGTTCTGTTTTAAAAATACCTCATTTTCTTATTATGTAGTAAATGTTTTTCTAAGAAACTTTGTCAAAAAGATTTATCAATAAAAATGAATAACTATCACTAATTACCTTACCACTCAAAGATAAGCATAGCTAACTTTAGTATATGGTAGATAGTTTTTCAATCATATATCATTATGTTTTTCAAAAGATATGTATTTCATTTATTATTCTGCTCACTAATTTTCCAATTAATATAAAATGAGCCAATTGCCAAGTCACTAAATAATGCTTTGCAACATACTTTTAAATGGCAACATACTATTTTATTGTACAGATGAACCAAAAGTAATTTAAAAAATTTCTAATTATAGACTTTTGGGCTACTTTTAGTTTTCAATAATATAAACAAACAACAAACTCGATATTTATAAATATCAATGATTATTTCCTTAGCACCATTTCCTACAAATTAAAGTATTGACCCAAAGAATAAGAACAATTTTAAGATTTTTGATAGATACTCTCATTAACCAATGATTGTACTCTCATTAACCTATTAAAAGTTTTGAAAATCTTTAAAAATTGAATAGGTAAGAAGTGTTATCCTTTTATTTATTTTTCTTTGTTAGTGAGGTTTATAGTTTTAAGAGGTATTATAAGTCATGATAGTTCTCCTTTTGTGAGTTGTAGAACAGTTCTCTATTTAGTCGTCTGTTTTAAAATACATTTATTGTATTTTCTATGTGAGGTTGCTGTTCCAAGCCTGTGGAGCAGAGAGTCCCGCAGGAGTGGGAATGGCCCTTTCGTGAATAGCCATGTCAGCCTTTTGGAAGACCAATCACTGTGGACTTTGCCTTTAGTTCTATGAACACATTTTGGAGCCCACTGCCATCCCTATTTGAGATGCTCATACTGACATGCTTGCCTGATTTAATCACTCTTAATGGCTCTTTGCCTGTTTTAGACCTTCAATGTCAATGTAGTATGATAGATGTTTCTATTGCACTAATTCAAACCATCATCCTCTTTCCCCAGATTATTGCAATATTCTCCCATATGGTTTTCCGTCCTCAGTCTCCTCTTTGCTCTAATCTATCCCCTGCCTTCTCACCTGGAAAATAAACAACCAATCAAAAAAATAAGTCATCACTTGGATAACATTACTACCCACAAACTTTCAATGACTCTCTATTGCTTACCAAGTGTAGACTGAGCTTCTTGCCCTCCAGGCTCACTGAGCTCAAGGCCTTGTGTAGTCTTAACCAAGTGTAGACTGAGCTTCTCGTCCTCCAGGCTCACTGAGCTCAAGGCCTTGTGTAGTCTTACCAAGTGTAGACTGAGCTTCTTGCCCCCCAGGCTCACTGAGCTCAAGGCCTTTTGTGATCTGGTCTCAGCTTTCCTTCCATTCCAATTTTGCATTACCCTTATAGCTCATGAATCTGACCCACCAACCAGACTGAGCTAGCTGCCTCCATACCTTTATTCCCATTGCTTTGTTTTCCTTGAGTGCCCTTCACTTTCATCTCTGCTTGTCAAAATCCTTGAAGACACAGTCCACATGCCCCCACCTCCACTCACTCAGTGAAGTCACCTCCACTCCCCCAGCCAGGAAAGTCTCCCTCTTCTGTGCATCAAACATGGATTACACATAAATCTTAGAGACCTTACCTCCCCCGGTTACCTCTTATGGTTTTTTTTTTTTTAGATGACTTATCTTTCTTAATGAGAAGGAGAACACTCATCTAAATATATGATATAATTATAGCTCTGAAAGATTTGGAGGAAGAGTCAGTTAAAAACATGTAAGAGGCCATGTTTCCCCCCACGTCGCAGGTCTCGTCCTTGGCATTTCCTGTGATGTATGTCAGCATCCCCCGTAACCGAGGCGCTTGTTTATTTCTATGGCTCTGACAGTCTCTGATTTTCATCCTGAAATTTGAATGGAGTTTTCTGAAATGCACTTCAAGATTCCACTTTGTTTTTCTTCTGTGTTTAGGAGGAAGAGGGGCTGGGAGTTGATAAACACAGCCCAGAGACTTTCCCCAAACAGGCAGCCAGATACTTTGATCATTAGTTCTGTTAAGCGTCTTCCTTTCTGCTGTCTCATGAAGATCTATTTTCCAGGCCTGTTTTAAGGAAGCAGGGAGCCATGGGGCTGTTTAATAGGGTGTTTGTTTCTTGGGAACTTAATTACTTATAGTCAAAATTCTACAGTCCAGAACAGAAGTTATCTTTTCTTTTTATATTCTGCCCTGGGCAGAGGGGGTAAGCTTCTTGTACATAGTGCCATATGGCTGAGAATCACCTACCCATCTTAGTATGATTGCGATTTCACTTGGCATTGGTCAGTTAGAAATCTTCTCTTATGTCACACTGATTTTAAGATTGTTAAAATAAATACAACTAAAAGCATCACAATACGTTAACACAGTAAGGAGGATAAAGTCCTTCCATTTCTCCAACCTTCCCCTTCACTCCCTGTTTGCTCCCCAAAAGTCACATGAGCAGGATATGGTGGGTGGTTGAAAATGAACTTAATTTCCCTCATGACTTTGAATACATTTGCTTCTAACAAGGGATGGCTTTGCTTAAGCTGAGATACAAGTCCTTGGTTTTCCAGAAGTCACCAGATGCCATAGGGCAGTGGTCCCCAACCCCCGGGCCGCAGACCGATACCGGTCCGTGGGCCATTTGGTACCGGACCGCAGAGAAAGAATAAATAACTTACATTATTTCCGTTTTATTTATATTTAAGTCTGAACAATGTTTTATTTTTTAAAAATGACCAGATTCCCTCTGTTACATTCATCTAAAACTCATTCTTGACGCTTTCTCGGTCATGTGATACATTTATCCGTCCCACCCTAAAGGCCGGTCCGTGAAAATATTTTCTGACATTAAACCAGTCTGTGGCCCAAAAAAGGTTGGGGACCACTGCCATAGGGTATCTCAGGAGCCAGGCACAGAGTCAGCCTTTAAGGGGAAGTTTTCACAGCTCATCAGCCATCACAGAGGAATCTGTTAACCTCTGCTCTCTCTGCCTGCCTGTCCTAATATCCTCTGTGATCTCCACCGCTTTTGTAATGCTTTCATTTCTGTCCAGCCTCTCTTTGGGCTAAGTTGCGGCTGCAATGGTGCCTGGCACTGGGGCCCTGACCTGTTGTGAAAACCCTTGAGCCCTTCACACAGAACCTTTGGTTTGAGAGTCACTACTGACTGGGCTTCAGGTCCAGGCTGGGGTTGGGGGCCAGTGTTTATTAAGCACCTTTCATGTGCCGGACACTGACCAAATTGGGCCAAGGGCAACCACAGTACAAGGTAGAAGCAAATGGAGGTGAAAGCAGACTGCTTTCATTAAATATTTAAGGGGCCCAGTCACAGGGATGAGCCCTCATCTTCACCAGGTGACACCCTTTCCTTACTTTGAGCAAAACATGTATTTACGGTTAAGCTCATCTATTTGTTTCTCAGCCCTAAAGGGGCCGAGGCAAGTGTTCTAATTAAAAATTTTAATATCTCAGTTCACTGATTAAGAAACTGCTGATGGCTCACTGAGTACGTTATATCATTTGCTCATTCATCTATTCTTTATTTATCAATCTCCTACCCTGTACAAGACCCTGGGCTCACCACTGTGAAGGAAACAAATATGAATAACAAATATCTGATGCCTGCTTTCCAGGAGCTTCTGGGCTAGTAGCAAAGACAACCCTTAGACAACCAACTGTTACAGAACGACATAGAAAATGAGCATTTATTAGAGGTGACAGTACCATGGGAACCCAGAAAAGAAATAATTAATTCTACTTGGGGATCTCTGAGGTGGTTTTACTGAGATGTGGGTCTTAGAGAATGAGTTCGACTTTGGTAGATGAAAGATGGAGAGCAAGGCAAGCTTCTAAGATGAGGAAATGGAATGATCATGATAGTGAGGCTTGAAAATGCGTTGTCTACTCAGTCAGTGATCACTTGAGCTTGGAATGGGGGGGTGGATGAATAGAGCTAAAATGTTGAGGTTGAAAAAATAAGCTGATGTTGGACTTTGGAAGGTCTTAAATATTGCATCAAGGACATTGAAACTTGGTAATGCAAGCAAGAAAGACCCATTAAAGTTTTCTGAGGGGAACTGTGGCCTAACCAAGGTTGTATGTTACGGACACCATTCTGGCAGCAGTGTAGACGGTGAGTTGAAGAAAAAAAATTGTGGCTAGGGAAACCAGGTAAGAATCTTATCCAAACAAGAGATAAGGAGAGCCTGAACTAGGACAATAAAAGGGACTCAAGACTGTTTTATCAATAATCTTCCCAGGTCTTTCCTTTAGTTTAAAACAGGTTGACTTCCAATAATACTTGAAGAATGAGGGTGATAATTTAATTTTTTTAAAGTGTACCTAAAGAGGGTATTTCTAAACTTTATGTTAGACTTTTAGTATCAACGAAGCATTTATTGAAACCCTAGAGTTTGTAAGGCCTTCCCCAGAGATACATGGAAAGAAAAAGTTATAGAACAGAGAGTTTATTTTGAAGAAGCTGACACAGTCTCATAAGGAAGTAACCAAAGATAGCAAACACTATATACAATGTGGGGTTTAGATAATAAAATGGTCAAGGAGGGTCATTCTCCTCTATTTTCTTTTTTTGTTTGTTTTTGTTTTTTATTCATTTTTATTAGAGAGAAAGGAGAAAGAAAGAGAGAGAGAGAGAGAGAGAGAGAGAGGAAAGAGGGGGAGGAGCAGGAAGCATCAACTCCCGTATGTGCTTTGACCAGGCAAGTCCAGGGTTTTGAACCGGCGACCTCAGCATTCCAGGTCGACGCTTTATTCACTGCGCCGCCACGGGTCAGGCTCCATCTATTTTCTTATAAGAAGAACTAAGTTAGCTTTCTTCATTCAGATGGCATCAACAACTCAGGAAAGGAAGCCAAAAGCAGAAGAGGAGGTTGGATATTTTCTGGGGTACTTGATTAAAAAGCGAGAGCTTGCAATATTGAAGGCCTTAAATCTTCATTTGTGGTTATAAAAAATTTAATATGAACATTCTTCAGTAATGTATAACCTATTTAATTAAATTCAACTAACTTTTGTAAGTTATCTGTAAGGTACAAGCCACTGTTCTAGAGTACGATGATGAATAAGAAATTGCCCTTGTTTTTACCTACAGGTGGGAGAGCTGAGGCATTAACTCCCACAACTGTATTTGATTAGAAACCTTGTCACTGACATTCTGCTAAGGAGATAAAGACCACAAATGAGGGTCAAATGCAATAATGGTAATAAGGTAGTTCTTTGTCTTTTTTGTTTGTTTGTTTGTTTCTGATATTGTTAGAGACTTGCCTGAATATGTTTTTATATATATATATAATGACAAGCCCATTGAGTCACTGTTTATTTTCCTCATCTGAAATAGAGGAGATGATATTTTCAAACAATAGCTCCAATAAGGGGTTAATATCCAAAATATATAAAGAACTCACAAAACTCAGCAACAAACAAGCAAACAGTCCAATTAAAAACTGGGAAAAGGACCTGAACAGACACTTCTCCCAAGAGGACATACAAATGGACTCATCTTCACTAGCTATTTGAGAAATAAAAATCAAAACTACAATGAGATATCACCTCAATACCTCTTAGATTGGCCATTATCAATAAGACACATAACAACAAGTGTTGGAGCAGCTGTGGAGATAAAGGAACCCTCCTTCACTGCTGGTGGGAATGCAAACTAGTACAATTATCATGGAAGAAAGTATGGTGGTTCCTCAAAAAATTAAGAATAGAACTACCATATGACCCAGCAATCCCTCTACTGGGTATATACTCCCCAAACTCGAAAACATTGGTATGTAAAGACACATGCATCCCCATGTTCACTTCAGCATTATTCACAGTATCCAAGACATGGAAACAACCAAAGTGTCCCTCAATAGAGGACTGAATAAAGAAGGTATGGTACCTATAAGAATGGAATACTACTCAGCCATAAGAAATGATGACATAGTGGCATTTATGACAACATGGATGGACCTTGAGAATATTATCCTGAGTGAATAAGTAAATCAGAAAAAGCTAAGAACTGTATGCCTTCACACAGAGGTGGGATATAAAATTGAGACTCATGGACATAGATAAAAGTGAAGTGGTTACCAGGGGGAGGGGGAATGAGGGGGAGGTGGGGGAGAGGGGTATAAAGAGAGATGAATATAAAGTGATGGAAAATGGTTTGACTTTGGGTGATGGGTATACAACATAATCAACAGTTCAAATGCTATAGAAATGTTTACCTGAAACTTATGTACTCTTATTGATCAATGTCACTCTGTTAAATTTAATTTTCTAAATAAAAATTTTTAAAAAAGTAAAAAAAAAAAAAAAAGAAATAGAGGAGTCAAAATTATCCAGGGGAAAGTGCCCTGTTCGGGGTCCCGGGTACTCAGTAAGTTAATGTCTTTCCTTCCCCTGTTGGATCTGAGTCCTCAGCATCTGAACTTTGCCTCTTTCTCCTATGAATTAATTCTTTCCTCTGAGGCTCCGTGGTCATTTCTTTTATCCTTTTTCCTCATTTGGTCTCTCTTTCTCCTCCCCTCAGATGGTTTCTGTTTTTTTCTCTGACCCTTTCCTTCCTCAGTTAACTTGCTGTTTATTCTTCCCTCTGCTTCTTATATAATGTCTGCCTCTCAAACTCTAAGGGGGGTTTAAGTTTCCATTTTAAGACTCTGTTGTATTTATTACGTAAACTCTTATGTTCCTGACTCAAAACTTTAAAACAGGCGAATGTAATGTTTATATTTATTTTAAAAAACACACACAAAAATAAGGTGGTGCCTTTTATTTGTCATCCCCCACTCTCCATGGGAAGGCGACCTAGGGTGGAAAGTCCGTATCCCAGAGTCTGTTCAAGGTAACAACTGCCCTAGGAAACTTCATAAACGGAGTAATCTGTGTCTGATTATTGTCTCAGGTAATTGGCCAAGCCAGCTTTTGCCAACGTACCTCACTGTTCATTTTTCACTGTGTCCAAACTCGGCTCTCACAGGCAGCCAGACTTTAGATCAGCTGTTCTGAGCAGAGCTGAGCTCTGGAATACATTTTGGAAAGCAATTTCAATGAAGTTGCTTTGCCTCTACCTTCTAAGAGCACATGTTCTCTGGTTTAGAGAGGTGAACTGGTCTCCATGGATTGAAAGTGAATCTCTGGAAACCTGTATTTATGTCTCTTGTTTTTTTATGAAGAATAGTAATGTTTGTTTATTTATTCGCAACATGTGTCTACTTGGAAGCTCCTCTCTGCCAGGTGCTATGTGTTGATCCTATCTAATAGTGTAAGTCTACTTTATAGATAAGGAAACGGAGACTCAGAGAGAGGAATGATGTTACCATGCGCAGTTCGCTGAGATTAGGCCCAACTCTGTATGACTTCTATGCCTCCTCCCATTTTTTAAACATTTACCAAGTGCTAGCTTCGATGCTAGGTGAGCTCATGCTTAGTTAACATAGCAACAACTAGAAATAAAGGTTATTAACCCATTTAACAGGTGAGGACCCTGGAATAACAAATTGAACTTAAGTACATAAGAGAATAGTTTTGAGATGGAGTAGAAGGTAAGACTAGGAAGGCAGATCAGGGGTCCAGTTACGGATCAACTGGGGAACTAGGTAACACAGTATAGACTTTAGTTGAGAGATAATTATGAATATAGGAGGGTTTTTTTTGTTTGTTTGTTCTTATTTTTTAGGTTTATTTCCATAAGGAAAATAATATTCCCCGGACTTTTAAAGCTTAGAAGTTATTCTAAAAATAAATACATGTGAAAATCCTTTTATTTTTTTCACAGAAAGGAAACTACTTAAAGGTATCACTATATTTTAATATATATAAAGCATAAAACACATTTTTTGGAGGGATTTATAAGTGAAATAAATGAGAATCTGGCTATATAGATTGATGAAAATTAAAGTCACAGCAAAAAATGAAATGTTAGGAAAACTGAAAGAAATACTGACCTGATATAAAAAGAAAAGAAATCTGTTCCAAAGAAGAGCCTCACTCAGGGATGTTTCACTAGAACTAGGGCGGAAGATATCTACAAAGTCAGAGTTGAGAAATGACGGAGCAGTGTTATCTGATTGGAGTTTTACTCTAAGTTGGAAACATTCTCATTGATTGGACACCATGGATTCCGAACTCATGGAAATCTACTTCTGTAGCTATGAAAAAAAGAAAAGGATTATAAATAATTTAATAAGCTAAACAAGATGCCAGGAAAACCTTTAAAGTGCTTGAGAGCACACATCGTAATTAAGTACCTCCAGGTGTTTCAGAGAAACATTTTATATACAATGTATATACTACTTATAGATTATTTGTATTATCAGCTAACATCGTTTTCTCAGGACATTTTCTAAGCCTGACTTTAATTAGTATGGTTCTAGTAAACATTTGAAGGTAAATGTACATATTTAAAATCTTTTTAAAAAGTCTAATTAGTGCAAGTAGCAGGTTTTTAGTTTTCAAAATGTATGTGTATGTACCATTAGCATATTATACCAAATAAATCAGGTAGGTTTCAAAATGTAAGACGAGTGCTGAAGGCTGAGCACATTCGTTTGAAGAAACTGGCAGAGCCCTCATTTAATTTTAGATTTGCAGTCTGCTTAATATCTATGCAATTAGCATCTGACGATGAGAACTAAGATCTTCCTGTTACTAATAGTGTTCAGAAATTTTTTGGAAAATAAAGGGTCTGAATCTTATTTCATAAATTTGTGGCATACAATTACACATTACATATGAAAATAGTTATTTTTAATTTGACATAAGAACTAAGGAATTATGTGATCCAGGCTGAAAATACCATACAATAATAGTGTAATATGTACAGCTGACTTTAATCTTCATTTTTTTCCTTTGTAAAACTTTATGTCTGTATATGTGGGGTGGAAAGGGGAACCGAAGCTATTGTCCTAAATAAATAAAAGCCTTCCACTGTGCACTATCTTCAATTACCTTTGTATTTCAGGTAGAGAAAGTTTTTATGTTTTGCCCATAATTTCCAGGTATTTATGTAAGTTTTTTAAGTTCTGTGGGTACTTACTCTCTTTCATTTTGAAATTGTTCTCAGACTAGCTCTGATATTCTCAGGAATAAAGAACATGGGTTTCCTGTACTTTGTATTTCTCCAAGTGCCTAGTACAGTGTTCTGCGTACACTAAAACCTTAATAAAGGTTTTGAAATGATGGTGGTATCTGAGTTGATAGTGATAGTGGTGGTGGTGGCAATGATGCTAGAGATGGTGCTATATTGGGCACATAGCAATTTCAAAGTATCAAAAGCATAACAGTCTCACTGAAACTTGAATTTGGTCATTTGGTCAGTGGACTATTTCAAAACGGTAAGAACTTAACCATATTTAGAAAACATACTATATTTTTTAAATATAGCATATAGGTTGGAGTATAGGCTCTGGAGTTATACTGCCAGAGTTAAAATTCTTGTTACTCTAATTATTAGATCTGTAACTTTGGGTAAATATCATAATTATTCTGTGCTTCACTTTCCTCATCTGTAAAATGAGATGGTAATGGTATTTACTTTTTAGGATTATTATAAGGATTAAATGTTATAAAGTTGTGTATTATATAAAGGATTTAGAAAAGTACCTTCTATAAAATAGTTACTGGTTAAGTGATAGTTATTACCATTATTATTATTAAACAGAGTCTTAAGTTAAAAAGGACATGTTCATTTGAAAAAACTTGAGAAGTACAAAAACAGAAAGAAAAACTACTCAATGTCTTATCCCCCCAGAGCCACCACTTATTAATAGTTTGACATATTTACTTTTATTGGATATCAATGGTGCAACTTAGTGTAGTCTTAGGATAGATTAAGATAGCCAGTTGATATTAGTGGTGACATAATTAAGTGAATATTAGGTAAAAAAGATTGAGCAGCCATTATACAAGTGAAATGTTAAAACTATGTGGAAACATGGGAAAATGTTTAGCGCAATATTAGGTAGAAAAAGATAAATGTAAAAATCAACATACACATGCAGTATATTCGATTTTGTTAAATTAAGTATACAAAATAAAATTAGCGTCACTGCGGTAAGATTATGTGTAATTTGTTCTAATTATCACTGTCAGTCTTATTGTTAGTATTGTTATTATTACTTTAACCTTTCTATGTCAAATTTATTTTTTAAAATATGGTGCCTGGTTGAATGGTAACTATTCCATGGCTGAGCCGTTGGATGACAGTGTGAACTCGGCTGTCCCCTTGTACCGTGGTCCTGGAGGATGACAGTGTGAACTTGGCTGTCCCCCTGTACCGTGGGCCTGGCAGGGACAGGAGAACGCAGCAAAGGTTGTTCTTGCTGGGTACTCACAAGAGACCAATGTGCTGGGTTAGACTGAACAATTGTGTACCCTGAGCTTGTTCAGATATATATCCTGAGGGGTGTGTGTGGGTGTGTGTAAGTGTGTGCGTGTGTGTGTGCGTGTGTGCGCACACATGCGTGTGCACACACGCGTGTGCACACACGTGCTGGAGGAGAAAAGAAGAGAGGGGGAAAACAGGAGAAAGTACAAAAGGGAGAGGTGAGGGGAGACAAGATCTAAGATAAAAAGAGGTTACAGAGGGGATTCCTTGGGCTAGAAGTTGTAGGAAACATTCAGACAACTATGAATTACCTATTTTTTTTTATAAAATGATAATTAATGCAGCCCCCAAATCTGTATTTCCATTGCCACGTTTTTGGATATTTAAATAAAAAGGCATATTTGAGTTGAAGACTACATGCCATCATTCCTGGGAATCCTGAGGGGTTAGTGACACAGAGACCTGGCCGAGGAAATTGGCTGGGACATTTGTAAAACCTACAAAAAAATGTCACAGGACAAACACTGCCTGAGGTTATTATAAAGAAACAGCCAGATTATTACCGCTCTGCCAATGGTAACCTGACCCCGGCCCAGGATGAATGACAATGTTTGTCAGGTTTAAATAGCAGTCCTCGCACATATATATGGTCAAATAATCTTTGATAAAGGGGCCAACAACACACAATGGAGAAAAGAAAGCCTCTTCAACAAATGGTGTTGGGAAAACTGGAAAGCCACATGCAAAAGAATGAAACTCGACTACAGCCTGTCCCCGTGTACTAAAATTAATTCAAAATGGATCAAAGACCTAAATATAAGACCTGAAACAATAAAGTACATAGAAGAAGACATAGGTACTAAAATCATGGACCTGGGTTTTAAAGAACATTTTATGAACTTGACTCCAATGGCAAGAGAAGTGAAGGCAAAGATAAATGAATGGGACTACATCAGAATAAAAAGTTTTTGCTCAGCAAGAGAAACTGATATCAAAATAAACAGACAGCCAACTAAATGGGAAATGATATTTTCAAACAACAGCTCAGATAAGGGCCTAATATCCAAAATTTACAAAGAACTCATAAAACTCAACAACAAACAAACAAACAATCCAAAAAAAAAAAAGGGAAGAGGACATGAACAGACACTTATCCCAGGAAGAGATACAAATGGCCAACAGATATATGAAAAGATGCTCAGTTTCATTAGTTATTAGAGAAATGCAAATCAAAACTACAATGAGATACCACCTCACCCCTGTTAGATTAGCTATTATCAACAAGACGGGGAATAGCAAATGTTGGAGAGGCTGTGGAGAAAAAGGAACCCTCATTCACTGTTGGTGGGACTGTAAAGTAGTACAACCATTATGGAGGAAAGTATGGTGGTTCCTCAAAGAGCTGCAAATAGAACTACCTTATGACCCAGCAATCCCTCTACTGGGTATATACCCCAAAACCTCAGAAACATTGATACGTAAAGACACATGTAGCCCCATGTTCATTGCAGCACTGTTCACAGTGGCCAAGACATGGAAACAACCAAAAAGCCCGTCAATAGACGACTGGATAAAGAAGATGTGGCACATATACACTATGGAATACTACTCAGCCATAAGAAATGATGACATCAGATCATTTACAGCAAAATGGTGGGATCTTGATAACATTATAAGGAGTGAAATAAGTAAATCAGAAAAAAACAAGAACTACATGATTCCATACATTGGTGGAACATAAAAACGAGACTAAGAGACATGGACAAGAGTGTGGTGGTTACCAGGGGTGGGGGGAGGGAGGACATAGGAGGGAGGGAGGGAGAGAGTTAGGGGGAGGGGGAGGGGCACAGAGAACTAGATAGAGGGTGGCGGAGGACAATCTGACTTTGGGCGAGGGGTATGCAACATAATTTAATGACAAAATAACCTAGACATGTTTTCTTTGAATATATGTACCCTGATTTATTAATGTCATCCCATTACCATTAATAAAAAATTATTAAAAAAAATAAATAAATAAAAATAAAAAAATAAAAAAAAAGTGAAAAAAAAATAGCAGTCCTCTTCTTAACTGATTTTGAAAGGGGGAGGCAGGTGGTGGAGGCTGGTGCAAAGCCTTAGGGTGTTCAAAACTACTTATTAGTGGACTTGTTTTAGAAGCATCTCTTCAGGTGGAGGAATGAGGTGCCTCTACATCACAGAACAGTTGTCTGCCCAGGTTAGATATTTTCCCCTGAAACCTGTCCTGTTGAATAGGATAACAACAGCAAGTCACTTGGTCAGACGCGTGACACTTCTCTCGGTTGAAAGAAAATCTTTCTTTAAAATTAGAAGGACATTTGAATTTTACCTCTTGGGGTAAAAGAAAAATAATAGCAACATATATATTTTTCATTTTGCATAGTTTTAGAAAACTTTATCTCGGGGGGTTTTATCTGTTAGCTTAGGGAGGGCTACGGTATCAGTCCTGCAGAGGGCTTTTTTTGGATGTGATCGCTGACACTGTCTGGAGGCAACGTTTTATTAGAAGTGACATCAAAACACAGAAAATAGTCCCTGTGAAAAGGAGCAGAAAGTGGTTGGTGCCATGACACCTCTGAAATACATATAAAAACACTGACACATTTAAAACTCAGAAGGAAAACAGAAAGGACAAGAAATTCACTTTCAGGGAGAGCTGGAGGACTCGGGAGGACTTCCTCCGTAATCCTATCTTCTCTCCACGTGTTTGTGTAAGTAACACCCTCCATCTGCACAAACAGATCAAGGGACATTCATCCTTTGGGGTGTTGCTTGGGGCGGGGAACTTCGGCCCTAATTGATCCCGCTTTGGAAGGCAGGATGGAGAGTTAATGAGCACGGTTTCCTCAGCACGTTTCAGAATGAGAATGCACGAAGTTACAGGGGGAAAAAGGAGTTGAACTTTGGAGGTTTTCAAGCCTATTAATTTTCCAGCAGTTTAATGATTAACCAGATGCTGATCAGCAAATTTGAAACCCAGTAGTGCCAGGCAGAGAGACATGACTGAGCGTTTGGGCAATTAATTCATCGGGGCCTGGGGAATGTTGGGAACTGATCTGAATATTCCACCTCGCTTTGAGTGACTGAGGTGTTGACAGGGCTAAGATAGGCATGTGTCACCCCCGGGCTGGGTCTAGAAGAAAGGTAAACATAAAAGTCTTAAGCTCGCTTCCCTCACTTTGCTCCATAATGCATTTAATCTTTTACTTGTATGTAATATAAATATTTAATTATAACTACAATACACATATGGGGTAAGGCAACATAGAAATCTGTGTTCTAAGAGCTCAGGTGTGGTTGGGGAATGAACACACAAAAACTAACAATACAAGAGCACAACTATTGGAATAATTCAGAGATGTAGAAAGTGATAAGTGCGACCACTCTGAAAAACAGTTTAGCAATGCATGCTCAAGTGAAACATACACATATACCCCATGACCTAGCTGTTCCACTTCTGGGTGTATACCCAATGGGAATGAGTGCGTGTGTCCACAGAAAAGATATGTATAAGAATTTTCATGGCAGCTTTATTCATAGTAATAGCCCCTGAATTGAAGCAATCCAAGTGTCTATTCACAGAAGAATAGACACATTGTGTTATATTCATAGAATAGAATACTAAACAAAAGAGTACATACTGTGGAATTCCATTTGTATAAAGTTTAAGAACAGGCAAATTCATTTATTATGATAGAAGTTAAAATAATGGTTATCTTTGGGTGACAAAGCACTGATTAGGATAGGGTACAAGAGAGTTTGCTGAGCTGCTGAAATGTTTGATATCTTGATATGGGTGGCAGTTACAGGTGTGTACATCTATAAAAATTAAGCTGTATAGATAAGATTTGTGCCCTTTACTGTATACAAGTTATGTCTCAATAAAATAATTTTATGCAATAATTATGTTAAAAATGAAAGAAAGTGAAAAAAATAAAAGAAAGTGATACTGTAACATCGATGAGGGAACCGTTAATTCTTCGCAGAGGAATGAGATGCACATATGAGGGACATTTGTCCTACTGCATTGAGGGGGTTCAGGCCTTCTGATCAAGGTTTCAAGTGTTTGGACATGAGTCAAGAGGCAGGGTTAGTGGTCCAGAAAGAGAGTTGATTGGGGCCAAAAGTCAGGCAGTAGGAGGGGGGGCAGAGGTGAAGGCATGTTAGAGGTAGAATGGGAAGGGGTCTCAAGTGACTGAAGCTGTGTGTGTGAAGGATGGGGGAGAGGGAAAAGGAAAGAATAAAGACAAGAATATCTCTAAGTGCCCTGGCCAGTTGGCTCAGCGGTAGAGTGTCGGCCTGGCGTGCGGGGGACCCGGGTTCGATTCCTGGCCAGGGCACATAGGAGAAGCGCCCATTTGCTTCTCCACCCCCCCCCCTTCCTCTCTGTCTCTCTCTTCCCCTCCCGCAGCCAAGGCTCCATTGGAGCAAAGATGGCCTGGGCGCTGGGGATGGCTCCTTGGCCTCTGCCCCAGGCGCTAGAGTGGCTCTGGTCGCAACAGAGCAACACCCCGGAGGGGCAGAGCATCACCCCCTGGTGGGCAGAGCATCACCCCTGGTGGGCGTGCCGGGTGGATCCCGGTCGGGCGGATCCCGGTCGGGCGCATGCGGGAGTCTGTCTGACTGTCTCTCCCCGTTTCCAGCTTCAGAAAAAGTACAAAAAAAAAAAAGAATATCTCTAAGTGCTCTTCTTCTGGTGACTCGGTTGCTGATGCCATTGCTGATGGAGAAGTGTGGAGGAGGAACACATTTGGAACCACCTGAAATCAGATGATCAGTTGGCTTACCTTGGCAGCAGTCAGAACCAGAGTTCAAGTTAGTTAAAAGCCCCAAATACATGACTTCAGTTTTGCTCCTTTTTGTTCTACACACATGATTACAAAGCACAGAACCTTTATGCTATATCTGTTTAATATAGATCTTATATAGAACCTTTTCAGTGCCCTGAAGAGACGTTTTAAAATGTTTAATTGTGATATTTATTTTTTATTTGTTTTTTTTATTTACTTATTTGTTTGTTTGTTCTCTCTGTGTGTGTAAGAGAGAGACAGAGAGAGAGAGAGAGAGAGAGAGACAGGAAGGGAGAATGATGAGAAGCATCAGTTTGTAATTGCGACACTTGAATTGTTCATTGGTTGCTTCTCATATGTGCCTAGACTAGGGGGATCCAGTTGAGCCAGTGACCCCTTGCTCAAACCAGTGACCTTGGGCTCAAACTAGTGACCTTGCCCCTCAAGCCAGTAACATTTGGGCTCAAGCCAGTGACCATGGGATCATGTCAATGATCCACCGCTGAAGCCAGCAACCCACTCAAGCTGTTGAGCCTGCGCTCAAGCCAGCAACCTCGTTTTGAACTTGGGACCTCAGTGTCCCAGGTCAATGCTCTATCCACTGTGCCACCACTGGTCAGACAGTGGGAAAATTTATGTATTGATACAATTTGACCTGTTCAACATGATGCTTTTCTACTTCTAAACTTAAGTTTATTCTGGAATATTGTCAAATATTGTGAAAAAATGCTAACACAAGTTGTGGAGGTTAGGTACAGCAGTGTGTGTGTGTGTGTGTGTGTGTGTGTGAGTGTATGAAAGCATGGGCTAGCTACTCTTATTCTTATTTTGTTTGCTAAGGGTTTCTGTAATTAATCTTACTTTTTATGCTTGTTTTGAGTTCTTATTGTTGAATACTATGGTGATTTAGGATGGTGTCCACCCAGTGGAGTTTTGAGCTGAACAAAAAACTTTTGAAGACAAAATGTAGCTTTTCGCCTGCTTGTTTACTGCTGTTTGGCAAAGCTATTATCTCCCTTTTTGTTTAAAACCTATTTAATGTGTTTTCAGTAGACATTCCTTTTTACTTCCTTAGTATCAACACTGAATGGGTGTCATCTGACGTGTGGGAGAGTTCCGTGTGTTGCAGAAGCTTTCTGCTCTGTCCTTACCGGTCCAGGCCTATAGACTGAGTAAACCACTCCATTTCCTGGGATAGGTCAAAGTAACTGATATGGCTCCTCCTACTGCTTTTCCTGCTCTGGGGGCAGGGTAAGAATGGCTGACAGAAAGTTTCCTGTTTCCTGTTTGCCTCTAAGAGAGCACAATTCTAAATGGCTCCATTTCTCTGCCTTTGCAAAAGCAATTGTCCTCTGCTCTTAATCAACCCTCCTGGGAAGTCACCTGCGATGCTTCGGAGGGCCTAGCCTTCTAGAGATAACACTGTTGTTAAAAATTCCTCACTGTGCTGCTTGTCCGAGGGAAAAAATGAAGGTGGTAAAGTTACTGATAAATTGCAGCTACTGCTATAGCTAATTTAAGGAAGACTTTCTGAAACTAAAACTTTATTAGCTAGTCTTTTGATTGTTTTTATGTTTTATTTACTTTTAGTGTGTAAGGAAGTATGTCTTTAATCTGGAAAGCCCTATAATAAAGTTTTGGTTTCCATTTTTCAAAGTAAGAAAAAATTTTCTAGGTCAAGCTGTTAAATTTGTGAACCTGAACAGATTAATTTTATGCCTCATGAAATCAGTGATGATATTCAGTTAAGCAATTCATTTTGTGAAATGCCTTCAGAAGGTCATTAAATCCATATCTGGGGACAGAAATTTGCCTGTGATATGATCCTTCACTTGAGGTTCCAGGCTCTCTGATTCCATCTGTGTAGTCTCGGTGTTCTTACGTTCTAGAACCCTCTATCCTTGTGATGCCCATCGATTCACAGCCCTCTGAACCTGCTGGCTTTTCCTCCAAACACTAGGGCAGTGGCTCTCAGAGTGGTTCGTTGTGCGTTAGCGTCACCTGGGCTGCATGTTACGGCACTCCACGTTGCTGGGCCTTCCCAGTGTTCCTGATTCAGTAGGTCTGGGAGGAGGCTTGAGAATTTGCATTTCTAACAAATTTACCAGGTAATGCTGCTACTGCTGGTTCAGGGACCACACTCTGAGAACCACTGCATTGGACCTTTGTTTGAAACATCTGTGGTAGAGTAAATAATGGACCTTGAAATAAGTTCACAACCCAAACCTCAGAACCTGCAAATATGGTAACTTACCTGGCAAAGGGACTTTGCAGGTATGATTAAGGATCTTGAGATGGGGCAATGATCCTAGATTATCTGGATGGACCCAATGGTCCTTATAAGAGAGAAGCAAGAAATCAAAGGTCAATAAAGGAGATGTGATGACAGAGGCAGAAGTTTACATGATGTGCTCTGGAGATAGAGGAAGGGGCCACCAACCAAGATTTCAGGTGGCCCTAGAACAGAGGTCCCCAAACTTTTTACACAGGGGGCCAGTTCACTGTCCCTCAGACTGTTGGAGGGCCAGACTATAAAAAAAAACTATGAACAAATCCCTATGCACACTGCACATATCTTATTTTAAAGTAAAAAACAAAACTGGAACAAATACAGTATTTAAAATAAAAAACAAGTAAATTTAAATCAAGAAACTGACCAGTATTTCAATGGGAACTATGGGCCTGCTTTTGGCTAATGAGATGGTCAATGTGCTCCTTTCATTGACCACCAATTAAAGAGGTGTCCCTTCTGGAAGTGCAGTGGGGGCCGGATAAATGGCCTCAGGGGGCCACATGTGGCCCGCGGGCCGTAGTTTGGGGACCCCTGCCCTAGAAGATGGACCAGACCAGGAACATTCTCTCCTGTAGTCTCTAGAAAGACCAATACTCTGCTAATCCATTGACTTTAACCCTGTAACACTCATTTCAGACTTCTGACCTCAGGACCATAAGAAAATACATTTGTGTTGTTTTAAGCATTGAACTATGTGGTGATTTGTTTCAGCAGCAATTGGAAACTGATACAACAACTTACCCCACATTGCAGGCTACCTAAATCCCACCCCTTTAGCTCAGATGTTAACAGCAATCTACCCCAACCTGCATCTTCCTGATGTTTTTACTCAGTGATCTCAGTTCAAATTTTTCTATCCTCCTATAAATACTTAAAATAGTTATTGTCTTGACCAGTTATATACATAGATTCGGAAGATCTCATTCATTTAACATTTTTCTATGTTGCAGACCTCAAGTTGAGGCTGACAATGAAAAACTAGAATTCCTGCTCTTAAGGAGCTCCTAGTAGTGTATCAGGGGAGGCAGATGTAACATGACCACCTTAATCATATACTCAGCTACATGATGTGTTACTTAACTACATGTGATTTATGTGTAGCATATATCATATCCATAATATATTGCACTAGAGTATGACAATTCAGTTATATGTCTTTCTACATAAAGATTGTATAGTTCTGGTGAAAAGGGACAATCTTCTATACTACTAGTTTTCTGAAGATAGTAATGAATTTTCTTTTGAACTATGTTCACTATTTTAGAAAGCATGATGGAAAAATTATACTTTTCTTATGTTAGAATTATATGAATGGTCATTTCAGAAGTACATATTTAGTAAAATCTTTCAAAGGTTTGAGTCTATAGTGGAAGAGGAGAGAGAGCTGGGAAGGAATCTCTCTCTCTCTCTCTCTCTCTCTTTTTTTTTTTTTTACCAACAACTAGCACTTCATCATGATAAGACAACTGAATGGGAGTTAAAAAGCCAAAGTTATTGTTATGGAGCCAATGAGTCATCTGTGAAATAAATGAGTCTACTTAGATTATCTCTAAGGTGCTTTCAGATCTAAAGCTCTGTGGTTCTGTAATCGTTTCTTACAACCAAAGCACAGTGCTCTGTGTGGGAGAAGGTCTGGATAAATGAAGTTCTGAGCACTGCTTTGGAAGTATCAGACTTTGAATCTACACATTGCTAAAATGTAAACATGTCCGTGGAACAAAATGGGGTTCTCAGACACAAACTAAAGTGAAAGGTTAGATTTAGGATAAAATGACTTATTTGAAAATGAATTCAGGTAGGCTATTGTACTGTAACAATTTAGCATACATGTAACACCTCTTGTTCTCTATTAACTAAAAAAAAAAAAAAGAAAAGAAAAGTCTCAATGTCTTAAACTTCTTGCAGCATAAGGGACAAGCTATTTAAATTGCACAAACTGAGATGAATATTTGGCGATCAGTGGAAGAATTTGACAAATGTAGGTTATGAGAGATTATGACTTACTCTAGGGCAATTCATCAAAAATCATCAGAACAGGTCTGGTAATGCCAGACTGAAGATCGGTTCTTCAGCTGACAATAATTTGGAATGATAGATAAATTGAAATATATATATATATATATATATATATATATATATATATATATCTTTAAAGGCATTTGGGAGTTGCCAAGACAGAGAAGTTTTGAGGGGCCAAGATGTTGGAGAGAAGAAAAACACAAAAACGAATCCAACTTCTTGTTGCCGATATACCCCTCCGGGCACTGGTTGATTCACAAGTGGAGGACAGGACGCAAAGAAGCGGAACAGAAAATGGTGGCTGAGAGGCTGAGTTTCCACTGGTATACAGCTGAAGGAACAACGTTGGAAACTAGGGCCCACCCAGGGGGAGGGTTTCTCGTAAACATTCCAGGTTTTCATTTGGGATCCCCAAAAGATTGCAACCCAAGAGTCAGAATAAAATAGACAACGCTTACAGAAAACAAAATTCTTTTTCATGCTAGCTCAACTCTTGAGTCGATGGGTTGAAGTGACCTGTTCTTACTATGACTACCTGCTAGAAGCAAAGGTAAACCATCTCTGTATGACTATAATATCAGACAGAGCTTCGAATTATCACCGCAGGGCTGAAAGTTCAGCCAGAGCTAGACTGGCCAAACTGGGTGCCCTGGCATGGGGCTGCAGCAGCTTGGAATATCACCCACCCAGCAGGGATGCACTTTGCTTTTCAGTGTATTCGGTTAGTGGGATGTCTTTATCGCTTGCACAAGAGCTGTACGTGCCAGTGGGAGCTCTACAGCAAACTCAGAGTTCTCCTTTTAAATCAGCCTCCTGACTCTTGGATGAACATAAACTAAAATAATAACTTAGTTTACTAAATGTTTATTGAGCGCTCATTATATACTAAATATTGCTCTAAACACTGACGATCCAAAGGTGAATAAAGAAATTACAGTTGGGGGAGGGCAGGAACGTGGACAAGTGTAACAAGCCACCTCAGGCATTACGTGGTGAGGTGTTGTAGAAACATCCAAGATGGAGCCTAATCTAAGGCTCGAAGGGTTAGGGAAGGCTTAAAGGGGAAACTAACAACCAGGATGAGGCCTGGAGGTGTGATTGTGACAGCTAACATTCATGAGCATATACTATATGCATAAGGTCCTGTTCTAAGAACTTTGCGTGAATCCCTCATTTAGTCCTTAGAACAACCCTATGAAGTGGGTATTATATTCTCTTCATTTTACAGATGAGGAAACTGAGGATATGATCCTGGAGCTGGGATCATATCCAGGCAGCATGGCTCCAAACTGAAGGGGGAGGAGAGAGCCAGATAGGACTTCAAAAAGGAATTGTCTCCATCGCGTTCTCTTCTCAATGTCTTGCATGCGATAAAAGTCTAACAGGAATACTAGCAGACAAGACCAAATGATCAAAAATCAAGAAAAAAACCCATTAGATGATATATACAAACTGACAAAATATCCTGATATTTGAGGTAGCAGACACAGGCTTTAACATATGTTTGAAAGATTAGATGGCAAAATGGAAAACTTCAACAGATAATTGGAAACCATGTGAGAAAGCTGAACAGTAGTTTTACATCTTAAAGTTTCAAGAATTGAAATTAAGAATTCAACAGATGGGTTTAAGGGTACATTAGTAAGAGCAAAGAAAAGGTTAAGAAACTGGAAGCTAGATCAGAAAAAAATATTCAGACTGAAGAATTGAGAGAAAACAATATATAAAAAAAACAAACAAAACCCAATACAAGCGACCCTGGGACCTAGTGAAAGGGTCCACCATGTGTGGCTGGAGGCCGGAGGGGGGAGGGAATAGGGCAAAAGCAGTATTTACTTGTGTATTTTTTCTTTTGATTAAAATGAGCAATCCACCTGTTGCAGTTTAGATATCTTGTTATAAAGTGGTTTAATGATAAACTGATTATTATAATTATTCATTACAATGGTAACAATTGTTCCAGACTCTATCCTTTCCCAAAAGTATGATTTTAGAAAGCATTTAGTAGATACGAATCTACTCCAACTTGTTTGATAGAAGGAAATATATATATTTTTGAAATTATAACTTTGTCCAATATTCTCTTTCACTCTTATTTAGCTTCCTTTTCCTTCCATTTAAATTATGCAACTAAAGAAACGCGCAGCACACGACTTGACGCAGAGTGCGTGGGAGAACCAACCAGTGACAGGAACCCAGGCCTCCAACACCAGGTCCCAGGCCAAGCTCCCCTCGCTTCTCCTGGCTGGGGCGCTGAGCTGCAGCTCCGCCCAGCCCTGACGGTGAGGGAGGTGGCAGTTCCAGCTCCAGGAGCTCTCCTTGTCCCTCTGGTGCCTGGCTGTCAACACAGGTCTTGCCCAGCCCCTGTGGCTGGGAGGGGAGCTCAGTGTCCTCTCTCCAGCAGAAGGACAGGTCACCTTCTCTAGCTGCAAGAAGAGAGACTGAGGACTTTTAGGAGCAGCTGCCTCAGGCCAGATTATCCAGGTCCATTTGGGGGTTGGATCTCACCAGGAGCAGAAGCTGTGGGACTCTGAGCATAGAAAGGCAGAATTCTGTTTCTTACTGAGAAGTGAAAACCTGTGCTCCAGGAGCTCGCTCAGTCTGTGATATGATGACTTATTTCCTTTGGACCTCTCTCGTACTAATTCCACGTTGGGGTTCACAGTGAATATTCTGCAATCTGGAACTCCAACTTGTGTGTAACCACAGACATCATCTGGACAGTTTCCAAAGGCATCACAGGAAGGCTGCTTAGATGGAGCAAACAGATGCTGCATATCATTTAGACCCCTCAATTTTGTATTTCTCTGGTTGATCTCCTGTCACTTCCCTGTACAAGACAGAGAACAAACTTCTGGGGGACAGCATCCGAAGACCCCAGGGCAAGATCGTGCCCTTGCCACGAGTCACATCAGCCATGCTGATGGAACGAGCAGAGCAGTACAGAAACTTGTAGCCACTCTCATTGATGACATGGTAGAGCTTTGCGATACCCCGATGAGTCCAGTCTTCACCTAGCTGTCCCAAAGCATCAGATTTGGTTATTGTTCCATCTATATCAGAAGTGATGATCCTATCATTTCAGTTCCACAAGTAAAAGTGGTCCCTGCACAGCAGCAGGTACCTTGCTACTGGGTTGTAATACTAAACAAAAAAAGGATTTAAATAATGATCAGAGTTCTCTGAAACTGATGGAAGATATCAAGGCACAGATACAAAAGTGCTACCGACCTCAAGCAGAATAAATACAAAGATTCACTCTGGGTCCTGAATTATTTACTTTGGCTAACTGCTAGTTTACCTAACTGAAATATTACAATTTTCAGACCATTTGCAATGAGGTGTGGCCACTGAGATGTAAGTACTTGTTGATTTGGTTTGCCAGGAAAATTCTTTAAGAGAAATAGACACTATTGTATGCCCTTTGCCTTTGCCTATTACCCCTTCCTGCTACTTAGGAGGCGTGGTGACTGAGTTTCAGCAGCCTTCTATGTTCACTATACTGTTGTAGTGGTTAATTTTATGTGTCAACTTTTATAGGACACAGTACCCAGATATTTGATTAAGCACTAGTCTAGGTGTTGCTGTGAAAGTATTTTTTAGATAATAGCAACATTTAAGTCAGTAGACTGAGTAAAGTAGCTTTCCCTCTATGATATGGGTGGGCCTTATCCAATCTGTTGAAGGACTTAAGAGAAAAAAATCTGGTGTGCCTCAAAGTAGAGGAAATTCTGCCTGCAGTCTGCTGTTGGACTCACACTGAAATGTTAACTCTTTCCTGGGTCTGCAGCCTGCTAGCCTACCCTACAGATTTTGGACTTGCTGGCTTCCACAATCACGTGAGCCAGTTCCTTAAAATGTCCCCCCTCCTACAGATTATACATACATCCTGTGACTTCTGTTTCCCTGGAGAACCCTAATGCAGCCATGAAAGTCGTGTATCAGGGACAATGATACATGAAAAGTATAAGGAATCTGGTACTCCCTTAGCAGCTCTCAATTGCTTCCTGATGGACTTCTTTTGGGTGGGAAACAAGTAAACTATACATGTTTATGTGTTTTTCACAAAATTTTATTAAATTCCAGCTCAAAATAACACTCACTGATAAAATGGCATTTAAAAAAGGATCTGAATCATGACCAAATTTTCTTTTTACTCACGTAGCAGGTGCAGGGCAAAAGTCCAAGCTGATTCCATTTTCATCCTTTGTTTATTAGTCTCCATTTATTTCAAACTATGTGAAGGGACAAGGAACATGGATTCTCTACTATGGGTTTTAATAGTGAATGGGCCTTGGCCAGATTGTTTGCTTGGTTAGAACATAGTCCCTATATGCAAAGGTTGCTGGTTCAATCCCTGGTCAGGGCACATAAATAGATTAATGTTTTTGTCTCTCTCTCTCTCTGTCTCTCCCCTTCCTCTCTCCCTAAAATGGATAAATAAATTTAAAAATTAAAAAAAAAAGCAAGTGGCCATGAGTCAGGCCAACTAACGTTCAGTTTTATCTAGTCCTACCACATGAAGAGACATTTCTCTTGATTCATATTAAATGCCCCACATATGTAAAAAAAAAAAATCCAATCCAATTGCCATTAGATTGATATATGACAAATGAAGTAAAGCATTAAAAGCATATAATAAATCATAGATAGCAGTTATAGAACAATTATTTTAAGACAATGACAGTTTTTTTTTTAATTCCTTTGAAATAGAAAATACAAACTAGTTGACCATCACAAAATGG
Source organism: Saccopteryx bilineata (assembly GCF_036850765.1). Lineage (NCBI taxonomy): Eukaryota > Metazoa > Chordata > Mammalia > Chiroptera > Emballonuridae > Saccopteryx > Saccopteryx bilineata. Next base: position 226,940,622 of record NC_089494.1, read on the forward strand.
AGCAAAAATATAATTCAGACCAAACCTAAACCTAAGAAAGAGTGACTAAAATTATTTCCTTTCTTCAAAGGCCAGATTAAGGCTAGAAATGAAACTGGTTTGCACTTGCCTGTCTCATCTCTATAGAATCAAAATGTTACTGAAAATATATTTTCTTCTACCATTTACCTTGTTCCCTGTGCTGGGGCTGAGTTCGTAATTGTTATCTGTTAAGATAGTGACTATTTTCTTGCTTTTAAAGAAATATTTGGCTTTTCTTTAATGACATTTTGTTTTTCACGATGTCTTTGGGAAGGAATTTATAGATGCCCTTCTTTCTGGCTTCATCTGGATTCTGAGAGAATATTCCATCACAAAGATGTGATGCGAATGAATGCTGCACCGTTGACCTGCGAGAAATATTTTCAACTTCAGCAAAGTCACAAATAAAACAATGTGTTGTGACTAATGATTGATACACACTTAAGACAAGTTTTATCAGATGCATCATATCTAAAATTGGAGTGGCTGGGAAATACATGGTGATATATATTTTTTATAGTCCAATAGTAATATTGTCCCAAGGCTGACTATAAAAGTTTTTAAATCTTTCTTTGTAAGCAAAGCATTTTCTGGACCTGAAAGCCCAGTTTTACTTTTGTGTACAATAATCTTGATAATCAACCGATAGGTTCCAATTGCAAAACCATCATGCTCAGAAAACGTGAAGGCCAAGAAGAGAAGACTTTGAAAATCAAATACAATCTGAAACTGGGGCTCTTTTTTCTCGCCATTAAAAATGTATTTGTTTCCTGTTTTTTGTTTGTTTTTGCCTGTCATAAACATCTCCTGAACGTCTTGCAGGCTCATAGGCCAAATGTAATTACCAGGTTGGGTGAGATATCTTTACTTTGACTGGCTCACTGGTTTATTTTCTCACTTTCATGTACATCTTACGGGTACTATAACTTTCAACTTTTCCCATGTTATAATGAACCAACTGGTCTGCAAGCTCTTTCAAAAATCTCCCTCTTACTGTGTCTTCTTGTTTTATCCTGAAAAATAAAGAGGTTTAGTAGTTTGAAAATAAAACAAAAGGTAGAAACCATGGGGGGGGGGTGGTGGGCAAAAGTAGGTTTGCAGTTGCTCATAATATGCAGGTTATGATTATTACCATAGTTTTATTAACTCAAAAAAAATGTCACTCACAACTGTAAGCCTACTTTTGCCCACCCTTGTATATTACAGTTAACAGAGGTGACACTTAATCTATTTTGTTTACTTCCTCTGGTATTTTCTTTAAATGCTGTACCTTTTATTTTTATTTACTTATTAAAACTTTTTTTAACTATACTTTGAATTTTGAGATAACTGTGGATTCACATGCAGTTGTAAGAAATAATACATAGCATTGCTACGTATTTTTTTACCCAGCTGTTCCAAATGGTGACATCTTGTAAAACTATGGTAAGATATAATCAGGATACAGTATTGACATTGAACTAGTCAAGAAACAGAAGATTTCTATAACCATAAGGATCTCTCGGTTGCTCTTCTATAGCCACAAGTGCTTCCCTCTGCCCCATTCCCTGCTTACACCCTGGCAATCTTTAATCATTCTGCATTTCTATAATTATGTCACTTCAAGAATGTTATATAAATAGAAACCTATAGTAGTAACATTTTTTTTCTTTTTTTGTGGCAGAGACAGAGAGAGAGTCAGAGAGAGGGACAGATACAGACAGACAGACAGACAGGAAGGGAGAGAGATAAGAAACATCAACTCTTTGTTGCAGTTCCTTAATTGTTCATTGATTGATTTCTCATATGTGCCTTGACTGGGGGGGTTACAGCAGACTGAGTGACCCCTTGCTCAAGCCAGCGACCTTGGGCTTAAGCTGGTGAGCCTTGCTCAAACCAGATGAGCCCACGCTCAAGCTGGAGACCTCGGGGTCTCGAACCTGGGTCCTCCACATAATGCTCTATCCACTGCGCCACCACCTGGTCAGGCCAGTAGTAACATTTTGGGTTTGGCTTTTTTTTTTTTTCTTTTCATTCAGCATAATTCTGTGGAGTTGAACATCTTTTCATGTACTTACTTGCCATTAGTATATCTTCTCCAGTAAAGTATTTCTTCATGGGTTTTACTTCTTTTTAAATTTTCTATTTACCATTTCTGTTTTTTTTTTCACTGTTGCATTTTGACAGATATATATCTATATGTATATATATAAATATATATATATTAGATACTAGTCCTCTTTAGAATTTGTAGTTTGCAAACATACCCCCACCCTCCCCAGTTTGTAGTTTGTCTTTTCATACTCTTGAAAGGAACTTTTACAAAGCAAAAGTTTTAAATTTTGATGAAGTCCCATTTATCAAATTTTCCTTTTATGACTCATGCCTTTGATATTGTCTACATACTCTTTACATAAGTCCTCTATTCCAAAGATTTCCCCAAAACCCTTTACTTTACTAAGTTTTATGTTTTACATTTAAGTCTGTGACCAATTTTGAGTTAATTTTCATGTAAGTATTAAATATTCCTTCCTTCCTTCCTTCCTTCCTTCCTTCCTTCCTTCCTTCCTTCCTTCCTTCCTTCCTTCCTTCCTTCCTCTACAGATGTCTAATCTATCCAGCATCATTTTTTTTGAAAAAGCTATCTTTTTTCCATTGAATTGTTTTTGCATCTTTGTGAAATACCAATTAAGTATGTTGTGTGGATCTATCTCTAGGTTCTCTATGCTGTTTTATTGATCTGGATGTCTATCCTTGTACAAATAGTCACGGTCTTTGTTATTGTAGCTATATTACATCTTAAAATTAGCTAAACTGAACCTCCTATTTTATTTTTCTTATTCAAAATTGTGTTACTATTCTAGTTTCTTTGCCTTTCCATTTAATTTAAAAATTATCATGTATCTACAAAATAATCTTCCTGAGATTTGTTCAGAATTTCAATTAGCCACTGGATCAATTTGGAGACAATTGACATCTTGACTGTATTGGGTCTTCTAATCCATGAGCATGGTATTCCTTTTCATTTATTTAGATCTTCTTTGATTTCTTTTACTGGTGTTATGTGATTTTTATTATATAAGTTTTGTATATGTATTGTTAGATTTACACCTAAGTATTTCATTTTATTAGAATGACTGTAATGGACTCTATTTTTAATTTAAATGTTCATGTGTTCATTGCTAGCATATAGAAATATGATTGAGGGTAGTTTGTTTATTTTGTATCCTGTGACTCTGTTAGGTCTAGAAGGTTTTTTTTTCACATTTCTTGAGATTTTACCATGCTGAAAATTATGCCTTTTGAAAATAAGAATAGTTTTATGTATTCTTTTATGGTCTTTATAAATTTTCTTTTCTTTTCTTGCATTGTTGTACTGGCTAAAACTTCCAACACTATGTTGAACAAGATTGGTATTGCACCCCTGTGTTCATCGCAGTGTTATTTATAATATCCAAGATTTGGAAGCAGCCTAAGTGCCCATCAGTAGATAAGTGAATAAAGAAAGTTATAGTACATTTTTATAATGGAATACTACTTAGTCACAAAAAGGAAGAAAATCTTATCTTTTGTGACAGCATGGATGGACTTGGAGATTATTATATTAAGTGAAATAAGCCAGTCAGAGAAAGACAAGTACCATATCATTTCACCGATATGTGGAATCTGATGAATGAAATAGAAACAGATTCATAGATACAAAGAATGGACTGACATCTGTCAAAGGGGTGGGGGTTAGTGGGCTGGGTGACAAAGGTGAAAAGATTAAGCAAAGAAAAAAACTCATAGACACAGACAACAGCATGGGGATTACCACAGGGGAAGCGGGTGGGGAGGCAGGAGCAAGTAAAGGGGGGATGAATGGTGACGGAACTAGACTTGACTTGGGGTGGTGAATGCACAATACAATATTCAGATGATGTATTACAGAATCGTACACCTGAAACCTATATAGTTTCATTAACCAATGTCACCCGATGAATTCAATAAAAAAATTTTTTAAAAAAATAAAAAAGAGGAAAAAAAGAGTGATTTTAGTGGACATCTTTCTTTGTTCTTTATCTTAGAGAAAAAGTATTTTCTTTCATTATTAAGTACAATGTTAGTTGCAAGTTTTAGTAGATAGTCTTTAGCAAGCTGAGCAAGTTTGTTTCTATGTTTTTCAGAGATTATTTTTTATCATGAATGTATTGAATATTGTCAGATGCTTTTTATTGTATTGATTGATATGATCATTGATTTTTCTTCCTCAGCCTATTAATATGATAGATTATATTAATTTTCAAATATCAAATCATCCTTTATCATTGAAATAAATCCCACTTGGACTGATATATAATTTTTTTATATATTGTTCAGTTCTATTTGCTAATATTCTGTTAAATATTTGCATTTATTCATGAAGGATATTACCCTGTAGTTTTTTTTTTACTGTACTGTCTTTTCCTCATTTTGTTATTAGAGTAATGTTAACTTTAGAAAACGAATTGGGAAGCACTTCTTTCTCTTCTATTTATTGAAAGAAACTGTATGGTATTGATATTAATTTCTTCTTTAAATATTTTCTATTATTTTCCAGTGAAATCATTTAGACCTAGAAATTTCTTTGTTGGGAATTTTTAAATTGTGCTCTCAATGTCCTTACTATTTATATGCTTTTCAAGTTATCCCTTTCATACTATTTGAGTTGTAGTAATTTGTGTTTTTTAAGGAATTGGTCCAGTTTGTCTGAGTTGTTAAAACATGAGGGTAGAATTCTTGTAGGATTCCTCTATTCTCCTCTACTGTCTTCAGACTCCGTATTGATATTCCTTTATCATTTCTGTTGTTGATATTGGCCATTTGTCTTTTTCTTCCCTCTATCAATCTTGTTAGAGATTTGCCAATTTAATAAATTATTTATTTAGTTTTTTTTTTTTTTTTTAGTGAAAGGAAGATAGGCAGAGAGATAGACTCCCTCATGTGCCTGGACCAGGATCTACCCAGCAAGTCCACTAGGGGGCGATGTTCTTCCCATCTGGGACTGTTGTTCCATTGCTCAGCAATGGAGCTATTTTTTTAACACCTGAGGCAAAGGCCACAGAACCATCTTCAGTGCCTGAGGCCAACTTGTTTAAACCAATGAAGCCATGGCTGTGGCGGGGGGAGAGAACGAGAGATAGAGAGAAGGGGGTAGGGGGAAGGGTAGAGAAACAGATGGATACTTCTTTTGTGGTCTCTGGCCGGGAATGAAACCCAGGACATCCACGTACCAGGCTGCCACTCTACTACTGAGCCAACTGGCCAGGGCCTGATTAATTTTCTCAAAGTACCAACTCTTTGTTTTGATATTCTCTACTTTTTTTTTCATTTTCAACTTTATTGATTTCATCTTTTATCTTTATTATTTCCTTTTTTTCTTCTCAGTCTGCCTTCTTCTTGCCACCTTTCAAAGTCTTTTTATGTTTGTTTTATGCATAATGTCTGGGTTTTTAGTTGTAGTGAATGAGAGGGCCAGGAAAAAGTACAATGACTCCATCTTCCCAGTCTGGACATTTTGTTTATACACATGGGTAATGTCCCTTCATTTTACTAGTAAGACATAGGTTGATTTCAATCTTATCCTTTGCTGTGTTACGGGACAGCCTTTGGAAATACGGGGTGTGTTGAGAAATAACTTTTTAAGATGGTTTTCAATCTTGTGATGGATGTTCATAGTGATTTTTGGAAATGGACAAGACATACAACTTAAGACAGGGCACCTAATTTAGTGAACATTTATATTAGATTTAAAACTTTGGCTGGATGGCCATTATCAGGACTACCTCCTATTACCGTACTTCTTGGTGAACAGGGGAAGGAGCAGCAGGCTCAGAAACCTTCTGCTCACGAACCCCCTCCCTCTTAGGTTTGTTCCCTCTTCCCTTGTTTCAAAATTATATCAAATCTGGAAAGAGAAAAGTAATGTGTTTTCATGATAGAGATAGCAAAAATCATGCTTGGGTTTACCGTATTTATATATATGCTTCAACAAATAGTTCAACTGTATTCACTTAAGGTTTCATATTCATTGTGGGTCAATTTTGTACAATGGTTCTCATATTTTGGTTACCCTTTATCATGCTGACCTGAAAATCATGTTGAAGGGGAAATTGTTTGTGCATATAATGAATATAACTTGCATCCCAGAAGCCTTGAAATGCAGTTTACTAAACTAAATACAAAACAACAGTCTAAACATAGATTTCTCCATAGTCAAGCTCTTCCTGTGAAGGCATTAAAAAAAAAAACCTAGGGAATTGTCACACTTCCCATTGTTATTCACACGCTTGTTTGGGATCTGATGGTGGCAGCTGCCAGCGGCCTGACATTTCAGCAGGGAGGAGAAGCAGGGCCAGAGTTGAAAGCCTCTGGATCTAAATGGAGCACTCTCAAGTTCACTGTCACCCTTGGGCTTTCTTGAAAATATGGTAATGGTTGTAGAATTTGAATAGCTGAGACCTGTAGTAGAACAAATTCAATTAGCGAACATGTATGAACACTGCAGAATACAGAGTTAAAATACCACCAAATCCTATAAGCTGTTCTAACCCTGCTTCTTTTTTTCTTAATTTATTGTATTTACATAGATTCAAGTGTCCCCCCAAATGCATCCCCCCTCCCCTGTGTTCCCCACAAAATCCCCCTTCCCCCCCCAGCAACACTCTCCCCCTTTTCCTCCAGGGTTAGCTTTCTGCTCTCTATAACGTTGTGTTATGTGTGTATAATTTCACCAATCTCTTTCCCTTTTCTGATCCCTTCCTATCATCCCTTTTCCCTCTGTCTGCTTTCCCTCTGGACCCATTAATCCCGCTCTGTCTCTATTCCATTCCTCAGTTCACATTGTTCATTGGATTCCTCAAATGAGTGAGGTCATATGATATTTTTCTTTCTCTGCTTGGCTTATTTCACTTAACGTAATAGTTTCCAGGTCCATCCATGTTGTTGCAAAAGGTAAGATTTACTTCTTTTTCATGTCCCCATAGTATTCCATTGTGCATATGTACCACTGCGTTTTAATCCACTCATTCACTGATGGGCACTTGTGCTGTTTCCATATCTTGGCTATTGTTAACAATGCTGCCATAAATATGGGGGGGCATTTCTTCTTTTAAATCACTGATATGGTGTTCTTGGGATATATTCCCAAAAGTGAGATGGCTGGGTCAAAAGGCAGTTCCATTTTTAATTTTTTGAGGAATCTCCATAGTGTTTTCCACAGTGGCTGCACCAGTCTGCATTCCCACCAGCAGTGCAAGAGTAACCCTGCTTCTTAAATGACTTGCCATCTAAGTGAACTAACATTTTAAGAAAGGACCATTTGTAAGACACTGTAATAGGAGCTATTGGGGATACAAAGATGAATAAGCCCTAGTCCCTCAATTACAGGAATAAACAGCCTAGAGGGGAAATAAAAATATATACAAATAATTGCTGTACAATGTGCTTGAAAAAGGCTTCATGAAGCAGCTGCCATTTGAACTGAATCTTAGTGGACTGTTGAGTGGCTAATTGAAGAGAGCGGGAAAGGTAAGGGAGAAATCTATAGAGAATTGTGGGAATAGCTTCTGTATTGAAATAAAAACTGAACCTCTAAGGGAACAGGCATTGTGGATTGATGTATCAGAATAGGTGGCAGATTTTTATTCAGAGCATGGTCTATGGGTCACTTTAACACTGTCGGGTTAGATTATACCTCTCAAGGTATATATTTCAAGGTGAGAGGGCCTCACAGGTATGACAAGGATCATGCAATGCTTGGGCCAGTGCAATGCCAGGGGAGTCATTCCTTAAAGAAAGATCATGAGCTCTAAACAAAATCCTATGGCTCTGATGTTGAGCAGAACACACTATAGTCAGACAGGTGGAAGAGCTGAGTAAAGACAGAGGGGTAGGGAAAGGAGAAAAGTGTTTGAGCATAGCGAAGAATTTAGTCTGGCTGGGGCATGAGGTGAAGGAGGACTAAGTTGGGAGAGATGAGGAAGAAAAGGCAGATTGGCAGTGGGCAATGAAAGGCCTTGGCCGCCGCGTTTGGAATTGTTTTTAGTCAATGGGTGGGTGGGAGTGGGAGGAGCAGGTCTGGTAAGATTTATGCTGTAAGAACAGTCCTTTGGAAACAATCTTGGGTTGTAAATTTAAAAAGTCTGAGCATGAAGGTTAAACAGGAGGTTGCTTAGGTAAAAACAGGAAAAGAAGGCATCTAATGATATTATACTTTACTTACCATTAAATAACAACAACAATGAACACTTTTACATGCTTTATTCTTACCCAGTGAAAAGAACAGGACATGCATTATTTACCCCCTTTAACAGTTATAGTACCTTAGCTATATGTATGTAGTATTATAGTTTGAAAAACCAAGGACTTGTTTTAGCTCCCATGATGGGTAAGTAGGAGCCAGGACTCCACCTCAGATCACCGGGGCAGGGCTCTCTCTGACATGTAAGACCTGGCAGCCAGATCTAGATGACTTTCCTTTACTGTGCCACAGGTGTGACCGGGTTTTTCACCACTAGGATGATGAGGTTGTGCCCTTGAGTAAATAATTCCAGTACATCTGAATCTTGGCTTTTGGTTGACTTGCTTATGTGATGCAAATGGGGTTTTCTTCTGTCCTTGAGAGAGAATTTTCCAAAAGGAGTTTAAAAAATAATCTGTGGTCATACTGAATCTGTGCTCAGCAGCCAAGTGTAAGGATGATGATAGGGTAGGAGGAAACAGAAGAGTGGAGCAGTTAAGAACATTGGGCTTTGCCTGACCTGTGGTGGCGCAGTGGATGAAGTATTGACCTGGAATGCTGAGGTCACCAGTTTGAAACCCCAGGCTTGCCTCAAGGCACATATGCGAAGCAACCACTGTGAGTTGATGCTTCCCATTCCTCTCTTCGCCTTCTCCCCCCCCCCTTTCTCTCTATCCTGTCTTTAAAATCAATCAATAAAATCTTTTTTTAAAAAAAAAGAACATTGGGTTTTAGAGAGTCAGGTTGCCTAGGTTAAAATTTCTGCTCTGCCTCTTACTAGCTGTGTGACCTTGGCCAAGATACTTGACTTTCTAAAGGTTAGTTTCTTTTCTATGTAAAATGGAGATGGCAGGGGATCTACTCGAAAGAGTTGTTGTAAAGATTAGATAAGATAATAATACTTGTAGAGAGTTTGGGAGAGTACTTGGCACATAGTAATGTTTATAATACCGTTATTGTGGTTATTGTTATTATTTTCTTAACAATAAGCAAAATAATATGGTGAAAGAAGTGTTCCAAATAGTTCTGTGTCATTTGAGCTTAGATGCCATCTAGTGGCCAGGCCATTTCAGAATGTGCTTTCAGTCTAGGTATTGTACCCACAGGTGACCTACCCAAGGGCCTGTTGTTCTGTAGCTGAATGAATTGCTGCAAACTGATTTCAAAGGTGAGTCTTGAGCATGCAGGCCAGGACCAGGATTATTGTGTGACCTCATTACTGGCTTGGCTTGCATAAAGACGATGACTTTGTTTCTACAGACAGAAAAGGAAGTGGAGCCTCTGGTCCTTTCTCTCCCTTGGACTGGCCACACAATGGAACTCTCTGTGTTTCTAATGGGTGTAGCAGCTTCTTGGAGCGATGCAGGCTGCAAACTGACCTGTCAGTGTAGTGGTTTGGAATGTGATTATGGTGATCATGCTTATAACTCATCAGCAGAATAACTACAGTAAGTTACTTAAGCTCTTTAAGACTCTGCGAGTGTAGAGTGTAATAATAGTAGCTACCTCACAAGGTTTTCATGAAATGCACATGTGCTTAGCATGGGCCTGGTATATAGAAGGTGCTCAGTAAACATCAGCCATATTTATTCTTCACTTTTGCAGTTGGTTCTTATGCTAAAGGAGAACCTTTCATTCATTCAATCATTGTACTGACATCTGCTGAGAACATATTAGGTGCCAAGGACTGAGCTAGATGAAGCAATGCATGAAACAGACACTGTTCCTCTTGATTTGGGTGATGGACATAAAAAACAAGCAAACAAACAAATAAAAACAATTCCCAAGGAAGCTGAGTATCATTGAACTTGATTTGTAGACTGACTCAAGGTCCTTCGATGGAACATCATTCACATCATGGACATTGTAGACTTGGACAACTTTACATGGCATTGTCTAAGCGCGTGGGACTGAAGTTTCTTGTTCTTAAAAACGAAGTCAGGGCCCTGGCCGGTTGGCTCAGTGGTAGAGTGTCAGCCTGGCGTGCAGGAGTCCCAGGTTTGATTCCTGGCCAGGGCACACAGGAGAAGCGCCCATCTGCTTCTCCACCCCTCCCCCTCTCCTTCCTCTCTGTCTCTCTCTTCCTCTCCCGCAGCCAAGGCTCCATTGGAGCAAAGTTGGCCCAGGCACTGAGGATGGCTCCATGGCCTCTGCCTCAGGTGCTAGAATGGCTCTGGTTGCAACAGAGCAGCGCTCCAGATGGGCAGAGCATCGCCCCCTGGTGGGCATGCCGGGTGGATCCTGGTCGGGCGCATGCGGGAGTCTGTCTGACTGCCTCCCCATTTCCAACTTCAGAAAAATAAAAAAAAAAAAAAAAAAAACCAACCAAAAAAAACAAAGTCAGTATATTGCAATGATTTTTCAGAAGATGAAAATAAAGTGCTTTGAAGAACAGGTATCTTTTTCTCATTTGCCTAAAAGCACTACGTGGGCTGCTGGTGGCCTTGGTGATTACATGAAAAGGTATTTGGATTTATTTAGTGTTACTGTTCTGGTTGCTCTGGTGACCACTTTCACTTTGTTGAGGGCTGAAGACTATAGTATTTAGTCTTTACTTGTCTATTTAGTCCTTACTCTTCCATATTTTTCTTCATATTAGCCTTACGTTCCTGGATATTTCTTTTTACTTCCATTCATAGGAATTCAGCAGGTTCCCAAGCTTCTATATTTTTAGAAAACTCACCTGCAATATGTATCAGAGATGAAATAATTCTCCTAGACTAAGTTTCAAAGCAGTGATTTTTATGCAGGATTTGGTGAGGCCTTGGGGGGTAAGAGAAAGTAACTTGTATATGCTTGAGAAAAACATATCAATATAACAATATGTAATAGATAAAGCGATGTAATGCTGTATATATGAAATATTCTGCATTATACCAAGCCACAAAAAAATATGCACTCTTTTCTTAATATAAACACCAAAAAAGTAAAGTTCAACAAATTCTACCTGGCTGGTGAATCAACAAAGGAGATAGACTGGGGATTTTTAGGGTTATTCCCACATGGGGGGAACAAGCTAAAGTTTAACAGAAACACTAGGGTAAGACTCCCCCTCCTCCCCCATTTTTCAAAATAGAGCATAACTTAAAATAAAATTGTTCAGGAAACCTAAAGGCTGGAAAATGCTTGATTTTGAATGATCTCCTAAATGACAAATGCTTGGAATTCCCAAGCAATAGCGTTTACCATGATGGCGACGGCCCTGATTTTGTGCCAGGCTCTGTGCTAGGAACAGAGGACACGGTTCCGCATTTCCGCTGCACCACATGGAGGAGGGAGGCAGGTAAGGAAAGTTTTGGTGTCGAGGCTGCTCCTGTTGCCACATCAGTGACTTTCCTGTGAGCAGTCGACTCTTCTTTCTGGGCCCTGCGCTCCTGCTTTGGTGCATTTACTTCCTGAATAACAAGCACCTTCCGTGATTCTACTTGGCAGCCGGTTCCATGAAGTTTTTCCCTTTATTTAGGTGTGTTTTCTGCAGCCCTTAGGGGATAATTAAAAATTTAATTTTATAACAAGTTAATATTAGTGTAGATGTTCAGGGTCAAGGTCTTTGACCCAAACCCCGTCTTTGTACATTTCCTCCTCAGCCTCCGTTGCTGGGAGGTTCTGCAGCGCAGACTTCTGTCTCCGCTCGGCTGGCAGGGAGAGGACAGGAGCTTTCCTACATAGCAGTTTTATGACTTTAAAAAATTTGGCTTAAAAATGTCTTTTTGCCTCATAAAAGAGGGATCTTCATTTTAATTTTGTTCTTTATGAGTAGTTTATTGCTACTGTTCAGGGTTTGCCTAACCGTTATTATTGCTGAATGCATTTCCAGTCGATCCTAGGCTGAGATGGCATCACTGTAAGAATTTCCTCTTAGGCACTGAAGTTAGGGAAGACATATCCATATGATTAGAACAAAACTGTTTAAGTGCCGGCCCTTAGCTTGTGTTCTCCAAAGCATAACAGTTGTATAAAATCTCACTCCCTTTTATGCTCTAAATGTATATAGCAATGCTGCATGCATCAGAGGCCCTGATCTATCCATCTACCGTGAACTCTGATTCTTGTTTCTTGATTACGTGATATATCATCTCTTTGTTCTGTGAAAGCTAGGATTTTAAAGGGCTGTACTTGAATCTATTTTTTAATGGTGGGAGGCAGAGGGGAGTTAAAAGTTCCTACTTTCGCTGATGACTTACACAGGAAGCTTCGGGCGCAATCAGACTATAAAATCCCGACCGGAGAGGAGACCGTAATTTCAGCTACAGACTAGGCAGATAACAGATGTCGGCTATTCACTAGTCAGAAGATAAGGGAATGAGTTTGATTCCTCATTAAAAGCTTCATGGTTTAAGTCTTTAAAAAAAAAAAAGTTCTGGGTCTTGGCTTATTAAGTTACATAAACAGAGTGAAGTGCCATGGGGGAGAATGGAAACTCTTGGTGTGACCTATAATTAGAAAATTTCCACACAGAGAATAAAAACAGAGACCGTATGCCACTTCCTGACCCCAGTAACCCACAGAGGCTAAGCCATTGGTGGGAGACAGATAAGAAAACACCAAGGAAAGGAAACCTGAGTAGTCAGTCTGCCTGTCTGCTCTGATGGGACTCAGCCTGAGAGCCGGGCATGGAACATACCCTTGTAGTTTAAATCACCTCCAAGACAACAGTGAGACAGAAAGTCTTCCCAATGCCAGGGTCCTTGTTAGGGAAGAACAGACTGTGGAGGGATTCCTGGGAGTAGGGCAGACAGTCAGGATCCTGCTCTCCCACTTATCTGTTATGTGACTTTGGGAATACATTTCACTTTTCAGAGCCTCTGTTTCTTTTTTTTTTTTTTTCTTTTTTTTTTACAGAGGCAGATATAGACAGGGACAGACAGACAGGAACAGAGAGAGATGAGAAGCATCAATCATCAGTTTCTCTTTGCGCGTTGAGACTTCTTAGTTGTTCATTGATTGCTTTCTCACATGTGCCTTGACCACGGGCCTTCAGCAGACCTAACCCCCTGCTGGAGCCAGCGACCTTGGGTCCAAGCTGGTGAGCTCTTTGCTCAAGCCAGATGAGCCCGCGCTCAAGCTGGCGACCTCGGGGTCTCGAACCTGGGTCCTCCACATCCCAGTCCAACGCTCTATCCACTGTGCCACCACCTGGTCAGGCTGTTTCTTCTTATGTATATACAGTGAGTCCCTACTTAATGCCGTTGATAGGTCCTGCAACTTTAAGCAAAACAAAACATACATAAGGAAATCAATTTTACCACAGACTAATTGAGATAAACAAAAATTAAGTTCGTATGGCATCTCATCTATACTGGAACGAAAGAACATTGAACAAAACAACATTAATCAAGGACCTGCTGTATTTTCCTCCTACATTTCTCCATATATCTTAAAATGTGATAAGACTATTGACTCTGGTGGTTTGTTGGTAGGTTCTGTGAGTCAATAGATTGGAACTCTTCGAGGACAAGGATTGCCTCCCAAGCACATAACATGGTTACTGGCATATAGTAGATTCTCTATTAATATTAACAGAATAAAAATGTTTTTTAAAACCTTAGCACGGTGACTGGCAACTAAGAGTTTATGGTTAGCATTGTGGTTCTACCTTGTACACTGTTGGTGGGAATGCAGAGTGGTGCAGCCACTGTGGAAAACAGTATGGAAGTTCCTCAAAAATTAAAAGTGGAACTGCCTTATGACCCAGTGATTCTACTTCTAAGAATAGAGCTGAAGAAACCCAAAACCCTAATCTGAAAGACGATATACACCCTTCTGTGCATTGCAGCATTATTTATAATAGCCAAGATGATGTGAAGGCAACCCAAGTGCCCGTCAATGAACAAGTGGATAAAAAAAGTGGTGGTACATATATACAATGCACTATTACTCAGCCATAAAAAAAGAACAAAATCTTACTATTTGTGACAATGTGGATGGCCCTAGAAGGTATTATGCTAAGTGAAATAAGCCAGTCAGAGAAATATGCATACCATATGATTTCACTTGCAAAACAGAAACAGACTTATCGATAGATACGGAGAACAGATTGTTGGTTGCCAGGGGGGAGGGGCACGGAGGGACTGGGTGAAAGCGCTGATGGGATTAAGGAATACAAATTGGTGGTCACAAGGTAGTCCTGAGGATGTGAAGTACAGCAAAAGAAACATTGTCAGTAATATTGTAACAACTATGTATGGGGCCAGGTGGGTACTGGAAATATTGAGAGGACCATTTTTTTTAAAGTATATAATTGTCTAACCACTGTGCCGTACACCTGAAACTAAATCAAAATAATATTGAATATAAACTGAAATTGAAAAAAATACACCCTTTTAAAGTTAATTTTTAAATAAAATTTTAAAATAAAAAAAGGAAAAGAAATAAAAAAAAATTGTGGTTCTATTTCATATATATATATATATATACATATATATAATTTTTTTCCCCTTAAAAAAGATGTCACTGAATAACTAAGTGACCTTAAACAGATCCCTGTACCTCTCTGGGCCTAGTTCTTCATCCATAATAGAAGTTAGAGTGGTTAGTGTCTCATGTCTGCTCTATCTGATAAAGATTTGCTCTTTTCAAAATCAATTCTCCCCTGCCCCCAATGGAGGCCGGTCCGTCTCTAATGAATAAACTGCAGCTTTGGAGCATAGCTTAAAAGCAGTTAAAACAAAAAAGAAAACAAACAAGAAAAGCCTTACCATTTTAACTGACTTCAATTTTCCCCTGAAAAACTCTATTACACTCTGAACAGTCCTGGTTTCTTCATACCCTATCCAGTTAGTGTACTTTCCACTCTTAAAAAGGTCAGGTTTGGCAGATAAATCATATGGTCACTGAACTATGGAGGGAGGAAACTGGCTGCCTGGCCAGTGAATACTGTAGTCTCCTAAGCTCTCCCGCAGGAGGCTCAGGCCAGGCCTCCTGTTCTCCTCACTGGTTTGTGCTGCTGTCCTGGACATGCTGTTGGCTTCTGGGAACCCAGGCCAACTCCAGCACATTAGGAGATATTTAGAACTATGTCGTATGAGAAACCTTTCATGTGATAGCTGACTTCAAATGTTTTAGAACCATGAAGTCTCTTCCAAGTGGCACCAGAAGTCCACATAAGGGCCAGTGAGAAGCCCATCAAAAATATATATATATTAGATTAATCCTGGCCTGTCCCTGTAGTGATACCAATCCTAGTGTCAGGATATAGGACCAGGTCCATTATACACTAATACATTTTTGAAAAGCTGGTGGCAGAAGTATCTATAGAGTCTGATCCCATTTATGAAAAGGTGCGTACATGTATAACTTTGTGTAGAAATGGAAAATGTCTGAGTAAATGGAATGGAAAAACCACTGTTAAGAGGAGTCACCACTGGAGAGTAGAATTTGATGGAGTGTAGTGGGGAATCTTTAATGTTTTACAAACTGCTATGCTGTTTGAATTACGATGGCTTTTTAAAAGAATAAATGAGAAAATGTTGTAATGAGAGAAAGTAACAATGTAAGGAAGAGAATTAGAACATCAGTACTCAAAAGAAAAAAGTCAGCTGCTTTTGGAAGTAATGAGTTCCCCTTCTGTGGAGGTATCCCAGGTTGGAGAATGGCTAGTCACTGCTCTCAGGAGACACCAAGGTTTAATGGAGAGTTGAGTGAGTGATCTGTAAGGATCTGTCATCCCTGAGATTCTACCACATTTTGAGATTCAAGGAGATTAAACCATTTAATGGTTACACTTCAAACCATTTAAACCATAATCCTGGACCAAAAGGCAAGAACTGGGCTTTTTGATACTCTTTGTTTGAAGATTTCCTCTATTTAATGTTGTTTTTATTCTTTTTAGTTGTATTATCATGGGATATTTCCCGGATGGCTACTGTGTTGCAGACATTTTGCTTTACATATGAGATTTTACTTAATTTTCATAATAGTGCATAATAACATTATTATTTCCATTTAATAGATGAGGAAACTGAGGCATGGAGAAGTAATGCAACTTGCTCAATGTCACAGAGTTAGTAGTGTGGTAGACATTTGGTGTGTCAGCTCTTTAATATCCATTCGATCCCCTCTTCAACTACCATATTTCCCCATGTATAAGACACATCTTTATTTGAAAAATTTGGGGTCTAAAAACTGGGTGCATCTTATACAGCAGATATAGACTTTTTTACTTGCATTTCCTGTTTTTTTCACGCTTGTTTTTACGCTCATTGTTGAAGACAGTGATTTGTCATCAGACACAGATGATTACAAGCTAGGGGATGGGAGTTTTGACAGTGATGAGGAGTTGTATGAATTTTATGATGAATAAAACCTGAGTTCAATAACTTTATGTAATACATTTTTTTTTCTCAAATTTCAGGCCCCAAAATTAAGGTGCATTTTATACATGGGAGCATCTTACACATGGAGAATACAGTGCATAAAAAATGGGACTGTGGGAACTACCACCTCTCTAAAAGTGGTTTCTGATTAGTCTAAGGCAGGGGTCCCCAAACTTTTTACACAGGGGGCCAGTTCACTGTCCCTCAGACCACTGGAGGGCCGGACTATAAAAAAACTATGAACAAATCCCTATGCACACTGCACATATTTTATTTTAAAGTAAAAAAACAAAACAGGAACAAATACAATATTTAAAATAAAGAACAAGTAAATTTAAATCAACAAACTGACCAGTATTTCAATGGGAACTATGCTCCTCTCACTGACCACCAATGAAAAAGGTGCCCCTTCCGGAAGTGAGGTGGGGGCCGGATAAATGGCCTCAGGGGGCCGCATGTGGCCCGCGGGCCGTAGTTTGGGGACCCCTGGTCTAAGGCTTAGACTCTAAGCCAATAATTGTAATGAAAATTTAAGAAATTAACACTTTACCCTCATTGTATAATGATTTGGAACTTGTTCAT